>NW_024542791.1:4800000-6000000 GCF_018151105.1 Drosophila obscura | reverse complement strand
GCTCATTGGCCAAAAGCAGCAGCAGTTCTCCATACACAATCCCCTGAAGATAACCATCCGCAATTTCGCCTGCACCCAATGCCTGCACACAATTGTAGGTAAGTCCGGATCTCAATCCAATCCTATTGTGGGCATTGCTCAAGAAATGGATGGCCAAACGTCGCCCAAAGCTGAAATTGAGTGGTGGCGAAAAACATCTGAATATCACGACATAAAGGCACTTATATCGTCGCGTCGCCTCAGCGCAGTTATGGATGCTAATGTTATGCTTACAAAATATTAGCCAATTATGTATATCTTATTGTTACAAAGATTTATAATTTTTTAGTATTAATATTTGCATTTTGCAGACTTTTTCTACGAGGACATTGTATCCGTTTCGAAGGAGCATGAGGAACATTTCCGGGAGCTGGCTAAAATATTGGCTGTGACAGAGCTCTTAAACTTGTACCAGATGCAGCCCGTGGACGAGGCAAGAGACACATGCGAGGCTCTGACACCCGGAGAGGCTGAGGTAAACCTGGAGCCAACAAAGAAACCCGAAGATCTATTTGAGAATCAACAGAGCTTCTTCAAGGTATGCTACGCGATTTGTTGTTGCTCTTTCATTTATTTAATTTCTCTGCCTTTGAAGCTGAAGAATCCCCGTGCCGTAAAATCCAGCAGCAAGGTGAACTATTGTATTGGCTGCGACTTCAAATGCTACCAAGTGCAGAAGATGATTGAGCACATGAGCAGCTGTGAACCCTCGCATCTAACCTGTTCCCTGTGCGAGGTGGGCTTCCTGGACTGGCGGGAGTATGACCGTCATCTGCGCCGCCACTCTGGAAATCTGCGCAAGCCCTTCTTTTGCCTACAGTGCGGCATTCACTTTACCACCAGAGCTGCTCTGCTGGTGCACCAGCCCAAGCACTCTACGGAAACGCCGCACATCTGTCCGCACTGTGGCAAGGGCTTCAAGTGGAAGCAGGGTCTCAGCAATCACATTCTAGTCCACAATCCGGAGAAGCAAATGCTCTGCGATGTGTGCGGCTATAGCACCACCCACATGAAGGCTCTCAAGTCCCACAAACTGCTTCACACGGGCGAATTCTTCGCCTGCACCGTATCGGGCTGTAACCATCGGGCTAACCGCAAGGAGAACTTGAAGCTACACATAGAAACGCACAAGCAGGGGCGGGACTTTATTTGCGAAATATGCGGCTGCAAGTTTAGCCAGAGCAAGAATCTCAAGCGGCACGCGCTCAAGCACACGGCGAACGGGCTGAATCGCTACAAATGCCAGCTGTGCGGCTTTAGCAGTCATCGATCCGACAAGATGAAGGAGCATGTGCAGCGTGTGCACACCGAGAAAGCTGTACAACTGGAACTGTCCGAATCAGTGGATAGTTCATTTGAGAACAAAATGCCGGATGACTTCGACCTCCCCATGATCGAAGACACTCTACCGCCGGCCAAAAAGAAGCAAAGAGAACCCAAAAGTTCGCGCAAGCACGCACTTGAAGGCACTCCAACAAGCGAAAAGCGCCTGAAAACTCTGCTCCCCAAAGAAAGTGACAAATAGGATAGACCCTTTGGAATTTGGAAAGTCGTTAAACCGATTGATCATATATTGTGGAAGCTCGTGACTCTACAATGTAGAGTCCATTACAATGTAAGGGGAATGCTTTCTTATCGAGGAATGTGATAACGATTCCGTTCTATTGCGTCGTTTCTCTCGAAACAGGTGGAACTTTCCGGCTCTCTGGCTAACTCAAGTGACTAATGAACCATAACCAGAGCAATAGTTGACAGTGTGTACAATCTTATCAGACCGAAGGAGGGAGCTGAGTTGTACGTAACAAGTGTTTTTAATACAAAAACAATTAGACCAAAACCAATTAAAAGCTTTATTTCAAAAATAAACAAAAATGGATTGAAGTGTGAGGGAACTGGGTCAGCGGATCGGGTTCTGACAAGCCCACTTCTATATGTAGATATGTGCGTACGATCACGTTTCCCTTTCAAAGTCAAAAATGGTATTTCAAATGTAACGGAACAATTCTGATGATGATGCAATTTGAATGCACCACCCTCGGGGTCATGTGAGGGCGGGCCAAGGTGGGTGGCAAGCGTTAAGTTTATATAACAACCGCCTGTTCTTCCCTGCCTGCCCCTCCAGTTGTTTGAGAACGTGTGTATTATGAGAAAATTCTAAAATAATTTAAATAAATGTACAAGGCAAAGAAAATATGTTTGGCGCTGTGTGTGCTTTTATTTTTTTTGTTTACGCGCACTTTGTTAAGTTAATATAACAACAAAAATTAAATTGCGCAGTTGTTGAAAAAGAGAGCAAGAGAGTAAAATGGTGCTGCCATAAAGTTGGTGAATATGTTGAGGACTTGGAAAAGCTAAAATATGCCTTGTATCACCAAAAACGACAGATATCTTAAGAGATCTTAAATGTAGACTACTTTCTGAATCAAACCTATTCAATTATAGTAAATATATGGATTTTTTGAGCTCACGAAAACACATTTGAAGCAGACAGTCTGGCCACTCCACGTGAGAGCAGTTCACATTCTCTCCCTGTCAGCTTTGAAAGCTCTTGTCTTGGAGTATATAAAGGTCTGATATAGAAGTGAAAATTTCAATACGTTCTGCAGCGAAGGGGAAAAAAGTGAAAAATTCGTCCATAGTTGCAGCCAAAAGGCCACAGCAAAGAAAGAAAAAGCAAAAACCAAGCAAACGCATTATATTGCAGCTCGTTTTAGTCAAATTTAAATAAAACGCCAACAACCATGTCCGAGTCACATTTTGATGAGTACGAGCACTATAACTTCGACCATGACAAGCACATTTTCTCTGGCCACGGCGGTAAGCAGCGATCCAAGAAGGAGGCCAGCGTGCACACCAACCACTTCGACCCCTCCGGTCACTCCAGAAAAATCCTAACCAAGCTCATGAACACAAACACCAACAACATTAAGAAGGCCTGCAAAAACTGATGCAGGGCTGCCGCTAACGCGGAATCAAAGAAAGGCAAAGAGTTGAAGAGAGTCGAAAACGAAGAAATAATCGAATTTAAGTTACTAAAAGGCAAACGAGAAGAAAAGGCAACAAGAAGAAATTGAAAATCAAGCAGCGCAGCGCAGTGGCGTTTGTGGGCAGAGAAAGAGAGTGGTGGAGTGGAGAGGAAGCGGAACAGCCACTGGAAGTGCACAATACACTGAATTTCCATGAAGCAGGAGGAGCAACGGAAAAAAACTTTTTGTGAACATTATAATAATTTTATTTGCTTATAGTTTCACAAACAAAAAAAATTACCCTTAGCTTAAACTATTTCCTAAACTTAATTCAGACTTACAATTTCTAGTTAATAAGCTATAGTGAGTTTCACATTATGAAGTTTGAT
The DNA here is from genome assembly GCF_018151105.1 of Drosophila obscura. Lineage (NCBI taxonomy): Eukaryota > Metazoa > Arthropoda > Insecta > Diptera > Drosophilidae > Drosophila > Drosophila obscura. The sequence goes on along the minus strand of NW_024542791.1, from coordinate 5,996,606 downwards.
TTAGATATTACATACACAATAAAGAGAAACACAATACTGAGTTTATTGCATTTTTGATTGAGAAATTTCCAGAAACCCACACAACTTAGGCTCTCTCCTCTCAGGTGTTGGATTTGTTTGTCGAGAACTTTCCAGCATTTGGAATCAACGCTCTCTCAGGTGGTATTTGTATTTATATTAATACACACATGTACATATTTATGAATGCATACGTATGCAGAAGGTGTGTTAACTAAAGGTGAGGCATCACCTTATATTTGGTTTCCCCGTCTCTTACAGACACACAAAAACGTAATTAACTAAAAAGTTATGTGCAAACCAACAACAGTGTCTCACCTTATAAAAAAAGCACCTTGTCGACGAATATGTATTTGTTTGCTGCAGTTGTTGGTTTCCGTTCCTCTTACGATTTGAGTGCATATTTATAGCCTTTTAGTTGAACTCATTTGCACTCAGCTCAGCCGTCTCGTCGATCTTCAAGTATCAGCGACGACCGCCAATGCAATTGTAACACCAAGTGTTTTCTTTCTTTTCAGTTATCATCGAAGCCACATGTACATATATACATACATATCTATATGTACATATTTAGAAATTGCTTTCAAAACGGAAATATTCCCGTGACCTTCCATAAAAGTTCATAACTTACACGCGTATACATACATACATATGTGTTAATGCCTACCATATATGTAATTCTTCCGCCTGTACGTTGCATGTGGTTGTGAGAGAGTAAACAAAATTGATGTATGAATTTTTGTAGGATTAAGTGAAGTTAAGAACACGATCGATCGGTTAACGATTTTTCTTTAGTCTCAATGTACATATATTTTACTTTTTCGAGACAGGTCCACTCTAATGGAATTCTCTCGCTCTCTTTGCACAATTTGCCGGCTTTTTATTGCGTTGTTTCTGTTTATATTTGGTATGTGGTAAACAATGAAACAGGCGGCATATCAGGTGGTTACATACATATGTATAAGTATGTATGATGTGTTGAATATTAATCATCATGATAACAGCAAGCAGTATATTTCAGCTACTTGAATTTCATGATCCATCGCTTTGTTTCAAACAATTTTATATTATTCACGTACTATTTCCAGAAATCGCTTTTCTCTGTCAGATTTTTATTTTTAAGTAGAGATGGGTGCGTGTCCAAGCAACGACGAAACGTCGCTATTACCAAAGCTCTTATACATATATGTATGTATCCATTTTTACGTTTATACATATACATTTTTACTTAATTATTAAATTTATTTAGGTAAACATCTTCACATTATCAAAATGTCCATCTTGTAACGGATGCACATCAGGTTAGGTCCTTACAGCCTAAGCGCTCGTGACAAAGAGAAATCAAGAACACGCTACCATCACCACTTTGTAGGCTTCAAACAAAACAACAAATAAAAAGGTGATGGAGCTTTTTTAGAGGAGAACCAGTGCGATATCTTGAGAAACATATAAACAATTTTGGGGGTAACGAAACTAGTTTGTCGCGGTGCGTTTTCTGCTGTAAACAAATGACGCATTAGAAATTCAGTACAATCTAGAAAAAAACATCAGAATTGAATTAGCAAATTCTACAATAAAAGCTTTGCTGGGTTCGTCACACATCAAATTTTCAAGTACAAACATACATACATATGTATGTGTATACCAGACAAATCTTGGGGTGCCATTATAGCAAGGAGTAGCGAATTTCGGTTTAGCTGTTTAGCTGGATAAGATCTTTTAGCCGACCTTTGAAACGATTTTCCACTTGCCGAATTCCCTCATCAACGTTTCTCTTCCATCTGTTTTGACACATCTGCAAATCTCTGGGATTAGGCTTCACCTTTCATCCTTTACTTCCAAAATCATCTGTTACTGTTGTTCACCTTGAACCCTAATCGCCTCACCTTGACCCTTCATCTGCAGCGGAATCATCTGTTGCTGTTGCAAGCCGAGATGAGATCACCTAATATACAAGAGCAGCATCGGCAGCAATTGAAGTCACTGGATTCGCCAGTGATGGATTCGCCAGCAGACCAAACTATGTGTTTCCTATCCCCTAAATAGTAATGTTATGTTAAATATTTAAGTCGACCCACTTCTTCAGGGGCTACTTATAATACAAAAAACGTTTGATCTATAAGCCCGTATCAATAATACCTCCCCCAATGCCTCAGACCAGCCACCTTTGTGGTAGCCAAAGACACAATCAAGAGGAAATGAATTTCTTTCTTAGCCTTTAATGAATGACACACGCTCGTCTTGAAATATACACTGTCAATTATTAGATAGACGAGTTTATGTATACTCAAATTCTGTTTGTAAATATGTCAACTATTTGAATCGTGAGTTGCGCGTGCCACACGTCAGACGGTGCATGCACCACGACATTGGGCGACAGACCAAGATCTACTACGACCAATTACGACTTACTAAATTCCTCCGCTTTGGGCTCTGCTCTCCCATCTTCTGTGTAGCATAGAATCCTACCGAGTATTGCACACTTTCACCGCGAAAAAAAACGAATTTCTGGTCAACAACAAAGTCGGGGATTATGCATCAAAATGAATGGGAATGGACCAAAGACATCCAGTATGACTTGGGGACATGTTAATTGGTGTGGCACTCGATGGCGAATGAACCGTTAAATCGAAACTGGAGCACTGCCCCAATAACGACGATGCACGCGGCACACGGATTAGCACCTTTCAACGAGCTGAAGACTTAAGGCCCCAGCGAAGATGTTCTAGATACTCGTAGTAAATGTTGATACATTTCCCTTGTATTAGCACCATCGCTGGGGCCATCGATGGTACGGGGTTTTTCTGGATCATCATTGAAGATTCTTCGTTTAGTTGAAGACTGAACTGCAAGCCGACTGGCCGTGCCGCGCCTCAAAATCCAAATCAAGGATTCCGGAATAATATAAACCTCAGATTAGAATAGAAAGAATACAATACGGATAATGGCAGCCTACGAAGATATGTCGCAGAAGCAGCCGCAGCGGCGTCTGTCGTCCATATGGTTGCTCTTGCTCACCGTGCTGCTGTTCGTGTCGACCCTAACGGTGGTGGCTTTAATTGAGGCTGAACGTGCACAGTCCGGTGGTGCTGACGTGTTAATTCTGAATCGCATGTGGAGCCATTTTCAAGCGGCAACTGGAAACGATACGAAAGAAGAAACTGCCACAGTGGAGCGCATAGCCAGGGAGGCCAGCAATTCGAGTGATCCCACACAGACTCCAGCCAGGCAGAGTAAGGACTTCTATGAGGAGCAGCGGGCGGTGGTGGTGAATGCAGAAAGCATGGATCCCGATCCCATTGTTGCACAGCGTCAGGATTCATTTGGTCCGCCCCAGAGCAGAGAAGACTCCGACGAACAGGATCCCTATTATGATGCAGCTGAGGATTATGGGCCTGGACATTATCCATATCAGCAGGAGGAGCAACAGCAGTCGGGCGAGAATTTCTATGGAGATGGCGATGGCTCATCTGAGGGCAGAGCGGCTCAGGCTCGTCCCTATGATGGCTTTTACGCGCCCTGGAAGCCATCGCCAGTGGCCACGCATCCTGCTGCTGATGCAAAAAACAGGAAGCTCCAAGCCCCGCCGAATCGGTAAAACAAACCTTTATTTTATAATGCCAGAGTCAGTCCTAACGATTATTACCTGCAGCGCCCCTTACCCTGCCTACGATGAAGTGTACGACTACCCCATGGGCTTCCAGCGTCGTCCACAGGCGGAGACAGCGCTAGCCAAGCAGGCCCCCCCGCCGCAACCCACACATAATAACGCGATGGTTGCCGTTCAGGAAGAATCCACTTTTGTGACCGTTCTCAAGAGCCTAAAGCAACTGTGGGATCTCTACCAGGCACTAATGAGCGCCTGGAATTCCATGGCTGAGCGTCATCAAAAGAGCACCGAGAAATTCCGCAAGGAACAGGCGGAAAAACAGGCCGAAAAGGATCGCCTGCGTCAGCAGCAACAGCAAAAAATGAGAGTTAATTCCAAGAAGCCACCGCGCATCGAGGGAGATAAAAAGAATCAAAACAAGAAGAGCACCACAACGAGAAAGCCAACATCCACTTCGAGTACGACTCCGCCTGCGGATAACTCTGAGGAGGACAAGGGGGAGGAGAAAGAGGCGATGTCATCATCAACAACAACAGTGAAGCCAGAGCCTCAGAAGGGTGAGAAGGGGGAGAAGGCTGATGTGAGTTCCGTGCGCGGACTTCGCCAGAGACGTGACGCGGTTGCAGAGGACAAGGCAGACACGGATGTGGGTGAGGGTCGTTACATTAAGGGTGATCCCCTAAAGGGCTACTACGATTTCGTCATTACGGAGGGCTCCTACAAGTTCTGGGCTGTCTTTCAGGTTAGTTGATATATCGTCAGCTGAGTCCGTCCAGTTACTTATTTTAATCCTCCAACCAATAGGTGGGCACAGCCCTTCTGATTATCTATTCGACATTTGCTGCCATTTACTACTCCAAAGTAAATCCCCTCACCAGCGACTACGATTATACGGATTATTTGGGTGGTGTTCGCTCCTTATCTGGCGGCGATGCGGATTTCGTCGATGATGCCGATGCACCGCCACCGGTGTCAACCACTTCCCGCATCATGGAGTGGCTGCCACGCACAGCGCATTCCGTAAAATTCATTTTGGACGCCATTGAAAAGATGCCACTGGATCGTTTGCAGACGAAAGAGCCCGGCTGGGGGAGCACAGAAACAGCGGCGGCAGCGGAAACGAGTTAGGGAACCCACCATATTTGTTAATGAAAATACAAAAAAAAAATGTTGAACATAACCTTCAGTCTTTCTTTCTTTCCGAATAACGTTTTTATTTGAAATAAACCAACATGTCAAGTTTGACATGTTTGACGATGTTTGGAGACATCGATGTTTTAGATAAGAACTTCGATGAATCATCGATGTTATGCGGCGGAACTTGAAAAACATCGATGCATCGACTTCCACCTCTATTAGGAAAACAGCTGTTCATTATTTTTTTTGAAGAAAACAACACGTAGCTCAGCAATTTTCTATTTATTGCTATTTGGCATGAAAATAATCAAGTGGGCAACATTTGAAAAGTAAAAATGACGAGCGTTCAAGTAAATACAATAAGAGCAGCGCTGCTGCTTGGCCTGCTGTCCGCTGCGGCGTCCCACGAAGCCAAAGATTTCGACGATTCCATCTTGTACAGAATTGACTGGGCTGTGCCAGATTTAATAAGTGGTGCACCAGTAAGTCTATGGAATGAATGATATGCAGCCGAAGCATATGGCTAATATTTGTTGTATGTTTATGAAGGATTTGGGCAACGAACTGACATCTTTCATTACGACGGACAAAGAGAAATACGAGTGTCTGATACCCGCCCTGGAGAAGCCCAAGGAGGAAGAGAAGTCCGACAAGCCAGAGTTGTGTAAGTGGGGATATTCATTCTACAAATGTATTTCCTGCAAATGTACGCTTCTTGCAGCTCCAATCAGTTTACTGAAGCCGACTTTCTCTGGCCAAACCTGTTCGTACCGCATCGAAGCCTATTGGTCCTACGAGATTTGCCATGGCCATCATGTGCGGCAGTATCACGAGGAGCGCGAGGGCAAGAACGTCAAGTTCCAGGAGTACTACCTGGGCAAATGGAGCGAGGAGAAGACGGAGCTGCTGTCAAAGACCTGGGAGGCGGAACAGAAGGATGGGGGCAAGCACAAGTACAAGACTATCAAGATTGACAATACGCGCTATCCGTATTTCGAAATGGAGTTCAGCGACGGAACCATGTGCGATATTATCGACGCTCCACGCACCACAATGGTTCGCTATGTGTGCTATCCCCATGGCAAGGACGATATTTACTCCTTCAAAGAGACCTCCTCCTGCAACTATGAGGCGATTATACTCACCTCTGCATTGTGCGTCATTCCTGGCTTCCATGCGGAGGAGACCAAGGAGACCACCATCAAGTGCTTCAATTCGGAAACAGAGCCGCATAAGCCATTGAGCATGCTGCGCTCAGAGCTAAGCGAATGGGCCGAAAGTGAGTCCGATCTGATTCTCTCAAACGACGCCGAAAATAAGCCCGTTGCCAAGGCGTGGCCAAAGGAGGGGGAAGTAGTAACACTCAAACACAGCGGAGATGTCGACAAAATCATAATGGAGCTGATGAACAAGGGTGGACTGGATTCCGAGAAGGAATACCAACAGCTATTGCTTGCCAAAGCGGGGGCTGCTCTTCGAACACAGCCAGCCCCCATCGATGAGCTTACGCCCATCAGGCAGTTTATATCTGGCGCAAACTGTCTAACTGGGGTAAGAAATTACCCCCGAAGGCAATCCATTTTACTCAAGATTATCTTTTCTACAGGGCAACGGTTGGTGGCGCTATGAATTCTGCTATGGAAAGCATGTGCGCCAGTTCCACAAGGATAAGAATAGTGAAGTTGAGCTGTTCCTTGGCTACTTCTCGGAGGAGTCACACCGCCAGTGGGCCATCGCCAATCCTGAAAAGGGAGCACGCCGCACTGGCTTCACGTCATCCATTTGGCACCATTATGTGAAGGGAACACATTGTGATCGCACCAGCCAGCCGCGGGAGGTGGATGTCAAGCTAACGTGCACGCCCGTGACCACCAGTGGAACCGCCGTGTCAATGTACTTGCTGGAGCCAAAGACGTGCCAGTATATCCTGGTCGTGGAATCGCCCATCATCTGTGATCTCCTGCGCTATGCAGACTCCCACGGTCTGGTGAAACCCGAAAACTTGTACAAAGTATTCACTAGTGACGAAGGCCAGCCAGAGAGCCCGGCACCTGCCACGGATCGGACTACTGATGACTCTGGAGAGAAAATACGCTCATAGAGCTGCCCGACCCGCGTATTCGAGTTCTAGTGAATTAATTTTAAATACATGTAAATGTAATGTAAATTACATAAAATTGCATTTTTCCACCTTAGGACAAAATCATTATTAATGTTTCAATGGAGCTTGGAACAACAAATTTAACATCAATTAAAGGAAATAAGGTATACAAAAGTCCATACGCATAGAAGAAACTTGGTTGAGCAGCAACACTGTCGTCACATTCCGGTACACAGATAAGATTTACATCCAAAGGAGTTTTGAAAGCTAACCATCTTCTACAAAATTGATAGATGAATTGGATAAAATTATTTGTTTAGGGCTGAGAGGGCCAACTAGCTAGTAATATTAAACTGAATATCAAAATTGTGGAATACGATTGCAATCAATAAAAAATATCGTTATCCCATTGTCGACCAGCCCCCCTGGGCTATCGACGGTTTAACAAAGGGTGCTCAACTTTTTAAATAGAGGGGGGTTAAGTGGGTTAAGTCTCGTTTGATCGCCGGATTGCCCTGGTTTTTTTTATCGTTATCGTTATCGGCGCGGTCACGCTGATCAGCAGGCCTGGTAAACAATTTCCTTTTAAATCCTTCAATCCTGAAAGGAAATTAGTAAAAACATCAACTAAAAGTTGCTAAATTGACCTCAGTGTAAAGTTCGCCAAAGAGTAAGTACTGTGCCGTGGTGGTGAAAAAATCAATGGGGTTGAGGGGTTAGGGCCCCGGCATTTAGCGGGAGCCCAGCCCGGTCCGTGCTCGTTGATAAGAAAACGGACTATTACACAATTTGTATGTATTATTTTCTTGCAGCCTTCAGAAGACATACTCCATCAGAATGGCCCTCAACTTTAGCTCAATAAAGTTGAGTAAATGGCAGATTGCGTTATTTATTGGCACGCCCCTGGCCATCGGCCTGGGCACTTATGTGGTCAGACGGATGAACGCCACGCCTGGCGGCGAGTCTAAGGGCGAGGAAAATAAACGGTCCAAGGGAAAAATCGAGAAGCAAGCGACGTCCATTGACGGAACAGCGCCGGACAAGGAACTGGAGCGTAAGCAGAAATCTGCCGAGCTGGGCGAGAAACTGTCTCCCGTTAAGGAGGCCAACAGCTACAAGAACGAGGGCAACAATTGCTATCGCAATGGCAAGTACGACGAGGCCATAATCTTCTACGACAAGGCCATTGACAAGTGCCCACCGCAGAACGGCGCTGACATGGCCATCTTTTACCAGAACCGCGCCGCCTCTTACGAGAAGCTACAAAAGTGGAACAAAGTGAAGGAAGACTGCTCCAGCTCCTTGGCATACAATCGTCGCTATGCAAAGGCCTACTTCCGACGCGCTCGGGCCCACGAGGCCACAAAAGACATGCTGGAGTGCCTGAACGACGTCACTGCCACCTGTATATTGGAAATGTTCCAGAACAACCAGAGCATCATGTATGCGGATCGTGTGCTCAAAGAGACGGGACGCACGGATGCCGATAAGCATATGCGCGACCGGGTTCCAGTAGTGCCCTCCACGTCCTTTATCAGAACATATTTGCAATCATTTGTCGGAGATCCACTGCAGACTATAAACGTGCCGCCATCGACTGTGGCGGAGACACCGGCGCGCGGTTTCCTGCGAGCCCTTAGCGCCTTCCGCGAGGAGAAGTTTGATGACGTTATACCTGCCTGCACAGAGGAAATCGAATCCTCTGAGTCCGAATCCCAGTACAAGGTGGAGGCCCTGCTATTGCGCGGCACAGTCCATCTTCTTTGTGGCACCTACACAGAGAGCAAACCAGACTTTGATGCCATAATCGGCAATGGTAAGAAAATATCTTCACTTAAATGTGGACTCTAGCCAAAACTGAGTTCTCTTTCCAGTCGATGCGGATGAGACAATCCGCGCCTATGCCTACCTGAGGCGTGCCTCCCTCTATATGCAGGTGAATAAGCGCGAGGAAGCCCTGGCCGATTTCGATGCAGCAGAGAAGCTGAAGCCCGACAATCCCGATGTGTACCATCAGCGTGCCCAGATCCTGCTGATGTTGGATAGCATTGAGCCAGCCCTGGAGCAGTTCGACAAGGCTGTGCGTTTGGCCCCCAACCATGCCATCGCTTTCGTCCAGAAATGCTATACCGAGTACCGTCTGGCGCTCATGTCCAACAACCAGCTACGGCTGGAAAATGTGGTCCGCCAACTGGAGCAGGCAATCGAACAGTTTCCCACGTGCGTGGAGTGCTACAGCATGTTGGCCCAGGTGATGGCCGACCAGCAGAATTTCCACCAGGCGCAGCAATACTATGACAAGGCCACAAAGTTGGCGCCCACAAATGCGTCCCTGCTTGTTCACCAGGCTGTCATGACGCTGCAGTGGCGTGGCGATGTTGAGTCTGCTGTCGACACGCTCAACAAGGCAATTCAGCTGGATCCCAAATGTGAGCAGGCCTACGAGACGCTCGGCACCGTCGAAGTACAGCGGGCGAACCTGAAGCGAGCTGTTGAACTCTTCGATCAGGCAGTTCGCTATTCCAAAAGCTTTGAGGAGGTCGTCCATGCCTACTCGCTGCGCAATGCGGCCATTGCTCAAATCAATGTAACCAAGAATCTGGGCATCGACATGAACGCCATCTCGGCCATGAACCAAATGTACGGCACGGGAGGCATGTAGAGTATTTAGCGGCAGATATGTGCATTTAGCAATTGGCATGCCGGACACACCACCACCGGAAAGCAGACCCAGTTATTTGTAGCTAAGTTGATCCTGTTATTTATATATATAAAAAACGATAGCTTGTTTTTTCCCTCCCCCCCCGCCCCAATCTTTAGTTCTAGCATCAAATTGTGTGACGATGACGATAACTCGCCGTTGAAGCGTTTAAATTCATTTCATGTATAATCTTTGTTGCCTAAGGAATCCACACAGCCACATAGCCTATGCTTAAACGTAAGATTAAAATAAGTAAAAGCTGAATCGTCGTGATTTTGTGGCCCCCCTGGTCTTAGCCCGCCGGTTGGTTGTACGACTGCACTTCGCCGGATATGTAAGCGGAACAGATAAGCCAGAGGGCGGAGCGCACGCTTCCCACAATGGCATAGTCAGCCTCGAACTCCTGCAGATAGGGCAGCAGTAGACCAGGCAACGCACCCAAGCCATTTGAGATGCCCATCAGGGTGCCAGCGTAATTGGGACTCATGTCCAGGGGCAGCAGCTTGACGCCCGCGTAGTAGGCGCCTACGGCCAGGACACTCCAGATGCGTGCACCATCCGATTTCAAGTAGACCATGTACATGGAGCCGCAGACAAACACCAGCCAGGTCATGAGGCGACGCGTCTCCGTGCGACTGAGGATGCGCTCGGCTATGAGAAAGTCGCTCAGAGTGCCCGTGCTGAGAGAGGCCAGCCAATTGCAGAGATGGGGAGCCGTCACCACTATGCTTGCCTCCAGCTCATCCCACAGAGTGCTGCCCTTGGATCTGAGATCCTCCAGCACTTTCTGCAACTCATGGGCGAACTGCTGCTGACTCCAGTCGTGCTGCATGGAGGCGGAAACCAGCGCCCACAGCGGCGTACTCATCAGCATGCTCTTCCAGGGCGCATTCGGTGGTTGGTCCCCACCCGCGTTGCTGGATGTTACCAGCAGTGTGGCACTGACATGGCTCTTGATGTAATCCCGCTCCTCGCTCTGTATGTACGGACAGTTGTCGGGTTTGCTATAGCAGATCAGGATCTATGGAAAGAGAGAAGCCAGTTAAGAGACCGCTGCTCAAGCAGCGTCCATACAACTCACGAATCCCAGGAACCAGGCAACAGCCCCACCACCGACCACATAGAAGGCCACCGGCCAATCCTCTTCCGCCATCACCAACCCACTGAGCAGCTGCACCAGGGTGATGCCAATCTCTCCACCACTCAGAACACCGCTGGCCAGCAGTCCGCGCTCTCCCTCCGGCACCCACTGGGCCAGCAAAGCAGACACCGCCGGGAAGGTGGGACCCTCGCAGAGTCCGATGCCAAGGCGGACAGCCACCAGGGCATACGGACCACCATGGCGTACAGCCACCGGCGTCAGCAGCGTGAGAATGGCCGAGGACATGATGGCGGCTCCTAATATCCATTTGCCGCCACAACGCTCCGACAGGCGGCCGCCTGGGATGTGGGTGAGCATGTAGCCGGCATAGAAGGCCACCGTGACCAGGGTTTGGGTCTGTCGCGACCACAGCTCGGAGCAGCTTATCCGCTCGCGAGAGGACACTTTTATCGACGCACTAGATGGCACTTTTACCCTTACCGGCTGCTCGATTGCTGCGAGAGGCACCCTCGTGGGATGGTACAGATGCTCCCTGCCAGCCCGAAGTCTGGCTCTTAGCATGTTTTCCGTTTGATTCAATCGAGCAGCCAGTTCTGTGAACCAATTGTGTGACTTGCTCTGTGCAGCTGAATGCGGAGGAGTAGAAGAAGGGGGAGGATGATGAGCACAACCTTCCAGGGCAATGCGATTCAGGGAAAGGTCCAGGCACAGTCTCATCGTGTATGCATTGATGATGGCCAAGAGGCTGAAGCAGCAGAGGACCAGCCGCTGCTGCACCCTAAAATCTTCCTTAAAGATGGAAACACTTCATAAACGCTACCCCAATATGGATTATCCTAAAGAAATACTTACAGCTGAACAGATCGCGTAGCATATGCTGAATGGAAAACATTTTGAATGCAAATGGAAATCACTTTGATAACATTAATAAAAGAGAAAATATGTTTTTTCAATTAACTTAAATATTTGACAATAAATTCGGGAATCAAAAATGTTGAATAGAAACGAAATGTATTGGGTTCATATCTTTAGCTTTCTTTAGTTCCCTGAAAGGGAAGGCGAGGCTCGAGTCGAGTAGCAAAGCTCCTTGTCATGCACACGACATGTAGTTCGTTTTCGCTTTCTTGGGACCGAGGTTTAGTGTGTATGTATTTGTTTGTGTTCATCCTTTCTTCCATTCTGTTCTGCCCTTTTTGCTTGACCGTCTTGCTGGCGTCGATTGTCGAAGAATAAATCCCTAAGAAATGGGAACAATTGGAGCAGTGCAAACAGTTGTGGGCATGGACGTACATGTATCCATCGTCAATGGCAGTTCTCATTGGACAGGTCAATCCAAGTCATGTAGCAGCTTAGTTTGTCCCGGAAGACCTATCAGAGCTCTCCCACAGCAAGAACATTGAATGCCGAATGATTAATGGGAATCCTTTAATATTTCTATGGATTATATAAGTTTTCCATAGCTTCCATTCAGTTGTCTATGAGGGAATCACCTTAAAGTAGGGCGGGGTACCAAAGTCGAATGAAAAACCTTGCCAGAAAGGTGCTACATATAGCGAGGTGCTCTGTGTTTGGCCAGGTCTCTCGATTTCATTGATTGCTCGTTTTTTTTTTTCATTTTCTTTATGCACTTTATTTGGCTAACATCATAAAAACAGTTATGTCTTAACAGAGTTTGTTAAAAACACGTTTTGGCGTTACACATTGATCAACAATTTAAAACTCATACAATATTTCGCCATCCCATCCGACGGGGGTGGGTGGGGGCCTTTACAGTACGGTACGGGTACGGGCAATACGAACTCGGTATACACTTGCTCTATCTAATCTTAGACGTTGAAATCGGCTTCAGCTGCTGCTTTTCAGGTTTCGATTAAATACTAAATAATAATTAAGAGAGTACGTTGCATGTGCGGGGACATGTGCGGGTGCGGGGGACAGGACGACGGTATTAATTAGGGATGATTATCCTACCTATAACAGGAAAATTGTACACACACAGAAGTACACACTGCCACGTGCGACTTTCATCTTCTTTTTTTCCATTCTTTTGTTTTTTTTTTTTTGGGTGAGTGTAAGTAAATTCTTCGCTTAAAAGTTAATTAGTTGGTGGCCCTGTGCTGGGGATCTCGGCCAGATCGGAAATACTATAAAACTAGCTATCTGAACAGCAATAAGGGCGTATACGTATTATATCTACTATGTATATAAATGGAACCTCGACTCGTGCGACTCGACGGGGACAGCATTTTCAACTAGAGTACAATATGGCACATTCTGAAGGCGATGCCGATTTAGGAGCTTCGCTCCGTGCGCTGATGTACACCTGTACTGCCGCTGTTGTAGTCGTACTCGGGACTCTTGAAGGCTGTGGTCTTGCGCTCCTCGGCCTCAAAGTCCACGGAGCGGGGCTGGATGGGTGCATTGTTGAACGGCTGCACCTCTCCCGAGGCCCACACGCAGTAGACGACCGCTGTGACGCACAGCACGCCAAAGGCCACCCAGAACACAGTACGCCATTCGAGCAGCGAGGCCTACAATCGAAGAAAAATCAGTTTAGCATGCATTGCAATGATACGGTTGCAGAAGAGTTGTTGCACTCACATTTGGTGTCATCACTCCCACCAGATATGGCGTTATCACGCCCGTGATCGCTCCAATGCCGTTTGTGATGGCCATCAGGGTGCCAGCATAGTTGGGGCTCATGTCCAAGGGACTGAGCTTCATGCCCGCATAGTAGGCGCCCATCAGGCCCATGCAAATGGTGAAGAGGATCACAACGAGGACGCGATCACAGCCAGCGTACGAGGCGCCCACCATGAAGATGGCTGGACCAAAGGCGGCCAGACCGGTCATCACCTTGCGGGTATTTGTTGTGCTCATGATGCCCTTGCGGATCATCCAGTCGGCAATGAAGCCACTGCCCACGGACACAATCCACATCATCACATAGGGCAGGGAGGAGTACAGGCCGTTGGCTTTGATGGAGAACTGCAGCACATCGGCCATGTACTTGGGCAGATCCGTCACCATGATGTAGAAGCCCCAATCGTGACCGATCTGAGCAGAGACCAGGGCGAACATGGGCAGATTCGTGAGGATGGCCTTCCAGGGCGTCGGGGGCAGAGACTCGTTGCGGCCAATCGTTCCGATCTCCTTGGCAAGATACTCCCGTTCGCTGGGCTTGATGAACGGATGGCTGGAGGGATCGCTGTAGCACAGGAAAACCTTGTGGGCGAGAGCAAAGGGTTTGGTTAGAGCCAAACAGAGAAGGCAGGATGAGGCATGTGACACTTACAAAGATGACAAACCAAATGACACCCAGGCCGCCAAAGAAGTAGAACACAAATGGCCATTCGTAAGCATCCAGAAAGACGCCAGATAGCAGATTGCCCATGATTGTGCCCACCTGACCGCCGCCCAAGACCAAGGCACCCAGCTTGCCGCGTTCGTTCGCGGGTACCCAGGCAGCAAGGAGCACACTGAGAGCGGGGAAGGTGGTGCCCTCGCCCAGACCCATCAGCACACGGGATACGATCAGCCAGTCGGAGCCGCCCTTCTCAATGGCCAGAGGTGTGAGCATAGTGAACGCAGCTGTGGAGAGGATGCCCAGGCCCAGGGTCCATTTGCCGCCAAACTTCTCGGCCAGCAGACCGCCAGGAATGTGCGTGACAATGTAGCCAATGTAGAAGGAGGACAAGATCAGGCCCTGCAGCTGCTCCGACCAATCGTAATCGCCGCCAGTCTGTATGGATGTTAAGGCTTGAAAATGGGTTTCATTTATGGGTATCTGCAGATGAAACTTACGCTGACGCCCTCATCCAGATCATCTGGCTCGCAGATGGCCACATCGCTATCCTCATTCGTGACATTCCTCTTTATGACCAGCACTGTGATGGCCTGGGAGAGGCACACACGCATTGTGTAGGCATTGAGGATCGCCAGGAACCCCATAATGGCCAATATCACACGTTGGGGTATTATAAAATCTGCAGCACAAAAAAAGACAGATGAGAGAGTGACGTGGAATCGAATATACGATATTAATTGTTTGCGTCAAACATTTTGATGGCACGGTCTGGGTTGGGTATGGGTATGGGGTATCCACCGCATATTGTTTTAAACAATTTTAGACAATTTAATTTGGTTAGCGTGCGAATAAATAGTTTGACAAGTTGCTCTTCATCGCGGGCGGGGCTGGTCAATTGGGTACAAATCAATTTGCGCTGATAAACTTCAAATTGCAGTTGATTGCCCTATGGCGAGCTACGAAACGAGTATCAATTACATAGCCGCCAGGGCCTATATCGTGCTCATCATATCATTTATCTTACACGACTTGACTTTCACGAGATTGCACCTAAATAATATTGATTGATATTGTAACACAGACATCCCACTGATGGAGAATATTGATCAAATACTCCATAAACCTTTCGTTTACATAATTATAACTTCAAGAGCATTATCCACTGATGGAGGTATACCTAATAGATACTCAGTGTAGGATTCGTAATGATCGAAGAGGTATGAGTATAGCTGTGATTTTATATGTACTGTGGATTCATGCGTGGCCCTAATATTTATTATATTTACTCCGCTCTAAGCCTACAAAACCTCACTTTTTTATCATAGATTGGCACAGCTAAATGTATTTCAATAAAGGAGATAAGTATCTCCCCAAAGCCACTATCTTCTAATGGATATTTTCCCTTGCATTACATAAATCCAATCACGAGCATTCATCATATAATTATCTACATACGAGTGTGTATATAACGACTATAGACTCCCAGAAAAGTTATTCCCTTGACAACACACATTATATTAAAACCATATACTCGTATGCATTTAAATCATTTTGTATAAATCATTGAAATAATAATATATGATTATTTTGTACCGTCTTTAAAGTCAAATGTACTTCAAATATTCGTTGAAATTTATTTGCCTTCATTTCCAAATTATTTTACTGTAGTGTTAATCAATGGAATTCCAAAGAAGAATTTTGTGTGAAAATTATGGCCATATATGTGGTGCTTCCTGGGCTGTGTTTTGTTTATGGTGCCATGGAAAACCTTTGGCACGCGATTAGGCAATATAGGAACGGCGCTATGCACTTGTTCTGTGGGCCATTATCAATCACCAAGCGCCGATCGATGGAGCGCGCGGGTTATACAACACCCTCATATCATAATCAAATTGTTAAACGGTATTATGCGCTGATAAGGCTCCAAGTGTGATAGATCTGCGATAAAACACTTGGAGTGCATATGGCACCAATCTCGAGTGTGTATGTATATCAAACGGAGAACCCATAATGACCATAAAATAAAGCAACGGTCTGACGGCACTGCCAATTAAATGGTCTTCAGTATAAATTTATAGGGCTCCCATTTTGGGGCAGCGGAACCTCCTCAATTGTTGGGTTCTGGCTCAAGTTCATGAAATTTTGAAGGTTGAATTGATCAATTAATTGAGAGAGTTTGCTAAGAATAAGGGTTAACATTGACCTATATGATCTCAAAGCGATCCCTACTCTAACCAGAAGAGCAAATAAACAACTTTGTTGACAATACAGAGACGTTTGGTCTGCATTGTAAATGAGCAAACAATTCGCGTTCTATGGTAAATATAATCACAATCAAATTCATAAGAATTTTGTTGGATCATCTATTGACGATTCCCGCCAGACATTTCGCCTACGTAAGATCCATTAAGCAACCTGTTTGACTTTATAATGAAGAACGAGGCACCACTCTTTCAGTTTAATAAACCCCTCCAAAAGACGTCACTGGCTGGCATCCTATTTTGTTTATAAATTAACATTATTATTAAATATTTTGCATGAGTGGTGCTGGTTGAAAAAGCGAAACTCCAAAACTGGCAAAATTAACAATGTGTCAATATTTGACATATCGCTTAACGAAGCCGACAAGAAAATTTATACGCGCCCCAAAGTCACACGAGTGTCAAATAAGAAATACAACCTCTTTTTCGTATGATTCCCGAAAGTGATAAGTTGATTAGGCCACCGTCTTTACGTATAAATAAGTATGAACGTATATGTATGTAAATATAGGCGCTAATCATATTTCTCGTTCATTTCGAGAAGCATGGCTATATTTTACTTGACCAATCACGCTTATTGGCGTTAATATATGACCACACTCGATCTAAGTCGCATCACATCACACGATAAGCTAGTTAAGATTTAATCAGAAGTGAATAACACACACAGTCTTATCGCATATAAAGCTAGTGCTAGGTATTATTTTGGAGTGCTTTATAAGCAGGTAATATCGTTATAATCTCATTGGAGTACAACATAAATACGGGGCCTATAGGATATCACTGAAGCATGGGGCAAATATTTTAATAAAGAAAGTATCAGGAATTTCTAGTGTTATCCCGTTCTTGAATATGTAGTAAAAGAGGAAAACTTTCCAGAAGATAAGTACTAGGAAAACTCCTAGTATGGGAAAGTGTGTGTCCACCCAATAGATCTGTCACTACTTATAAGTATATACATATGTACATACATATGTGTCCATGCACTCATTGCAATAATGAGAAAGTGAAAAAAGAATAAAACAATCTCCTGTCTGTCTGTTGACATTTCTGGGTCTCTGACTCTTTGTCTTCATCATTCCATACATATGTACATACATATATATATATTTACATATATATTTACATATTATATATGAAATGCTATATGGTCCGGTGCAATCTCTAGTGTCCAGTTCCAGACCATAGTATTGATAGCACGGCCACGGCACAAATACAAATATTCCATTTTCACATTTTTACATAATTTTCCTCGAGGCGCTTGCATTTCCGCGGTCTTGCGAAAATTATGTCAATGGGGCTGGGCTGGGTTGGGGGCGAGTTTAATGTGCGATTGCTGCATACGAGATATGCCCCACCGCCCTTCCATCCACATGTTCGATAAGCGTGCATCGCATCGAACAATTGGGGCAGACGCGCCGAGTGCAGGGAAAGTGATGAAACAAAGCGATTAGCTTGCGGGGTTGGGTAGGGTAGGGGTACTTTTCGGTGTTTTGGGTACTTGGGCGGGTATTATTCATTTGAGTGCCAATCAATGCCCTGCATCCGATGATTTATGGCCAAGTCATAGATTTAACAACTCATTAGGCTAACAAAATACTTAAGAACTCACGTTTAACCATGTGAGTACGTTTCAAGATGTTAAACTCAACCCATTCCCAGGCTTATTCGATTCTCTGTATTTGTTTTTCAAAGCAAATAACAACAGTCCGCAGTCTATTGATTGTATGGCAAGTAAAAGCTAACAAAACGAGAACAAGACTGTAATTATTGGACATTCCAGAGAAAGTAGTTCTCAATGAGGAACACGGGAAAAACGTATCTAGCAGATGGATTCTACCAAAAGATGGATTTACAGGGCAACAAACGAAATGATTTGACTGCCCAAACTTTTATAAACGAATTTCGTATATAGCATTGACCTTGTCCAAAAAAGGTCAGAACGAACGGATAGGAGAGGAAACCGGGAGCCCATTGACCGTTCCCCATTCCTGGCCATAAAACAATAATAAATAACTGTTTTTCGTTTTAATGGGATCCATTGCAAAGCGATTATGAGAATTGACAGGCTCGATTGATGGGCACCCTACACACCTGACGCAGCGACTTCCCCGTTCCACGATCGTCACTTCACATGCAAATCGTATGCAAAATAAATACATGCATAGTAGTATATTATTTTATATGAATTATATGTTAGCTCGTGGCGGGAATGCCAACCCAACAGATCGGACATGAAACAGTCCACGAATGACAACAAACAAAAAACCGAAATAAAAAAGGCGTAAAATTCGAGACACGAAATACTAAATAAAACCACTAACTGAATCGGAAGTGTCTGGCAGAAACGTTTCTGTCATTGTTTTCATTTCTGCATTATACATCGGTATACAACGTATTCGTATGTACAAAAATGTATACATATATTATATATTTAGGAATTTATTTTGTTGTCGGTCAATGTCGGTTAAACCACTCAAATATACTTTGTTTAATCATTTCATTTCAAGAATACTCCGCTCGGAGTTCAACGTATCCATCCCCATCCCCATCGGTTCGTATTTAATATTCAATAAAGCACACTCCCAATTCGGGGTTTACGGATATGGCAGATAGCACAGAAAGTTTTGCAAATAATGATGAAGGGGGTTGGTTGTCATGTGGGGGGCATGGGACACTTACACCGTGATAGGTTTATGCCCCATTGCGGCTGTTGTGTCATCTCGAGATTATTGTTTTGCAACGTTAGCAAGTTGCTCAGTTCCTTCGCCACGGTTACACAGGATTGGTTCGGATATATGGGCAAAGGATATCACACGGACACGAACGCAAGCACACACACACAAAACACAGTTTATTCTCTCCCCGTCTCTTTTTATAATACTTGTACTTCCTTAACACTTCGGGTTTGGGCGCATGCGTAACAATTACAAAACGCAATTAAAACCACACGCAGCGAGAACGAAACGGCAAGTGGGCCTGCTGGTGCTCCTCTAAGCACTTCTTGATTCTTTTTCGCTTTGGCCCCTCTTCCGTTATTTCAGTAGTGCACCGATCTCTCTCTGGCTCTCTCTCGTTCTCGGTCTGTCTGTCTGTGGATTGTGTCTGTGTTTGGAGTGTTTCTGTGTGTGTGAGTCGAGTTTTGTTTTAGCAATGTTTTAGCAACACACACGCAAACGCAAACGCAAACGGCAACAACTGTAAAACTGTTAACGATCTTCGATCCCCGCTTTTGGCGCTTTGTTCTCTGCTCGATCCGCGCACGCCGCCTGTTAAATTACAAATGAGAAATTATTCCCCCCGACTTTAGTTTATATGTGAGCAGATAAGCGACAATCGACGACGCTGGTGTCACTGCTGGCTGGCTGCCTGTCTGCTGCTGCTGCTGCTGCTGGAGTTTTTTTTTTTTATTAGCGCGGCATCGGGGGTTTGTTTCGTCAACCAACGATCGTGGATCAAGGAGTTGATTTGTCGTACATATGTATAAGTTTATATGTACATGTGTGTGTGTACTTAGTATGTATGATCGTAAAAAACTGTTGCTATCTTAATCGATCGAATTAGTAGACGTTGATCGTCGTCGTCCACATGCGTGAAGCGTAAACCCAACCCGCCCAAGGAACTTTATTTTATTTGCTCATTTGAAACTCGATTTCGATTTCAGTTTATAGGAACAATCGATTATGCGCTGAATACTTAACGGTACACACCGTTGTCGTCGTTGAACTTGCACGCGCCAGTTTTATATCCCGTTCTATACACAGCCATAAAAACTTGGCAAAAAACAAAAACTAGATAAATTTCAACATTGCACTCTGCTCTTCATGGGAATCAGCGTAGACGGATTGCTAACAACTTTTTTAAGGGATGATGAGTATACATTTTTTAAATATGTATATTCAAAGCGAATTTAGAGATCAAATGGAATAAACCATCATATACATATGTATCTTATATGCTCGCATTATCATGGCAATATAATACCAAAACAGCAACAAAAAAACATTCTTTTTCATTCGGTTTGTATAAATATAATATCAAGGAATTTTACTTATTTTGATTACTTGGGAAAAACAAAAGTTTTTTGTCCCTACCATACATATATTGAATATGTAAAATATTCAGAAGATTATTTTGAAGAACTCAAAAAAACAACACGACATACATACATACATATGTATGCACATATATGCTTGGACTTTGAATGACTTTTGATGAGTATATACTATGTATATATAAATATAATCCAAGTTGTTGACAGAATATGAACGCTCTTGTGAGCGAATATTACAGCGATCGTACATCCCCCAAAGTGTAGAGTGTAGGGTGTATGTACATACACTCAATATATGCGCCAACTTGTTGTATCTCCAATAGAATTAGTATTGTTGCTGCTGCTGTTTTTGCTGCCCAGAGACATAGATAGTTAGTTAGTAACGTTTACCGGTTAGAGGCGGGTTTCGGTTTCGGTCTTTATGCAATGCAATTTAGTGCAAAACCGACGGAGACGTAAACGGAGGGAGGCGGCCGTGGGACACGGAGAAAGGGAGGGTGCTTATCGTTTTAGTCGGTTGAACCACCTCGTCTATTGTGCATCTCTCTCATTTTATTCCGATCCAGTCAAATGCTGTTTCAATTTTAGCTTCAGTTGCACAAGTATTATTTTTGTTTTGTTATAATTATCTGCATAAATTGGTGCACACAGCAGACAAAACTTTTTTGTTTGATTTTACCAGTTACAGATGCGGTTCAATGCAGTCGCGTTATGGTATAAATACATATATACACATTTCTATCTGTGGGGTATATATTTATATCTCTGTCTATATGTATATTTTTTCAGAGATGTCTGAGTTGAGTGATCTAGGCATTGTCAGATCATTGTCGAAATTGGTTCACTGGAAATTACAGCTCGTGCAGCTGTGAAAAGTCCCCCCACAAGTAGTAGTAATCTCTGGCTCTACTATTATGATAGAGAGAGAGACGTATAAATCTGTGAGCTGATGTATCGTCAGATAATTTAGTACTTTCCATATAAATCCCATAAGCAAGATTTTCGACCAGCATTCCAGGTTTATCTTTTCTACCTTATCGATGGCACACTTTGTCCAGACTTGAGATCAACTTGATTTCAAGATAATTTCGCTGCTACGAGCAGTGCTATCTGGATAAAGTTACTAATACGAAATGTAATATATATTAATATAACTTTCCGTTCAATTGAATTTTCACTGTACATTCTGGCTTCTTTTGTACTGGGATTTTTCCATCTTTTGCTTAATGAAAAGTGACAAACTTCAATAATTGCTCGCCCCCAAACAATTAACTGTCCAGCACGATCCATGCAATACGATAGGATAGCCCCACTAAGCTATGCAAAGCTCTAACGATTCTGAGATGATCTTCAAAATTGTTTACGGGTTTTTAGCATTGTCATTTCCAATTGAGTCAGCGAACCGCTACGTGATATGAAACTCTGCAATTGATATGTTTGCTCATATAAATACATATCTAAAAATTCAGAATATCATAATAACCCAGAAGCCCCGTGCTCTACCGTCCTCCCCTTATGCCACACGCTACTATATCCAAAAACTAGCTCAAACTGGCTTCATCGTCCATGACCGAAAATGTTACCAGCTTGAACTGGTAACCAGACAGACAGAAACATAGCACTCAATATTTTACTCGCATACAAAATATTTTGCGTTATATACTCGTACAGCAAATTAATTGAAGCGGCCAGAAAGTCTTTTATATTTGATGTCCATTAATGGGGATGCGATGGAGCGCCAAAATAAAGTGATATAAATAATTATACAGAAACTCTGTTGCGAAGTGTACTAAAATGTTGGATACTTTATGCAAAAAATATGGAATTGTGGAATGGATAAGATAAATATAGAGCGGCTTGTCCATAGAGTTACCTGAAAAATAGATATATCATAAGTGTACGATTTTATGGGCTATACAGTTTAACTGAAAACAAAATATTACAACATAATCTAGAAATCTTTGTAAAAGATAGAAGGGTATTAACAGCATCGACCTGTTAAATGTAGACTCAAATTTCTCAAGCAAATAGCCGAGACCTTTGAATCAATGTGCGAGCAGTTCATATAAAAAAGAACTCAACAAATCTATTGTGAGAATGAAAATTGCCAAGAAACTTAGAATCTAGGGGAATGTTTCCATCAATCATAAAATAGGCCTAATGAATATTCATCAGTTAAAAATAAACTCTTTTGTGTTGACACATGGAAGTAAAAGTTTTGAATGGCTTTAGCAGAAGTATTATCAAAACTTATCTTTATCATAGGTACACATGTATCTTTGGTGTTGTAAACTTAAAATATCTCGATTGTGTCCCGATAAGATATGATGTATCTCCCACCCATAATCCTAACTTAGATACACTCCATAGTACATGGCACAGCGTGTACTAAGCACTTGCTTATCCCAAGGTAACTTTCTCGTAATTTTCATGGCTTTAGTGCCCAATTTTCCCCTTGATCTGTTGCCTGTAGATATTACAATTCCAAGCCGCAAAAAAATATCGAAACGTTTGAGTCGCTAACAAGTTTCAACGGATCTGAACAATAAATCAATCAAACGAAATCATACGGATTGATCGACAACGGTTAAGGCGAGAACAATTTTAGTAAAAATACGTAAGTAAATACTTAAATAATTAAAATAGTTGCCACAAAACGAAAACGAATTGTGGAGGCAAAGGCAAGGAAATTGCCATACCAATTGACATTTCGAGGGTCATCGATGCCGAGAGATATACTCGTTCAGCTGAATAAAAGAAAATAAATACAAAAACTGAGACCACAAATTGGAGTGCGGAGTGGAGTGGATTGGCTTGGTGTGAAGTGGGAACTGGAGGGGAGGGTCTTGAGCGTTGAGTGTTCTCGCTTGAGACGAAGGCTGACCACCGCCAATGGGTCATGGGGTTACGTTGGTTCTGGGTTTTTTTTTTCCAGTTTGCCGGGGTAATACTTTGGCCATATTTGTGTCCGCCATATAATAAAAAAAAAAACTAAATAAACTGGGCGAGGAAACGAGCAAAGCTAGCTATCTTAAATATGTCTTTTACAATGGTACTAACCATAATATCGGCTCTAATCTTTATAGCCGACAGAGACTTTACAATGCTAGAGCGAACAGAAAAAATACAATGACTTTTGTACCAAAGCCTTCGGCTTGAGATAAGATTGGCAAAGAGGCCAGAAGGGAATCTCCACACCAACTGGGGTACAAACAATTCCGTTCCGCCAAATCGGAGGCATAAAGCTCAGCATGTGACTTTCGACTTAAAATAAGTCAAGTCCCATTGATACTCGATTTATGGGCGGGAGTCAGTACCGTCCCGTCCCACTCCGGAGCGGAGAGGATCGTTTCGTATGTGTCATCGACAAGGTGTTTTTAATAACTTAATTGGCAAATTGGCTTGCAATGAACACCACACCACGAGTCGTGTGCGCCGCTTTATGATTGGCCTTTAATTGTGGGCGAAAGTGCCGCTCGCCATACTACCATATGATATGCAAGGGAAGTGCGGGTTTTTTTTTTAAATTTCATAATTCCCGCCAGTTTTGGGGGCTGGCATTCTGTAGCCATATAGTATATGTATGTATGTATATTCAGTATAAATGTTATATAAATGCAAGTATTTTAATTGTTGTCAAAAGTCATTTAAAGTGTGAAAAGTTGTAAGAACTTTTAGCATGCAAACACGTCTCAGCTGCCGGATTGCGAGTGATCTGGAGGGGGTTGGAATCTGGAGCTGCACCTGGAACTGGAGGCAAGCCTTTAACACGTGATTCTGTTATTTATAAACAATATTTAACCTGCTAATTTGTGCAAAACGGAAGTGAATTTCGGGAAATTCAATTGCGAAAGGTTCGCCAGATCATTTTGGGGCACTCTTGCTCTTGGGGCCTGGCCACACCAGTTGCTACTGTATGTACGAGTTGTATATAAAAAAGTGAAAACTACTACGAATATTTACTCACAAATGTAAAAAAAATACTTCAAACAATGGCCCACCTTGACCTTTCGACCGCATCAGCAGCAAGTGTCTGTAGCTATGTGGATGCTGGCTTTGGAGTTCTTTCAAATGCCGCCAGCAAACAGTAGAATAATGAAAAGAGAGAGAGAGAGAGAGAGAGAGAGGTGGTAGAGAAAAACACCGAAGGCGGCACAGTTTAGATCTGGATAGCGTATTGATAAGATTAGGTTTAGAAGGAAACCAAAGAGATTTCGGGCAGAGGAGCGTGGGAATTGCTGCACAAAAAGTAAACAAAGAAAAATAAACCTCTCTGAAACCACTTTAAAACTACAATTCAGTTGTTATTTTACGTTTTTGTGGCGTTGCCAGACTCGTGCAATTCGTAGTTGCTGCGGGCTACCATACCATGATATCTTGTGATTTTTGTCCATAACAGTTCGAAAACTTAACATAACATAAGTTCGAAAACTTAACATAACATAACGTCATGACGCAACAGTGAATCTTCATTCCATACGCGATCCCGTTAAGAACATTTGATTTGTATGGGAAAAATTTCAGCAACATGGGGAAATGAATTAGCAGCATTGTTGTGCAACTTTGGCACGGAATGAGCAACAATCTGCATACCTTGAGAAAATGGATATTATGGACTTGAGATATTGTTTGTAATTTCAGGCTCCAATTAATAACGTGAAATGAAAACCTTGAAGGTTTTGTTTTGTTTTTTTAATTGGGAGTAAGTAAGCTCATGTAAAATGTAATGTAGCATGTAACTGAGGATGTTAATCAATGTATGATACGTTGAGATTTAAATATTTTTTAATCTAAAACCAAAACTAATAAAAAATCATAGCATGAAATGTTGGTAATGCATGCCTTGGCTAAGAGCAACTTACTTTGCACCATATAATGGTAAATACAACCAATTTTGTCTAGGACATCACAAGGACGACAAGATGAGATTCCTTTGGCATTTGACTAATGATATGAAATCTTGTCGTCGCTAAAATTAGTTTGTCAAAATTTGAGAAGGGTTCAGGTGCTGTGATATCCTGGACTGCCAAGCATGGCGCTGAGCATAATTTATATGCAGCCAAATATGTAAATTTGTCACTTTTTATGGCCGTTTTTGGCGTGCGCCCCCTAACTCCCCTGACAGAGCTCCCGGAACCTAGAAGAATGTTCTATGGTATCCCCTTTGACGCCTATTCTTTCATTCAATCCTCATATATTGATAATTTCCCTTTCTATTTCGAATGGTATTTTTTTTATTTTTCTAAGAACTTTTTCAATATTTATTTTCAGTTTCAAATGGTTATCATTTTGAGCAGAAGCAGTCGCATCCTTCCTGCCTGGCTTCCTGCTTCCGGGTACATCTCCCACAAATGGTTATTGTTCTTTTGCTGTTGCTCCTACTATTATTTATATCAACATCTTTATCTATATGTACATATGTATGTTTGGATCTGTGGTCAAAACTTTGCTGCCACTTGCCTGGTATATAAACTGCTTCTAAATTGCTTTGACCAAGTTGATTCCTGCCTGCGCCTGGCTGCTCCGCCTTGGCGTTTCAGCTCCTTCAACGTTTCCTCCCAAGTGCACGCAAAAGTTGATTTATTGTTTGGATTTTTACAACTTTTGACTGCAGTTTCCACAGTTTTTGTATTCTTATTGTTTTTCCTCTCGCTTGTCTTTTGCTGCATTCCATTCCCCGCTGTTTCCATCTATTATTAAAATATCTTTGACTACGACTTGGGGGATTTGTGTTGCTTCTTGTTACTCGTTTAATAATATATCATTCGAATGCCTCACCCCCAGCCCAAACCACTTGTCTATTGTCAATCACAAATACTCAATCACCGGAAGGAGATACTGCTAATTAATTTCGTTAGAGGCAAACTCCAGTGCTGATTTGGGGGGTTTTTCACAAGACAGGGGACACATCTGCACAACAATTCATCATCATCCATCTCTTTTCAGTGGAGAATAGAGTGTTTTTGTGGAGACTTTCCCCTCATTTTCGTGGTGTGGCAGCATGTTGCTGAAATTTTTCCCATACAAAATCAAATGTATCTTACGGGAACGCGTATGGAATAAAGATTCATTGCTGCGTCATTCCATACGCGTTCCCGTAAGATACATTTGATTTGTATGGGAAAAATTTCAGCAGCATGGGGAAATGAAGTAGCAGCATTGTTGTGCAACTTTGGCACGGAATAAGCAACAATCTGCATACCTTGGGAAAATGGATATTATGGACTTGAGATATTGTTTGTAATTTCAGGCTCCAAGTAATGCAGAAACTACTCAGTCTCTTATTAAAAGACATCAACGAAATTTTGTAGCTCATGGGTACCAATAATAGGTATCAGAACCGGGATAAATGTATATATAAAACACAAAACATATGCATAGATAGGTAAAAAATAACTCAATCTTACGAAAATGCAATATTAATGTTTCAAAGCAGCCTGAAACAACAAATTTAACATCAATTAAAGGAAATAAGGTATACTAAAGCCCATACGCATAGAAGAAAATTGGTTGACCATCAACAATGACGTTACATTTAGTCAACATTTAAGTTTTATGCTTTGGCCGTTTTTGTTTGAACCTTAATATGTAAACAATCCAATGAAAAAGAGTTCTAAAAACTAACCAATCCTGAACAAAAATGATGTATCTATCGGATAAATTATTTTTTTACGGCTGAGAGGGCCAACTATCTAGTAATATTAAACTGAATATCAAAATTGACGAATTTCATATCACAAAATATCACGGTATGGCAGCCCGCAGCAACTACGAATTGCACGAGTCTGGCAGCGCCACAAAACTACGTCACATTCGTTTTATGTTGTTTTTGTTTGACCCTTAATATGTAAATAATCAAATAAAAAGGACTTCTGAAAAATTGCCAATCTTGTAGAAAATTTATTGATAAATTGGAGAAAATTATTGGTCTAGGGCTGAGAGGGCCAACTAGCTAGTAATATTCAACAGAATATCAAATTCGAGGAATATCGACGTTGAATGTCTTGAAAAAAACAATCGATACTATCATGATAGTCGCAAAACTGTCGATAGTAGAGGCTAGCAGTAAAATATTGATACTATCGATAGTGCCCTCAGATGATTAGTTACTATGTTTTTTTTAATCCAAACAAATCGGTGGATTATATAGCCTATAGCCATGCCGCCCACAAATTGAAGACTGCACAGTAAAAAAATGTGATCTCAGTGCTTTGGCAGGCAGCAGCGCACCCGCATATTGAGTGTGGTGTAATAAAAGTGATTGGTTTGGAGCATTGGAGCAGACCCAAATACAATACAAAAATATGATGGGCGATAATGATGAGCAGATATGGCAAGAAATCGGCATTGATCCGCAGCATGTGTGTGAGTCAGGCGATGGCAGCGACGAGGGGCGCTATCAGCTCATATGCGACAAGTCGTGGCTGCAGGCGCTGGAAAAGCAGCGAAAGTTGACGCACTTCTCCAGCTGGCCCAAATTGGACCGACGAGCGCATCCCACGGGCCAGCTGGAGCACCCATGGACCCGCATCCTGGTGCAGACATACCGAAAGCAGCCGCAACGCAGGGTTTACCCCCTACCGAGATGCTCTGGTGGCGGTGTGGGCGGTGAAGGACATACTCCCGATGCGCTGCCGATGTCTTATTCCCAGGCGGTGGCTTTTGTGGCCAACAGCAACTTTAAGCAGCTGTGGGAGGAGGCCTACAAGAAGTACAATGGAGCCCATGTCAAACTATGCAGATCTGCATCCACTCTGTCGTCATCCAAGCCCATCGCTGGACAGGGACAGCTGCAGCCGCATGATATGGTGCTAAAGGAGCTCATTCAACGCGTCTACCACTGCCCCGTGCTGCACTGTCAGGTGGATCGAGCCGGGGCAGATGCACCGACTGCCGCTGGTACGGATATTTCCAGCAATTGTCACGCCAACATTTTGCCCGCTCTGGTGGCCATCGAGTCCTCCACGCACTTCAGTGTGTTCTTCTACCCACCGGCACTGGAGTGCAGCCTGTATGATTGCATCACATACAGCCCGGCGCTGCTGGGCAAGGGCTACAACAAAACGCTATTCATCATCTACCAGATCTTCCAGCTCTCCAAGCAGCTCCAGAGCCAGGGCTTCTTTCTGGGCGACCTTCGGCTGCAGCACATTGTCCTGCGGGAGAATCTTTGGCTTCAGGTCCTGCCACGGCTTCAGTGTAATCTGCTAGAGGAGGACACAGCTGGGGCGGCGATGGACATGTCGCCCCTCACGCCGCTGGCCACGCCAGAGCTAGGCGATCTGGCTAATCCGCCCCTGCACCTGCCCTCGAGCAGCACCGTGTTTGACTTGAAGCTGGCCTACGATCCCGCCCACTTCAACCTACGGGAGTACGCGGAGATGTGGTGCAGTGGGCAGCTGTCGAACTTTGATTACCTCACCATCCTGAACAATGCCTGCGGGCGCAGCCTCACCAATGCCGCCCATCACCATATAATGCCTTGGGTCACAGACTTTGCCGGACGCAATGGAGCCAACTGGCGGGATCTGTCCAGGAGCAAGTACCGGCTGAACAAGGGCGATGTTCACCTTGATCTCATGTATGCCCATGCCAGTCAGCATGTCGATGGCTTGGGTGGGGAGCAAGTACCCCATCATGTCTCGGATTTTCTCTCCGAGATCACGTACTTTGTGTATATGGCCAGACGGACGCCACAATCCATACTCTGCGCCCATGTGCGACCCATTTGGGTGCCGGCAGAGTATCCGGTGTCCATTCAGCGACTACAGGAGTGGACCCCAGACGAATGCATACCAGAATTCTACTCGGATCCGATGATCTTCAAAAGCATACACGAGGATCTGCCCGATTTGGAGCTGCCTGCATGGGCCTCCTGCCCGGAGGACTTTATCGGTAAGCATCGCGAAGCCCTGGAGTCGCAGTATGTGAGCGAGCGACTGCATCACTGGATCGACTTGAACTTTGGGTGAGTTTTGCGCACCTTTAACAAAAGATTTCCTTTAACTTTTTCCTGGCTTCCTTTAGCTACAAGCTGAGTGGAAAGGCGGCCGTCAAGTCGAAGAATGTCTGCCTCACTCTGGTGGACCAGCATCGGAATCTCAGCCAGCGCGGCATTGTCCAGCTGTTCACGCAAGCCCATCCGCCCCGACGCTATGCCACGCCGTGGTTCAACAGGACAGCCCCGCGGATGAGTCAACTCTATGGCAGCCCCTCCAAGCGTCTGGCCAAGAGCACAGAGAACCTGAATGCGGATGCCAGTTCCTCCAGCACGTCACTGCGCCCCAACAACGATTCGTCGAGCGGCGCCTCCGTCCATAGCAGTTCGGCCTCAGCCTCCGCCTCCAACTTTTATGCCATCACCAACTTTATAGACCTGCCCGATAACTATAATCCCACCCTGCTGCTACAAAACTTGGAGACGCTAGAGGCCTTCTATGCCCGCACATTCCCACAGCAGCGGGCCTCCGCGAATCCCGAGGAGAAAATGATCAGCAGCGATCTCATGTTCGAGCAGAACTCGGCGGATCATTCGTTCACCAATCAACTCTTTGCCGGCGCCGAAATCCACACAAAATCCAAGAATCTCCTGAGAGAAAAAAAGAGCTCGCTGCAGCATCTGATAGGTGTGCGCCGGGAACGCGAGCTGCAAGTCCTAGGCTGCCTCATTGTGGAGCTGTTTGCGATGCAACGACTGCGGCCGCTGCTCATGGGCAGCGGATTGACGGCCGCCTTTGAGGCTCGTCTGGCCGCCTGCCGCACCGTGGCCCAACTGCATCGACAGGATCTGCCAAAGCCAGTGCGCCATGTGGTCCGACTGCTGCTGCAGCTGGAAAAGGATGCGGATCAAGGCCTGCCGCAACCGCCCAGCCCGGCGCAGTTGGTGGAGCCGATGTTCGCCAACCTGCTGCTGCCCTTCCCCAGTCACTACATAGCCGTCTACGCTCTGGTGAGATCTCTGCACACCTTCGAACTGAATGCCACCCTGCTGGAGTTGCACACACACTTCAGTTGCCAGGGCGGCCGGGAGTGTGCGCGCTACACGGAGATGGATCGCCAGCGAGTGCTGTTCGACCGAAAGATAGCAGAATGCAAGGTCATGTCATGCTATGCCCATGTCCGCAGGCTGCTCGAGCCCGTGACCTTTGCCTACGAGCAGTTTACGCCCGTGGAGCTGCTGCTGCCCCACATTATTGATCTGCTTAGGGATGAGCGCACCTCTATACTGACCGCCTGGAATCTCTTTGACTCGATTGCCCAGGCGCTGGGTGTGTCGCAGACCCAGCAGCATCTGTTGCAGCCCCTTCTGAACCTCTACGATGTGGAGGGAACGAGTGTAACCGATGATGGCTCCTCCATTGGGGGGGCAGCCACGGGCGGACACCTGCGCTTCTCCTCCAGCAGCTCCTTTAAGTCGCGCAAGTCGGTGAAGCTGTACCACCACAGCTTCCTCCTCCGCTTGATTGTGCGCTTCGGTCTACGCTGCTTCCTGCAACACTTTATCGCTCCCCTCATCGAGGCGGTGGGCGGATACAAGGAACCGGAGCAGGGCAACGGCTATCACTACCACAGTGGCGGCAGTCGACGGACCAGCAAGAATCTCAACTTTGCCGCCGTGGAGGATGAGCGCCAGCCACCGACAGCAGCGGATGTGGAAGCCTCAAAGCCGGACATCGAAGAGCTCTTCACGTTCGAGGAGGATCAGGATAGGATTTCCAGTCAGGAGAGCAAATCCATCGATTCGTTTGACATGCGCCCGGCCACGGCCACCAGTGCGGAGGAGGCGCGCGAGTCAGATGGCGGCGGATCACCCGACAAGCTGGTCATCAACGAGCTCATCTACGGTGCCAAACTCTCGCCGGACAAACTCTCGTTCCGAGAGGGTCAAACACCGACAATTCTGGCCTCCCCACCCGTCCTGGGACCGCGTTCGCCCACCATTGAAATCCCCAATCCAACTATCGGCATTCGACGAAGCTTCCAGCTGAGCGCCATCGACTGCGACATTGGCTCCCGGAAGAGCGTGGACAGCTTCGAGATGATCACTCAGGCGGTCCAGCAGGAGGCAGCACAGCCAGCAGCGGCAAGCGAAGGTGAAGCAAGAGAGGGATCCGACTCCTTGCAGGCTTCTGTTATATCCAGGATGTCCGAGGCGAAGGCCCTGCAAAATAATCGCATTAGCGAGATGAGTGCCGAGAGTCTGGTGTGGCTGTCGCATCGACTGGGGCCGGTACTCACATCGCAGCACATAACGAGGAATCTGTTGAAGCTGCTCTCCCTGTGCTATGTGGGGCAGGAGAACCTGTTGCCGGAGATGGATGACGGGGGCTTTAGCTCCACCCCAGAAGCGGCCAATCTGAACTTTTTTAGCATTGCCAACGCCCGTGTTGTGGGGGATCGGAGTGCGGCACGTGTACTGGAATGCCTGATGTCGATAGCTGGTGAGAATCCCTGACAAGCCAAGTCAAGACACATTCCTCCTAATCACATACACATACGTACATATGTATCTTTCAGCTCTATATGGAGAAAACTTTCTGCTGCTTCAGTATTTCCCTCACATCAGTGAACTGATTGGACTGTGCTCCAAGCGAATCACTGGCAGCCTGGAGGGGGCCATCATTAGTTCGCTGCAGCTGCTCAAGTATATGGTGCCCTGTCTGACGGATTCGAGCATAATGGAGCATTTGCAGCACATACTGCTGGACGCCATTCTGCTGCCAATTCTGCGTTTGCTCAGCTCCACCAATTTGCTGATGCCGAGCGGCTATCTGGGCCGTTCGCTGCTGGCGCGAAAGTTCCTGGATGCCATCTATGCGTTGAGTGTGCGCCTTGGTTCGGACATGACGCGCGAGCATCTCAGCCAGTCGCTGCTCTGTCCATTCTTTCTCATATTCAACAAGGCCTTTGGACTGCCCAACGAGTTTGGCTGCGACCTGGCCAATCTGTCCCTGGTGGGCGGTGCTATCCAGCGGGAGCGAGCCCTGGAGGAGTTGAGGGATGTGTTTGGCCCCGAATTAGCACACACCGCCTACCTGGCGTTCCTGCGCTTTCTGGGCGAGGCCATCATGCAGAGAACGCTCACCAATCTGGAGTTTGTGCTGACCCTGTGCCACGAATTCGAGCAACCTAGTGGCGGCGGGCAGAGCAAATCCAATCTGGCGGCCAGTGTGGTAGCCGGTCAAGACGAGGACACCGTGGACACATCTTGCGAGCTGGCCGCCAATAGTTTCGGCACCCAGATCGTTGGCAATCGCCTGCAGGTGGCCAGAAGCAGCATGGAACTCCTGGATATGGTGGCCTACAAGTTGGATCAGCTGCCCAGCAGTCGCCACCTCAAGGGAAACTGGCTGGCCTACTGGAGGCACGAGACCACGCGCAGCGAGAAGGAAAATCAGGCCCTAAATCTGAAGCAGATCCGCCTGCAATCGTTCGTCGGACACACGAACTCTGTGCGGGCCATCTACGCCTTGGACAACGAGAACAGTTTCGTGTCCGCCTCCAAGGACAAGACGGTGAAGCTGTGGTCGCTACGCAGCGAGGGAGACGGCAGGAAGACCACCGCCTGCCAGTTTACCTACACGACCCACAAGAAGTCCATACACTCGCTGAGCTTCCTGGAATCGCTGCGCTACGTGGTGTCCTGCGACTCGGGAGTGCATCTTTGGGATCCGTTTATGGGACGACCTCTGGGAATATTGGATGCACCCCGACACAGTGCCGTGACCGTGGTCAAATGTCTGCCCTCTCACTCGCCTCTGGTGATTGCCGGGACAGCCGAGTCCACGGTAAAGGTTATCGATGCCAGATCTATGGAGTACGTCAACGAGTGGCGCGTCTGTCATCCGGCACTGCCCAATGCCACCGTTCGCTGCCTGGCCGTTGCTCCCTCGGGCAATTGGCTGGCCGCTGGTCTCTCTTCTGGCGGCATTGTGATGCTGGACACGCGAACCGGCATGATTCTGAACTCCTGGCGGCCCATGGAATGCGACCTGCTCCAGTTGACGGCACCAAGTGATCAGTTTTTGGTTAGCTCCGCTCTGGATCACAGTCTGGCAGTGTGGCATGCCCTGGATGGCATAATGCACTATCAGCTCAAGTGAGTTTCATAAATATTTGCAGTTAGATTTTTGAAATTAATCTGAGAACACTCTTCCACAGACCACCACCGGAACCCGCGCACTTTCTGCAGAGTGTGGGTCCTTCTTTGGTGTATGCCACCACCGGTAATCGTGTGGGTGTCTATGCAGATGTGGCCGACTCGCATGCCTTCAATACGATTACAAAACTTCGCTCGGAAACATTCCGTGGCGTCCTCACCTCCCTGGCTGTGTTGCCACTGAATCGAGCCATTCTCGCTGGCAACGAAAGCGGAAACATTGCCCTGCTTTGCTAGCCTCAGTGGAAGCAATGCCTGTACTATAATATGACATTAAATACTATAATAGGCTTACACTCTATATACTCAATGGCACCAAATATTATTCTAATGCGACACACGCTTCAATTTCCACTGACTGCCTATAGAGATATTTAGATATTTGCTGTAAAATTATAGAATTTACTACAATTTACTTCGGTATGCTTAAGAGTTCTCGCACAATTAAAGTCAGTCAGTCAGTGGAGGCCGTGTCCCTATAATATGATGAAATTATTTCAAATTATCCAAATTATGACTATACGCGAATATAAACTGAAAGCATTCCAGATAGTATACCCTTATATGTATAAGTCGAGAATGTGTTTCAATAATGGATTATCATTTGGTTTCCATTGCAAAAAACACACTTCTGAGATATAGTACTTCTCTGCATTAGTATTAGGTACAAATCGAAACATAAATTTGTATTTAGAAGTATTTATTTAAGCTGGAAAGAGGTAAAACATATTTATATAGAAATATACGAACATTCTACTCGACTTGGTTTGTACTTTTAGCACTGACTGGAGCGCTGCCCTCAAACCAGTTTATGGGACGCGATCAGAATGATTTGCTCGCTCGATTTTTGTGCCTTGGTTTTTTTTATTTCTTGATTTCCTTTTGCACACTGCCTTGGATTGGGCCATTGAACTTACTGACGGGAGCAGCAGCAGCAGCAGCAACAGCAGCAAACAGCGGACGTTGGTTGCATCCGAGATCTCTGAGGCTGTATGGGGAAACAGAGAGTGTGTGAGAGAGAGATAGAGAGTGCGGCACTCGTCTGGTAGTATGCGTGGAGGACGTATACTATATGGAAGATCGTCCATTCGAACGCGTTGCATTTATTTTTGGGCGATGCCCCCGACAACGATGTGGAGATGGGGGAATGTTGTCGTCTTTTTATGGCAACTTTTTTGCATTGGAATTTTTGTTGTTGTGGTTGCTGTGGTTGTTGTTGTCGGGTGCACTTTCCGAGTTTCTGGAGTCAGGTCGTCGACGTATGCGTAAGACAATGATTCTGGGCGCTTGTTACAATGAGGATTTACAGAGGACAATAGTGCGTCTAACTCCAGCCAGAGGCCCCCACTTCCAC
Organism: Drosophila obscura; assembly: GCF_018151105.1. Taxonomy (NCBI): domain Eukaryota; kingdom Metazoa; phylum Arthropoda; class Insecta; order Diptera; family Drosophilidae; genus Drosophila; species Drosophila obscura. Next base: position 5,961,802 of record NW_024542791.1, on the reverse strand, counting down.
CCATTTCGGGATTGGCGTGTGCTCCGCCAGCTGCACTGCACTCCGGGACTGCACTGGTATCCGCGATACGATGCTTAGGCTGTGTCACCTTGAGTTTAAGGAGTCGAGTCGACTCAACTTTAGTATCGTATTGTGGTTGTAGTGCGTACGCAGTGAATTGAATGCGTGGACGGATGATGAGGAGGGGCGCGAGCCCTTACTCTCCACCGATTGAAACTAGTTGGACCTGTTGTCATTCTGGCGCCGTATGTTCTCGGACGATGCCTGCGAATATATGCGACAAGTCAACGTTGAAATTGCTCAAAAGTTCAAGGAGATAATCTGAGGCGAAGGCAGATGGAATTAAAATTAAACATTATTTTTTAAATTCTTTTTGAAACTGATGAACTAAATCTTATCCTTTACACATTTGAAATTTAACTTTTTCTACTAAAAAAGAACACGTATAAGTCGAATTTTTTGCATGTTCTTATTCCTTAATGGGTTTTCTCTTCCATTTTCTTAGGAAACACTAATTTCCTTGCGAATTTTGTAACTTATCTAAAACTATCACATCAAATATCAAACGTCATAAGAGTTGATCCATAAAATGCAAAAAATAAATATCAAGAGCTTCCTTTTAAATTTTCTTGCTTTATCTGTTTACTGTGCAAACGCTATTCTCCTTCATGAATTCCTACCCCCATTTGAAATTCCCACAGTCTGACCTGACCTTCCCCAACATTCAAGCTCGTCATTACAGCTGATAAAATGCCCCAGACATCCCAAACAAACCAACCGTTCCAGCCAACCATACACTCATCAAAAGTCAACCCCACCAGTGACGCCAACATCATGATCACGATACGCGGTGAACGAATAACAAAAATGCCAGACACGACATGAAAATATGTGGGGAATTCGAAATTTCCGAGAATTGTATTGCATGAAATTTCACTTAGTTGCCCGAACAGGCAAGCAGCGTAAAAAGCAGACGGCATTGTTATGCTTGGAATGCTTGTCAGTTGCGCGCTCAGTCGAGTGTCCAGGGTTGTCAGAGTGCGGTTTTGGTGGCGCCCACCGGACGCCCGAAGATCACAACAGGAGGTCTGACAACCCTGTCTGCCCATTTCCCCCACCCCACGCTCCTCCCACACACACATGCAAGAATGCTGTCATTCCAAATATTTCAAAAAGAATGCGGTCCGTCCGTGTGTGGCGTGTGGTGTGAGTTTTTTTTACATTCAGCCGCCGCTTAACATTCGCGACATGCCAGCGGGAGCGAGGGAGACGGCACGAGGAGCGTTGCCAGAGCAAACACTTTTGAGGACCACAAAATGTTACCAACATACAACCGAAAAATCCCACCAGGCGAACAGAAAATGCAAATCGTAAGCATGGGATGGGGAGAGAGCGGCCGAGTGTAAAACTTACCCCTGGGCGCCACCATCCATCCGTGGACCCTGGTCTGCTCTGGTGGCAGTGCAAACGCGCATGAAAATGACTACAAAATGTTACCATACACTCGAAAAACCGGAATAGGCGAACAGGAAATGCAAATGCATCCAGGCGATGGAGACAGAGCGCCCCATGTTTATAAATTCAAGAGAGACAGTTTATGCCATCAATTTTATAACTCACACCCACAGCCGGGGGCGACGAGTCAATAAATTCTCGCCGGCCGCATACGTATTTTATAGTCGCGTATTGCAGATCTGACATAATAACTAAAAGGCGCGCAGAATGCGTAGCTGCAGTACTGTTAGCGCTCGACCCACACACTGTTACCACTAAAGCCAAGGCGAAAGCAAACCGAGCCCCAACTCCCCAGGCCCCAGGGCCCCAACCAACACACCATCATCAACATCTCGAAAAGCCGCCATTGGTGTTTGTATTTGTATAATTAGCAGAAAGCAACACGCCTCTTCCACAGGTCGCTGCTCGTTTTTTGGATGTCGCTGTCGTTGGCTTTAGGTTTTGTGGGCGTTGCTGGAATTCTATAAAATCGAATTTTTAACGTTCAAATGGTAACAGAGCCACAGAAGATGTAGGCTGTGTGGCATGGTGGTGTTGGTGGTGTTTTTTTGGCGCCGCACAGTTTTGTTATCGATTTTGCGACATTTTAATGCTGAATTCCTGCTGCTAGTTAACAGGCGCGCCCACCCCATGAAATGGCATTATTAGGATTGCCAAAATCATAGCAAGACGATTAATGCTGAGAGAGGCACTTTGGTTCTCAGTCATCAGTCCTCAGTCTCTGCGAGAGCAAGTGAGATGGCTATACTATATGTTAGTTTCTTCCGCCCGGTTGCCAATTGGCTGACTGCATAATAACTTTAGGTTAAAGTACATAATAATGGTTATATTATAATGCGTTGTATTGTGTTTTCTTACACTACAGCTCAAGCCATTGATGTTGGTATTTCTTTATTTCCCTACTTTTAGCTCCTATTCAAATAGAATTTCCGTATAATATTTCTCCAAGATAAGTTAATTTCTTAAACATTATCTGCTAACCATGCATGCTGGGAGGAAATGGTAAACGACAAGACACAGTCGAATACTTGACTAAAGAGTATTTATACTCCATTCTCTCATTTTAGAACCATTCTAGAGTGCATAGCTAATTCGCCACCGGGCCGACGTCACCAGACAAACGAGCGTGTGAGCGGGACAACAGTATTGTGTGTTTGCGCCCCTTCTGTAGGCAAGAGGCAATTTAAAATCGTATGGATTTCATTTCGAGAAACGCTATGCAGCAATAATGGCCGGGCGCGGAACTGGCCGGCGCTGTGCGCCTGTTCGCAAACAATCGCACTTCTTTGCGAATCTGAGGGGGCATACGTCACATTTATACTGACGCTCTCCGTGCTTATAGAGCTCATGGGAAGTACGCAGGCTAGAGCTAGCAAAGGAGTTTAATTATTAGTTGATAATACAAAAAAAATTTCAAATTTAATATATTAGAAATTTCATAGAGAAACGAATACAATGTTAAATTAATAGACCCATTCCGATTACTTATTGGATTTTTGTCCAAGGTTTGATCGTCTAATAGCAGCCCTATCTCGAGTTTAGAACTAATCTTCGACTATGACAATTGCGTCTTCGAGGCAAAATTTAATCGCGATTGCACCAAATCTGCCCAGCCGTTCTCATGTGATGATACTATACATTTTTATTTCTCCATTTTTACATATACTATATAGATTCATATAATTATACACTAACTTGATTTCCTCTATATTCGACTTTTGGTCATATAACATACCACCCGAGATGTCGCGCCAGTTCGAGAGGTCCTCTCCATGAAAAAGATTAATTATTTCCTTGTTGTATTGTATGGATATATTTTTTGTCAGCTCTAAATCATTCTTTTTGAAATATTCCACTACTATGGATATTATAAGGTCCCATTCCATGTTTAGGAAATTCAAGATTTTGCCAAGCGTAGTTGTAGTTGCACGTCTGGTCCAGCACGGTATCCACGATGTGATGCTTTACCAGGTTCTTCCGCAAGTGGGTCACGTCCCACAGCACTGGGTATGCCTGCGCGGCCCATACCTTTCCCAAGAGGTTAGCAGGGCACCTGTCCGAGATCACTGCCAGTAATCTGGCCGAGAATCCCCGTTCCTCGATCAGCGATAGCACCGTTTGGACGCCCTCAGAGATGACGCGGCTACCCGTCACTTCCACTTCCACCGATGCAATCTTCATGTGGAGAAAATGGAAGTTCCCTCCTTTTATGTTGAAGGCGGCAACGACCAGCACCTTCCAACGGTACAGGATGAATCGAGGGGTTGGCAGATGCGGCATATGAATCTCGTCATATACAATGACGAATTCTTCGTCGTTGTCGAAATGGTCCAAGTTGCTGGAAAGGTCCACAACTCCATGTTCCAAATGCGGCAATCGAAAGACCTGGTATTCGGCTTCCATATTCACTTCAGGGCTCACGTTGGGACGGTGCGGTCCGAAAGTTTCCATAGCGTCCATAGTGGATTTGTATCAGCACTGATCAGTCTTCATTTGATGTCCAGTTTACATACTTTTTCGGCGCTCAAGCCGTTCAGGAAATTGCACAACTACGGGACACGGGACTGGACTTTCCCAAGTAACCCCTTCACTACCTGACCATGGGTAGGGTACCGATATTTCCCTAGGAAAGGACACAATGGTCGACAACCTTTTGAGGCGGATTTTTAAAGAGCCGCCACTCAAATTTGATGTCATGGATTAGGTATCTAAATATCTATTAGGTGTATTGTATGTGGTTCAATCACAAAAGAAATTCTTTTGTTTACATTTGTTTACGTTTTAAACGTTGTTTACGTCGACGTATGTATATGCATATACATGTATACACATGCATACGCGCTTTTTTTTTGCCTTTGCCTATCCTATCCTTCTCATTCCTCTTTTGTAAGCGAGCGCAGCACGAGTCAAAAATAAACAATTGTTGATTTGAAAGTGCTAAAATGGATGAGTAAGTAGATTTTTTACGTTCTTTCGTCTCTTCGTCTCGCGCCTTTCTCCTTTACTTTTCTATCTCGCTTTATCGCTCTTTCGTTTTATCGATCGCTCGTACTCGGCTCAGCAGCAGCCCGAGCTTCTATCGCTTATTTTGCTCTCTCTTGCTTGCATTAGGGCACGGGCAATTCGGCCCGCCTGCCCTTTGTCAGTCTTTAATTGATCGTCATCATTATCGCACTCACGTTCTACCGTCTTGATCTATCACTCACTTCTCTCGCATATTGAACAGACCCTGCGTCTTCAATTCATCGCTTTGATTTGATCAACCGGTACATCTCACTTTTACTTTCGCTACTACACACCCCATATTTCGCCTACTTAAATCAGAGGCCGGCAGCTTCGTATCAAAGACTCTATAACTATAACGAAAATTATACCAATTTGATATATTTTGCCAGCAAACACGAAGCAAACATTGCAATATGAGACCAAAAAACCAAATGAAATATTTAAATAATGAAGAATTAGAATCTAATTAACGCAGTACTAGGCTTTAGGAAAAAGTTAAGTTAAGTTAAGTTAAAATACTAAACAAAAATAACTTAAATTACTTAAAAATTTAAATACTAAAGCCTAGTACTCATTCGAAAAACTGTTTGCTAGCAAACAGGTGTCATATATTTTTCGAGCGACCAGTGGTGTGACCAGAGGTGTGCACTGCATTCCGAACGGTTACACTGCTCAGACCGCTGCTTGGTATTGTTTAAAGTTAACAAATTGCACTTCTTCGGCTGGGGCCGCTCTTCCCCAGGCATATCCTGGGCTCCCCAATATTTTATTGGCAAGGTAATGTGTCTGACTATCAGCAGCAGCAGATGGCGACGCCACCCTTGCTGACCACCGTGAAGACAAACTGTTTTGAAAGCAATATTTGTTTTATATTTATGAAAATTAATAAAAATATTATATTATATTATCCATATAATTGTCCTTTATATAATGCTGCATTAATTATTGTTTGCTTCGTGTTTGCTGGCAAAAGATATCAAATTGATATGTTTTTCGAGGTTGGTCGGAACATACAAAATAAACAAGCAAATACTTCTGATACTTTTCCAGTATATACCGACCTTTTTGTTTTTCGATCTGAGTACTGCCTTCCGTACAGAGCCTAGAAAACAGTATTTGCCGTAAAAAAATTGCTTATCGGTTTCATAAGAATATCAACCCTGATTCTGTTCGCTAGGTGTTTTTTTCGATCTGAGTACTAGGATTAAACAAAAATACTGTAGCCTGAAATCTTCATGAAAGTCAAAACAACAGTAATTTGTAGATGGACTTGGCCTTGAGATATTTGTATACTTTCTAGGGTTACTTTCAATGTTGGAAAAATCATTTCAGTGTAGCTTTTTCTTCCAAAAGCATCGCAGAAAATTCATAGCATTCATTTCACTTTTTTTTCTTCCTCATCAGACAAGAAGCAGGATGCACCCGTCTGCCCAAAGCGGAAGTTCGTAAGAAAGATACATGACCAGAAGCCAGCGCAATCCCTTAATTCTTCCATCATTCGACGTATTTGACGCCTGCCGCCAGAAAAAATAGAGGCCAATACGATTGCGAAGGTCCGGTACCGCAATCCTGAGTTCAAAAGAGTCGACGATCCTGGCGCTGTGTCCGCTTGCAATGTTTGCGAAGAGGTGGTCCAACCCCCGCTACGGTCCAGTTCAGCATGCAACCCAAACCGAGCCAAGCTCGTCTCAGACGCCGTCGCAAACTCCAGCCTGAGATGGGTGCCCATATTGGCCCCCGTAAAGGTCTGGCCAAACGTCCCAGGATCACAAAGTCGCATCGTCGCTACTAGAATCGTTTTCGTTTGCTTTGAGTTTTCAGTTACAGGGCCATTGAGTGGCCACAACTATGCTTTCACACGTAGGAAGACGCAAGGAGATCGGCTGCAGTTGGCTTAATTTTTCATCCAGATTGTCACTTATGGCTGCGTTCATCTCTTTCATTTTTGCTATTTGGAGCAGGGCAATTGTCTTTTCTTGGCGCTCCACACAACCTTCAAGGATCCTGACCACAGTCAGGGGCTGCTGCTGAGCCGAGTACAAGCGATCGATAAAACGAAAGAGCGATAGAAACTTACTCGCATTTCAGAGTGCTGTCACCTTTGTCCAACCTTTCTATGTTGAACGTCTGGTACAGCAACCCGCCCGAAGCGTCAAACCAGTTGAATAGCTTTTCTCCGGGGAAGCGTTCGATGATCTCTCTATTATACCGTTTGGATATTTTCACGGTGAGGTCCAATTTGTGTTCAAAATAGTATTGTACAATAGCTTGGACAATCTCTCCCCTTTCTTCGTCCTTTAAGCGAGTGTTGAGAGGTTTGTCCAGAAATTTAGAGGACTCTAAAATACCGACTCGGCCGTGGTGGTGTCCTCTGCGGCTCCTGTTGCGTGTTGGGGCTGGGGTGGATATGGATATGGCTGTGGTGGGTATGGATGGTATGGATGATATGGATGGGGTGGTGGATGTTGGGGATATGGCTGGGGTGGAAGAGGCACGCTATTAGCCTGATTGGTATTGTTTGCATCCATTTTCTGAATTTGGTTCGTTTTGTAGTGTCGTTGGGCAAGCAAATCTATGACAGACTAATAACTAATAAAAAATAAAATACAAATCAAAAAATTAAAAATGCATTAAGCAGAAAGTAAATTTCACTGCAAGTACTACATTTTTGAGCATTCGATTTTTTAGAATTTTAGAATTTAAAAATATAATTTATATTCTACATCTAACATGTAGATTATACATGTACCATTGATATTCTACATCTCCTCCGCCAACCGGCAGTCGCGCACTGAACGAGGCAGAGTGTGCGAGCGAGAAAGAGAGATTCCCAGGTGAACCAGGGAAGCAACTGAAAATTAATTGTCTTCATTCTGGCTAAAATTATGATCCGATCTGATTCAGATTCGGCAATCTGGTAGATACTGCGTTTTGTAGTTTTATCGTTTCTTAAAAATTGTGCCTGCCACAGATTTTCGTCCATTGCCGCGGCGAATGGTGCGAAATTCAGAAATACACTTGTAGCAGTGTGATATCACATGAGTCTGGAAACCAAATTTGGTTTCTCTAGCTCTTATAGTCTCTGAGATCCAGGCGCTCATCAAGACGGACAGACGGACAGACGGACGGACGGACGGACAGACGGACATGGCTATATCGACTCGGCTATTGATGCTGATCAATAATATATATACTTTATGGGGTCGGAAACGTTTCCTTCTCTGCGTTGCACACATCCACTTTTACCACAAATCTAATATACCCCTTAACTCTTTTTTGAGTACGGGTATAAAAAGCAACCGAAAGCACACCCACATTAAAACAAGTGCAAGACAGCTACCAAAGTGCAATAATGAAGACAAATAAAATGTAATTAAGGCTGTAGAATGAAAACAGATTATATGGATATTATTATTTATTAATACTATATCCGGTACTCATTTTAATTATTTAAAAGGAGATAAAAGCCATGTTGATTGCATATCTGTCCTGCAGGATCGCACATTATCGTCCTCCAGCTCCATAGCGCCCAAAAATAAGACATTTCGGCTTACTTTAAAACAACATTTGAAATTCAAACAAATTTCTGTTTGTAAACAAAGACAAAACAGTATAACCATAGAGCATGCAGATTGACCACTTTGGTTTCACTGGGCACCGAGCGGAATATATAGCATTTTCGGTCGCCGGAAAATTTAGGTCGTCTGAGTACTAGGCTTTAGTGATATATATAAAAAAGCCGAAAACTAAGAGAAGTGAATGTGGTTTCGACAAGAAAATATCGATGGAACCACCGATGGTATCGATATGTCTATCATTCATAATTAATGCAGTTTCAATGCAGCTTGTGTTACGAACCTGTTTTGGTGGTGGGGCAAGGCCGGCTAGCCAGTCATCTCAGGGATAGGTTTTTCCCAGGCCCCCAGGTCGCACAACAAACCAGCTGTTCGGGCATCTCGAACAAATATGATAACAAAACGACGATTCAAAACAAACCAACGGACTTTACTCTAAACCTCACGGATAATCATCTCTCCGACGCAGAACAACTACAAATCTCCTCTTTTCCCCAAGTGCAGCGGCCGATCTCCACTTCGCCGTTGTGGTCCCCTTTTGCCCCCCCCCCCCATACTAAACACACTAGCAATTCATATCAAACGTTATAATTTCACTTCAAAAACTTAACACATATTTAAACATAAATCCCTACACTAAATTCTGATGGCGCGTCCGCCTACTCCCGCCTCTTCAACTTAATTTATGGGTGGACAATAATTGGTTACAGGAAGAAGAATTAAATAATATTAAATTTAATACATATATGTGGGGTTTATGTATACATGGGTGTATGTAATTTAATTTATTAATTATCTGTTGTTGGCGGCGGTGTTGAGGCGGGCTCGCGCCCGGGCAGGGGCGTGACCTGGATTCGCGGGCCGGGTGGATGGAGTTTTTGCCCATATGCGGGAGGCCAACAGGTTCAAGTAATCCTTTTTTTATTTAGATTCAAAAAAATAAGTCCTCTAAATTTCCCGCCGGTCTGTTTCTCTTCTCGCTTTGTTTCCCGATTTTTTTCCCACGGTCTGACACTGCCGATGTTTAATTTTCAACCCCTTGCATTGTCAGCGTAGCTGCCCTATGCAGTCTCCTCGCTGCTGATCACATCTCTTCTATTGCCCTTCAACCAAGTTCAAGGGCATGGCATGGCATTCTTGATAGTGTGGGTGAGCTGGCCGTGGATCCCGCAATATTATTCGAGCCTCTCTTAAATTATCCCCTCTCTCTCTCACCGGCACCGTTGCTCGCCTTGCCCCTTCAATTATCGCCCTGCCAACCTCCAAAAAAAATACTGCCAAATCCGGTATTTTGCCTATCGATCTCCTTCGAATGCAACACTTGGAACAACAAATTTTTCATTAATTTAAGGAAATACCCTATTTATATACAAAATTCCATCAACAAAACTTTTTTAAACTTCGTTAGCCCGTTAATTTTGCCATATATAAATATCGCCATATCAAATATATCAATTTTTAAATATTCAGTTAGTTTATATTATAATTTCCAGCGACTTTAAAAACCTTTTTACATTTTCAAGCAGAAACCTACATTTGTTTTGTTAAGTATTTGAGTTAAATGATATTTGCAACAAAAATATCGTACCGCTGTTATCGTATCAAAAATAAAATAAGATCAACCATACTAATATAAAGTAATATATAGTCATCATAGTGCAATGTCGATATTCCTAGGCCACGTTCCACAGTCAGAGGCAGTGATTAATGCTGCCGACGATGTCGTCACGCAAGTACATTATTCACACCTCTTGAATGTTGGTGCGATCGAACAGATCTCAAATTTGGCACATTTCTCATCTGCTGTGCCGTTTGCCATAATTTTTGACGAGTTCCATATTCCCTGGTTGCCCAGGCCCGCCTATCAGAGCTTGCACAAGTGGAAGGTGCTGGCGATAGCGGTCTTCAATCTGGACGGAAGCAATTTCCATTTATTGCACATGAAAGTGGTAAGTTAAGTGATGTGATAAACCATATTATATGAATGTATTAAATTAAGTATATATGTATAATAATTGCAGGTCTGCGTAAACAGGGATATTCTGGGCAGTGAGGTTATAGACGCCGGCCTGGAACACGTCATACACCTGATCCGGAGAGCTGGACTGGCCACCAGCTTGATGGCGATAATTTCCGATGGCTGTCCTGCCAATTTGAAGGGAAGGATTAGATCCATCGATGATTTCCCTGTCCTTTGGGACATCGTTCACATGCGGGCCAACTTGGCCCAAAATCATGGAATTACCGACACGGTACTGGATCAGATTTACTGCCTGAAATTCGATGCCGAGCACTGGCAAGCCATTGCCTATCCGCCGGTGCTGCAGGACTTGGAGGACGGACGGATCCAGACCGAGGTCGATAGCATCCGACGCTTGGTAGAGCGGAAGTTTGCCTTCTCGGCAGCACCTTTCACCACCCTGGAGCGCTTGAACAGTACCAATCTGGAGCTGTGTGGTCGGGTTGTAGTGAACGTGGTGTTCAAAGTCCTGGAGCGGCATGGAGTCGTGTTGATGCAGCCGGCACCAGTGCGGTTCATGACCCGGACTGTGGGCGTGGCAGAGCTCCTGAGCCGCAAGCCGAGCTCGGTCCATCGTGCTCCATAGACGCCACTCACCCCTCCCCAAATCGGTCCTTTTCAGGACCACCAAAAATTCAGTGTCTTTCGTGATGTGTTTCGCTTTTGGCGACTGTTTACCAAATTTCCGAAGCTCAAACGTTCCACCAGCGATGTGGCCAATGCGGCGGATGGCATTCTGACACCCGATTCCGGCTCCTATTTCTTCTACGATGCCCTGTCGCTGAGCGCGGGACGGCGTTCGTTCCTAGTCATTGGCAGGGCCTGCCTGTCAATGCACCGCCAAGGCTGCCTGCTGCCGCACACGAATCGCGTCAAGCGACGCATGAGCATTTCCACAAGAGGCAGCAATGCAACTATTGAATGGGTTAAACGGGGGGGAAGGGTACCAGGTGGCATGGTGCGTGTTTTTTTGGCGCCGCACAGTTTTGTTATCGATTTTGCGACATTTTAATGCTGAATTCCTGCTGCTAGTTAACAGGCGCGCCCACCCCATGAAATGGCATTATTAGGATTGCCAAAATCATAGCAAGACGATTAATGCTGAGAGAGGCACTTTGGTTCTCAGTCATCAGTCCTCAGTCTCTGCGAGAGCAAGTGAGATGGCTATACTATATGTTAGTTTCTTCCGCCCGGTTGCCAATTGGCTGACTGCATAATAACTTTAGGTTAAAGTACATAATAATGGTTATATTATAATGCGTTGTATTGTGTTTTCTTACACTACAGCTCAAGCCATTGATGTTGGTATTTCTTTATTTCCCTACTTTTAGCTCCTATTCAAATAGAATTTCCGTATAATATTTTCTCCAAGATAAGTTAATTTCTTAAACATTATCTGCTAACCATGCATGCTGGGAGGAAATGGTAAACGACAAGACACAGTCGAATACTTGACTAAAGAGTATTTATACTCCATTCTCTCATTTTAGAACCATTCTAGAGTGCATAGCTAATTCGCCACCGGGCCGACGTCACCAGACAAACGAGCGTGTGAGCGGGACAACAGTATTGTGTGTTTGCGCCCCTTCTGTAGGCAAGAGGCAATTTAAAATCGTATGGATTTCATTTCGAGAAACGGTATGCAGCAATAATGGCCGGGCGCGGAACTGGCCGGCGCTGTGCGCCTGTTCGCAAACGATTAAATTCAGTTTAATCATCCACTAAACAGCTACGAGATACCGTTTCGTTCGTTATTATTATTATTACATGCAACAAGTCGCTCCGCACACAATAAGAGGAATGTCGAAAACGACACAGAAAATGGTTCAAACAAACGAATGCCATGCCCACACTCCCCTCCTGCTGCTCGACAGTGTTCAGTGAACAAATTGGATTATCCGAAGAGTGGGGAAAAGGGCGCACTCACTCGCACTCGCACCGGAGGCACTGGCATTCAAATCAATTTAAAGATACCCAGCCACCGTACAGTACATCTCTCTATCTCTCTAATCCCGCACTCACACACACATACGTCCGGACCATCCCCATCAGTGTATATTCATCTCGCTCGCACCTGTTGCTCACGCTTCTAACAACATTTCTATTGAGTTTTCATTGAAAATCTAATCGCTCGCTCTGTCGCTGGCATGCTGCTAAATCTCATGGAGGCCTAGTAAAAATGTTTGTTGTTTCTTAAAGAGCAAGAAGAAGCCCCACACGACCACTGCCGCCGCAGCGACCCACCCAACCACCAGAGCCACAAGCCACTCGCATCATACACCACATTTGGCCGCCACGCCACTAACACACAACTGTACTTAGTCTATTGGACTCATTCGCCCCGACTCGGCTGCAACAATGTTTCTATACTCGCTTTGGATTCGATGATGCCCCCCCGCTCACCCACACAGTCGCACACCAATCGCCTTCTCAGCCAATCACGCTCTCAACTTTTGAGTCAAAATGTTGTAATCATGTGCTGCGAACGCTGTTCGCCTGATACCGAGTGGAACATTCGCTGAATTGAAACGCTGCTTTCAACCAAGGATTTTGGTTGGATGTGCGCGGGCAACAAAGAAGCAGAACTTCTTTCAACCACCTATTCCACCGTTGAACACGCAGCAACTCAATCGAGCAATCAGTTGGCCCCAGCAACCAAAGCCAAAATAGGGCCGCCGGGCGCACGCTGAAATGTTCGATTTCCACTGCTTGAATTTCGATTCGCTAATGCCGTTCGCTATACCCTCCCTATATATAGGTAGAAAAATAAAACACGGCCGGCAGTTGAATTTGCAATAATTTGTGTCGAGCAATCAGTTGGCCCCGCAACCAAAGCCAAAGCCAAAGCCAAGCTTGAATCTCGATTTTCTAATGCTGCCGTGCGCTATTCCTCCCTTCCTCCCTTTATATAGATACAAAAATAAAACACGGCCGGCAGTTGAATTTGCAATAATTTGTGTCGAGCAATCAGTTGGCCCCAGCAACCAAAGCCAAAGCCAAGCTTGAATCTCGATTTTCTAATGCTGCCGTGCGCTATTCCCTCCCTTTATATAGATACAAAAATAAAACACGGCCGGCAGTTGAATTTGCAATAATTTGTGTCTACGAAACTGGGCAACAATCTCTGTCAGTCAGCCACTATTGAATTGTAATAAATAGTATAAGTTGACTTATAAGTTGAAATGAAGGTATCTACCGAATGCAAGCAAGCCCTAATGAAACGCGCAAAGCGAAATCCAAAGTTCTCAGTCATGAAAACTCACAAGAAAATCAGGCCTCAGCCAATGGATGTGGACCCCCATTATCTAAATCATTCACACCCATTCACATGGCATCCAACCCACACTGAAGCTATGGATGTCTGTGTTGAAACTCACAACAAAATCAGGCCTCAGCCAATGGATGTGGACCCCCATTATCTAAATCATTCACACCCATTCACATGGCATCCAGCCCACACTGAAGCTATGGATGTATGTGTTGAAGTTGAACTAGACATGCACTATAAGCACTACTCGACAAAATTGAACTTTTTATTTAGGCTTTGAACCGAAATGACTTTTTTGTAGTACTTTATTATTATTATTTTTGTTTGGTGTAATTTTTTTTTAAAGAATTTTTCAAATCTGCTATTTTTTTCATGGTTTTTGTCAGAGGTTGTGCTTCTATTTTTCACATAAATTAAGTATCTTATATCTGGTTGCAAAGAACTTTGCAGTTCTGAAAAGCTAACAAATGCAGCTATAAATCCGACCCAGACTTTTTGTATATGCAGCTTAACGCCTGACAGATATTAAGCTTTCAAATTCAAATTTTATTATTTTCTGCGGTATTTTTTTTCGAAACTTTGACTTTCAAAACTCAGGCAAAATCGAAAAAAAAAATTCTTGTCCAACATTTTCGGTTTTAGATAGACGCATTAATTGGGCGTCGTTTAAGGTATTGTTCAATAGAATCTATGGATAAACGGTCAATTTGGAGCCGTTTGACCAAAACAACTCAAAAATAATTTTACCTAAAATTAATGCTTTTTTTCACATAACTTAAGTATCTTATATCGGGTTGCATAGAACTTTGCAGTTCTGAAAAGCTGACAAATACAACTATAAATCGTACCCAGACGTTTTGTATCTGCAGCTTAACGCCTGGAAGATATTAAGCTTTCAAATTCAAATTTCATCATTCTTTGCGATTTTTTTTTGTTTTTTTTTTTTTAAATTTTGACTTTAAAACTCGGAAAAAAATCGAAAGAAAAAAATTCTTTTAAGGTATTGTTCATTAAAATCTATTGATAAACGGTGGAGCTAAAATTCGATAACCAAACCTCAAAAGTGAAGAAATAGACAAAAAATACTTTTTACCAAAAATTCAACCCCTTTTCGTTTGCTTTGTTTCCTTTGCTTTGTTGGGCCCGCAACCTTCCAAAAAGTATTTTTTGTCAATTTTTTCCCTTTTAAGGTTTGGCTGCAGATACAAAGTGTCTGGGTACGATTTATAGTTGCATTTGTCAGCTTTTCAGGACTGCAAAGTTCTATGCAACCCGATATAAGATACTTAAGTTATTTGAAAAATAAAAGCACTAAGTTCAGGTAAATTAGTTATGAGTCGTTTTGGTGAAACGGCTGCAAGTTGACCGTTTATCCATAGATTTTGATTAGCAATACCTTAGACGACGCCTAATTAATGCGTCTATCTAAAACCAAAAATGTTGGTCAAGAATTTTTTTTTCGACTTTTCCCGAGTTTTTTAAATCAAAATTTCGAGAAAAAAATGCCGCAGAAAATAATAGAATTTGAATTTGAGAGCTTAATATCTTTCAGGCGTTAAGCTGCAGATACAAAGTGTCTGGGTACGATGTATAGTTGCATTTGTCAGCTTTTCAGAACTGCAAAGTTCTTTGCAACTATAAGATAGATATTGCAGATATAAGATACTCAAGTTATATGAAAAAAAGAAGCACAATCTCTGAAAAAAACAATGAAAAAAATACCAGATTTTAAAAATTCTTTAGAAAAAATTACACCATAAAAAAAATAATAAAGTACTAAACAAATTTTAAATCCAGAAATCTATCAGAAGAAGTCATTTTGGTTCACAGCCTAAATAAAAAGTTCAATTTTGTCGAGTAGTGTAACTTTACTGTGTATTCAAGGCGGCAGCAGCTGGAATCAGTTGGGAATTCAAGGGACATAAAAAAATAATATAAACATAGTTAAAATAAATACAAAAAATATTTGATTTCATTTAATATGGAATGTTTAAAATAACAAGTTTTTCCATTGGATTTTAAATGAAAAATTTAAATATGAAACATATTAAACTACAAATTTAATTTATTATAGTTATTTTGAAGTGTTTTATATTTTGATTAAATATGACCGTATTAAAAAAGCATTTTTAATACATTTATATTTGATTCAAAGTGAATTCTATCAAATTTTACTATGTTTGTATTTAAAAATTGCATTTTAAATTCAAATATGATTGTACTTATTTTTACTATGCCTTTTTTCTATCAGTGTATGCATATTATAATGTTGATAAATCCACCACAGAGGTTTTGAAAGAGTAGAAAAGCCTCTTTCAATGAAAAATTATATGACAACACAGTCATAGTAGTGGAAAAAAATTGCATTCCGCGGTGCTGGAGACAGGCCTTTAAGGTGTTTATTTAAATGATGGGTTTCTTCGCAGAGCCCGGGAAAATATTTGCTATATTCATTAAGACCTTCCAAATTGAATATGTTTAGTATGAGATGCCATCCGATGCTGCATGTGCGCGACAAAAACTTAGGTCCTTAAGAGGCGACTTCTTCTTTATTTTTAGGCTTCTTATTTGTTTAGACTCGAAATAATTCTGGACATTGTTGTTACAATTTCCTTAGCACCACATTTATCCCAGATTTCGCCGAAAAATCGTGCAAATTGGGCGTTTTTCTTAATATACTTGTAAGTCGTCTACACGCATTATTAGGTACACTTTTTTTCAACCTTTTAGGTTTTTCTTGTATGTAAACTCTTTACCCATAAACTGGGGCATAACATGATAGCTCTTTTAGTTACTTTAGCAATGGGGCTTATTTATTGGCATATTCAAGTGTCGAGGAGTGTATCTGTTGAGATGTTTTAATCAACTGCTGCGGACGCTGTTCACCTAGTTGGATTCGTACCGAGTTGAACGTTCGAATTGAATAGCACTGCTCGCTTCTTTCAACCCCGTGGCTGCTTGCCGGAAGACCGTATTTTTGCTAGGTGTGTGCCAGGTAGAAAAGAACCAGCGTTTCGTTCAACCGCTGAATCATCTGCTGCGAACGCTGCTCGCCTGTCCCAAAGCTGAACATGAATTGAAACGCGCTGCTTTCAACCAAGGTCTTTTTGTTTGAATGCATCAGCATCAACGAAGCAGTCAATCGAGCAATCAGTTTGTTGTTTTTGCAACCAAGTTGCCAGACCGAACAGTACACGAACACATTAATAGGTGTCACTTACAATATATGTACTTACATATGTATATACGCTCTATTATGTATGTACGTACATATACATATCAATCGTATCGCAGCTATGGCTGACGATCATCGATTGCATTTTGAACCGAAGCATTTCTAAAAGCTTTTAGTAAAAAATTCATTGAAATTTAGGTTTAATGCCATTTAAAATTACTTTTTAAGTGGTCCTTGCTTTTTCATATTTGTCTAGTTGTGAATCGTAAATAGTCCAATTAATGCTCTATAGCTTTCCTACTTTAAATACATCCATTTTTCTCGGCGTGAACTCGCCTTGCGCCTGCTCGATGGCAATGAAAATATTCGTTACGGAAAGTTTCCATCTTGCCTTTCAATTATTCTGTTGCTACGGACGCTGCTCGCCTGGTGGAATGGGTACCGAGTTGAACATTCAAATTGAAAAGGAACACTGCATTCACCCCCGTGGTTGCCTGCCTTGCGGAGATCCGTAATTTGCTTAATGGCAACATAGAACTAGAACTTATTTCAACCATTGAATACGGGCGTAGTAGACGCTGTTCGCCTGCTACCAAGTTGAACATGAATTGAAACAAACGCTGGATGACGGGCGAAAAGCCACACTAGAACTTGCGTCTTGTGTTGTAGAAGTGTTTAATGTCTTTGTCCTTATACTGTCTTGATTTTGGTTGAATTTGTAGTCCACAATGAAGCAGAACTAGATGATTGAAAATCTATCAATTCCATATAGTTCATTGCTTTTGTTTCTGTTGGGGCCCATGGCTACCCTTGCGCATGTATGCGGGAAGGGTAATTTTGCACCGACACCCAAGAACTAGCTATAAAAAACAAAAGAACGCGGTAGCAGGGATGGGGTTGAAACAGCGTAAGAAGAGATTTGGCTCCACGTCCACGGAGCCTGTCGGTGGCCAGAATCAGTTGTATTGGTGTGAGCGGGGGGCGGGCGCGCGGAGTTTCAATACCTTATTTATTGAAAAATACTGTGGATCGATACAATTCAATCGGCTATTCACTTAAGTTCCGCGATTGTCGTATTGCATTATTTGGGGACTATGACAACATTTATATAGATTTTTTAACCACAGTTGCAAGAGCGTTTCCTAATCTTATTTGTGGCTTTTATATGCCCTAGCTAATTGCGTTTTTGCACTTCAAAGGCATACTTTTCAAATGCCAACTTTTTTTGTTTTATATTTTTGGGAACTTTTGTAGCTCGTTGCACACTTAGAACTAATCAACTCGTAATCTTTATCAGAGTAGTACAATTTTGGGGACTATGTACGTATATCGGATGCATCATCAGTTTTGAACACTGAGAGCCAGCGTGTCGCCGCTGACACTGGCCACACTCTCCTGACCGCCAGATGACCCAGAAGTGGCATGCTTCTCCCGAATGCCCAGCCAAGGCAAACGTCGCTCCAGCTCAAGACGAAACTTGGGATGGCTGGTGGCATACACCCAGGGATCCAGGCAGGAAACCGACTTGGCGGCCAGACACGGCAGCATGGAGACGAAGGGCGTTATCAGCTGTTGCTCCCCAAAGCAACCGATCAACGCCACCACCGAGTACGGAGTCCAGGCCACGATGAACAGCATGTAGATGATTAGGGCTGCCTTGGCAATCCTCAGCTCCACACTCATGTTGTCGTTGGAGGCATTCGCCGACAGCGATTTCACATTCATCTTCTTGGCCTGATTGGCGAGCATCTTCTCGTGGGTGCGGACGTGCGTGAAAAGCTTGTAGTAAGAGGTCAGGATCATGGTCATAGGTATAACATATGACCACACAAAGATGGTGCGCACAAACAGGCGATTCTCATCAGTGTTGGTCAGATAGTCGAAGCTGCAGCTGGTCAGGAAACCCTCTGAAATGGATGGATTCGTGTGAATTCCTGAAGATACTCGTACTCGTACCCGTATGCTGTTGTATGCAAAATCAACTAACCCGGCTGATAACGTCCCCAGATCTGAAACAAGGGTAGAACCGAAAAGGGCGTGGCCCACAGCCAGGTGAAAATAATCAAAAGCACAATTTGTCCGTAACTCAAACGTCCATCAATCGGGTTCGAGATGGTCTTATAACGGTCGAAGGCAATGAAGGCATTCGTTATGGACGCACCCATGCCGGAGATGCCGCCATTCAAAGCGTATATATCGCAGCCCAGATCCCCACCAACTATATAGCCGACGGCGGCATTAAGAAGATAATGCGGCATATTGCTGCACATGAAGAGATCAAATACGGCCAGATTCAGAATCAGCAGATTGGATGGCGTTCGCAGGGACTTGGAGCTGAAGAGAGAGAGAAACAATTCGGGGTAAAAAATTAAGATTCGGGAGTCGAATATTCTTACGTGGAGAAAATCCATATGACCAAACCATTCCCAAACAGATTGGAGAACATGAGGACTATAAAGGCAATGTAGACGCCGGCGTGGTAATAGATCGGTGCCTCGCGAAATCCCCGCCAATGGGCATGCACCATATGCTGATATTCCGCCGGATAGCCATGTCCTATGGGATAGACAGCGCCGCCACCATCTCCAGAGCTGTCGTTGACAAGGGCCTGCGGCCCACTCGGGTCATTGAGATGCATCCTGGCAGCTGCACTTGAACTTGAGTGGAACTTGAGTTCCACAAACCACTGCCCTGCCGCCTCTAATTTGCTCTGGAGCGCCCCCACATGCTGGCCTTTGACTGGCCTGTGGAGCCATCGGTCAAGATGTTTTTATAGCAGGGCTAAGAAATTCAATTAAGACGGATTATCAGGTGGGAATGTCTTGACCGCGGTGCGTGTGCATACCTTTGGGGGATTATCCTCGCCTTATCCGCGTCTTAAGACAATTAAGAATGCCAACGTCAGGTGAAATTCAAGTTCCTACGCCTCTTGCACTCGCTCTCGCTCTGTCGTGTACGAAATACGAAATCTGACACTCAGTTGCGGCGGCACAGGGTGTCAGCTTCGAGCAGCAGCAGCAGCTGACACGACAGTCTGGTCTGTGACTCGTTGTGGCATGGCGCATTCACAATTAATCTCCATTTCCGCGGGTCTTTTGGCCGAGTCGACCTGTTTCTTTCAGACGCAAAAATGCGGACCGGCGCCCAGCAAAGGCGACAGAGCGCAGGCGCCAGACAGAGACCACACTATAGACCACTGCACACACCCCCACTAGCTGTCTCATTTTGGCTCTGTCACTCACTGACGCTCTCTCGCTCGCTCTCTCTCACTCTCTCTGTTGGCCAATTTGCCTTTGGCTGGGTTCTGGGCCCCTGGTTGGTTCGGCGCACTCATTTCACAATGACCCACATCACGAACGACTGACAGCGACGGCAAAAAACGCGTCGCTTCGCGTTTCATCTCATCGCCTTTGCCTTCGCGCGATTTCTGATTGTTGTTCCGATTGTTGTTTGTACAACAAACATATCGAACCTGGCACCGCACCGTTGTTGACTCTGGTTTATTATATCAACAACAAAAAACAAAAACAGCAACATTTTCATTAGGCGGACAGAAAATATCGTACCAACAAGAAGAACACAACAGGGCAGGGCCAGAAAAATCATCACAAACAGCGAAACAACAAGAACAACAGAGCACAGTGGATATACGGCTGGTCTGGCTCGCTTTTGTTGCGAAGCGGAATCATGTTTGTATTTCATTTAGATGAGTGTGTTTGTGAGTGTGCAGAAAAGTATGGGTGCAGGTCGAATTATGAATACACTTACAATTGTGAGCGTATGGGTATAAATGTAGGGTAAGTATACCGTCATTATAATTGATGATGTACAAATGTAATATTTATTTATAATTATTTTATGCACCGCTGCCAATCTACACAGCATCGTTCTAAAATTCAAATTCCTAATTCAACATATTTTCTTCGTATTATTATGCTATAATTATTCCATATATCCATCAAACATATGTATATAACATACCATATAATACTATGACATAGGCTAATTTTATTAGGGCATTTGCCAGAACGAGACCAACCAGACATACAAAACTCGTTCGTTCTCGTTCTGGTTTTTGCCTTCGGAGTTCTCGTCTCGCCTTGACCGTATTTTCCTCATTGCCAACTGAAGAACGCACCTTGAAACTCAAGGATTTTCAACATTTTGCGAAATTTTGCAAACTTTTTCGGCGAAATGTGGGTCATGTGCGAATTTTTGCACAACGCTCGAAGCGTTATTGAAGCTTGTGCTATATGGCAGGGGAAGTGGGGGTGGGGTGAGGTGAGGTGGGTTTACTGTCGACTGTCGATGACATAAGCAGTTCATATAATTTTCGAGTGGCATTGAGATGAGCGCCGCCGAAACAAGTTCCTCTGTGTTTGTGAGTGTATGTGATATCCACTCGATGCGTAGCGTTGAACTCTCGTCGGCGGCTGGTGGTGTTTTGGGGGCCACAGCGCATTTTGGGTGCCACAGCTACCAGCTAAACATTTTTGGGCGCCTCATAGCACAGGTTGTGATTTGAGCTTTTTTGGAAGCTAAGGTTAAGGTTATTCGCTAATTGCCACACAGCAGCAAGAGCAACAGCAGCAGCAGGCCACATCAGCGGTACTAACCACAGTCAACGTCCACCCGTGTGGATCGGAGTCGGATCGGGAGTGGTTGATGGTTGGTTGGGTGGTTGCCGCCGCCGATGGTGGTGGTTTGGGGCTCGGTTCGATTCGATGGTTGATTGGTACATTAGCCGTCGCAACGTGTCAACGCCTTGCATGTCCGTCCCGTTTCTTAATAGTGCGGTCAGTCAGGCCCCAAAATCCAGTTTCGGGAACAGGCGCGCACAATGCGGCAACAAGTGGACGCCGCCTCGGCATTGGCGTCATCATCAGCAGTGGCGCAAATCAAAAACGCGCACTGCCCTCGGCCCCCACTTCTCTCCGTGTATTTTGTGTTTGGTCAGGGCGTGGTCTGGCCGGCCGACCAGTCGATGGGATCCAAAGGGACTGCTGGAGATTGTGTTTGTGGAGATGGGGGTCTGCTGGGAAATGGGGTATAGGGCGTTGGCTTCACTTGGCACTCGGCCAAACGGGCAGGGAATGAAGTAATACAGTGCGTCGCCACGTTCAGGGTTACTTAATCCTGGTACATATTGCCTTATTTTATGCGCAGTTTAAGGCCATGTCAAGGTGTTGTATTTAATTTGCAATCTTTAATGGGAAATCTTGGAATAAAGGTATCTCTTGGTGATTTTTATTTTTCGTATTAAACTACATTTTACAGATACATTTTATAGCGACGGTCGATTGTCTGGTAATACTGTTCAGTAAAATTTTCATGCTTATGGAATATTGTCTCTCACCCAATCAGAATATATTTCAAAGATTAATGGCATTCGGAAATACATTTCCCCGAGGCGTATTTAATATTCATTTTCACACCGTATCTGTGAATAGTATTTCCGCTCAATTTGCGCCTGTTAAGCACTCCATTTTCGTGCAGTAGGGTTGCTCACAATAAAAAAAGCCAGGGCAAACATCAAAAGCTGACCACACGCTGACCATGCCAGAACTCTCGCAGAGGCTCTTGGAGCCGTGCCAACAAACTGGTTTCCCCCCCCTTTTTGGGTCGCTTCTTCTTCCCCATACCGGTGCTACACACGAGCAGGCAATAGTTGGCTCTCTGCTGCTTTTTTTTTTTTTTTTTAATTTTTTATCTTTTGGGGCCGCATGCTTCTCTCGTTTGGTGGCTCCCCACTGTTTCGTTTCTGCTGCTTGCCTGTTATGATGCATGTGAGAAAACGTTGAACGCCCACAATAATAGATGCTTTTTTCCTTTCATTTCTTTGGCTTTGCTGTTAGTTGTCATTGTGGTTAGGCAATAGTTTTGTGGGCCGCAACGAGCGCTGGTTGCTGCGGCCCCAGCAGAAATTTGTGCAATAAGCAAAATGACGGGCACAAAACAAAATGTCCGGCCGGAGTAGAGGTGCCCGCAACTTCCGCCGATGGCGCTCTGCATGATGATCATCATGCATCATAGTCTTCATCATGCAGTTTCTAGGCAGAGGCAGGCCAAAACGCCATCTTATCGTAAGTGGCAGCTATGTGGCTCATAGTCACAATCGAATGGATGGCATGGTCCGTAGACCCGACCAGACCAAACCCTGACGTTGGGGGCAATTTTCTGTTGGCCTGTGATGTGAGCAAACAAAATGACTACTCAAAATTGAGCAAAATGTTCGAGCGATTGCAGCGAGTGTTGTGCGTGTTAGGGGAGTGGCAGGGCTCGCGACACTCCCGTTCACCATGTGTTTGCATTAGAAATTGTAGTTCAAACAAACAATGTTTTCTGTTGCAAAGTACACACATAGAAGCGAGAGAGTGGAAGTGGGAGTGAGAGTGAGAGAGAGCGCGACTTTGTGGGCGTGTAGCATTGAGTTTTTGCCTTTGGCCCCCCCAGAGCTTCATTATTCGCCAATCTGGTGTGGCACCACCTGTCGTCCAAACCCTGAACTAACCGTATAGTTGGATTCAATTGCCCTTTTTATTATAGTCGAGTGGAGGTGGAATGCCGTGCCCCCCGTGGGGATTGTGCTTAAAATTACCCTCCTCCTTATAATAGAGACGGAGCTGGAGAGAGTGAGAGCACAAGAGTGTGTGTTCTGTTCAATTTACAGATTTCATTCTAATAACCGTTAGTTTGTGGCTTTAAACTGCTGCAATTTGTCAGGTTTTTGTATGCGAGAATTTCATTGCCAGCCCACGAACACATACACCACTGGAGGTGGTATGCTATCTGGCAGACGGCGCATACACACACCAACGACCAGTCGTCACATGGCAGTCCGTTAAAAACCCCTGCCACTGTGTCACTACTGCCATCTTGCTCCGGCACACGGCATGAGCGGACCAACAGCATTTGTGTGCATTTGCGCTCTCCATCGACGCTTGAATGTGCTTCGATTGCCACCCGCTATACTCTCTGGCCGCCTGGTGAAAAAGAGGGAATTCACTTTTGGCGGGGTCTTGTTTTTCCTGGTCCAAACCAATCGGCCTTTTGTGGGCGCTGCTGTCTGAAACTGCCGCTCCGCCCGTCCAACAAAACACACACACGTTGTCGCACCCTCGCCCTCCGCCAGGCCCAGTCCGAGCAATGATGGCATATTCTTGATAAGCTGATAACAAGGCGTCGACGGGCGACGGTTTGCCTCCCCTGGTCGTGTCCGTCTGACTGGCTGGATTCTCTCTCTTGAAAGTATACCGTTCTATGTGACTGCCTGCTTCTGCTGGTGCTGGTGCTGCTGCTGCTGTCTCTTTTCCATTTTTAGGGGAGTAGTTAGTAATTTGCGTTAAATGTGCAGCCCAGCAAATTAATTTGCACGGTAGGCGTGGTTGTAGGCCTCCGCCCACATACCCGTACATAGCCAAAGGCTGACACGGACACGTGCCGTCGATACCGAATCGGAACAAAAGTTCTCCAGTTCCCACCGACTTTTCAAACCGATCCGATGGGCATGAAATTCGACAACGGCGACAAAGCGCCACAAAAACGAAACGAATCGCTCCAAAGCTGGGGAAAGAAATTACCCCACCACACGCGCGCTGACATGTGCGGACGTGGCCGCGTCCCCGTGGTGGTGGCGGACTTTTTCAGACACGTTCGGTTTTCGGTTCGGTTTCCACCAGGCGAACAGAAACAACGGCAGCTCTTCCACCTGGCCATGCAAACCGGCTGGCATTGGCGAAAACATCAGTCGGAACGAGTACTATGGGGCCAGGCGGAACAATATGCTAGTAAAATATCATGGTCAATAAAACGAACGGTAAGTGTTTGATCTTTCAATGGGAACTACATATATAAACCTTTGCGGTTTGACAAAAAGGAATATAGTTTAATAAGCATAATGATAGAATAGTAAACTGTCACAACAAAGTTGCTCTTTGATTTCGAGACCATTTCCTAAAAATAGTTGTGGGAGAAGAACCTATTATTGTCTATACATTTGGACACTCAACACAGTAAATTATGTTTAGAACAGATATATTAGTTTTTTTTTCAACTGGACTGAGCTCACCAATCGTCCTCTACTGTCTATCATTAACCAGGTAGGGCAAGGCACATGGTTCCATATGAACCACAACTATATCCCCTCAATCTTAAGGTTGTATTGTATCAGACATTGGATAAGCGTTTGAAGAACGTTGCCAGAACTTGAGGTATGTATACATATTTTGTATTAAGGTGCAGTCCCAGCAGTGCATAAAAGTTCTTAATGCCGTATACTTCTCTAAAGGTATACCGCCCAGTCTTGAACGGAACCCTCGTATCGCTAGTAACGCTGCCCACACTATCCTACATGACCAGCGACATCCACGCGCCTATCAGCCCATATCAGCAGAAGTCTCCAAGTTCTGCTACTCCATCGGGTCCTTAATACTCTTCTGCATGTGCTTGCAGTATTTGGCCGATGCGTCGCTCATGCACAGTGAGTATGCAGAGTCACTCTACAGTGATTATTCGCCAAGACATACATGCTATTCATAATCCTATGGAATAACCAGTTTTCTATTCAGCAGTAGTGGCGATCCCAAAGATAACAGTTCGGCTCACAGGATTGACGAGGCCAATGTCATTTAAGTAGTCCGCCACTGACATATTGCATTAATACATATTTAACTTAAACTTTGCTGACGCTGAGATAATGTCGAGATTTCTTCGCACACATATTTCACATATTCTATCATTATGTTTATTAAACCATATTTCTTTTTGTCAAATCGCAAAGGTTTATATATGTAGTTCCCATTAAAAGATCAAACACTTGCCGTTCGTTTTATTGGCCATGATATTTTACTAGCATATTGTTCCACCGGCCCACATTATTTTTTCAAAATATACGTTAATCATAGTCCAACAAATTTATGGAAACAAAGCAAAGTGCGAAGAAATCTCGACATTATCTCAGCGTCAGCAAAGTTTAAGTTAAATATGTATTAATGCAATATGTCAGTGGCGGACTACTTAAATGACATTGGCCTCGTCAATCCTGTGAGCCGAACTGTTATCTTTGGGATCGCCACTACTGCTGAATAGAAAACTGGTTATTCCATAGGATTATGAATAGCATGTATGTCTTGGCGAATAATCACTGTAGAGTGACTCTGCATACTCACTGTGCATGAGCGACGCATCGGCCAAATACTGCAAGCACATGCAGAAGAGTATTAAGGACCCGATGGAGTAGCAGAACTTGGAGACTTCTGCTGATATGGGCTGAAATACTTCAAGCAATCGACAAAAAAATGTGAATTAGTTGGTTGGGTTTATTGTTACATTGTACATACATATATTTAAGCGATTCGTCCATCTATGTATAAAAAGCTTAAATATCTTGCTCTGCAGTAGGAGCAATCGTGTCTTCCTTTCTCAACGTTTTTACGGATGTGATCTCGAATGGTGCCGGAATTGCACACTTGTCATTGCTTGTGTGAGTTAGTATATGGGCGTGGTAGCTATTGTTCCTGTATCTAAAAGTCTTTGAGCAGTGGGTACACTTGTACGGTCGCTCCCCTGTGTGGGAACGCATGTGTACCCGGAGACTAGATTTTCCTTTGAATGACTTTGAACAGTGAGCGCATGGATAGGGTCGCTCACCGGTGTGAGTACGGGTATGTATGTCATATTTAGATTTATCACTGAAAGATTGTATGCAGTATGAACACTTATGCGGTCGTTCCTCGGTGGGAGTACAGATGTGTTCCTGGAGATGGGCTTTTTCTTGATATGACTGGGAGCAGTAAGTACATTTATATGGTCGCTCCTCCGTGTGACATTGGATGTGTTGTTTAAGTTCGTATTGGTATTTATATGACATCGAGCAGTGAGAACATTTGAAGCGTCGAACAGTCGTGTGCGTACGGGTGTGTTCTTGAAGATGGCTTTTTTGTTTAAATGACTTCGAACAGTGGGAGCATTGGAAGGGGCGATCACCTGTGTGCGTACGGATGTGCGCTTGAAGATTGCATTTTTGTGTAAAAGACATCGAGCAGTGGGAACAGTGGTAGGGACGATCAGCTGTGTGCGTACGGGAGTGATCTTGAAGATGGGATTTTAGTTCCAGTGACTTCAAGCAGTGTGCGTTCGTGTGTGTTCGAAGATAGCATTTTAGCTTAAATGACTTTGAGCAGTCCGAGCATTTGAACGGTCGTTCTACTGTGTGTAACTGCTTGTGTCTATTTAGATTCGTTTTAAGCGTATAGCTCTTTGGACAAAGACTACATTTGAACAGACGATCGACATCCTTATCACTTGGACCCTTTGCATCGGTTTTAAATTGGTTTGACCGCTCACTTTCACTTTCATCTGACGGATCCCAATCATCGTCTTCCACATTATCACAGATGTCCTCTTCTCTATCGTCCTCCATTCGTGCGAAATAGAGTTTATGGCTCTGCTCGCAAGTTTCCTTCAGATTGAATGCACTCACTGCATCCTCCAGGCAGGGCGGACATATGTTTTCTGGTAGTGAATCCCCTCGCCTAACCACATATCCTGTGCAGTCCGATATCATGTCAGCAATGCTGGTGTCCCATTCTTGTGTCTCATCAAAAATGTTTGTGAATGCTCCAGTCGTTCCCATGCAAACTCTGCATATTCCTTCCATTGTTCTACAAGTAACAATATTAAACAAACTTGTTTTATGTTTTTAATAAGCCAACCTGTGCTCCTTTCCGGAATTGCAAAATATGCAATTGCTTGGCACGAATTGTTTTTGTTTTGACAACAAAACAATTTAAATTGAGCTGTTAGACGCGAAATGTAGCACGACAAATACTTGCAATAACAAACATAAAGTGCTGTTAGGCGCGAAAGGCAATTGTAGGAACAAGTTATCGAATTCAATTATTGAGGTGCAATGCTTATAATAAATTAGATCCCCGTCCAGGATGGCAGGTACATACATATATGGTGATCATTTCTACAGAAACCAGGCTATAGTGTTTAACTTTAATGCTACGTAAAGGTCTTACACGTCTAGAATCACTATTCATTTCAAAAGCTTTGCTTTTTTATTTTTATCTTACAGATAACGTCTTTAGATTTTTAAATTTTTTGATTGAAGATGAAGACTTGTTCTGCAGATTCCCGTACTCACGTGACTATGGGAAGGGAGATTTTTGGGCTTGGCTCCAACGATCGTTTTACGAGTGTTTGCAGGTGTGATTTCTAATTGATATCTTAAATTTAAATGACTTCGAGCACTCAGTACATTTGTATGGGCGCTCCTCAGTGTGAGTACGGAGGTGGTCGTTGATGTACCATTTATACTTGAACGACTTCGAGCAGACTGAACATTGGTAGGGGCGATCACCTGTGTGCGTACGGTTGTGTATTTTAAGTTGGGATTTTAGTTTAAATGACTTCGAGCATTGGGCACATTGAAAGGGTCGCTCGCCGGTATGATCACGGATATGATACCGAAGAGATGTGGCGTGCGGAAAAGTCTTTGGGCACTGAGAACACTTAAACGGTCGCTCCCATGGGTGAGTGCGGATGTGCTTTATGAGTTCATCATTTTCTTTAAAAGACTTCGAGCAGTGCGTACACTTGTATGGTCGCTCCTCCGTATGAGTCCGGATGTGTCTGGTGTGTTGGTATTTTTGTTTAAAGGATTTTGGACAGTCGGGGCATTTGTAGCGTCTTTCTAGATGGTCCGCTTTGTCGGCATCATTTTGATGTATCGTTACATCGGATTCAAAATTGCTTGACTGCTCACTTTCCCTATCCGACGGTTCCCAATGATTATCACAGATGTCTTCATCTCTATCCTCCTCCATTCGTCCGAAATAGAGTTTATGGCTCTGCTCGCAGGTTTTCTTGAGACTTGATGCACTCACTGCGTCCTCAAGACAGGGCGGACATATGTTTTGTGGTAGTGAATCCCCTCGCCGAACCACGTATCCTGTGCACTCCGATATCATGTCAGCAATGCAGGTGTGCCATTCTTGTGTCTCATCAAAAATGTTTGTGAATGCTCCAGTGTCCATGCAAACTCTGCATATTCCTTCCATTGTCCTGCAAGAAAATGAATATCAATGAATCTTACACTTTGAAGTGAGCGGAATCAAATCAAACCATAAATCAGCTAAATATTTAAGTTGCTGAGTTGAAAATTATAAATTATTCCTTGAAGTGAATTGTTATTGTTTGACATAATAAATGCACGCAATGTGATGTTAAGCGCGAAACACTTCCAATCAAATGAAAACATTGTGTTATCGGATGTAACAATATGGGTGTTTCTGTAGTTAGCTTTGAACAATTTAATTGTGTTATTAAATTTTACTTTCGAAGTCTTTAAATATGAATAAAATAGTAAATATAATGAAATCATTTTATTTCATCACCTGAATATAAAAATAAACAATTTTAAATTTGTTCACCAACTTTAAAAATTAAATTGTTTGTAAATACTTTTTTTCTTCATGAATGAAGAATGAATTGGATTATTTAAGTTAAACTAAGAAATAAAAAACTTCAACTTCTTTTTGAAAAAAAAATTTTTCACCTAATCGTGTGTTTGACAAAAGCTTTTAAAATATGTATGTATTTTAAATATTTTTTCTTGATTTTCATTTTTATTAATTAACGCAGTGAAGATATTTTTTCAAACTGCAGTTGGTAATGTACATTTTTTAAACCAATTAAATAAATGCTTTGTAAAAGCTCATATTAGAGTGCAGCTTCACACAATTTTTGTTTATTTTCCTATCTGTTATATTTTATTGGAACTAACATATGAAAATATTTAAAAAGGGCCGTTTTTAACTTTAAATACAGAATGTTGGACATTGGGCATAATTTTTTAAATTATTTTGTCCAAAAGGCTAGAAAAGAAGGCTAGACTACACAAAAGTAGATAAAACATTTAAAAGTCCCAGTATTAGCCATGCTTCGTCCCTTGCATACATTTATTTAAATGAAATAAATTGTAGTTGAAGGAAGAATCTATAAATTTTTAGTCTATTGCTAAATTTGTATGCCAAATTTGTGTATTTCTAGATCAATAAATATTGTTTTATTGTGAATTTATTTATACCTAAAAATTGTTCATTAAAATTAAATTAAAAATATTTATATGTGCGTTTTGCGTATTTTAATATAAGCAATGTTAATGTAGCTGAAAATGGGGGTAGGACGAATATCAATCCATCCGCCCCAGAATCGCTAGGTGATTCTATGCCATCACGTCTTAATTCATTAAAAACATTACATTTAATCGAAATTTGTTTCTATAACGTATCAGTTACAAATAATTTTGTTTTTTATATCCCGTTAACATCATTCCAATTGATTATTGCCAGTGTGAGCACGTAATATGTGGGTTTTGAGATTAACTAATCGTTGGTATGTCGTATTGCATTGAGAGCAGTGGTAGGGTCGGTGTGCGTACGGGTGTGCATATTAAGACAGGATTTTGTTGTGAATGACTTTGGGCAATCGGTGCATTTGTAGGGTCGCTCACCAGTGTGCGTGCGGATGTGAATCTTTAGACTTCCTGGCTGGTTAAATGACTTTGAGCAGTGAGAGCATTGGTAGGGTCGTTCACCCGTGTGCGTACGGGCGTGAATTTTAAGACTGCCTATTGCCATGAATGACTTTAGGCAATCGCTGCATTTATAGGGTCGCTCACCAGTGTGCGTACGGGCGTGATATTTAAGACTGGCTATTTTGGCGAATGACTTTGGGCAATCGTTGCATTTGTAGGGTCTCTCACCAGTGTGCGTGCGGATGTGAAGCTTTAGAGTTCCTGGCAGGCTAAATGATTTTGAGCAGTGAGAGCATTGGTAGGGTCGTTCACCCGTGTGCGTACGGGCGTGAACTTTAAAACAGTATATTGTTGTAAATGACTTTGGGCAATCGGTGCATTTGTAGGGTCGCTCACCAGTGTGCGTGCGGATGTGAATCTTTAGAGTTCCTGGCTGGTTAAATGATTTTGAGCAGTGAGAGCATTGGTAGGGTCGTTCACCCGTGTGCGTACGGATGTGGCTTTGAAGATTGCATTCGTATGGGAAGGCTTTAGAGCAGTAAGGGCATGTGAAGATTTCAGAGTTTAGAGTTTCCTCTTGTTTAAATTCCTTTGTGTGGAATTCCGTTTGGTGGACTCTAAGATGGAAAATTCTAGCAAAGGCCTCGGAGCAGTCAGTACACTTGTACGGCCTTTCCCCAGTGTGAGAACGGAGATGTATATTGAGTTTGTATTTTTGGTTATATGAATTCGAGCAGTCAGTACACTTGTACGGCCTTTCCCCAGTGTGAGTACGGAGATGTATAATAAGTTTGCATTTTTGTTCATATGACTTCGAGCACTGAGTACACTTGTACCGTCTTTCCCCAGTGTGAGAACTGATGTGTAACTTGAGTTTGTCTTTTCGATTATATGACATCGAGCACTGAGTACACTTGTACGGTCTTTCCCCAGTGTGAGAACGGAGGTGTATATTGAGTTTGTCTTTTCGTGTATATGACTTCGAGCATTGAGTACACTTATGCAGTCGCTCCTTCGAGTGTGTCCGAATGTGTCTGTTGAGTTGGAAATTTTTTTTAAAGCATTTTTGACAGTCGGGACATTTGTAGGGTCGTTCTAGATGATCCGCTTTGTCGGTACCATTTTGATGTATCTTTACATCGGTTTTAAAATGGTTTGACTGCTCATTTCCACTATCCGTCGGTTCCCATTCATCGTCTTCCACATTATCAAAGATGTCTTCTTCTCTATCCTCCACCATGAATTTGAAATGGAATTGATGGCTCTGTTCGCAGATTTTCTTGAGATTGAATGCACTCACTGCATCCTCCAGGCAGGGCGGACATATGTTTTCTGGTAGTGAATCCCCTCGCCTAACCACGTATCCTGTGCACTCCGATATCATGTCAGCAATGCTGGTGTCCCATTCTTGTGTCTCATCAAAAATGTTTGTGTATGCTGTGGGCGTTCCCATGCAAACCCTGCACAATTCCTCCATTGTCCTGTGATTAAATTAATCTTTATAAATGTTACACATCTTAAATGAGTGGAATCAAACCCAAAATCAGCCAAATTTCTCAGTTTAAATTTTGTTTGTTTGCTTGAATATAGGGATGTGAAACAAGCGATAACAGTGTGTGGCTTGGCTTGGTTGTGGTTTGCGATAGCCATCGATGTTTGCGATAGTGCACAATCTATTTAGGCGCGCTTACTTTACCCAACGATATATCGATGGGGGAAAACACGTACCTATCGATGGTTGATTTTGCGGTCAACAGGTGAAAGCGACTCATCGGGCGATAAGTTTTGACGACTTTGATTAACTAATCATTAACTTAGTGGAAGGGTGAGGTGAAAGTTCACGTTGAAAATGTCCGCAAAAGTAGCCAAGTCAAGCAAGCCCGCCTCCAAAGAGCCGTCGGCGTTGGCCAAACTCTACCTGATCGCTTACAATACCGTGCAGGTGGGCGGCTGGAGCTACATCCTGTACCAGTTGGTCAACTACTATCTGCTGCAGGGCCCCGAATTCCGCGCACAGACAACGCTCTGGGACTACACACGAGTGGCTGTCATCATCTTCCAGAATGCAGCCTTTGTGGAAATCCTCAACGCAGCCTTTGGCCTGGTGAAATCTAATCCGGTGGTCACCGGATTCCAAGTATTCAGCCGCATGATGGTTGTCGTTGGAGTGGTCATGGCCACGCCCACGGGCAAGGTATCGCCAGGTCTGCCTATCGCCCTCTTTGCCTGGGCCATCACGGAGATCATCCGCTATGGGTACTATGCGCTGAACATTGTCAAAGTGGTGCCACACTTTGTGGTCTTCCTGCGCTACACCACCTTCATTGCCCTGTACCCGATTGGCGTCACCGGCGAGCTCCTGTGCTTCTGGTGGGCTCAGAGCTATGCCCGTCAGAACAGTGTGTGGAGCACTGTGATGCCGAATAGATGGAATGCCACCTTCTCCTATTTTGCCTTCCTGTGGATTGTGATGCTCGCCTACATTCCCATTTTCCCCCAGCTGTATCTGCATATGTTTGCGCAGCGCCGCAAGATCCTCGGAGGTGGCAGCAGCGCTGCCTCTGACAACAAGAAGAAAGCGCATTGAACCTTGCCCACAAGCAACACGACACGAATTCCGGCTTCAATTTGCATAACGCTCGCCGTCGCACTTTGGAGTCGGTCGTCGCACGCTTTTGGGGTCGCTCTCTTACCTCACCTCTTGCACAAACACATTCGATTTTGACGCATAAGCTTTAGCTATTAAGTGGTTTTTGTGTACAAATAAACTATGTAGATACTTTTTTCCCAAAGGCGCTGCAACTAATTTATTTTCGGGTTTTTGTAATTATTGTATCGGGTAACGGGTAACAGTAACGGCTAAAATATTGGATCTCGCTTAGTGCTGGGACCATTGTATGCTCTTCAGATCTATGCCCTCTTGGACCATTTCCCAGAGCGGCGACATCTCGCGCAGCCTCTCCACATGCTTGATGCACTTGTCCGCTGTGTAGTCCACCTCTTCGAGGGTCGTGAAGCGGCCAATGCCAAACCGAATGGAGCTATGAGCCAAATCCTCATCTGTGCCAATGGCTCGCAGTACATAGGATGGCTCTAGGGAGGCCGATGTGCAAGCAGAGCCACTGCTCAGAGCCACATCCTTCAGGGCCATCAGCAGAGACTCTCCCTCAACGTAGGCAAACGACAAATTCAAACAGCCATTGTAGGTGGCCACTGGATCCCCGTTGCGGATGACATGGGTCAGGGCACTCGAAATTCGTTCCACTAGCCGGTTGGACAGAAAGTCTACCCATTTCTTGTCGTAGTCCATCTCCTGCTGGGACAGCTCGGCAGCTGCTCCCAGGCCCACGGCCAAGGGCGCTGGCACAGTGCCGCTTCTCAGGCCGCGCTCCTGCCCGCCGCCACTCTGAATGGGCTCCAAACGAACTCGCGGCCTGCGACGCACATACAGGGCACCCACACCCTTGGGTCCGTATATCTTATGGCCCGATATGGACATCAGGTCAATGTTCATGGCATTCACGTCCAGGGGGATCTTGCCCACGGCCTGGGCCGCATCAGTGTGGAAAAATACTTTGCGCGATTTGCAGAGCCTGCCAATTTCCTCGACGGGCTGCTTTACGCCAATCTCATTGTTCACAGTCATAATCGACACCAGGGATGTCTCTGGCGTGAGGGCCGCCTCCAACTGCTTCAGATCGATGATGCCGTTGGTCTGCACCGGCAGGTAAGTGACAGTGAAACCCTCATTTTCGAGTGCGCGGCAAGAGTCCAGGACGCACTTGTGCTCCGTCTGTGTGGTGATGACATGCTTCTTCTTGGTGCCATAGAACCTTGCCACACCCTTGACGGCAATGTTATTGGACTCTGTTGCCCCTGATGTGAATATAATCTCCTTTGCCTCGGCGCCAATCAGACTGGCAATTTGCTCGCGTGCCTTCTCCACAGCCGTCTCCGATTCCCAGCCATAGGCGTGCGTGCGAGAGTGGGGATTGCCATAGTAGTTGGTCAGATAGGGCAACATGGCATCCAGCACACGTGGATCCATCGGTGTTGTGGCCTGGGCATCCAGATACAGGGGCCGACCAGTTGTCTGCTCGTTTTTTATGTTGAAACGTACTTGACGGTCCCGGAACTCTGCAAATATTTTACCATCTTACAGCATGCATAACTACTAATGATTTTCCCACAGCACTTACCTTTAGATGTTGCAGCGAATTTGACTGCTGGTTGTGCGGCCGCTGCCGTTGTGGCTTCGTGACGCACAACACACACGGCTACATTTGTGGCTCTGGTGCGCAGAACGTGCGCTTGCACGTGTCCCAGCACTTTCTGCATGATTCAATTTGTTCTCTAAAATTCGTTAGTTTTCGTAATAATTAAATAATTTCACAAGAGTTATTTTCTTTTCTTATCAGCTGATGGTAATCGACAGTGCTGTCGATAGCAAACAACGTAACGTTCATGCAGTCTATCATAGCGTAAAGGTCTTCAAAATATTACGGGTGTTACAGCCAATATTTTACTTTCCTATGTAAAAGACACACTAACAAATAATTTTTCAGTTTATTGCAGCATTGAATTCTGTTCATTTTAATTTTTGCAAACCGCCAAATTAGTGGAAAAATCAATGCATATTGATTCCATATCCAAAACGTCGAAAAATACATCGATACGTTCGTTGCCACGTTACGTTACGTAAGTTCCCACCATTCATCGATAGTAGCTGTAGTGCTATCGGTTGTATCGAAAAACAGCTGATCCTGTTTATTTTTCAACAAATTAAGGAAACAAAGTAAAAACAATGGATAGAAAGGAATACAGAAAAGAACGCTCTCCACACAGAAGAGAAAGCTCTTCAAAGAAAAGGGAACGCTCTTCACACCGTTCGTCACATAAAAGGAAACACTCGTCACGCCACAAAGAACGCTCCCCAGTGTCTGACACTGCGTCAAATCTGGGAGAGTCTCGGAAGCGATCGAGACATAAAAGAAAACGCTCGTCACATAGAACTGAACCATCGCCACACCGAAAGGAATGCGCGCCATCCAGACGGGCACGCTCGCCACAGGGAAAAGTGTATTCCCCACACAAAAGGGAGCGCTGTTCCCCACACAGAAGAGAACATGTAAGGAAACGATCTCCAGACAGAAGGGAACGATCTCCACACAGAGCAAAACGATTCCCACATAAGGAGCGTACGGAAACCAGCGTTCTGACCTACAATAAGTTGCTGCAGATGCCCGTAAATCTGCGCAAGAAAGCAACCAGAGAAGCACGCAATCGAAACGAGGAGATACTGAGCAATCGCAAGGGAACGAAAAGAAAAACCAAAGCATGGATCACTGCTCGACGGCAGTGCAACGCCGCCGAACGCTCCGAGCACAATGACCTGGTGGCCAGCACAGAGCAAGAACTGCGTCAGATCTTGGAGAGTTTTGGTGAACTGTCGGACATCCCCTACGACTGTACGGCCACTGAGCTGCTGGGCGAGGTAAGAGTGTCCCCAATTTTGCACAGTTGAGGCAAGCACTTAGCACACCGTTGGGTGGGTCTACCATCATTGATGTCGTCACTCTCAATGACTGACCTACTGCGCGTTCTAAAGACTCTAGAGATGCTAATTGAATGGCTTTATTGTGAGAAACGGCTACCGTTATGCGCAGCCAGCGTGCACACATATTGAATATGTTTCATAATTTCAGATTGCCATCGCGGAGGGAAGCGCCACAACGATCTACGTGGAGCGGGACGGACTCAGCACCCTGACAATCGTGGTTAGTAGAAGGGGAAACGCAGCTGTTTGCACTCGCATTTTTGCGGCCTTTCAATTATCTATTGCCTTGATTTAATCAACCAATCCATCAATATTTCACGAGTGAAATATTGGCGCCGCAATGACAAACCAGAGCAGCCTCAATGGTTTTATTTGTTAGCATGCTTTGGCCCTTTAATGGTCTTGTTTAGAAAGTGGGACAGTGCCATTGCGTTACACTCCACGGGCCGACGACAAGTCCTGCCACACCTTGCCCAGATCATTGCTAATGCTCCTCCACAGCTGCAGGGTCTGGGAAGCAGACATCACAGCATTGCAGGCCATATAGTTATAGTTCCTGGGCCTGATAACCATAGACCAGCGTGACCATAGGACACCACTCAAAGCCAGGACAAGAGTCTGCTTTTTTGATATCAAATGCGGCTGTCGATTAAGCAAATCGCCCAGCCCAGCCAAAACTACACACTGTAGGAGAAAAAAAGAGAGAGTAAAACATGGAAAGTATGGATCTAATCCGGACATACCCACTTGACGACAGGACCCCAAAAGAAGACCGTCTGCGGACCTTAACAGAAGAATTTTAAGTGGGGAAAATCCGCAGTCGAAGCCGAACTATTAGCATACCCGTGGGTGAGGTCCAGAAGGGTCTCAGCAGGGCCGGCACACGCTTGTCTAAATTCCTGACAACGACGCCATACAGCAGGGAGAAGACTCTCATATCCTATTTAAGTTTTCGAGCTAACCAATTTTCGACATTAAATTTTGAATGCTTAGGCAAGGAATGTTTAATTTGATGCCACTCCAAACAAAACTCTCCCCCCCACCCCATCTCTTTCTCTCGCTCTCTAAAGTTTTCTCTCTGCAGCTCCACCAACCCGTACCGACGATCGCGCAGCTCAAGAAGGCAATTGCTGTGATCTCTCGTGCCGAGCACAAGCGAAGACAGCGCGAGCGGCACGAAGAGAGTCTCAGGCGTCGTGGATTGGCCGACGGCGGACACGAAGATCGACAGCGGCAGAGGCAGCAACAAGTTGCTGGTGGAGCCATGCCGATCTCCACCGGCGAGTTAGTTCATTCCGCTTTGCGCAACGGGCACGATCATCGCGCGTTCGTTTCTTGGCGCTTTCTATGGCGCTGCTTTGGCCTCTTCAACGTGGAAACGAATCAGCCGATCGACGACCGCTCCAACGGACGTGCCACCCTCACAGAGCTGGGCATTGAGAACGCTGCCACCCTGAAGTTTGTCCATCGCGTCAAGTACTTTGGTTGCCAAAGGCAGAGATAGACAGCAGAGCGGAGCGAGCATCCACTGACAGCCAATGACAGCAGTAATCTCTTGTAACATAAACAATTTGATTGGAAAGTCAGTCGTAAGGAGGCCACCTGCACTGCATTATGCATCGACTGGTTTCGCTTTGGTTTTGCATTTCACTCGCCGCCACCACCGTCTTCACTCTCACCCGCTGCATGCCGTTCGAGGATGGGAACAACAACAATGTCAAGATCACCAGACGTAGCCTGGAGCTGACACAGACCATCAATATACAGCGGCAGGAGTACATGCAGCGACAATGCGAGCTACTCGGCGAGCACACCCAAACCCAGGAGGATCTCACGGAGCTGCAAATGGATCATATGATTGTGGACAAACAGCACAAGTTGCTCTACTGCTATGTGCCGAAGGTATGTGTCAACCGCTGGCTTCCTGCTGGGTCAGCCAAATGTTTAAAAGTCGAATGATGTATTTCTTTTGCGGTTGCCATGTGCTGTCCCAAAAAAAGGCGTCGGCATTAGTCAAAAATCGGCATATATATCACGGTCTCTTTTCCTGCCCTGCTTTGTTTATAAAAAAAAACTTGTTTCGTCTTGCTGCTGCTGTCTCACGTGTTCTCGTTTTGGTTTGAGTATCAGAGACTCCAGAGCATGTGTTGAGGTTTTTGTTTTGTTGATCTTGCAGCTTGTGGCAGTGACAAGCGAAGAAGATCCATCCAATCAGTTTGTGTGTGTGTGTGTGTTTGCTTAGCCACAATTTATACTTATAGTTGAGTGATGTCTTTCACCAAACGGATTGGAGGTGCACGTTTAAGCAGCTTTGAGTACCCTTTACCATCCGATTTTCTTCTACAGAGACCTACAAGTTCATTCGTAGCCACTTTTTGCTTATCAAAGAGACTTGCGCAATATTATGGATTATTTCATATTTCTTTAATATAAGTTAATCCATATTTAAGTAGCTTTGAGCAGCCTTTAGTTCCATTTGGTTCTATAGAGATTTTCAAGTGTATTCAAAAGTACTTCTTGAGTTTGTAGAAATTCCATTAACACATTCATATCAGCAGTTTAATATATATATATATATATATATATATATATTAATACAAATACATCTGAAATGGGTCCACGTTGAAGCAGTCCGTTCTATCGAGACTTACAAGTCTTATCCAAAGGGATTTCCGCACTCATATCAGCATTATACCACATATATGTATAACTACACTGGAACTATACATACATAACTAAACATATGTTTATAACTTTGAATAGTATGTACTAGGGGGCAAGCTCCTGCGCATTTGCTTCGCCAGTTTGCCAACCCCGCGTCGTATGAACGGTGTATGTCAGCGATAAACTCAATATCATTGTTCATTCTTTGAATCAAAATTTCTCGTAAGATCGCCAACCATGAATCCAGCAACGTTGTCAATAAAAGGAACTTTGAATCTACTAATGTGCTCACCATCTGGCATTTTACCAGGATTGATGACTGATGATTGTCGTTTTCCCATTTATGCATGTGTGATTTTAATAGTTTCAATAATATGTCGGCGATGAACTCAATACCATTGTTTCTTCTTTGAATCACAATGCATCACGAGATTTATATACATATATATGGAAGATATATTCGTATATAGTATTTTCCTTTAATAAAATGCTGGTTACACTGGAATTAAATGCTCAATTACTATAGCTCTAAACGACTGTGTTCTCGATCAACATCCGACCCTCGGTAACTCAGTTAAATGGCTTGTAATGATAGGCACTAATATAAAACTTTTGTAATTTGTGATCTA
Source organism: Drosophila obscura (assembly GCF_018151105.1). NCBI lineage: Eukaryota > Metazoa > Arthropoda > Insecta > Diptera > Drosophilidae > Drosophila > Drosophila obscura. Next base: position 5,922,850 of record NW_024542791.1, on the reverse strand, counting down.
AGCCACAGCTGAATTGCCAACTTAATTGGCATTAACTTGCAAAACTACTTACAACTACTCATACTGGTATAATCAGCCTAGATCGGGAGTCAAATGTCAATGTCTTAATGGGTCTCGCTCAGTGCCAGTGTCCTCATTCTCTAGTTGATAAGACCTAAACCCAAGCTTAGAGATTAATTTAGAAATACTTGCAAATATATTTCGATTATCTGTGGAATGTGATTCTGTGACGTCTTTTCCTCAGAGATAATCCAATCTATATAAATTTATTAAAAATAATTAATTAACTTAAGCTCTATGCACCTTTGATTGCTTTAACTAATTGGATTAGGGAATTACCTATAGTGGAAATTAACGAAAGGAAATGGCCTTTTCAAAACCAACCGCTTATCAGGCCAATAAGTTATTGGAAAACATTAAAACCAAAACTATAAGATTAGATTGTCATAGGTGGCCCCTCGATGCCGGTTGCTTGGGAAACAGTGAAGCGTGTGATGGTGTGAGGTTCCTGACATAAAAATAGATTTGTGTTTCATGTTGCCGGTGTACCTTTGAACCCCTTCTTAGTTCTTTAAACAAATTCTTTCCGCTCCTCCACAGTACACACACAATTGAGTAATGGCCAATGAATGATGCGGCATAACGAGAGCGGGAATTCTATGCGACTTATCAATGCGATACAAACCTTGATTGTGGACTCTGGTATACCAGTATCAGCTCATTGGGGTAGTGGAGGAAATGTCATCTCAAACACACACTTAAAAATGTTGTCTAAATTCGAATTATATTGTTTTTTCTACAAGATACAATTGAAGCCTTTAAATGTGTGAGAGATATGGCTGTAGTACCTACTTATAGAAGTTCACTGATGGATGTTTAGGAAATCAAAAAAAAAAAAAATCAACTTCAAAGTATTTTAAAGATAATTATCGATGGTCTCTTCAGATCATTTGGGAGAATCTCACGTGAATTAATTTATTCTTTCATCACAAACAAAACTTAAAAGGCTCATAATTTGTATTCTAATAGACCAACGACTTAGAACATTTATAGGACACAAAATTTCATATCCCATACACAAATAATAATAATTGAATGTCCAGTAAGAATTCAGATATTCCGTATACCCTCCAAAAATATGGCAGACCTTCGATTGAGAGTGGAAAGATCATAGATTCATTGGTTCAACTTATTTATAATACAAGCCCGATAAGAGTTTAAACATTCCTCTAAAAAATGATTGCTAGAAAAGATTGGATTATTGAAAATAAATTCTATTTTTGATAAGAATATAATAAATGAAGTTGTATCTGTACCAAATAGAGTATAATACAGTTTAACTTTAGTTCATTGATATCCTCAGTATATATGTATAACAGATCGCATTATCCGATCATTATCCGAGATGAAAGACCAACAATCATTGTTAAATCTAGATATTTAGTTAGACATTGAATAACTTTGTGGCTATAATGTGACTATTGAGGGAGTTTGTGTCGTGTCAGCGAACATGCCACCTGAGTGCCTAGACACACGTTCCCCTTATCAAGGTATTGCCTCCACGCCAAGTCTATCATCTGTCAGGGGCGTACAATAGGAGGGGGGATCTCTTAAATCATATAATTACAAGCTTCTATTTCTACTCGACTCCTCTCTCTCATATTTGCCACACGCGTGCGCTGGTCAAGCATTTTCCCAGCTCGTTCTTCCATGAAGTCGTAAATTGTTTATATTTACCCTTGGCCAATAAACCCTCTCCACATACTTATACTCATATACCCCCCATACTTCACCTGCACTGCTGCTGCTGCTGGAGAGGAGGCTCGACCAGAGAGGCAGCTACTCATTACCAGTATGCGGCCAACGCGTGTTACTTGAACGGCTATAAAGAAATTGCGTTAAGTTCGCATAGTTGTGTTTATGATTGCTTACGTATTGAGAGTATACTTATACTTGCTTGTATTTTCAGCATTACTCCGAACTTTGGCCCCTCGAATCCCCTCAGTGTTTGAGAGCGAACATGACAGTGGGACGAGATTGTTTGCAAACATGACAAGAAATGTTGAAATTTCACTTCTTGAGTGCTGATTGAACACTAACACTATAAGCCTTCAGGCTGGTTCAAGTGAAACATATGTAGAAAGGCCAAAAAGATAAGGCTGATGGAAAACATTCACATTTCACTTTTTAGACTTCTACTTGGCAGTTCCTCCAAACATTTATTTTGACTTGATCAAGTGGTGTGTTTAAAATGCTTAAACATTTTTCAAAGTTTCCATTTCGTTTTTCTCTGACATCTAGACATATCCCTGAGTACTCGTATTCCTGCAATTACTGAGTAAACATTCTTTCATCCGACACTTCGGACTGAACCGTACTTACAAACCAAAACTTGGACTTGGACCATGAAACTGAAACAGACACACTGAAGCAATAGTGATTGACTATTGGAAGCATTCAGTAAATTCACTTTCATCAGACATCTTGGCATATGTACGCGTCAGTTATTCCACCGATCTGATCTTTTTGAACCCCATCCGGCATTTTATTTCGGATAGTAGTTCCACTGTCTATACGGGAATTGTTTGCTTTTGTAATGTGCAATGTTTTTGCGGTGTTTAATTGCTGTCGGCATTATCTGTCTGACCAACCAAATTGTTTATATACAATTGTTTTTTCGAGCTATACGCGAGTACCCGTTTACCTCTGGTTATACGTATTTTGTGTGTGTGTGTGTGTGTGTTTATGTGCTGCTTTCGGGCTGTGCATAGTTTTCGTTAGTTGACTTCAACGACTTGACTATTGCCCAATGTGTGTGTCCCATTCGGCCGGCAGCTATCCCCCAGGCAGATCTCTTTCCCTCTTGGCGAAAATTATAATTTATTGCAGTTGGCAATTAAAATTAAAGTACTTGACTGACCAGAGGTCTCCAAAGAGATTTCATTTGACGATTAACACTTGCGGAATTGCAAGAAAATGCCATACACACAGACAGTTGTAGGGTTAACTATTCTGAATTTCGATCCCAAGAATATGATATCTTTTTTGCGAGTACATACACTCGTTCCAACAACAGCACGAGTATTCCTTTACGAAAATCGCTGACTGGGTTATTTAGTTCGAGTTTCGTGGAGCGAAATTTTCTTGCGACTGTTATATGTACTTTTAGAAATTGATATTATGACTAAGGAGAACAGATAAAAAAGTATAGAATTTCCTGCTCAAAGTTCATTGTGTCAATGGGAGATGGTTTCTTAATATTTGAAAATTGAAAAGATACACAAAAATATATATAGTAAAGTTATTAAACTTTGAATTTAGAAATTTCAAACACTTCAAATCACAATCAGAATCGATTATGAAATAAAATAGTCCCTTAGTCTCCTACAACAACTTATAGTCGCATAAACTTATTCTATTTAAATTCTATCAAAGCTATAAATGATATTTGTACAGCAATAGTCAGCCTTAGTCCATAAAAATAACTATTTGAAATCGCGTTAAGTTCCATGACTATAGTTAATTAAAAATATATCCCATGCTAAAGAAATAAGCTATATTATTTTAAAAAGTAAATAAACTAGACAAATTACTTAATAAAGCTAATTCGATAACACAAATATCGAAGATAATAATGACAATGATACTGTTTTCCCTTTTGTTGAACATCTTTTTCGAATAGTTACCCAATGAGTGTTCAAAATGATGGCACAAAATAGATTTATTCGACCTCTATCTATCACTCATGGGTATTTGTACTCCCCGGAAAGGAATGAAAGATATGCTATAGGCTTATCTAAGTTTTCCTATGAATTTAGTGATTTTGTGAAATGTATCAGAATTCGATGATTCATTCCAAAACCAAAGAAACCATTCCTCAGAAATATCAAAAATACCCCGTGACCTTCTGGCAAAATATTTCATAAGAAAAATGTAAACGAATAATTGTATTTTTCTTGTGGCCACTTCGACTTTATATTTCTTGTTTATTTGGTTTAAATTGCTGAATACCTCTTGAAACTGAACAAATGTTAATGCCGCTTTCCTGTATGCCGTTTTCCAGGTTGCGTGCACGAACTGGAAGCGCGTGCTGATGCTGCTTACGGGGAAGTGGCATAATGGCACCGATCCCCTGCAGATACCTGGCTCTCTAGCCCATTCGGTGGGTATGTTCACAAAGTTCTACGACCTGAGCGATCAGGAGAAGCAGCAGGTGCTCAGCGAAGACTATACGCGTTTCATCCTGGTGCGGCATCCGTTCGAGCGGCTGCTTTCCGCATATCGCAACAAACTAGAGGGTGATTCCCCAAGTGCCCGGTACTTTCAGTCACGAGTAGGTCGGCAGATTGTACGAGAACTGCGTCCGGGAGCCAACAACAAGTCACTGGAGCACGGAGACGATGTCACGTTTGGTGAATTCGTGGATTATCTGCTTACTCCAGAGCTCAGCAGGAGTAATCAATCGGCGTACAATGAACACTGGGAGGTAATAGCCAAGCTGTGCAATCCCTGCGTGATGAAATATAATGTTGTGGGTGCGTATAAGGATAGCTCATCCTTCATTTGAAATCCATTTTTGAACGTGTCTCTCTTTTTCTTTTAGGCAAATACGACACCTTGCTGGATGATTCCGCATTGGCTTTGTATCTGGCCGGTGCCACAAATCTTACATTCCCCACCGGCCACAAGCCATCCAGCACGCGTGCCAATCTCCGGAAATACTTTGATCCCCTTCCAATCGGTGCCATACGCAAGCTGTATGAGATCTACGAAGAGGACTTTCGCTTCTTCGACTACGGCATGGACGATGTTTTGGGCTTCGAATTTGGCTGAATGTATGAATTTGTCATGTGAATGCTCTCTGCTATTTCCGAGTCACTACCATAACGCTTTCCACTGGAAAAGATTGTGATTTTATCATAGGAGTCGTATTAGCAAATATTTTTTTTAGTTAACGTTTAGTGAAGCGCCATGCGAATATTATTTTACATTCACCCTCTACACACAAATATCCCCCAACATTCATCGATTATTACTTGTAGTAATTGTGTTTGCTTTGTTTAAGAGATTATTAAAGCAATCAAAGTGTTAATTTGTTACGGAAATCATATTGTAATTACACGTTTACATATTTTAAAATATATAATTTTATTTTATTTGATTTTAATTGTACACCAAATGTAGTATAAACGTATTAAATGTATTCGGTTATATTTAAAAATCCATTGAAATTTGACTTTAAATTAAAATAAGTGATAATTTTTAGAATAGTATTTGATGGGGCTAGATTATAGTCTTAGTTGGATGCTTAAGTGGTTTGAAGGATAATTGTAAATATTTTAATTTGTAAGAATTATTATTATAGTCTGATGCTTAAGCATTACATTGGAATTATTTCAGTTGGATGATTAGAGCTTCGAATGATCTGTAAATATGGTAATCAATTTAAATTTTAAGGCCCGAGCACACTAAATATTATAAACTTTCGAAGCTTATCTGTCTCGAATACTCTGTAAATATGGTAATCACTGAGCATTACCTTTGGGCACCTTGTGTATATTATAATTTTTACATGTTAGATTGTGGAGCCCAGAAATCCTTAAAGTTATTGTAGTTAGATGCTTAATTATTGCATAATTTCTTCTGTAAGCATTACTTTCTGGGGGAAAAACGACCTTTAAATTATTATACTTCGCAACTTTTATGTTGTGTACTCTGTGAATATTTTATTCTATAAGAATTACATTGTGGGACTCAATGGACCTGTTTATTTCTATGATAGTTCAATCCTCAAATGGTGTGTGGAATAATTCTGTAAATATTTGAATCCTCGCATTACATTTGCGAGGGAAACGAACTTTTTAATTATATTTTTTAGTTTATTTATATGGTGTTTCTTAAATAGTATAATTACTGAGTCTTATAATTGGTATAGTTCTGTTCTTAAATGGTGTGTAGGATACTCTGTATATTTTTTTTCTTGGGAAAAAAATCCTTCAACATCCTTCTTCTTCTTCTTTCTGTACCGATTCTACCAAGTTCTTAATGGATTACCGATTCGAGTTTAAATGTAGTTTCCGTGGGTTACAGCGTAAATAAATGTATTAAGCGATTCTTTATTGAATTCGATTGAAAGGAAGAATGAATAAGTAAGAGGGGAAAGAATGATTGGATAAAAAAGTGTCCCATAGTTGAGTCAATCCATCGTATAAGCGTTTTATATAAATCTAGCTTGAACCCTTTAAGTAGTAAGTACGTCAATCTGAAAATTCCCTTTAATGGAATCATGTAATGAAATGCCTGCAAATGACGATCACATTTGAATGAGCTTATACGATTTTCACATTGACATCACCTGAACCCTGGGTACACTTATCAGTGGTAAGTTTCCTGATAACACTCGGAAAGTAATACCATTAAAATTTCTACCCGTACTGCATTGATCGTTGAAAATCGCATTGCTTTTGCCCCTTGATTGCGCGCAAGCTTTTTTGTTTTCATCAGCGTAAAATTAAAGCTCAATCAACCCGATGGCGTCGGAAGTTGTTTATCGCCTTGAAGGCGACCCCATGATCAGCCACCGTCTGATGAATTTAAATACGCAATATTGTCAATAAGAGAAACGGAGATGGCGCCCAAACGCATTCGTGTTATTATTTCGTGTGTATTTTTATCCGGGCGACATATCATCAACACGAAAGGTAGCAGCTAAGCCGAAGCTTTTGATACCCTTTACATATGGATCGCTTCTACGGCTATGGCTATATATTATGATCATTTGAATTGTATTCAGTTTGGCAAAGCTATAAAGAAACATGTCAATATGCCATTTTCTACAGTTATTGGGATCTAGATACAATAGAATATATATATATATATGTATCTTATGAAGCCCAGTCTCTTCATTGTTGCAAAGAACGCATTAACCCCTGCAGAGGGTACATCAATAACGACATCACATGCGCGACCGGCCTTCTTCCCCGCCCTCTACAAAAGAGCGCCGCCAGTTCAAGGTCGCAATACAATTATTTTGGTTTTTGGTTATTCAATGACTGCTTCTTTTATTCGCTACGTCCGTTTTTCGCTTTTTTTGTTTTTTGTTGGGTTTTTGCATCAATCACAAACTTTAAGTTAGACATTGACAAGACATTCGAAATTATGAATTAATAGTTTTTGTGTAGGGTATATGGGAGTGTGCAAACATTTTATAGGGTGTGCGGTGTGTTAGGAGTTGCGTCGCTTTGCTTTGGCAAAAGAATATGCATTATTTATGGGTGTGCGTGTGTGTATATTATTGAAAGCAAAAGGCATATCATATCCCTCTCTCTCTCTTCTCGACAGTCCTTGAATTTCAACATCCGCATAACCTTAAACACCGCCAACGTAGTCTCGCATATCTATTCATTGTAGCTATACTTCTTCAAAGTCCGATACTTCTTCAAAGAATAGAGTGCCTCAACTTCTTTGGCTAGGTAGCGTCCTTGCGCCAACAGAGCCACAATCTTCTTGGGATCGCTCTCATCCTTGTGATTTATGAATGCGTCATGGATTTGCTTGCGGAACTTTTGAGGCCCATTTGGTCCAGGGTACTCACGTCCCAGGTATTGCAACTGGAAGAAAAATAGTGTTTACGCAATGTTTTTTTAGGCGGGGTGGGGGGTGCTGCGCTGCGCTGTTTTCCCATTGGAATGCGGCGGAATGCACGTGGCCGGCATGGGCGGTTGCTGCAGCGAACTTACGTGCTTGTAGAGGCTGATAACTTTGGAGCGCAGCTGTGACATCACCAGAGCTCGGCGAGATTTGTTTGTTTGTTAAATGCAAAGTATTAACTAATATTTCCGCAGCTTTAGTGCAGCTCTGCTTTCAATATTTCAAGTGAATCAGACAGAGATGGGGAACCAATCAATACGACTACCGATAGCAGCGATAGTTTCATATTTTATGCAGTACTGATGTAGTCGCTTACACTGGCAGACGCAAGATATTGTGTACTGCACATAGCTGATTTGTTTACTTGATGACGAGGAAAGCAACCAAGACGGCTGGAAATTGGACGAATGAGAATTGGATTATAGTATTTTTGTATCTGCTATTTTTTGTTGTTACTAAAGTTTGTGTAAAATTATCTTCCTGGCGTTGTTATTTTATTTTCTCATTTAAGTTAGCTTAGCGCTATCGAAATATCGATGGCTATCGCATGAAGCAAGCCACACACTTTTATCGCTTGTTTCACATCCCAATATTCAAGCAAACAAACAAAATTTTAAACTAAGAAATTTTGCTGGTGTTGGGTTTGATTCCACTCATTTCAAATGTGTAATATTTATAAAGATTAATTTAATCACAGGACAATGGAGGAATTGTGCAGGGTTTGCATGGGAACGCCCACAGCATACACAAACATTTTTGATGAGACACAAGAATGGGACACCTGCATTGCTGACATGATATCGGACTGCACAGGATATGTGGTTAGGCGAGGGGATTCACTACCAGAAAACATATGTCCGCCCTGCCTGGAGGATGCAGTGAGTGCATTCAATCTGAAGAAATCCTGCGAGCAGAGCCACAAACTCTTTTTCGCACGAATGGAGGAGGATAGAGAAGAAGACATCTGTGATAATATGGAAGACATTGATTGGAAACCGTCGGATAGTGGAAGTGAGCAGTCAAACCATTTAAAATCCGATGCAACGATAAATAAAAATGATACCGATAAAGCGGATCATCTAGAACGACCCCACAAATGCCCAGACTGTCCAAAATCGTTTCAAACTAAATACCAACACAGTAGACACATCCGGACTCACTCGACGGAGCGACCACATAAATGTACTCCTTGCTCGAAGACATATAAACAGAAAAACGAACTCAGAAAGCACATGCGTACTCACACGAGGGAACGAACCTTTAAGTGTTCTCAGTGTCCAAAGACTTTTCCCGACATCACATCTTTTCGGTATCATATCCGTGAGCATACCGCCGAGCGATCTTTCCAATGTTCCCTCTGCTCGAAGTAATTTAAGCAAAAAAAATCATTTAAAAATCACACGCGAATTCACGCGGACAACCCTCAAAGCTCCCATCTTCAAAAAGAAAAAGAAAAATCTTACCTATGCTCTTACTGCTCTAAAACCTTCTCACACAAATTCTATCTTGAAAGCCACATCCGTACGCACACGGGTGAACGACCCTACCAATGCTCTCACTGCTCAAAATCATTTAGCCAGCTAGGATCTCGAAAGCTTCACATTCGCACGCACACTGGTGAGCGACCATACAAATGCACCGACTGCACAAAGTCATTCGCCACAAGATGCAAGACCCTACCAATGCTCCCAATGCTCAAAATCATTTAGCCTGCCAGGAACTCTAAAGCTTCACATCCGGACGCACACTGGTGAGCGACCCTACAAATGCAGCGATTGCCCAAAGTCATTCACAACAATATACTGTCTTAAAGTTCACGCCCGTACGCACACGGGTAAACGACCCTTTAAATGACCCGAGTGCCCAAAGATACTTAGCTTGCAAGCATCTCTACGGAATCACAGCCGTACGCACACGATTGAACGACCCTACAAATGCTCTTACTGCGAAAAATCCTTTGCAGATAAATACTATCTCAAGGAACATATCCATACTCATACTGGAGAGCGACCGTATAAGTGTGAGCTGTGCCCTAAGTCATCTTTCCTCCAATCTTCACTCACACGCCCTTACGCACAGAGCTGATGGACCATATAAATGTTCTCACTGCTCGAAGTCATTTAATGAGCAAGAGTCCCTTTATATTTTAAATACTTACTGTACATACTTATTTTAAAAATAAATTGTAAAACGCTTGATTTTGTGCGATTTTTTTCCCATTCATACAAACCATCTTTATGGTGAGCACAAAATTTTTTTTTTTTTATAAAAAGTTTTTTTTTTATGTTAAAGGTTTTTATTTTATAGTTCAACTCTCAATAAAAAAACAAATTGAATTTGCGCAGGAAATTTTAAATATATACAGTAAAATCTCACAAATTAGAACTGTCCAGATATTAGAAGATTCCAATTTAATGCATTGGCGACTCTGAAATTATATCCGTTGGTTCCAATTTCTGGAAGATTTTTTGTATTACCTACGCAGTTTTGCCTTTTCGGTTGAAGTAAAAATTAAATGGGAATGCCCGAGTTATTTGTGGGTTCCACATTTCGGTCATAAGCATAAGTCATTTGATACGCTTCTTAAATATAAAATAATTCAAAAAGAACTAAAATGTTTCTATGAATTTTAATGTGTTAAATTAATTATGTTTTGCGTAACTATTTCTCCGGCTGTTTAATCATTTTTTGTGCAAAAAAATATGTTCAGAAAGTTTCTGACAGAAACTATAACTTTTATGAAATTAGAATCACCCTAGATACAAAGTGGTTCTAATTTTACAGAATATACTGTATTTCATTCTTTATTCATGAAGGAAAAAAATTATTTATTTTATTTCTTTTTTACGTTGGTGAACAATTTTAAATTTGTATAATTGGGATCTGGGGTTAAAGATTTCGAAATTCGATTGCAAAGCTATGTTATTATTTTATATAATTTAGAAAATCAAGGTAAATTTCCGCCGAATTCGTTGAGATTATCGCACAAAAGTATCGAAAAAATATATCGAAAATTATCAAAAGAAAAATATGAAAAATAAAAAAACGACTTTTTACAACCCAAACTAAATTTTTTCCAATTAGTTTATTTGTTTTCTATAAACTAATAACAAAACCAAAATAGTAGCAACATTTTTTTAAATCTAATAATAAATTCATATTTTGTGCCGCCACCCTGGGCAAAGGGATAAGAAAAGAGCGTGTTATTAAGTTAATAATATTAACCCCTAGATGGTCATGTTTATTTTTAGTACGTGGAAAGCATAACCTTCGTCAAAATGAACACAAAATTGTTCAAATCAATCTCATTCAAGAAATAAGAATAAAAAAAATAATATTATACAAATTTAAAACTTTTAACTAACTTAAAAATTAAAGAGTCCGCAACAACTTTATAACAGTCAGATGTTGAAAAAAAGTCACACTAAGGACATGCTTTTTCAAAACGGTACCTACAGGTGAAAAACACAGGCACCACCTTTAACAAGTAGCATTCAGATAGAAAATAATCATCATATATTAATACATTAATTAGGCGTCGTCTAAGGTATTGTATCGGACCATCCGGTCCCTTAAATATTTAATATCCCAGATGACGGCCGCAAAGTCCAATGCGAAATGGTTCGACCTACAATGGTCTGACATGACCGCCAGCATCCGGACATACATTCCGTGAATAAGGACCGCTTCCAGCACAAGCTTTAGTCTCGCATTGGTGACAGCAGAACCTAGGTTGTCTGTAGTCGAAAATACAGAATACAGACAACACCATGCCTACACTCCAAAATTTCGAATATAGTCTATCTAATTTTGAAAATTCCATTGAACAGAAAGATAGAAGAGAGGGGGCACTGGACAGCTTTTATTGCTTTTTATTTTATTAGGTGTTTCTGGATCTTAGCGTCAAAGTTAGTGAGAAGTTCATTAAATAAGTTGGATTTTGAAAGCCGAGTGCGTTACGTCTTAAAGCAAAATTACAAGGTAAGCTAAAGTGCACCTCATCGATAGATAGATTAAAACAAATAAACGAATCCGCATCCGTGCCACTGCCAGCTGCTGCCTTCGTCGTCTACTGTTGATGGTCTTGGGGCTGTGCCTAGTCGAAAATGCAAAAATATTTAACCGCAACCCACCCACCCTGGCCATTCTTCATTTATGTTACGGCAGGTCAGGTCCATAAGTTGAAACATAAAAACTGTGAGGTCCTTTCTCAGGCTGAGGTATGCTTCAGTCTGTCCAGGGGCCGCTACAAGAAAATTTGTAGATCGCAGGTGACTTCAGGTGTCGGGCTGGCTTGAAATGCAGTAGGCAACGGAGAAATGATGACGCGAGAGTTTGGTTTTGGTTGTTCTTGGTTTATTCAGTACTGTGGTGCGCTGGTGGACTGCGTACTGTGGTGTTTTGCGTTTGTGACTGCCTAGTGCAGTGTCTTGTGTTCTTGGCCTCTTTTGTTGGCTGTGTGTATATCAGTTTGATTATTGTTACCGACTAGCGTGGATGCGCTGACACTCCGCCGTTTGTGACGGCTAGAACCATGGTTCGTTACAAAACAAAAGCGAAACGAGTGTGAACGTTGCCCTACGTGAATGAAATATAATACAATAGCTCCCACCGATTGAGTAATACAGATTTTTATATTTGCTTGTTTATAATTGGGCTTGATTATGTACATATATATGTATATAGTGTTTAAGTGCATTCCCGAATAGGGGGAAGTCCCTGGATTCCAAAAATCACTATAGAACGTGTACATTCATATCTGCCATTGTTATTTCGCCGCGTAAATTGTACTTCATGAGCTAAAATCCATATGGTTAAACGAGTATTCTATGAGTCGCTATCAATTGTAGCTTACCTCCTTTTTATGATGGTTCGACACATCAAATGCCAGGACATAGGCCAGCTTGGTATATGCTGCCACAGAAGTCATATCCGAACCGGATAAAACGCCCACATCGTCAAGCACTGCTCCAGCATCGTAGATTGAGGCTACGGAGCCGGACAGGCACTGTGTGCAGTTGACGATAATAACTCCGCGATCAACAGCTTTCCGTAGAAGATCAATTATTTCGATCCTGTTTGATGGTATATTACCACTACCATAGGACTCCAGGACAACGCCCTTAATTGGCTCCGCCAGAGCCGATCGAATCAAATCCAGTGACATATCCGGAGTTATTTTCAAGGTGGCCACATTCATCTCCAATACGCCTCCCACAGTGAGTTGCTTACCACTGGGTCTTGGGCGTATCAGGGAACTATTTATATTTATGACATTATTAAACGTGCCCAGCAGGGGAGCGTTGGGCGAGTCGAAAGCTTCCGGAGTGTTGCAATTGACCTTGACCGTTCGATTGCCACGAAGCAGCTTGTTGGCAAAGACGACGCACACTTCCGGTATATTATAGCAGCCAGCAATGATCAGTGACGAGACTAAGTTGATCCTGCCGTCGGTGCGTGTCTCGTTGATGGGTATCTGCGACCCAGTAACGACCACCGGTTTAGCCAAATTATACAGCATAAATTCTGCATAATTCTGCACGCCTGCTTCTTTTGGCCAACAATGAGATCACCGGCATAATCATAAGCACTGCTGGTACAGACTCTAGATATATACTTTTTTATAAGTACGAATCCCGTACTCAGTCAGTATACATACATACATAAATATTTTATCAGTTTACATTTTTTTTGCTACATCTGTCATCTACAATGTAGATTATACATTTTCTCCGCCGAAGGGGGCGGGGCGAAACAGTGTAACAGTGTGATATCACATTACATTCTGGAAACATAATTTGGTTGCTCTAGCTCTTGTAGTCTCTGGGACAGACAGACAGACAGAGACTCGGCTTTTGATGCTGATCAAGAAAATATTTACATATATACTTTGTGGGGTTGAATAATATTACATTTTTTATTAGCATATCATAGGCTTATTTTTCAACTCTTGTATTGCTATCGCTTACGTCGATTATTGCATTAGCAGATAAGGCCGCGACAAATGTTATTTCTCATTGAGTGAAAAAGTGAATCTTTATCAATGTTCTCAGCTTTATCTAAGGGCACAGTGGAATTACAGAAACAGTCAGTAATCACTTCGAATTATGAAATTATAATCATTTTAATGAATTATATAGTAATCATAAACAATCCCATTATTAGTAACTATATAGTTAAATAAAATGTACATACATTTGGATATAGAGTACAGTAGGTACAATGTATTTAGAAACTTCTGTTAAATTTACAATACAGTGGAAGCTCGGAAATTATAACCCCAAAAAATTAGAACTATCCAGAAATTAGAATCATGCTTTTTATTGCATTGGCGACACTGAAATTACAACCTGTGGTTCTCTTTCTGGAAGAATTTGCTTACTATCTGCAGTTTTGCCTTTTCGGTTGACTAAAAAATTGAAATGGGAGTCCCCGAGTTATTCGCGGTGTGTACACTAACCATAGAGTATAATAGATGTGCCAGTTCATACAACGAAAGGGGCGCAGCTGAGTTTGCAGCGTATGTTCCCAGATCTTCGGCTCTGGGAATGGCCGCGTTTGGCTCATGACGTCTCACGAGCCGACTGGCAGCAAGCATGCATGTGATGTGTACGTGTAACACTCCAAAATATATGATTGTATGCATAGAATAATTTTTAGCAGCCGAAGCGACTTTGCTTGAGATTTCAGTTTATTTCAGTTTCGTAAATGTGTGTGTGCCATGTATTCACACATACTGTGCTTGTGTGTGGGCTCTACAATTTTTGGCTGCTTGAATTGGTTTTTCGTTTTGTTTTGAGGGCTGATGTAGCGACCTGAGCTGACCTGCCGCAACATAAATGAGGAATGGGCAGAGTGGGTGGGTGTGGGAAATAAATACAATATATAAAAATAAAGGATGTTATCTCTGCTCATATCTCCTAAACTAATATTATCTTGAAAATTAGATTCGCTAAAGCTCTGGAAAATGTTGTACTAGATGTGTACATTTATTTTATTCTAGGTCGATTTTTGTTTTAAACTTTAAAATTTAAAGTTGTTATTTGTTTGTTCTGTGTGTATTTACATTGGGCCTCAGGGCGGAAGGAGGTGGCAAAATTAAAAAATATTTTATGAACGCTGTGAATAAAATAAATGTACTCATCTAGTAGAACATTTTCCAGAGCTTTAGCGAATCTAATTTAGTGGTTTGGTGCATGTGTCATTTGATTCGCTTGTAGAAATTTTTGTTAGTTGATGACTGAAGGTCAAAGTGAAAATTAAAAAACTAATATTAAAAATTTAAAAATAACTAAAATGTTTTTTCGTGAATTTTAATGTTATATATTATATATACAATGTATTTATATATAAATAAAGAAAAACTTTTTTGTGTTGAAATGATGCTTGTTATTACTACTACTTTTTCTTTTCATTTTATCATTTCCTGCGCAAAAAAAAAAATGTCCAGCAATTATAACTTTTCAGAAATTAGATTTCCCCAAGAACAATGTGGTTCTAATTTCCGAACTTCCACTGCATTGCAAGGTCAAAAAAGCCTAAAAAAAGAAGACGTCATACATACATATATAAAATATATGTCTACGTAAATATGTATGTACATACGAGTATATTTTAATTGCCGGAAAAAAAAAAAAAAAAAAAAAAATTGTCGAATAAAAATATTTTTTCAGCCAGTCACATTATGCAATGACTTTTAAAGTGGGAAATAATGAAGTAAGCCAGAACAACAGCGATTGAAAGTTAATTAAGTTTCCCCGTTTTTTGTTTTGGGTTCAAGATACTATCGCACGCTTCTTGCTCGACGATGCCAAAATTAGAAATCCAAATGTTCTGGCCAAAAGGCGCCCAAAGTAAGAGAAGTTTCCAAGTGTAAAAGGAAAAATATGAAATAGAACAACTACTGAATGCAAGCAAGCTTGGGGTCCGAATAAATCGTTCGTTTTGACCAAAAAGTCTGATCTATAGGTTTTCATTCTCAAAAAAAAAAAACTCTTTGTGGAGTGAGATAATATAACAACAACGACTATAACACGGTCTTATCGGAGTCCAAAGAAAGCGCACACAACAAAAATGATAGCGAATTCAAGGGAAAGCACAAAATTATTGAAAATATACATACATATTTTCATAGCATTAGTGTTTAAAAGAAATGCAAAATCCATACCACATTTAGTTGTGAACTGCACCTAGTTGACATCGGTCGAGTAAATTCAGAAAAGGGAAAAAATGTCTGATTATAAAGTTTTTAAAAAAGTTCTTGTCATCTACACTGGTGGCACCATTGGCATGAAGCCCAACGACCAAGGTGGTAAGTACATCCAAATAGCCCCAGTTCAGTGATATCATTGGAAATATTTTAGCATTGGACACAGTGGAAAATGCTTTAGGAGTGTTTCTCCGGACTGAACCCAGCCTGCATGTCGCCAGTCTACAGGTCCCGGCGGAAGAGAATCTCTTTGCGCTGCCCCCAGTAAAGGGTGAGTCAGGCCGGGTTCTTTACAAACTCATGGAGTACGATCCATTGCTGGACTCCAGTAATATGGCTGGGAGCGATTGGAAGCGCATAGCCGAAGACATTGAAGTAAGTATTAAAAATAATTAGGAAATAACCTTAACTCACAGAAATTGTTAACGCACAGAGGATGTACGATTTGTTCGATGGGTTTGTTGTACTCCACGGCACCGATACGCTGGCATACACTGCCTCTGCCCTGTCATTTATGCTGGATAATTTGGCTAAACCGGTGGTCGTTACTGGGTCGCAGATACCCATCTACGAGACACGCACCGACGGCAGGATCAACTTAGTCTCGTCACTGATCATTGCTGGCTGCTATAATATACCGGAAGTGTGCGTCGTCTTTGCCAACAAGCTGCTTCGTGGCAATCGAACGGTCAAGGTCAATTGCAACACTTTGGAAGCTTTCGACTCGCCCAACGCTCCCCTGCTGGGCACGTTTAATAATGTCATAAATATAAATAGTTCCCTGATACGCCCAAGACCCAGTGGTAAGCTACTCACTGTGGGAGGCGTATTGGAGATGAATGTGGCCACCTTGAAAATAACTCCGGATATGTCACTGGATTTGATTGAATCGGCTCTGGCGGAGCCTATTAAGGGCGTTGTCCTGGAGTCCTATGGTAGTGGTAATATACCCTCAAACAGGAAAGAAATAATTGATCTTCTACGGAATGCTGTTGATCGCGGAGTTATCATCGTCAACTGCACACAGTGCCTGTCCGGCTCCGTAGCCTCAATCTACGATGCTGGAGCAGTGCTTGACGATGTGGGCGTTTTATCCGGTTCGGATATGACTTCTGTGGCAGCATATACCAAGCTGGCCTATGTCCTGGCATTTGATGTGTCGAACCATCATAAAAAGGAGGTAAGCTACAATTGATAGCGACTCATAGAATACTCGTTTAACCATATGGATTTTAGCTCATGAAGTACAATTTACGCGGCGAAATAACAATGGCAGATATGAATGTAAACGTTCTATAGTGATTTTTGGAATCCAGGGACTTCCCCCTATTCGGGAATGCACTTTAACACTATATACATATACAATATATATACATAAATACATACATACATACATATATACATAATCAAGCCCAATTATAAACAAGCAAATATAAAAATCTATATTACTCAATCGGTGGAAGCTATTGAATTTCATTCACGTAGGGCAACGTTCACACTCGTTTCGCTTTTGTTTTTATGTTTCAGCTTATGGACCTGACCTGCCGTAACATAAATGAAGAATGGCCAGGGTGGGTGGGTTGCATAAAAATATTTTTGCATTTTCGACAAGGCACAGCCCCAAGACCATCAACAGTAGAAACTAACGTCGTCTTGGGCTTTCATCCACATCAGTGCAAAAACCCTGGGCCACATATTTGGGGGCTCAACCGGGATTTGAATTTTGATTAAACGTGTATAAAAACACCAAAAAAAGTGTCGTCATTGTGGTCAATTGTGTTGTGTTGTAGTGGAGTTCGGGTCATAAATCTCAAAATTGCATTAACCAAGTCAAGAGTGTTAATGGACAATTGTTGGACAGCGACAGAGAAGGAGCGTCAAAAGAATTTTCGACAATTTCGTGGAATTGTGAAATTCAGAAGCGACGCGCAGCAGAGTTTTGGAGCAATTGTAGTTGGCAAAATAATAAACTGTAATTGGAAGAGTTTAAGAGTAATTTTAGTTGGAACGAGAAGGAACGTGTGAGTCGCTTCTGGGGACGCGACTCTACTTATACCCGTACTCAGTCAGCATTTACATTTTTGAGCATATAATTATTTAGAATTAAAAAAAAAAAAAAACATTTGACATTTTACATTTTTTTGCTACATTTGTTATCTACATCTCATCTACAATGTCTATTCTACATCTAACATGTAGATTGTACATGTACCATTTAGATTCTACATCTCCTCCGCTAGGGCACTAACCATACAGTATACAGTATATACTGTATGGTTAGTGGTCAGCGTCAGTCGGTGCCAGAGTTTCGCGAGCTTCACAAACACTACCATCAATCCACACAAATCACAAACTACACGCATACAAATACACATAATCATAAGCCAATTCCAATAACATTAAATAAAAGTTACAATAACTACTACTATAATAAAACTTACGTCGTCTTGGGCTTTCATCAACATCAGTGCAAAAACTCTTTTAATTTAGGTCTATTTGAATTCCGCGGAAGGGATATCCAGGCGAAAGTCGAGGAATCCTTTTAAACGATACCTGATACCGATTCTGGCTTGCCTAACCAGTAAGTTAATGTACATTCTTTATTTTACAATAATATTTTTGATAATAAATTGTTTGTGCAATGTTTTTCAGACTCTGATTTTAACCGCCTGTATCAGGCAGGCTCCGGTTTTCACTTTCACAAAAAAAAGTGATTTACTTTTCAAAACGAAAAGTCAGTCGCTCCCGCACTCGTAAAACGCAAGACTTTTCCGTTTTTAAAACGGCAAAAAATTCTTCGCCGAATTGAAAAGTAATTCTTGATTGTAAAAGGAAAAAAATTATGACTAATGATGCATTGACATGAATTTGAAACCATTCCCTGGGCAATTGAGCTTGTGCCCTTATTATAAATAATTTTTATTTAAACCAACCTGCATCTGAACAAATTGGTCAGGGCAAGAACAAAAAGTGAATTCATCTTAACAGCTTTGGCAGCCCGATTTGGCTATCGATAAATCTCTGTTAAACATAACAGAGGCATTTTTGTATGAGCTGGGTATAACAGCAGTAAATTTGGCGCTTAACAGTACAAAGAGTAAACAAATTCAGAAATGTGGATTCCAGAGCGCCTTGAAATGAAAAGTGTTTAGCTTGCAATGTGATCTGGGATCTATAGTCAGGACACAAATGTTAGCACCATCAGACAAGACAAGCAACATACCAACGGTTACTTTTCTAGTATCTTTCGACAAAGTATATTTCATTTCGGTATTTCTGGGCGTCAAACGGTATATTTTATTGATAAGTCCGCGGTCACACTGCTAACGAACAGCTGTTCCAAAAAAGAAGAAGAAGCGCGACAAGATGGGAGTGTTTTCGTTTGAGGCGAAATAATTTGTATTACTTTCGCGCTAAATAGCTAGCCATTTATTACTAAATCTAGTTTATAACGTGATCTGAGTAGTTAAAACACATCCCAAACAAAACGTCAGCACCGCTGATTCAATGAAAGTGCACGAAAAAGTCGAAGGAAAATTTAAGACACTTGCGACAACGACCTCCAATACAAATACAAAGTGGGAAAAATCGAACAGTATATGTTCGTGCGTGTGTGTGTGTGTTTTTGTATATGCGTGCCCCCATAGAAATAATAAATTTAATTTAAAATCAAATGCATGGCACTGCAGTACACCATTAATGCTATACTAGCCACTAAATATGATATGATGTTGCTTATACATATGTGTTTATATGTACATATAGTGTGAATCGATAATGTGCAACAATGATGATGAGCAATCAACAGCGATAAGTGCAAAATTCCATTAACAAACAACAACAACAGCAACAAAAACAACAACGAGAGAGGTCGTAATTCGATCCATCCACACACAGAACACACACACACACAACATGGAAGTGGAGGAAACAAGCGACGATGTCTTCCCGCTGGGATTTCTGGAAGTCGGCACCTGGAACAACACCCACAATGTTGCCTTCAATGACATGAATCTGGATGCGCGAATGGTATGGAATTACGTATAAAAATAAGATTTATGAATAGTAGAGTATACAATATGAGCGAGTCTTGGATGGTTAAACTCGGTAGATGAACAAGGGATTGTCGGAATTTGAAAGATTGCTGGCTAGGCTGAATTCAGAATTGATAGCGCCCATACCATGGAAGATCTCTTTCAGTCCAGCAATCTATCGAACAGGATAAGGTGGTGCCACTGTCACTCTCATATACAGGGAGATACAATACACTACATACATCTCAATTAGGTCGACTGCACACAAACACACCTCAAAACAGAATAATAATAATATGTGTATTCTTATGTATGTAATCTGATTAATATACGATGGTATGGGTATATGAATCAACCGACGAATGGCTTTATCTGCACGGCTCATGGACTGATTGCTGCCGTTTAATAGTCCCAGACCCCGTCAGACCGTCAGAGTCACAGTCACACTTTCCAGCGGTTACATTCCCCGCCGCAGTCGGCAGTCCCTTAGGCCGTTGGAGCTCTCACTTTGTGCCCCGGCGAGTGGGCTTATCAATCATTGTGATTTGGTCATTGACACACACACACAGTGCTTGCTGCTTCTCTGTTCGTACTATCCCCACTGGCTGTATAGATCCCAGAAGACCCAGAACAGAACCCAGTCGTTGCTCGCTGATAAGTCATTCAGAATATATGTACATATTCCCGCCCAGTCATAACCTTTTGTTCCAACTATAAAACGAAGCATATTTTCCTTTGGACATTAGCACAATATCAATGTCTATTTATGCATACAATATATGTAGATCAGGTTTCAAAATTATATGGCCATATAGTTGATGATTTTTTCTATGGAAACTAGTGCCTCACTTCTGAAGATATCTGTTTAGAGTTCATGTTTCCCTAGGCGTCATTCGTTTGGCTCGCTGTAAAAAGTTCCCATTTACATACGGTCACAAACAGAGAACATTCCCGAGTCATGAGGAATTCTGGCCACGATTAAAGGAAATTACTTGCCCCGTAAAAGATGTCCAAATGAATCTAGTTTTATGAATAACATAAAATGTTTTCATTTGAAAGCGACTTGTAGGCTCTGCCTATGAAAAATCAGAATGATGATGATTAAATGAAGGTAGATCTGTATTATTCATATTTTATTTATTTTAAGCACAGGATAGATAACAGCCATAGCGGTTGATATTCCCTTTTTTTTATATTAAGTTACTTTTAACCGTGATTAGTTGAAAGATTTATTTGGCCTCCACGTCTGATGCGGGTTAACGCCACCTCCTAATTTCAAACTTTGTTACATAGTTTCCTTTTCAGTTTATAGACTAAATACTGTCAAACGGGCCAGCTAGCAACTCCGAAATATCTAGGCTGGAAAAATCTCAGTTCAATCTCAGTTCAACTCAAACCCCGTCTGATGTTCATGTACATTTAATTCGTCAAAATTTTTTCCCTTATTTACAATCAAAAAAGTATGATTCGAATGTCAAAAATCGAGTAACAAACAATAGAACGAACGCTGAACGAACGCTTTTAATTTAGCGCTACGTTTCATTCAAGAACGCGCCTAAATTTCTGGTTTTTTCTTACCTTTAAACGTTTTTTGTTTGTTTGCTAAATTCATTGTAAATTATGATGTCACTGAGGTTCATCGTGGGCTGTGCACTGCAACGCCAAGGGTATGCTGGGCCGTGCTGTCTGCAGCAGCAGCAAGTCCTCAACAAATCTTTGCCGCTTGGCCAGCAGAAAAAGCAGCCTACCAGAACCCACCTTTGTGGTGGACGATCCGCGGGAGATTGAACTGTCGGATGAGGAGAAAATCGGTCCATGTCATCCCAATTTTCCGTCGCTTCAGTGTCCGGAGATGTTCCTGTTCCCGCAATTGGTGGCGCCGGCTAACCATGACCACAATAAGACGGATCAGATGTTCTTGCTGAAGAAGAACGGTGTGATGTCCCGCAATGGGCAGCGCCTGTGCAGAGACTTTGAGTTGACGGTGCAGCCGATGCCAAAGCTGCTGATCTCCTATCTGAAGTCAATCTTCTACCGCAACTGCGAGGGCTATCAGGGATTCAGGGACTCCATGAACTTCACCACCATCAGCCTTAAGTTCAACTGCGATGTGGACCTAGCCATCAAGAGCTTCCTCGAGCTGGCAATCAAAGAATCGATGAGCCTCGCAGAGGCCAACTACTGGGTGGATTTTGTGAATCCGTACACGGGACGGGCACACAATGCACCTGCCGCCCCGGAACTCTATAACTGGCACAACTTAGGACTGGCGGGCCAGCACTGGAACTACGAGATTGCTAATGGCTGCACCATCATCAAGGACGGCTTCGAGAATGAATTTACGGGCACCATTTACACCGATGCCCCCATACATATCATACGGAAATGGTGTTGCTCTAAGTGTGATCTTGATCTGAAAGATCTGGTCAATCTGTAAGTTTGATTTTAACAAACAGACATATTTAGGAGTATGGTTAGGTATTCTCGTTTTGCTCACCTGGACTTGATAATTGATTGTAGCCCTTCGAAGACACAAATGTAATTCAAACAATTTCTGTCAATTAAATTTCGCAAAATTTTCAAAAAAGATCTTATTTACCTATATTTTTTTATATTCATTTCTGTGTGTCCTCTGGTCAAGCCCACACTCTGGCGGTGAGACCGTCGAGAGTGCGTACTAGACCCCTGCAGGAAGATCATGAGTCCTTCCTTCAGTCAGATTCAGATCACCCCGAATCACTAAAAGCCGAGTGACTGTAAGAAATTTACCAGTATGTACGTATATTTATGTACGTACATATGTCCAGTAAAATACAAATTTATGAACAAAAAACAAACAAAAAACGACGTTCCCTGTTGAGAGTAGCTGCAGTGACCGCGACTCTACTTTTATACCCGTAATCAGCAGCATACACATATATATGTGATCATATGATTTGTGTGGAATCTTTAAATATTTTATCTGTTAAAATGTTTGTTGCTACATCTTTCATCTACATCTCCTCCTCCTCGTACAGACAGACATGGCTGTATCGACTCCGTTACTGATGCTGATCAAATATGTATACTTTACGGGGTCGGAAACGTTTCCTTCTGTGCATTAAACACATCCACTTTTACCACAAATCTAATATACCACTTAACTCTTCGAATTCGGTTATAATAAACAAAAAACGAATAAAGAGTTGCCTTTAAGTTTTAGATCATATTCAAGCACTTGTGTGCTATCGTTTTGCTCAAAATACTGAGAATATTTTATCCAGGCTGAAAAAAAATTCTAAAACTAAGGAAAATGTCCGATTCGAACTACGACGACGAGCCCAACGAGTCGGCTGGTGAGCGGCTCTGGGGATTGACAGAATTGTTTCCAGAGTCGGTTCGTAACACGGCTTCCAAAGTCGCCAAAGCAACCGTGACGGGCGTCCAGAAAGTGTGCAGTGGCTCATGGATGATAGCCACAGTCCCTCTCATTCTGTTCGGACCCATTATCTTTGAAATCGAGCGCAACCACGGAATCAACCAAGTTTGGATTTAATTAAAAGGAAATTAAATATATATGAATTACTGAAGATAAATATTTTGAAAAAGAATTTGCGATGTTTAAATTATTTTATTGGGTCAGCCGTGTTATGTGGTCGTTATTGCGTTCACGTCCTCAGAGGTCTTACGGACATCAACGATAAAGCGGACGCTCTCATACTCTTAGTTCGATTTGGTTGACCTTTGGCATGTCGCACAGCTTCAGTCATTGCATTCGCCGGTATTCTTTTAGGATATTCTTTCAGGAATATATATTTGCTTTTCTTTATTTAAACTGCCTCGATCGTTCCTCTGATCCTTTCTATTAGATATGGCTACTCTGTTCGCTGCTGACGACCATCACCTGGGTGACGTACATCACGTTCTACAACCATCGTGTGATCGGGATGCTCATAACGAAGATAGCCAATCGATGGTTCATCAAGGGGGCATACTTTAAGATCGGATCCGTGTCACTGAATCCGCTGGCGGGGAAGATAATGTTCCGGGACTTTGTGTACATCAGCTACGATTACACGGTGCGGGCGCAGGATGGATACTTTATATTCCGCTGGTGGCGCTCCTATGTGCCCAAGGATGTGTCCGAGGGTAAGCAAAGGAGTCCAAAAATGTCTTAAATATATTTATTTATTTTCCGCCTTCCCGCAGATCTCTCGCATTCCGATACACGTCTGTCCGTTCAGTTGAATGGCTACGAACTGCATATCTACAATCGATCCGATCTCTACGATAAGCTGGAGAAGACCTTCGGGCTGGAGCCGTCGCTGCTGATACCCACGGATGTGCTGAGCAACGAGGAGCGGAATAAGCTGAAGGAGCACAACATGAATCTGGAGAATGCCCGTCAGAGTCAGCGGGTGAACAGTGTTAAGAATTCGGAGGCTATGCAGGCCACCACGTGGCGGGATCTCATACCGGTCATCAAGATTGACATCTGTTCGGGTCGCTTTGTCTTTGGCAATCGTTTGACGCCCACCACACTGTCCATATCCGTGGAGGAGGCCCACTGCACGTACAGCACCAAGCCGGCTGTGTGTCCTCTCGATCATTTCATGCATTTTGTGAAGGCCAAGGTGGAGAACGCCAAGGTGCTCTTCTGTCCGAGTCCCAAGTACACGGGCCTGATTGACGAGCCCCCACGGTACATGGGCGAGGGCTTTGTGGTGATGATGTCCAACCAAATGGATCTCTATTTCTATATGGATGAGCCGGGTGTGGTGCCCGAGCAGCCCGTGCAGATAATGCTGCCCAATGGCGATGTGGTGGAGCCCTCGCCGCCTGTTTGGGGCATCAATGCGCACTGCCTCAAGGGCACGGACTTTAGCTACGGCCCATGGGCCGACCGACAGCGGGATCATTTGTACAAGTACTTCTATCCATCCGATTGGAAGGAGGGGGAGATCACACCCACACCCCAGCCGGGGGAGCTGCGCAGCTATCAGTCTTTCGATGTGACGCTGTGTGTCCTGAACGAGGCCACCATCGACATACTCTTCTCGAAGGAAAAGGAGACGAATGCCATGCACATCACTGTGGGCCCGGCCTCCTATGTGGAGGTGACCATCCCCTGGATCACGCTGCCCGACGGATATACATCCAAGATCCAGGGACAGCTCTTCCATGTGGAGGCCACCACCTCGCTGCAGTATCGGAGTCTCGCGGAATTCGAATCCCTGGAGTACAAGGTGCGCATCCATTATCCAACCAAGTGGAATGCACCGCAGGACTGGAGCGTATCGCTGGCCGGGTGCAAGACGAGCGCATTTATTGTGTACAAGCACAAGTGCTTCTTCCAGGACCTCATCGAGGACTGGGCGAACAAGGCGCGGCCGGATATCCTCAGCTTTGTGCCGTACACGTGCAATTTGAATATCCGCCTGCACGAGTTCGAGATCCTGATGCTGTGCAACGAGTACAACTGGATCGACTGCAGCAGCGCCAATCAGGAGAACAATCATCTGGCCTTCTGCGGCGATGTCTTCGAGATGAGCTTTGCTCTGCCCTTTGACGATTTCCTGCCCAAGACGGTGACGCTGAAGTTCTGGATCCACGGCGAGGGCCTCGACCTGAGTCTGTACGTGCCCGAGGTCTCCTCGGTGCGTCCCATAGTTTTAGCCATAGACGAGAATGCAAGACTGTTGACCCGCGAGGGTAAGCTCTGCCGTCGGCCGGAGCTCTACACGAAAAAGTGGCGCAAGATCTGCCAGCGGTCCGCTGGTTGGATCGACTGCTGGGCGGTGCCCATCCTGGCGCTGTCCATTCAGTATGTGTATCATCCGGTGCCACCGCTGGGACCCGATCCTCAGGCGGACATCACCACGCCCGAGAAGGAGGAGATACTCCTCAGTCCCATGCGCATACCCAAGGTGCGAAAGTCCCCAGTCAGCAGCTGGCAGCAGCCCCCGGAGCAGTTTAGCAAATTCGATCCGGGCACCCTTCCGGCGGATCATGTCACCGTGGAGCTGGAGATCGGCAGCTCTGTGCTGATGGCCTACGGCAATGTGCTGCGCAACTTTATCAGCCTGAAGGAGAACATTTTCGGCGAGGATCAGAGCTTCACGGACATGGAGCAGTCGAATGTGAATCTCAAGGAGCCACCAGCACTCAATCCCAAGGATCAGCTGCTGGCCAAAGAGAAGGAGCTGGCCAACAAGTCCATCTCGGAGGTGCAGGTGCCCGAGGAGAAGCGAAAACCTTTCGATCCGCGTCTCTATCGGCCGCTGGAGGTGATGGTGTCCGTGATTGTGCACGACATTCAGGCGCATGTGATGAAGAACTGCAACGAGGACGATCCCCCCTGCCCGGTGGTGCTGATCGAGCGTTTCGGCTTCGAGATGAACAAACGCTACCACGAGACGACGCTCCAGGTGCTCGTCAGCCCCTCCTATCTGCTGGCATCCGACAGTGTCCAGCGGCCGCAGCGGGAGCAGCACATCAATCAGGGACACCTGCTGCTCTCGGCCGTTCAGGTGCGTGGCCATGCGATGTTCAGCAACGAGGGATGCGCCCTGGACGAGGACACGCTGGAATATTCGTGGCTGGTCGAAGTGCAACTGGGCAAGCTTACCGGCAAACTAACGCTTCCGCAGCTCGTGAATGTTGTAACGGGGCTGGAGACGCTCATTCTGCTCGCCATCGACCCCGAGAACTGCCTCAAGTCGCCGAAAACGGTGCGGAACTGCCACCACGGAGTGCCGAGCAATCTGTGTCCCCAAACCAAGGAGGAGAAGAAGTACAAGTGCCCCTCCTCGGAGGACATCAAGTACAAGATGACGAGGGTGTCGGTGGATGCCGTCGATGTCTATCTGATAGAGAGCGGCACGGCACTGCATGCCTGGATATCGCCCATTCGCCTGGCCAACTGCAATCTGCACGGCCAGCGGGTAAAGTCGGGTATCTCTGGTCTGTTGCCCTCCATTCTGCTGCGTTTGTTCATGCTGCATGCTACCACGCCATCGTACAACACCAACACCACGGGCAGCAATCGCTCGGGCAAGCTGCGTCGTGCGGACCAGGACTCGCTGAAGTCTCAGGATCATGCGCCGCCGCATGCCAAGGCTGCGGGTAAAAGGAGCTCCAATTCGTTTTCCCAGTCGCGTCGCGACTCACGAGATGAGGCCACGCGCAGGCTGCGGGATAGCTTCTCGGAGCCGCAGGCCAAGCGCACCCCAGAGACGGCAGATCTGTCCGAGAATTGGGTGGAAGTGGGCTGCACCTCCCTGGGACCCATACTGCTGGAGGGAGCATCGGCACTGCCCATACCCGATCATGAGCTGCATCTGGTGCAGCACAAGTGAGTGGGAAATTTACATTTAGTGGTCATCCTTTTAAGCCTTTCCTTCATTTTTCGCTCGTCCAGTTTCCTGCGCGAACACGATGCCAAGTTCAAGCGTTTGTGGTTCTTGTGGTCCAACAACGGCAGTGCCTTGTCCTCCAGCACAGAGATCTCACGCTGTGGCTGCATCGGAGGCTGTGCTTTCTTTGGCAGCAATCGGAATGGTCAGAAGTTCTTTAAGCCCACGGCACAGGATGTCCATGACAATTACAACATAGCGCGTTACTTGTGAGTGTCCCTGACCAGATCGAAAGAATGAGCCAGAGTATTACTTACTTCCCTTTGCCCCAACAGCATCATCAATAACAACAAGGACTTTGGCTTCGGCGAGAGTATACTCCACCAAGGACAACTGGTCTTCCACACGCCCCCCTACAGCCTGCACTGTGTCTCACTCTACGATGCGGCCGATTTCAATGGCAAGGGTCGGCTGTACAGGCCCGCTGGGGGGGATTTGCGGAATGGCGGAAGCCTCAAGAAATCGGAGCACTGCTCAATGCCAGACGGCACAAAGTTCAAGATCGGAGGCTGTGCCAGTGCCGCTGTGGAGAAACCAGAGCTGAGCAGCCGCCACAAGTCACGGGAGAGCATCGGATCCCCCAACACACTGGAGAGGCGCAGCAAGCGGTATCCCTGCACGCGCCAGACCTCCGTGGAAGTGCCCTATGCCCGCCTGCTGGATAGCCCCTCCAAGAAGCTACAGCTGCAGCAGCATGAGGCAGCTGCAGGCGATGCAGGCGTAAACATCAAGCGACGCGGCTCCGATTCGAACAGGCTGCGAGTGTCGCCGCCCAAGACTAGCATCTCGGACTCGCGACTGACGGGCGAGGCGCTGGATGATGAGCATGAGGTGGGTCAATCCTTCAATACACAAAAGAAACTAAAACTTGAGTTTGTTCCCCTGCAGATGCCCGATGAGATGTCGCATTCGGCACCGCATTCGCATCCCCTGGAGTTTGAGATTGCCGACATCGCCCTGCATTGCCAGGCACTGGGCGAGCAGCTGCCGCGAGAGGTGCAGCGCACCATATCTTTGACGTCGGAGAATCCCTCGGAGATGTTCTTCTCCGCCGAGGAGGACATATCGAATGTGATGTCGCAGCGTGGATCCATGAAGCAGCGAAACAGTGCCAACAGCGGATCCGTTGTGCTCTCTGGCAGAAAGCGTTTCTCTTCAGATTTGAGGTTGATTATTACGAGGATTACTTGAGGATCATGTATCAATAAATGTAATCCGCTTTCCCTTTCCTTTTCGTGCAGCATTGGTGCTCAAAACGAGAATGGCAGCCACACGCTACCCACATATCGCAGCGATCTGGAGATCCATGCACCCCCCGATGGCAATAAGACACTGCCCAAGCGGCCGCAGAGCACCACAGAACTGGTAAAACTAAAGAGCGTTTATGTGTCCTATATGCTAGGGAGATTTATTCATTAACTATAATATATACATACATTTATACACGAACCGCGTTTCGCTTTGCTGCTTTTGAAGCCAAGTTTTGTATCTGCCTTTCTGTGTCACCATTTCTCCAAAAATCTCACTCGGCAAAAGAAAGCGGCATAAAAAGAGATTCTGAATAACTCTGTCCAATGCATGCTTTGGTCTTTAAACCTAAGATCTATCTTAACTATCTATCTATTAGTATTATTATATTTATCTAATACCACAGTTCCATTAGCAGAACACTGGATATTCGTGGATGATTTTGGTTCAAAGCAGTACTTTCGGTTCATTCCTTTTGAAAGATAGATTTTCACCTATTAATTGTACTTTTCCTATAATACTTGATATTTCTGATTAATAGAAACGAAAAATCAACTATGCATCATTTCGATCGAGCTTTTCTATGTAAAATACTATTATTCGAGGCGAGTGCTCTTTGTTCGTGTCTTATAAAACGACTGCTGCTATAACTGTTGAAATTTTTTATCAATATTCATCTAAAATCATGTTTATATGTTTATATTCAAAACTTTCTAGTATTTCATTGCGAAAAATACCAAAATCACTCATTGCAAATTTACCTTTTCGCTTATGGGAAATTTCTACTGCAAATCAACGTCATTCTACATCGGTACTACATCGTAAAAATACTAGAATTACTCATGGGGTTTGCTCGTGTCGAATGTATCCTTTCACTAATGGGAAATTTTCTAAGACAACAAAAGTCGTTCAGCGATAATTCCGATAACTTTCGATTAACTCAGCGTACAAAAACTGTGTAGCATTTCACTTAGTGGAAATTTGTACACGGAATCAATGTCATTCAACGAATGTGCGTGTCTCAGTGGAACAGGGCTGGTATATAACTCTTAAGTGACGTTTTCTCAATGTTCAGTTAACATTCAATCTCCTTACTTCTCTTAACTGAACATTGAGAAACCGTGCCATAAATCTGTAACTATAAAACACACCTAAATTCTATTCCTCTCCTCAAAATTCCTCGATCTTCATCTTAAATCAAAAATTAATTAACCAACAAACAAAAAATAAAAACCAAAAACAAATACAAAAAAACTCATCCAGAACGAAGACGCGAGACGCATTCACGGTCTTGCCACACCAATAAGAAAACAAATAACAAATATCTCATCACGACCTGAGTACCGACATTTTGTTCATGATGTGAGTAGTTCTTAGTTTCCAACTGAAACAAACAAAGAAACAAAAGAAAACCTCTTAGACAGTAGAGCCACAAAATCTCAATGTATCTGTAGATGTTTATTAATTTGGTGCAAGATTTTCATATCTATAGATTTTCCGAAAAAATTTACATACGATTTTCAGGTGATGGACATTTGCATGGAATGTCTGTCAGACAGTTTTAGTGCATGCATCGATTGGTATTCTGGTCTAATCTCTAATCCTAATCCTAACTAGTCCTAGGTTGAGTTTTTTCGCAACCTTACATGAAATTTTCTTTCCATAATTCTTGTGCTTGCGCCACTTTCTGGCTTCTGGCTTCTGCCTTCTGGCTATTATTTAGTTGTAGATTAACCACAAAGCGAACTCCTTTAGTAATCTCTACGTTCTCTTTTCCACTGACTGTTCCACAGGCGGACTCTCGCGGCTCCTCGTCGGGCACTCCATCGCTGTCGTCCAACTCCTTCATCTCTGCCATGTCATCGCAGGAGGATGTGGCTCTGGTGAATCTCCATCAGCAGGTCAATCGACCCATCATTGACTCGCCGCTGCTGATGGCCAGCTATCTGAATCATTTGTCGCAGGTCAAGTGCTTCAATTGGAATGCCTGCTCCTTTCCGCTCGGCCCGGATGTCTTCTCCACGCCGCTCTTCAGCGAGAACGAAGATGGAGGTCTAACCTACATTGGCAGCAAAATGTTGCCCCACTTCGATCTGTACTCGTGCTGGCGTGAGATCAAGGTGGTGCCACGCTACGAGAATGCCACGGGAAGCAACAGCTCGGCCACATTCATGGGTGGACCCAAGTCCCATCCCTGGGATCCCAGTGTTCTGCTGAAGGAAGAGGAGGCGGACAAGACCACAAATGGCTTTGATGATGGCGAGTTTATGAGTCTGCAGGCGGAAGGAGGCGCAGCCTGTACATCTGTGGTGGCCAGGCTAAAGGGACAACTAAACATCTTTCTCACGCCGCTTCTGCTGGAGGGATTGCAAAGGTTCGTATATTGAGGAAATGTTGTACAGAGAACATCAATCATTTGGTTCATTATTCACATGGAAAATCGATTCACGAGTAGACAAACAAACAAGCTTTCTGCTTTATCAATTTATGGGTTAAAAAATATAATCACATTTATAATTATCGTGATAAAAACAATTACGCTTCACGGTTTTAAACATCAACATAAAACTCAACTTCGCTTGACGCGCAAGTGAGCGGAAATCGATTCTTGCAGGGCCTCCATATCGTCATTGCTCTGACCGCCCTGATCGCGTGGAAAGGAGTCCATTAGCTTTTTCATATAGGTCTCCTTAGAGTTCTAAAGAGGCGTGGTCTATAGTATGGACAGATATAGGATCAAAACTCACATCTGGCGCATCGTCCGTTCGCTTGTTCTCTCGCTTCATTCGCCTGAAGTCGAAATATTCATTGGGATCCTGTCCCCCCTGGCTGTCGCTGTTCATTTCCTGTGTACGCTTCTGCAGTGTAAGATTCTCGCTCTGGCTGTGATCCTCCCGTAGCCTCTGCTCGCCAAGTTCGTTCGGGCTCTCGATGTTGCCGTTCTCCATCTGGATGAGGTAGCGCATCGGCTCCCGCTCATTGCTGGCCAGGAAACTGCAACAAAATTAGTACCGAAATGCAAATGGAAACGTGTGTGAATGGCCAACCTGTCGGCAGCAGTGAGCTGTGGTCTCTCTTCCATGGGATCGTAAGGGATCGGTTTCTCCTGCTGTGCTTTGGCATGCTTTCGCTTTCTGTGTGCCATTCGCGAGAGACGATGCCGCTCGTAGGTTTCTGTATGCTCCAATGGAGCCTCCGCCTCCTCCTCCCCCTCGGCAGCCATAGGTTTCCATTCACCCTGCTCGACCGGATCTTCCTTTAGTTCTCCATCCAGAAATGGCATGAGAATCTCCTCATCCAGTTGCTCGATGCCGGCCAGCTCTTGGGGGGGAACGTAAGCCGAGGACCCATCGGCCCTCTCCTCGTCGTAGTCGAGTGGCGAGTGCTTCCACATTTTGGGGTAATCTCTTTCGCGGAATCTCTCCAGACACTCGAAATCATCGGCGTTGCAGTCTTCATCGCTCTTGACCGTCGGCTTGGGCTTGCTCGGCTTTTTCTTGGTCTTCTGGCACTTGGACATGTCGACGGGAGAATCCATGTTTTCGTCGTCCGGCTTGTTCTTGGAGGAAGTTTTCTTATGGGGGCACTCTGATGTTGAATCGGGGGGTTCACAGGTGGTTTGCCCAGTTTTCAAGCGTGTGGAATTTGGGCAAGGCGGTCGCTTGGTGCAGAGATTTTTGGGCTTCTTCTCCTCACCCTCGTCCTCGTCCTTGCAGCCATCATCGAGATGGTCCTCCGAGGCCAGAAGATCGTCAAAGACCTGCTCATTCGAGCCCTTAGCTTGCCTGAACTGGTTTCCTTGACTTGCTTGCTTTGAAAGGCCTCTCCAACAGGTGATAAAATCTCATTCTCATCTGCAAACACTCACCCTCCGAGTCCGTGTTGGCATCTTCATCGTGATTGCTATGCTCATCCAATAGCCTGTCCAGCCGGTTCAGATCTTCCAGGGATAGACCGTCCAGGGCAGCCTGAACCTCGCCATCGGTTAGGCCTGCTGTCAGATCAGGATAGTTGTGTGGTTCAGAGTATCGCTGAGCATGTTGTGCCTGTGATTGAGTCCATGGATTAGTTTGGGCACAGAGATTCCTCCAAACATGGGATGGATACTCACCATGGGATACGCGTGCAGTAATAAAAAAGGAACTATGGAATATAGCAAATAAATGCGCAATAAAAGCATTTTCTATTTATGAAACCTGAATTTATATATCTTATGACTAATTGCAAAGCCTACTTGGGATTTCATTTTATTATTTGTGCGTTGAAAAAGTTACGGTTCAGTTAGTAAACCTTTTTAGTTATTAATATTCGATTTATGTTCAGTTGAATATATTTACAGTACCTGCAGTTTATTGTTAGGTATCGAGATAGGTTCCAGAATTAGTTCACAGATGAAGGTTTCGATCGAATTCAAGACAAAGTCATTCAAGGCTAATTGCAAGAGCAGGCGAGCCGATGGCCTACGCGTATCCTCAATGCAAACGAAGCTTAGAATGAGAGCAAAAGATAGAAAAAGTAAGAGCGCCAGAGCAGCTGGAATGCTGCTGCCAGCTGAAAGCGAACGATAAAAGTACAGGACTCTTATGTGACAATAGTTCGGTTCTTACTTCAGGCTACGCCATTAGCTATTTCCTATGTATTAAATGTATTAAAATATTTATCCTATTTTTATATCCCCTTCCAGAATGGTTGAGGCTGCCATACCCACCATACAGTCAATGCACCTGCTCTCAGTCGTTAACTTCATTCACACGTCGTGCATTGCCAAGGTGAACAACGACAACATACTGAAGAGAGACCAGAGCCTGAGCTACTGGTCGCAGGTGCACTCCAACTCGAAGCGATCCACCACAGAGCGACATCTGCAGGGACCCGGAGACTCGTTCCTCAGCGATGTGTACGAGGAGAGCATTTCGACCAAGACACAGGGGCTGATTGTGCTGCCAAAAGTCAGCATTACGATGCTGCAGTCCTCCATTGTGGAGGAAGTGATATCCGTGGCAGCTCTGGACAATGTTCAGGTGAGAGTTTTTGCGCTCTCGAAACGAAAACAGAATTAAACAAATTAAACATTTGCTTGGCAGGATCTCAGCTGCGTCTCGCTGCTGACCTTCTACATGGAGGGGATCTCCACCAAGTTCCATTTGGGCAAGACGACGCGTGCCTCCATGCACAACGTGTACATCCAGCAGACGGTGCAGTCGGGCAACAGCCACAAGAAGGGCGGCATTATGAAGGGAACGCGTGCCCTGCTGGCGCACCTTTCCTCACAGACGCGTCCGGACAATGTCCAGGGGGAGCCCATTCTCATAGAGACATCCGAGAAGCAGCTGGAGGAGCTCGTCATCACCCTCGACATTGGACGGGCGCATGCGCAGCTGCGTCGCCTGAAGACGGAGGGCCAGTCCTGTGCCCAGGACTCACCCATCATTGTCACTGCCATTCCGGAGCACAAGAGCAAGGTGCTCTTCGAGTGCCTGAAGATGCCCGAGAGCACGGGCATCGAGAGCATCGGCTACATCATGTTCGAGTGCGGCCTGGAGGGCGTGGGCGTGAAGATCGTGAAGCGTTCGCACTTTGAAAAGTCCGAGAACAGCAAGGAAGAGCTGGCCGAGATGGCGGGCGCAGGGGGCGAGGGTGTGTCCGCCAGCGGCGGCTTCAACCTCAACGATCTTGTGGGTCAGGGTGGGTCAGGCAACGAGGGAGGGGCAGCAGCAGCCTCCTCGGATGCTGGTGCCACATCCAAGGCGGAGGCCGCCTGGCGCATGATCACCAAAAAGCCACCCACACCAAAGACCCCCAAGGAGAAATTCCACCACGGCCTGGACAACGTCATAGCGGGCGAGAGCTCCACCTCTGGGGCTGACCAGCGGAAATCCACACCCAAACCGCCAGACGAGGATGTGGAAAAGGGACCCACGACGACAGGCAATCCGGGTGCTCCCAAGAGCGGGGCAGCCGGTGGCAGCAACTCCAAGGATGCCTACGACAAGGTGCTCTCGAACGTCAAGGAAACCGACAAGACCTCCTCCTGTGTGATCGAACTGAAGGCCGTGTGGTTCAACTTTGCGGCACCGCCGTGTGTGCCTATCACGCGGAAGATCGATCTGACGCGTCTCGACTGGAACCTGCTGAGCACTGCCTCGCCCGCCATCACCGCCTGGATGAATCCCAGCAATCGGCTGGCCATCAAAGTGGTAGCCGTGCTCAAGGCGCTGCACACGCGACAGACGGCAGTGGCTGCCTGCCTCATGGCAGAGGCCATGGACAACGAGAAGATCCAACGGAATCCAAAGATCAAGAAGGTGAGGCAACATTTTTTTATGCTTGAGACTGACCTGAAACTGCAACAATACTTCTGTAGAGTCGCTATGCCAACAACTATACGCTGCTGTCGAAGACGCTGCAAGAGGATCCCAGCTGCCAGCTGTGCTACATTATGCAGAAACTGGTCCTGGACGAGGGCGTGCAGCGCATTGAGCCGATCTTCAAGCAGGGAGATGTGCCGCATCTGAACACCCTGCGACAGGTGAGAGCCGCCCTCAATGGGAAGTGTCTCTTTTCTCTGAGCAATTTTATGACACGATTCCTTTGCAGGGCATCATTGTGCTGAGTCGCCAGTGGAAGAATACCCTGTACAATCCGATACTCTTTGAGCATCAGTACAAGAACAAGCTGGCGCGTCCCATCAATGTGACATTCTCGTTTCCGCAGAACGAGGAGGAGGCGGAGAATGATGAGTGCGAAGGTGATGTTGAAATGGGCGCCTATGCGGGCGTCGGCGAGAATCCGGAAGAGAGTGAGAATGCTTTATTACTTGGGCAAACACAGCATCATCGAACTCACATTGGTATTTTTTTGATTAACGCTCTCTCTCTCTCTGGTTTACTCTCTCTCTCTCCTCTTAACCTAGTTATATGTATAGTTCTCTAACCTGTGTCCCTCTATCTCTATCCCTCCTTTTCCTGTTTCCTATTTCCACTCTTTTTGCACGTTTTTTTTGAATGTGTGTTCTCTCTAGTTACTCCCTTTGTTTATATCTCCTTTGTTTAGCCTTGATCTACTCTGCCCACTATTTTCCCTTCAATTTTCCTTACTTCTAAATCTCTCTCTCTTTTTACACTCCCCCCTCTCGCACACACACACACACACACACACACACACGTTGTCAAATGCTTTAAGTGTTCACACTTCATATGTTGTTTGATGCTTTTGCGTTTGCACTATACTCGTACTCGTACTCGTACTACAATACAAACTATACTCTATTCTATCCTTTCTGGCTATAATCTATCCTCTATATAGAACTAAATTTATAACTATAAATGTGTTGTACACTAAACGGAACTTCTCAGTGGACACAAAAACGAACTAAACTATCGTAAAATGTTCGTAAAAGGACTTTGAAATGGGTAAAACTTTGCAAACGAACTCAGAATATAGCATTAGGCGAACAAAAAACCAAGCGACGACTAACGTCTCGCTAAATTATTGAAAAATATCTTTAAAACGTGGGATATGTGGCTACAATCTTAGAATAGTTTTGTTAAAGATATAATACGACCCTGTGAGGCGGCACTGTTTGTGCTTTCTTCCTCCATAGAGTGAAGCGCATTCACATAGAGATATCACTTACATATATCGCTAAAAATCTTTTATGAGCTTAACTTTCCCTGCGAACAGCGACTATTGATTAATATTTTTATAGTTTTCGGATAGTTTTTGATACTTTTACACGTTTCAGTTTCGCCACCAAGTATGCAGCATGTAGATGTGCCAGTTTATATACGGAAAGTAAAACAGAACTTTCTAGTAAAGCTTCCTTCCATAGGCCTTTGGGGCAAGCTTCTTCTGAATGTGTCATAATTCTCTAAACAATTCTAAAGGGCATGTGAGCAAAGAAACTGAGAATGAAATTTAGTTTCAGTTTCCACCGCCAGCAGTCATAGCTAATATGTGTGAGAGCAGGTCTCCACACATCCAGTCAAATGCACTCATGACGCGGCTCAACTCGAACATAGCCTAGCCAAAGGCCTTGCAGAAAGTTATATAGTTCTATAGCTAGTTCTATCAATGGTGCATATATATATATATATATATATATATACCGAATGGTACCGATACTGTTACAGATGTTTTGGTACACTGGCGTTATAATCGTATACTCGTACATGTGATATATGTATGTGTGCTCTTTTAACACGTTCGTTTACTGTACAACCTTCCAAACACAAAAGTGAAGAAAAATATCAGAAATCGGAAATGTGTGCCAAATTATTACTCATCAAATTCCCTATATCCTTCACATCCATAGAAAACAATCAATATGGCGGACTCTCGTATAGCCATGAAGCGGGAGGCCACCATGGAGCTGCCTCCCAGCGTTCGACCTCAACCTCACCGAACATCCATAACCCGCGTCGTGGGTAAGTTTTCATCTTTCCCAGTACATGATCGGGAATTGCTTACTCACAATTGCTTCTCATGCCTGCCATTTGTTGTTCTGCGCTGCATCTCTGCACCCCTGCACCCTGCATTCCTGCTGCATCCGCGCTACGCTTTAGGCTGAACAAAGTGCACAGCAAAGCCTCGAATTATTCACACGGCAATTCATCTCGTTCCAGCATACAAATGTTGCCCATTATCTCGGGGCTGGTGGAGAAGCAAGTGCCTGAATTTGGTATGTATCAAAAGAACATCCTCCAAGGGATTCCTTGCTAATATATACATAAATCCCTCTGCAGAGTATGGAGCGCTTCAGGAGGGTTCTCTCAGTTCCACCAATTCGGTGAACAAATTCTGGCTGGGTGCCGAGAGTCACAAGGAGGATCTCTACTTCTGGATGGCCAAGCAGCAGGACAACAAAAAGAAAGAGCACTTGGCCGAGAAAGAGCACGCTCGTCCCGCGCCACCGAAGATCCCTGGACAAACCCATACGCGCAGTGGCATTATGCAGGATTCGATCAAGCTTTTGGATGCTCATTTGATCTTTGAGCCGCTGCTCACCTGCCTGGGCGTGATGCCCCAGCAGATGATCAACAAGTTCTCGAATGCAGACATCTCTTCGCTGGAGAATTTCGGCACAAATCTCTCGCTCATCGGCACTTTCGATTCCATTCGCGTGGACATTGTCGTGAGCGAGGCGGGCGACAAGAAGAATCCAGCCCAGAAGCCAGCAAAACTGAACAAGAAATCGAATGGCAGGGCCTCCATTATGATGGACACACCGCTGTTCCTGTGCGAGCGCGTGGGCGTTGAGCTGGAGGTGCTGAAAATGTCCGATGGAGCGGTGGATCAGGCCCGACAGAATGTCATCTACATGTCGCGGCGACAGCTGAAGAAGCACACGAGTACTGTGATCAATTTCAATCTCAATGTGAGGTTCATTTCGCAGCAGGTGAACATGCCGCTGCTGCGGCTGCTCCATCAGATCTGCAACATGTATCAGAATGTGAAGGATGCCCAGAATGAGTTCCACGATCACCCAGAGCTGAGCAAAAAGAGTCAGACCAAGGATGAATGTAGTTTGGGTGAGCCTTCATTATGCACATAACATTTAAAGCAGTTCCTTAAGAGTTTTCCTTCTTCTCCTGCAGCTTCGGAGCCCACGGATATCCTCGGCTTTAATTCAGTCTCTGAACGGTTTGGCCATGGCGAGAGCTATTCGGATGAGCGCTACGACAAGTTCAACGAGACGATGCCCACAATGCCAGCGGCTCGTACGCGTCCGGGTGGCCTCGCGCCCATCATACAGTTAACTCCGTCGCCAAATGCCAAGAATCGTCCACAGAGCTTCGCCCAGAAGCTGCGCTCCACGGGCAAGTCGGTGAAGGGCAAGCTGGGCTACACCAATCTCAATGAGTCGAGTTCGTCGCCTCTGCGGGACAGTCCCACCATGTCGCTGCACGAGCAGAACATCCTCAAGCTGGCCACCGAATCGAAGGCCTCGCTGAACGGCGGCTGTGCCACCAGCATGAGCGGCGACTACCAGAACACTCTGACCAAGGGCATGTCCTCGATGGCGCCCCTCTTGGAGACGCCCAACTGCTGGAAGACCATCTACCATCTGCTGGAGCTGTACGGCACGATGCCAGAGACCAAGACTGTGGTCCAGAGGAGCTCCCTGAATGAACACAAGAAGCCGTCGGCGTTTGTCAACGATGAGGATGATTTGACCAGTGCGCCCACTCCATTGCCGCAGCATCGCGAGATGCTGATCATCGATGGGCCGTCCCAGGAGCGAACTCGTCTGATTGTCTTTGGCGTGGCCAAGATCCACAAGACCCGACTGCTGGCCACCCTCTCCGGGCTCAAGCTCGAGTCGGAGATCACCACGCTGAACAGCACGGCCACGTGGCGCAAGAAGGCGCGTCCCGTCAGCCTCGAATGCTCACTCACGGGACAAGTGGGACGCGCCATGATTGTCCTGCTGGAAGGTGTGGCTCCCAGTCAGCAGTAAGTATAGCAAAAGGACACCCCCTTATTGTAGGGCATGGCTAACTCTTGTTTCGATTGCAGAACGGTGGTGAAGGTAACGGTGGGCAAGAGCCAGACGCTCTACTCGAGCCTCTCCAAGCGTGGCAAGGACAAGAACAGCGGCCTGCTCTCGATCGGTGCTGTTAACATAGACATCCCGCAGCATCCGGTGGCCCTGCACGGCATGATGACGCGCAGTTCCAAGCAGCTGTCGTCCACCATCCAAGAGCTGCGAGTAAAACGCAATTCGGGTCGCTCCACACTGCGTTCGTTTACGGCCGAAGAGCCAGAGTCTCCATTCCATGCCCGAAACTCGGGTGGCGCCAGCAGTGGCGCGGGTGTGGCCAGCGAAATGCGCGAACGCA
Source organism: Drosophila obscura (assembly GCF_018151105.1). Taxonomy (NCBI): domain Eukaryota; kingdom Metazoa; phylum Arthropoda; class Insecta; order Diptera; family Drosophilidae; genus Drosophila; species Drosophila obscura. The sequence goes on along the minus strand of NW_024542791.1, from coordinate 5,883,474 downwards.
CCGTCTCCGGCGGCGGGGGGGCACAGCAGCAGCCGCAGCAGGCGGCACGACGTGCCGCTCACATGGCCCAATCGAGGGCGGGTGGAGCGGCGGCACAGCATCAGAATGGGCTGCTCCAGCCGCTGGTCATGCAGTTCAATATACTCCTGCAGAGCCTGTCCATCAATGCCGCTCTGCTGCCCTCGCTGCAGGCCCAGTATCGCATGAATCATGTCAGTTCCATGGGCGTCACGGGCCAGAGGGCGAAATTTGTCATCGACTTGCCCACGCATACGCTGAGCTTCAACACGAAGATTCAGGTGAGTGGGAGGGCGGGGGATAGCTCTGTGCTCAGATCGTCGATAACAATTTGAAATTCCTTGCAGAACGAAATGAATCTGCCATCGGAGGCCTGCATTGGGCTGCCGCCCGTCCATGTGCTGGCCGAGTACATTCCAGACAATCGCCAGGATCAGACGGAGAGCATCGAGGGTATTGTGCTGCGGCAGGGTGGCTATGTGAATGCCAGTGCGGAGATTGGCGAGTTCGAGCGCTGCCTGACCACGGATCTGCTGAACCACTTGGTGTTTGTGCAGAAGGTTTTCATGCGCGAGATCAACGAGGTGCTGCAGAAGGTGTACGGCGGGGAGAAGCCCGTGCCGCTGTGGACCGAGGAGAGTGGCGACAGTGCCAGCGTGCAGGAATCTACGCTCAAGAGGATTCTCTTCTCCATCAATATATCGATGAAGAGGATTCAGTTGACGGCCACCACGCCCTGCTCGTCGGCAGTGCGCTTCGAGACGGGCACCCTGGAGCTGCAGCTGTCGAATCGCGTCAAGAATCTGGGGGACATGAGCAATCGGAAGCTGTTCTTCAAGGCGCACATTGACTTCAATCTGTCGCTGGGACAGATCATCCGCAATGTGATCTTTGACGAGGCGGAGCCGGAGTTCCAGCAATATGCCTTCTTCCACACGACCATCGGCCTGCGCAATGCCTTCCAGGACGAGCTGCTCAACGAGGACAAGGAGCTGATTCTGCTCACGTTGAAGCGACCCCTGGTCTACATCCAGCCGATAGCCGTGGACAAGGCCATATTGGTGTGGCTGAACTACAAGAACGCCTACGAGTACTGGGCCGAGAAGCGGGCCAATCTCTGCTACGAGCACAGCCAGGCGACGGCCCAGCAGCAGCAGCAGGTCTTTGATCGCGTCGCCTTTGGCCAGATAGCAGGATCGAACTTGTCCACGCTGTTCCTGCAGCTAACTGTCGAGGATATGGGCATATGCTTGCCCCTGAAACAAGTGAATACTGTGGTGGGTTCCCTCCGGACTACATTTCAAGCATTTCCTAATTTTATTCAACTCCTCTTTCTAGTCCTTTGGCTCCCGTTCGTATCAGGATTTCGATGCCAAGGGAGCCGTTGTCATCACGCTGGAGAACACCATCATTTCGGCGTGCAATTCGGGCGCACTGGTGTCCAAGGGCAAGTTCCAGGGACTGTGCCTCCGATTTGCGGATGATTTTGAGACCAATCTGGATGACTGGAAGCCCACCAGCGGCGAGCCCATTATGAACGTGTGCGTGGTGTCCGAGGGCACCTTCGAGGTCTGCTCCCGCACCACCGCCGCCAAGAAGGGGGAGAATGCCAAGTGGCTGCTGAATGTCAAGTGGCAGATGGAGGGCGTGGACATCCATCTGGACGTGAACATTGGCAAGCAGCTGAGTTCGTTGGGGCACACGCTGACAATGCTGACGGGCTTCGAGGAGGAGGACACGCAGATGGAGTCGCCGGACAGCGATGAGGGGGATCAGAGCTGCCGTGACACGTACGTGAGGCGTCGCGGGGAGTTCGACAACCTGCCCGCGTTCGTATTTGATCCCACCATCGACTCCAAGAAGCGCTCGTTCATGATGGAGAAGGAGATGGCCGAGCAGCTGAAGATTATCAATGATCTGAGGACGCTGGGCGCATCCCACAATACGGTGGCGCATGAGGAGCGGCGGCTGCAGGAGCTGCAGGCCATCTGCTACAAGTACTTCCGGCGCGACATGATCCAGAAGTGGAAGCGCCCCTCGCTGCGGAGATCCCTCAAGAACTACAGTCGCTCGCATTCGTATATTGGCGGGGGAGTGGGAATTCCCGGAGTGGGTGGAGTGCCCCCAACGCTGGACAACGGCAGCCACAGCTATGCGGGCCGAAGACTGGACACCATTGCCTCCAACGATGAGATCTCCAGCCTGCAGAGCACACCCGCTTCCTGTCACTCGCGCAGCGCTTCCCTCAAGACGGCCGGCGGAGGAGGAGTAGCAGGAGGAAGTATTGTCAATGCGCTGGGCAGAGTAACCTTCACAGAGGCCATGCGCCAGACATCGCTGCCCAATGCGGACACGGACACGGAGACGGCGGACAACGAGCTGGATTGGCGCGGCGACTGCACGCCCAGCGAGATGGATGTGGATGGCATATCCGTGGAGATGCGACGCAAGCACGGACACGGCCAGAAGCAGGCCGAGCCGAACATTGACTTTGAGCTGGACGTCAAGGTGCTGGTGAACTCTGGCAAGTGTGTGCTGCACACCAAGGACACGGGAGAGGAGCGCCAGGGCCAGGGCTATGCGGCGGCAGGAGCAGCCGGAGCTGCTGGAGCGGCTGCCTCGAGCGTCAAGTCGCATAAGCGGGAGCGCAGCATTGGCAACGACTGGGGCAGTCCGACGCCATCGCGCAGACAGCGGGACAAGAGCAAGCTGCGCTACAATGCCAATGCGCTGCTGGCGGATCTCACCATCTTCCACATACCCGGACTGGACGTGAAGCTGCACTACCAGTCCAAGACCCTGGCGGAGCAGGCGAATCATCAGCCGGATCCAGCGACAGCAGCCACGCCGCACGGACCCCGACGGATAGGCAGCAAGCGGGCCACGCTCTGCGCCTGGATGACCCTGCAGAGCATACCCGAGGAGACAATCATCTCGCCGCACATACTCGAGTTTCTGGAGCAGACACTGGAGCCGATACCCGCCCGGCAGCCCAGCAGTGTGCCCCAGACGCCCAACCTCAATGCGGCTGTTAATCTGGATATTCTGCCAGCCAACTATGTGACATATGCCTCCTTCCCAGTGGATGTCATCGTCTACTTCCACATGCAGCCCTCCACCTTCCGCTTTAGCTGCCTGCCTGTGTCCCGCGTGGAGTGCATGCTGCAGCTGCCCAGTCTGGACATTGTCTTCAGTTCGAAGCGCAGCAGCGAGGAGGAGAGCTCTGGCACCCACACGCACCCGGAGCCGCTGCCGACGGGCGGCTTGAGTGTCACCGGGTGTCTGGCTGACTTCAATGTGTTCATCTTCCATCCGTACGGCGGCAAGAAGACCTCCAAGGAGACCCAGTTCTCGCCCCTGAGCGACAGCGAGCGCAAGGATTCGCTCAGCATCAATGTGGAGTTTGTCAAGTTCCATATCACGCGCTGCCGCAAGGTCTACATCGAGCCGCTGCCCAGCTCCAAGCGAGGCCTCGACCACTCGCGCGCCGTCATTCGATTCTCCACCATCGTTGACATTGGCAGTGCCAGCTTCAAGTACGACATGCGGCGGCTGACGGAGATCCTGGCCTTCCCCAAGGCATGGTACAGGCGCCGCATTGTGCGACGCCTCTTCCTGGGCGATCTCAGTGTCCACCAGCAGCAGCAGCAGCAACAGCAGCAGCAGCAGGCGAACGGAGGTGGAGCGGAGACACCCACGGGTTGTGCGCCAGCCACGCCCACACCCAGCGATGATGCAGGGCGGGCGAAGGAAAAAATGCGTCTGGACTTTGATGCCCAGCCGACGCAGCAGCAGCAGCAGCAGTTGGGACACTTTGGAGCTGTGCGCAAGCTAAAGAATCTGGGGAAATCTTCCAGTGCCGAGTCCTCGGGCACGCCTCCCTCCGAGAAGAACCAGATCACGTCCTGGGAGACGCTCGTCCTGTTTGCCGTGAACTTTACGAAGCTGAATGTCCAGATGAACATCGGGAATGTGTGCGGCAACGTGGTGTGGCTGACAAAGGACTTCCAGTCGGACGGACGCCTGTCCATCGGCAGCACCGGCTACAAGAACATGTACGCGGGCATCTACCTGGGCGGATCAGCGCTGGATGCCAAGGGTGGCATTGTGGGCGGTAGCTTCGAGGTGAACAAGATCAACAAGCGGTTCCACATCAAGGAGGAGGCTGGCATGGAGCCCTACCATACGCTGGGACTGAGCTTCATGGCCCTGGAGCTGCGACTCGACTACATGGGCACCTCGGTGCTGATGACGCGCATCAGCAGCTTCTCCGCGGCCATGAAGGACGAGTGGCGTACCGCCTCCCAGGCAGCGGCAGCACCCGCTCATGGCAAGGATCAGCCGCGGGCTCTGATCTTCATCCACGGCGATCTCAGCTGGGATCAGCTGCAGATCATGATCTCCAAGTCGACGACGGCGGATATGCTGAAGATGTACTTCAAGCTGGAGGAGTTCTTTACGCAGCAGTTCAAGTCCTCCAAGCGGGTCTTCTCCAGCCTCGAGCCGCGGCTCCAGGATCGCACGGCCAGCATCAAGCGCCGGCAGCAGCACAAGAAGAAGCCCAACGGGGAGCTGGCAGCACCGCAGGGCGTGCCCACGGGCATGATTGGTGAAAACACGGATGCCCGACACCACCGCCACTGGCAGAAACCCCTGGCCCAGGCTGTGGGTCTGGTGGTGCCCTCCCTGGTCACCCGTCTGCCCCGCCATGGCAACGTCTTGGGCGGCACAGTGGAGCTGCGCGGGCAGAACATCTCGCTGGCCTGCTTCCATGGCATCAACTTCAAGTCCAAGTCTTGGGCGCTGTTCAGCCTGAGGTCTCCCTCGATTAACTTTGCCACGGAGGCGCGACAGATGGAGGAATCGGGCTCCCATGAGGTGCTGGTCACACAGACGCTCACCTCCTGCCTGGGCCAGAGCACCGAGGTGCAGCAGCAGCAGAACCACTCGATGGCCATCGTCAGTCGCATCACGCGCAACATCATCTTCCCGCCACAGTTCAAGACGCTCAACGAGTGGTTCCACTATGCGTTTGCCAACAGTGAGATTGATGGTGAGTGCCGAGTGCCCTCGCAAATTAATGTCACTCACTTCTGATTGTCTTCTCTTCCATTTGTAGCTGTGGATCGCTTCCCCATCATGGAATGCGAGCGGGAGATAGCATCCAATTCGATTGAGCGAACGCGCGCCTCTGGCAGCAACAGCTCCGCCAAGGCACAGGAGCACAATCACAATCGGGAGGTTATCTTCGCTTTGCCCAGCCTGCAGCTGCATTTCAAGACTGAGCACAAACAGGGACCAACCACACCAGAGCCAAGTGGTAAGCATCCACTTTGAATCCTCAGATATGAATCCTTAACTGGCAACTCGATTATCTTTCTTACAGAAACGAAGCCAGAGGTTTTGTGCAGCTTCATAACCGAATTCGATGATCACATCTTTGTGACCGTCGATGCGGATGCCTTCTTCTTCCTGCACGATCTCATCACCTCCTATGTGACTGAAAAAGAGAAGGTGGTAAGACTTTCCTAGGGAGATTTTTACATTGGGTCTAGCAGTTTATTTATTTGTATTTCCTTTCTTTGCCAGATTGGAGCTCAATCGGCGAGAGCTGCCTCGCCCAATCTTTCGCAGAAGACCAACCTGAAGCCGTATCTGACGGACGAGATACTCAAAGAGAAGAGGAGCTCTTCCAACACGAACCTAACTGCCCAGGGCAGGCAAATGAGCGCCAGCAAGAGCAGCCTGGAGCCGCTGCAGGGCAGCCACACGAACCTAGCGAACTCAACGACCAATGTGTCAGCGACAACAAATACGACGGCGAACACGGCCGCAGCCGCAGCAGCATCATCATCAGCATCGTCATCGACGACGACCACAACGACAGCGACGGCACCTACAAACGATGTCAAAGATGGAGGCACACAGCCACAGCAGCAGGCAAACGCAGCAGCAGCTGGTGGCTTGGAGGCATCACCGCCGAGCTTTGATCTGGAATCGTTTGTGCGCGACTGGCGGCACTTTGAGTGCCAGACGTGGCATCTGGAGCCAACAGTTCGGCTGCTCTCTTGGGCGGGCAAGTCCATCGAGCCCTACGGCGTCGACTACATACTCAATAAGCTGGGCTTCAGTCATGCCCGCACCACCATACCCAAATGGCTGCAACGCGGCTTCATGGACCCCCTGGACAAGGTGCAGGCCCTCATGATGCTCCAGTTGCTTTTGATGGTGCGGGAGAATAAGGTGGAGAGGGAGAGGGAGCGGGACAATGGCAGTGGCAGTGGCAGCGCCAACGGCAAGCAACAGCAAAATCATCGACCACCAACGAATTAGCATCCATGGCGTCTATATATGACAAGTGACAATTATCCAAGTCGTTCGTTCGTTTAAGTTAAGTAGAAATGTATAGATTCTTCACCCATGTAAAGTTTTACATAATTTATTGTCCCGGCTATCTCTCGTCCTGGCTTGGTATGCTTTCTACTCGCGGTATTATTTTTATTTGGCCAATAAGGCGGCTTCTTCTACTACTACTACCCACATATGTATATCCTTGTATTGTAAATGGTTTGCTCTCGTTTCCCCATCTCTATTGTTTAAGCGTAATAGTATACTCATTTTATAGGTGTGTGTAAAGTCAAGTGCTTTCGTGTAATTTGCTCAATTTTTGCGCTTTGTAATTATCATTACAGGTTTTTGTTGTTTTAAGGATCTACATACATAGATACTCGTACATACATACATATATCAGGCAACAATGAGCAAAGCAATTGTGTTTAAACTATAAGTAGCTCTAATTGATTATACAGAAATATACAATGCGAACAGAAAACTGCGAATATATTTTATTATTTTTCATTTGATGATGTGCTCCCAGAACCTAATAGGGCATGACACGATACGGTTGGGCACAAACCAAACAAACATGAGAATATTTTATAGTTTTCCCATTGAAATACACTGGATGTACGTGGCAGATTTAAGCAGACCCCCAAATAATTATCTGCAAGGATATCCTGACATCAATCTCTCTTGTGGAATCTAGTTTTTATATCCATACCCGGATCATAATTATAGCCAGAATGAAGAAATTAATTTTTAGATGCTTCCCCCAAGAGACCTGCAAGATACCCGCTACTCATTCTACATAAATCATAAGCTCACAAATTTAGATAATGACTGAGTACGGGTATAAAAGTAGAGTCGCGTCCTCAGAAGCGACTCAGACGTTCTTTCTCGTTTTTTTATTGTGTGTTTCCAGAAGCATTTAGTTTGATCCATAACCAATGATCCGTGTAATCGTATTATTTTTATCATCTGATATGGTACACTAAATGTTATTGAATAGAATTTATCATGAATCCATCGCCCGAACATGAAGTTGGTACTGTTGCAGCTGCTCTTCCTCGCTTACCTATCGTTTAGCCAAGCCATCATTCAGCCTATTCGCTTTATCTCATCTGAACCGAATGCAAGGAGTAAGGGATAGTAATGTAGCTTCTATACTAACGATCGCACGAGCAAAAAGTCTATGTGGGGAACAAAATAAATAGATATGTCTTAATATATCTTTACCTCGTTTTCCCAGCATATTTCATTTGTTACGATGATTTGGTTTTACTTCAAATACCGTATAATGTTCTTTGTTGTTCCTGAATCAATTAAAATATCTTGGTTGGATCCATAGTAGGATGTGATCTTTTTATATTCAAAATTTGTGTGGCTATTAACCAATAGTATTCTCCAATCGCCCGAACATGAAGTTGGTACTGTTAAAGACGGTATTTCTTGCTTTCCTGGCGTTAAGCCAAGTAAGTAAAGAACTTTGTGACTTTGGATTGGACAATTCAGACCGCCGTCTTTTAGATTTTATTGTATAATAAAAGCACATTTACAAAAAGGACTACCTGTCGATTATGTTATCGAATCAGATAGATCGTCAGTGATCCAAATAGTTAACAAGTTAATTTTGTTTTACTTTAAATACCGTATAATGCTTATTGTTGTTTCGAAACTAATTTAAATATCGTAGTATATTACATTAATAATGATCCCTGAATGACGTAATCTAAATATGATACCATCTGCTATACAATATGTTGCTATAAAGTAATATAATTCCTTATTCATTAATCCCCCAAACATCAAGTTGGTACTGTTGCAGATGGTCTTACTCGCTCTTCTGGGACTAAGCCATGCATTGCCCGCCCGATAAATTAATAACCACTATAAGATGCTTAAAAAATGCTCCCTAATTGAGTTAAAAGGGAGACAAGTTGTTGTGTATCCACATGTATAGGTTGAAGGCTGAATGCTAATAAAGGATCGCTATGTCATAGCAACGATCGGAGCAGAATCAAAAATACATATTTGGATATTTAATTATAGCAGACATTTTTTAGCGTAATTCTACTGAACTTCTGAGGAACGGAATCACTTTCCGTCTGCCTAATTATTCCACGATTACACTATGCCCTTGTACAGCAGGCATAGGAAAAAAAAATGCTCCAGTTAATTTTCGCTTGACTTTGCCTGCTCCAACGCTCCACCAATCCGCTTCCTTTCTGGCCTTGCCGGATCCGGCTCCTTAGACCCTTCCACGCCCACAACTTTGCCCAGTTTTTGTGTGTTTTTGTGTGTTGCTTGAGTAAACTTTGGATCCGCTGCGTGTATCCGTTTTTGTTTTCGTTCTCTGGTGCTGCCTGAGCGGCAATGCAAATGTTTTCCTCGCTTTGCTCTCGTCTTTTCTGGGGGCCTTTCAACATTTTCTTTTTCTCTGAGCTTGTCACTGTGCTTTACATTTTTCGGAGGCTGAGGCTGAGCCTGAGACTACGACTGGGGCTGGGGCCTGTGTCTCTTTGTAAACATTTCATTTTCCATCAAGGTTGCGTTTTTAATTATCTTTCCTTTCTCTGGTTGCTCGATGTGATGGGTTCATTCGGCTTCTCTCTTTTATTTTCTTTTCTTTTCGTTTTTTTCTTTTCTTTAGCATATTAGGTTCAGGCTCTTTCTGTTTCTACATCATTTTGTGTGGCTCCTCGCCGCTGCACATCCCCGAAACAGTTGCCACGAGCTGATGAGCTTTTCACGCATTGTAGGCGCGCGCGGAATAAAAACCCAGCGTCTGATGCTGATGCTGTGCATGGGGGCCGGGCCCTGTGGCAAGGGTCGTGTCAGTTTAGCTCCGCTCGGGTCCTGAATGCGAGTGGTTTACTTTGGAGATTAGTTTATCTAAAGTTAATGAGGGTTAAAACTAATAGGCGAATGGCTTAATTTTTAATTATGAGACTTGCTCTTCTTTTGTGGTTTCTTTTCTTCGTTGTCTTTGTCTTTGGGTTCAGTTTGTTTTGATTTCCTTTGCATTTTTGTGGGTCGCTTCGCCCTTGACGCTTTGGTGGCAGTTAATATAAGCCGCCGTCAGCATAATGGCCTCTGAAAATGGGTTCTTAAACATCAGCTTTAAGGAAAGCCACTTAACTGGAAAGATAATCCCAACGAAGTTAATCTCTGTTCCTCGCTATTGCCTTCCATGTATGGTCATCCGATACACTTTTCATTATTAGTTTTTCCCCCGAAATACTCGACAGCGGAAAACTTTCATTTGGGAATGGATTCCATAAATTGTCAAGGCCTGTTGTCAAGGTGTCTTGGACACATTTTCCAATTAAATGACTAAAACTCGAAATTCCCTGCTGTTTTATTTGTTTTTATTTGTTTTTTTCAGTTGACAATTTATTGAGCAGCACAGGTTCGAATTACGCTCTTTGGCAAATTTTTGATTTGCTCTCACATCGGTGTCCTGTGAAATATTAGTCGAGCTGTCATAACAATCGCACAGGGGATATATTGTACACATATGGGCCTCTACGTATTTGACGTGGTATTGGCAGTGGCAGTATATACACACTCTCTCTGGGGTATATGGATTCTAGAGCGGTATGTAATCGAAATGGTATAAAGATAGAAAATATCTACCTATTTTTTCATTGGGAATAAAGAATCAAAAATTAAGTTAATCTAATTTATAATGGTTACGAAAATTATACAAAAATGAAGTCATAATGTTTCCAAACAAATCCAACCTCTATCTGTACCTATTGCACACCCGCTGGAGGTGTCAAAAATTCGATACCCTCAAGTGCGTGAGGTGCATCACTCCTGTGATATTTATGAGGGCAGAAGAAGGCAAGGCAATCAGACACAGGCTGCGCTCCAGACGGTGGGCCACAATTTATGCGGCAACCCTTGAACCAGGGGCTCTAAATTATTTTTTAATTTCTCCCATTCCCAGTCCCAGTCCTAGTCCTAGTCCCAGTTCAGCCACGGCGCACGACTTAAGGAAAGTTTCGGCTTGCGTCGGGCCGAGAACAACAAACAACATAATAATCAAGTCAATAAAAAAGTCATAAAAAAATAGAACAGAAAACCGAACCGAAAATTTCACAAAAGGCCGTCCGGGGCCATGTCCTGTGGCCAAGTCTATTTATCTATGTGTGTGTGTGTGTGTGTGTTTTCCGTGTATCTGTGTGTGCGTGTATCTGTGACCTGTGGCATGACCAGGACATGCCATAGACAAATATCAGACAAGACAAGGCAAGACAAGACAAGACAAGGGAGAGCGCAAACGAAGAACTTGTAAGAACGATAAAGCAGACAATAAAAACCACGAAGCCTAATAAAAATTACATTTTATTTTATTTCCTGCTCCCAGTGTTTGTCCTGCAACAATTTTAAATAGTCAAAGGCACGCACGTCAACAGGGGGACCGACCGACCAGGCTCTCAGTCTCTGAGTCTCTTAGCCGAACAGAGGTCTGCCGGGACTCTCTAAATTACAGCCAAGATATTTGGTTACCAGATAGCGTGGGCACATCCTCCTCCATTCCCACATTCCCATTCCCATTCGCATTACCAACACCCTCTTTTAAGCCATGGCCCAGTAAGTAATGACTCCCCCGTGTCCGGGACTGAAGTACAATTTGTGGACATTTAACTGTTTCTAATAATTATGTAAATGACTGTCACTTGATGCGGCACTTTTGTGGCATGTACCCGGGTGGCTCCTGCCTCCCACACTCATCTGCTGTCGCGTCTTGGTCCATCCATTGTCCGTCGCAGCAATTCCTCAATTATATAGGGGGATGTCCTGGAAGAAAGACTGCTGTCCGAGTAGTAAAGGAAAATTGTCAAATATAATGATGGTTCCTGAAGTCACTCCATTGGGAACAGCTTGGAAATGTGTCTACAGTTAAAGTATACTCGTATTAAGTTGCAATTTATAAAGTTAAAAAAAGCGAGGAATATTTTTAGAAATTACTGATTTCAATTGAAATGATTTTGTTATTTAGTTACTAAATTTTCAGCGCTCTTTATACCCTTGGATAGATTTATATATTTTAGAAGGCCAATAGTTCCGGGAGGAATATCTCCCACTTGGACTGTTTTGAGTAGGTGTTGGAGTAGATTTTTCATCATTATGTGATGTATGGGATATGTATAGGGTAGGGTTTGAAGAGAGCATTGATTCAATGCATTGCTTCATCGGTAATAAAGGACTAACAAGTAATATCCTTTACCCATCCAATGTAATATCCTAAACCATTCTAAAGTAATATCCTACTACCATAAACTACGCCTTGCTCCGTTTTGGGCAATTTGGTGAGTGCAGCAGTATCCCCCGCCATTCAAGAACCATTTGGAGGAATGCGAGAGTTCAAGTCCTCCCATTTATATGGTCCTTGGCTCCTTGGCCGGCAACAATGGCTCTTGGTCTTGGCTTTGGCTTTTCCAAGTCCCATTCCACTGCAGCGGACCATAAAATTATTATGCAAATACACAGAAGAGTACGGCGGAGGAGGAGAATGGTGGAGCGAAGGACTGTGGAGAGGTGTGGACTGGGAGTGTGCACATATTAGGGCTACAAGCCGTTAATATGCAAATGGCACCGCGACTCATTCATAAAAAGGGATTTTTCCATAGCGTAGCGCAGTCCTTGAATGTCGTCGTCTGGGTCCTGGCAACAGGATGTGGCGGCCATTCATGGCGATCACGATGGGAGTTGCACGGAGTGGAATTCAGGACCGTGGCGGGGGATGAGAACCAAGGCAGGACAATGGCAGGGATACTCTCGCATGTGCATAGTTTGTAAGACTAATGAGTGGTTCGGGGCGGAACGGGGGAATTAAAAGTGAACATTACCCCAACGGAATTCTATGGAAAGGAACAGAATGGACTGAAATGGTGTCTAAAAGGAAAAGAAACCTCTTCGCAAAGATTAAAGATGCATAAAGTTTTAGGAAAAGATTTGGTACTGAAATTCATAGAGCAGGAAAAGCTGTCAAGTGGATTGGTATTGGTAGATGGTATCCACTTGTATTTAATGTTTCTGGACATCGATAAATGTCAATGTCATATCCATGATCCATGGAAAGCTTAAACACTTTCATAGTTCCACCAATGTCCTGCACAAAGAATTGGATATTCCGGTACATTAAGACATAACCTCGAATCTCTCCTTGAATTACATAAAATTGCACAAAGCAAAGCACAAAAGAAAGGCCAAGAAAAAGCAAAGAAGAACAGAGAAGTGCGAAAGGAGAAAGGAGAATCAGGAATGGCTGAGGAAGTGCACACAGAGAACAGTTTCGCCACTCGGCTGTGGCAGAGTAATTTCATAATTATGCAGGCACAAATGCCATTGTTTGACCTCTCCACCCCTCACATATATGTAGTACTCGTACCACTCGCGTATTATAGTATATACTCGTACTTCTATATACAGGGGACAGCCTCAAGTGCAGAGCAGCGAGAAGTGTATAATTATTTGTTGCCTTGTAATTTTTCACTTAATTTCCATGGTCCGGGGCGTGACATCCGTTTTCTGCTGGTCCAAAAGTGTGCAATTATTTTTCATATTTTTTGCGCCACATCTTTTCCCAAGCAAAGGGAAAGGAAAGTTATGCATTAACTTAAGTCCGCGAGAATTCCCATTAGAAGGTACTACTACTATAAGCGAAGAACTTTTCAGAATTTTGTTGCATATTATTCATGCTTCTTACTTGACATTATTCTCATCACATAAAACGCTTTAATCTCATCGTTAGTTAACCCCTAAGAATAAAATGAAATGTCTGCCTTGGCTTGGAACTAAGAATTTATCAAGTTACAATTTAATTATGGAATCAAGATAGATACCATTTCATATCAATATCAACATAAGTTTTGGGAATTGTTTCGTTAATTTTGCAAAACAATTTCTAAATTCTTTTTGCTCATTTAATTTTCCTCATTAAGTTTCTTTCTATACCTTAGGAATATATTTTTTGTGGTTACTGTTCTAGTATATATCCTTCAAAAACTTCCATTAGCACACATTTTCCTCGAAATATTTTGTTGAATTTTTCTCGCTCATTTCTGCTGCTCAGATTCTGCTGTACAAAAAACACTTAACGCTAATCATCATATAAATGGTTTGTAAAATATTAGATAAGGCCATGAACGAAAAAAAAAACTGTTAAATGTTTTGGAATTAAATGCGTGATTTACCCCGTTGCTGGTGCTGTTTCCCTCGGCTCCATTTGTTCCTGCAGGCCCTGCTCGTGCTTCTCTTTGCCCTCCAGGCCCTGCTCGCGCTCCTGCTTCTCATATTCCTATGGCTTCTGTTCTGTTCATTCAGCTCCACTTGCTTCTGGTCCTCCTTTACCAACTTCATCCCAAGTGGCTTTCTCTGCTGTGCTCTCTGCTCTCTCGTTCTCCGCTCCTCAGCGGGCGAGCAGCAACGCGATTTTCCATTAAATCCTTGAACAGCTAACGCGCTTAACTCTCCTAACCGACAAACCCCAAACCCCAAGCCCTGCCGCCTGCGAAACCTCACCCACAACCTCTTGGTGAGAGCAGCAGCCCCAGCGCAGAGCTTATGCAAAAATTTTGTTTTATAAAATTTTCAAGTCAAGCGCCTAATCCCAACACTTATTCTTATACACTTCAATGTCTTGAAACTAGAAGGGGCTGTGGGGCTGCTGCTGAACAGCAGGAGGTGGTGCAGGGGAGGGTAAGAGGAACGGCATTGGGGGCGGCGGTATAGCTCTTTGTCGTCTTGGGGCTGGGCATTGAAAAAGTTTTTCTTTTCCCAGCCAGACAATATTTTATGACAAGTGCTAGGAGCACGGGGCGGTCTGTCCTAAGAGGCGGTGGTGCGTCTTTAGCTTTCAGGATGGGTGTTGGCTGTGGTTACTGCGCGGGGGGAGGCGTGGCAACACATTGGCACATTTCGGGATTATGCCACTGAAAAATTCATTCATTTCCTGCTTATTTTTCACGACAAAACGAACCCTGGCTCCCTCCCCAATCCCCTCTTGCGTCCCTAGGACACAGACCCCAACACTTTGTAATATATAATTAAGATTACAAGCTTTTTGGTTTAAGAATCTGAGACTGCGGCTGGGGACGCACGGGTTTTACGACGACTCCGGGTGACTGATAACCGAAGGCGAACTGTAGGCGGCCGCAGGAATTTATTCATGACCCGGTCCAGAGCCTTCTCTTCTCGGCTTACGGGATGGTTTATGTTGGGGCGCGACCTCTCACAGATTAATTTATGCGCTGCGTAATTATTAAATCAAAAGTATTTATGCCCCAGCACTTCCAGGAATTGACAAGACAGAGTGACCCAACACTGGACTTCAAGGCGATAATAAACATTTAAGGGTTTCATTTTGTGGGACAGATATTTTGTGGTATTTCAGAATGACTAACAATATATACAGACATACTTATACGAATCATTTCTTCGTAATAGTTTGAGTAGAGTAGCCTATTTCAGCTGAATAAGTAAACTAACTGCCTAAACGGGTTAAGATTGGCCAGAGTACCTGTAGATGGCTCTCCAATCAGTTGATTTCCCAGTCCCTGCCCCATGGGGGACATTCATCTTGCATATTCCATTGTCTTCCACCCACAATTGTATAGAAGGTGGCGGAAAATGTGGCAAATTGTCAACCATTTGACAGGCCACATTAACAAGCATCCCGTCCTGGGGTAATACGATACCATTTCAGTTTCAATTTGCATGACGCATTAATCAGCATTCGATTTGAATCTCGTTATCTGGCTATGCTTCAGAGTGTCCTCCTCCCTCCATCCATCCATCCAACCAGCCAGCAACCATTCTTACAGCAGTCATCCTGTTTGGGGGCCACGGCCACTCCTCCTCCCTCTCCCTTGACAACCGCACGCAATAAATTCGAGCATCAAATGGTGAGTAATTTCTTTATGTTGCTGGTGTAATGTGCCACCATAACTTAGCCAGGGCCAACGATAAGGATGTGGAATGGGTGCATGGAACTTGGAACTGGAAGCTGGGCAGAGGCAAAGGCGGAGCTACCTGAGTGAAATTAGTATGCCAAGACATGAAAATCATTAGGCCAAAGACAAACCGTTCTAGCCGGGCTCTGCTCGGGCTCCTTCTGCATCCGTGGGTGTCACTAATTAAATTATATACATAACAGGCGGACACCAGAGGCACAGCCTCCGACCTCCTGGCGGCACCACCACCACCAATCAGTTCTCTGGTTGAGGCCGAGGGCATCACATCACAAGACTAAATCTTGTCCCAACCGCAGGTGTAATTAAAGAGCTTCTATTGCAATAAATTTACTCGCCTTTGGTTTGTCTTTTGTAAAGCCCTCTGCTCACACGCATACAGTGCGTTTCACACTGGTAGGATGGTTAAGTTCTTACTTGCTGAACAGTCATGGAACAGAAATAATCGATGGAGTCAGATTTTGAATCGAAAAACATTAAAAATCAAAAAATTATCAAAATGTTTTCAAAAATTGTCAGTTTATCGATAATAAAAATATTTAGGTAGCTATAAAATTATAGAGGATTCAAACTACTTATCGGCTAGCCCTTTGTTATGCTCCTGAAACGCACTGTATACCCACTTGTATGTAAATAATTTCAGCTAATTTGAGTTAAACAAAGCTTAGCATGCAAAATAGTTAAGGTCGACAATCATTGGGTCCTCCGGACTATCCCGTTTTATCTCCTAGTGCTACACTTTCCAAAGATCAAGCTGTTTCATCGTCATTTAGCCCTGGGGACCGACCACATCCAACTAATTAAAGGTACCCCAAAGGGTCACTCCGTGTGAGATTGTTTTCGATAAAAATTATACACAGCTCGAAAGTTGTCCGACCGCAATTGTCCCCTACAATCCACTTCATGCCGTACTGCCAGCGTTTTTTCTATTTTATTTTCACTTTTTAATTTGATGCGACTCCAGAAAAAAACGAGGAGACGCACCCGAGAAGCAGAAAGGTTCCGGGAGCCCTTCGGCAACGGGTTAAATCGCTTGTAATTACGCTACATAAATTTTAAATAAGTATCCGTTTCGTTTCTTTTCGCCGCTCGTTCCGCCTCCGTGCACTCAAAGGATTTACATAGATATATACATATATATTTTCGAGTATATTTGAAATTCTCTTTGTGTTAATTGCGCTGGTTAGCCGAGCATCGATGTGGGAAAGTCAGTGCCCAAGTCAACCCCGACTTGACCTTTTTTTTTTACCAAAAACCCCTTTGTATGCAAAAGCAGCGATGGGAGGCCGAGGCCCGTGCTTTATCTGGGAGAGAGCTTACATGCTAATTGTAACCAAAAATCCTGTTTATTGTGTGCACATCAAACTTTTAGTGTTGGTAAGCGGCTTAGTATTCAAATTGAATGTAATACATTTCCCCAAATTGCATGCGAGTCGGGTCTTAGCGTAAATTCCTTGGGATTCCAGCTGACTTAAGCTGCCATTGCTCCAAAGGGTGGGCATGGTGACTCTTTGCTGATTCCCCGATTGTTCGTGTTGGGTTGGGGCTGGGTCTGTGTATGGTTCTGGGTTTTGGGTTAGGGATATATGGACCCCAAAAAGGTCAACGGGGTAACGCAAGCAGCGTTGATACTTATGATTATGTTGTGGCCATTTCCAGTGGTTGGGTGGGGATTTTTACGAGCAGCAGCACCCCTACAAAAAAGCTTATGTGCGAGTACATAATGCTAATCGGCATTACGATAATGCTCTTTACTGCTGTACTACCCCCGCCCCCCAAATCAGCTGTAAGCGGCGATCGTTGAATCGGTTAATGGCAGACCCTTTGTATCGGTTACCTTTACAGGTAGCTGATTTTGTCGTATTAACTAATGGTAGGGGTGATACGAGTGGAGCCTATAAATTTTTAAGCAGCTGTATTCATTTCCAGGAACAAGAAAACCAAATATAGGACTATCTATTGCTGAAAGCATTTGTACGGGAATTCCTCCGTTAAGACGCAAAATAATAATTTTCTGAGATTCAGAACCTGATGCAATTTGCTCTAACAGAAATGGAATGTTTTTCTCAGACTCTAACTGAATTTGTTAGGGCTTCCCCATGAATACACCGCTTCCCTTTTCTCAAATAGAAATTACAACAGACTCGTTATAAATAATTTAAACCGCTTTCAGCATGTTTTTTTGTGTGTGTTTTGGTGCTCCTATCACTCATTTCCGTTGAAGGTTGGCAAACATTTTTTAGCACTTTTCGCTGACATTGGGATTTCTTTACAGCCAAAGGAGAGCTATAAATAACCGCAAGGGGCCGTTATTTCTTGCCCCACTCAAGGAAAATAAATGCACCTGTTCATGTCATTCGGCATTTCTTCATATCATGACCGATATCCGGCTTACGCTTAACCAATAAAAATGTTCCAAATAATCACATTAAATATTACCTCCGCTCTCTCCTTCGCTCGCCCACACACGCGTACTATACATAAAGCGCATCAATTTTATGCCTTGAATAAGAGAAGGAACCAACAGCCACAGAAAATAAAATAAAGAAAAACTCCATTGAAAGGCATTAAAAATTGTTGCGTGGGTATATGCCAATGGTATGGATGGTGGCTGGTTCCTGGGAGGGTTTTCAAGGAAAAACCCTACTGCCAACAAACCACTCACCGCGGGCGGCCCTTGTCGTTGTACTTGGCAAAAGCGGATATTGATAAATTCACGGCAATCAATAAAAAGTGATAAATGACAATTGCGTGTACGCCAAAAAAAGCAGAGCGAAAAAAATAAAATGGAACCAAAGAGAAAGAAGACGAAAGAACAACATCGGGAATCAGAGAAGTAAACTGCGTGTACGGAAATGAATTTAAAACTTAACGAGTTCGGGGTCGCCACCCTATCCTGTTCCACCATTTAAGAACCTATCTGAGGGTATGCCAGCTTTGGGGAGAGCTTTGTCCGGCACAAGCAAACATACCCATCAGGAAGCAGCTTGCCCAATGAAGTGTGTCGATAGAAAAACTAAGCGAATGTTTCATGCGCACAGAAATCTCCCATAAAGAGACTGCCATTTTGTCGAGAATATTCTGGAAGCAAAGAGAACTTTGACTCTATCAGAATTTCAATTCATATTCATTATTCCACAAGTTTTCTCTTTGGTGTGTAAAAAAAATAGCAAAGATTGAATTTTCCCTTAAAAGTACCTTGTGTGATTTCATCACTGCGTTAACTCTCTTTCTGATCCCAATCAATACTCTCCACTTAAGTGAATTTTGACTGCATTAAATATAAATAGAAAGAGTTGAACTGTAGGTGTCCCTTCACTTATATTATATGTTAATTATTATACGAATAAAATAGAGTATAAAACTTTCGATCTCCTCTAGGAAACCCCTCATCCTTCATTTATTTTGCACATCAATTTCCCCATCCAGGCGTTAATTGCATTTGCTTGTAGGAACAGGGGGAGTCATATATGTATGCATGTATGTAGCATGTAGGACAATTGTGGGCCCCACACACACCCGTTGAAGTCTACTAATTGCTTGCTAATATCCATTTCTCAACTGAATACGTTTCAGGGCTTTGATTTTTGTCATCGTTTGCCGGGCGAATGAGCAAAAGCAAAAGCGCAACACACAAGAATGAAAGAGAGACGAAAACAAAGAAAGGCAAAGCGAGCAAAAAATTACAATTAGAATGGAGTTTCGTCTGTTTCTTCATTCATTTTTACGGCATATTGCTGGGCCATTGTTCGTCATGCCTGAGTGCATTCCCGAGTGCAGCAGTGCAGGAGAGGGCGAAGGACCACTATATGCTTCAAGAGACATGCACACACACACTGAAAAGTCTAGAGAAAATGGTCGTTTGTCGCTCTGCTGACACAAAAACCAGTTTCTGCCATCAAATTGTTAACTGAAATAGGAAATCTTAGTTATGCATTTGTTCCACATTGTTTTCCACCCCTCCTGATGTTGCAAATGTAACATTCGCTGCAATTTGCCATCAAATGATGCAAAAGAGAGGTTTGCTTTGCTGTGTGAAGAGTTTTGGCACAGAGACTGAACAAGACTGAAGTAAATTGTCCTTCATTAAAGTAAATAATAAGTAAGTTGAGTAAAATTTATATAAATATTATATCAGCTTAAATCATTCAAATTTAGTTTGGCATGAATTAAAAAGTTTTTTCATTTAAGCAATGAAGTACCGTACAAAACAGATCAACTAAATCAAGCTAAGCTAATTTTAATGCAATCAAATTTGTTTTAGTTATTTTTAAGCGAGCTTAACCAAAAATACTAGTAAAGTTTTTTAGCGTTTGGTTTAGTTTATTTTAGTAGAATACAACTCAATAGAGGAAAGTTATTTTTTATTTAAAAATTTAGTTACACATTAAACCATATCATCATTCGGATATGGTTAGAGTTGATATTTCTCTCTGTCTTTTATGTGAATAAATTTGTAAATTTGTAATAAATTAAGAAATCTTTAAAAGTGAAATAGATTGCTTTTTTGTATGTTATTGGAGTAATTTTAATCATTTTATTTAGTCCAGTCCAATCTATTTCGGTACAGTTAAGTGCAATGCATAGAAGTTTAGTTCTACCTATTTGCTAATATACTTTAATGAGTACCAACTAATCGACACAGCCATACATATGTTTCTCTGTACAGTACCTACCATTGTGTTCTTTGCGGACATCATTACATGGGCGCTTGTTATGCCTTTTTGTCTTCCATATACAAGCACGTGTGTCCACAGAATACATGTGTATATTCATCTCTTTTTGTTGTTTGGTGTCCATCTCTGTCGTTTCTGCTTTGTTGCTCAATAAACTTGTTGTACAGCCACCGCCCCGACATATGGCCTGGTCGGTGGGGGGCAATCACTGTTAGCATAACACTAAAAATCACCAAACAATATCATCACACACTCCCTCTACCTCTCCCACTCTCGGGCACACAAAATAATGCAATTATGCAGGAGAGCGAGCACAGAGTTCAAAATAAAAATGGAGCCCTTTACTAAATTGCCGCTCATTTATTTGATTTTATGTGGCGACTGTACAATGGAAAGGAGTAGCAATGGAACAACGGTAACCAACAAAGCAACGGATAAACGGACAAACGGCCAATGCCAGCACACACTTGAATTTTATGTGTCAGGCCATTTGCTCGGCTAGTTTGCCATTATTAGTTGGGTTCTGTTCTGGGTTCTCCTACTACTGCCATTTCGCTTGGCAGGTAACAGGGTAGTCCTCGTCCTCGTGCATTGGGCGGAGTCGGAAGGAGCTGTTGTTGGCGTTGGAAGGAGTCGCAAACGAGCCATTCCATGTGTCTGGCGAAGGCGGAACCAAACGACTCGTGAGATGGCAGCAGACAGTAGACCAGCTAAGGATTAAATCTCTCCCTGCACATGGTGATGTGAGCGTCTTAAGCATTGTTGAAAATTGTGCACATTGATCTTTTATTTCGTGGTAGAAATACTTTAAATTTTCATAGGCGGAGGAAAGAAAACTAGAGCCTTAAATGTTTAGTTTGATACACTGAGTTTCACTCGACAAAACTTTCAGCTCAGCAGAGTAGGTAATAAGCTCTAACCGCTGATGTTCCCGTTCAAAAGCTTCTCCTCCTGACCATTTTATCCCGGGTATGCTTCCCTTTAAGCCATCTACTAGTTTGTCATTCTCTGTTGACCGCGTGAGAAACCGCTAAGTAATCACTTGCTTACGCTTACGCAGAAACCAAAAGCAAGTTTGAGGGAGAGGAGATGGAATCTTTTGCCAATTTTCAGACGAATTCAGAGAATGCCATTAAAAAACGCAGTGCACAAGAAAGTAGAGCCAGAGAGAAGGAGATCCATAGACAGCAGCAAGTAAAAGGGAATGCAAAATCAAAGTGTGATGGAGCTACCTGGCTGCTGGCCTGCTGGGCTGCCGGGCTCTGAGCTGTAAGCTGTCCGCTGCCAGCCGCAATGCGGCCGCAACACGAGGAGAGAGCCAGGGGCAGAACCAGAAGCAGAAGCAGGACAAGCACCAGAAGCAGTACCACGGGCAGGACAAGGAATGACCGACCAAAAGCAGGATCAGAAGCAGAAGCAGAGGGGACCATCGCCCAACAACACAGCACAGCAGGCGCAGTCCATTAAACGTGTCAAAAGACATGCAGCCCAAGGGACGTGCTGCAGCAGTTGAACTCAAAGAGAAGCCCACAAAACAAAGGGGAATCAAGTTGCCAGTTTCCTCTTGGAGATGAGACCGTGCTGCAAACCTCAATTTTTCGCTGCGTGTTTTGCGGATGTTGAAAAACCCAAAAAAGTGTGACCAAAATTACACAAATTCTCTCAATTTACACTTTTGAGTTTGATTCGATTTATCCATATTTTAGGAGGTTAATTTCCTCAGTAAATATTCGTGCTGGT
Source organism: Drosophila obscura (assembly GCF_018151105.1). Taxonomy (NCBI): domain Eukaryota; kingdom Metazoa; phylum Arthropoda; class Insecta; order Diptera; family Drosophilidae; genus Drosophila; species Drosophila obscura. The sequence continues at coordinate 5,861,720 of NW_024542791.1, read as the reverse complement.
TTTTTAAATCACATCCTGCAGCCCTAAGAGCCCAGAACATGACCATCTCTACTGTCTTTTTGTCATTTGCTTTCTCTTTTCTCGTCTCTCAATCTCCCCAAAGTTCTGAGTGTATGTGGATGTTGGCAGCTATCTACCATTACAGACTGCAAGTGCTCCCTCTCACTTTTTGTACCTTCTATTTCAGCTGCATATTTCGTTGGAACTTTCCGTTTTTGTTACGTTTTTTAAGGAACCTTTTAGATTTTATATTTCTTAATTATAAGCCTATTCCCTAACAGGGAATGTGTGGTTCCCGAAACCACATCAGCTTCGGATAAAAATTGGGAAAGATCAATAGAGAATATGTTAAAAAAAATAGCATCAATTAATTGTGTTTAATTAATTGAAATACATTTAATAGTGTAAAGTATTGCCAAGCTATTCTCAAACTAATTCTGCGAAAAATTCTGGCATGGGTAGCTGTAACTTGAACTAACAGCCACCGATATTAAACGGGTTATTGTCGAAAGGATGTTTAGGAAATCGTCATAAATGTATCTGCTTGTAAGATTTGTTTTGAATGCTGAATGATATTGAAATATTCTTCACTTTAAAGACGCTTATTCTCAGCCTCTATTCTGCCCTCGAACACATCTCAACCGCACAGTCAAGTGCAGCTTTGTTTTGGCAGCATGCCGCATGCGGTTTCTTTAACTTTTTTGGATTTCGCTGTATTTTTCCCTAGTTGCTCCCCTTCTGCAACTCGCTGATGAGGCATGGGGCATGACAATGAGCAACTGCCACACCCTGGAGCAGTTTTGGCAACACACATGCCAAAGAAAAGGCAACAGAAACAACAGCAACGACAACGGCGACAGGAAATTGTCAACAATAGCAAACCGCGTTGTCTGCGGGTAATTTGACATTGGGTGACGACGCTGACAAGGCTGATGAGGAATGAGGAGCGAGGAGCGACAAGTGCGGATGGAGCCTGGTGCTGTACTCGTATGATGATGATGGTGCTGGATGACTGGCTGGGTACATCCTTCTGGCATTGATGCACGAACGAGTTGCTGGTCGCACGTAATCAGACATTTTGCATACACACCCCTCCCACACACAGCTTTTACCCCATACCACGATACAGCATACTGCATACCACTGCCATTCCTTCTACCGCAGCTAATTTCAACTTCAAAGACAATGAGAAAGTTAATTGAAATACACTGGGGAGCAATGGCTATGGCTATGGCAATGGCAATGGCAACCCATCCTATCCCTGTCTGATTTATGACCATCGCTTGTCACCATAAAATGTCAATTGTCAGGCAAGCGTTCGGGATGTTTTCATTTCATTTGTTATAATGGAATCAATATTTGCCAGCTGCAGCAGCAGCAACAGAGTCACCAAAGAGTCAAACCCAAGGCACTTCCTGACCAACACTCCCCCACACACATGCTGATACACATCGAAATAGGTACACTTGGGGTCAACTTAATGGTATGTCAGGCAAATTTTCACAATGAAATTGTTATGCAGTACTATCCAGAATTTTCTCAAATCGAACTATCTTTACAGCATAGTTCTGAAGGAGAAGCTTCCTGCCATTAGGCCTTGTCTATCTATCTTTTCCTCTGGGTGTTATTATTCGTATATTTTTGGATGCATTTCTTGATTCACTTCGTTTTCTACTGACACTATTTTTATTCCCGCCGCTGTGTGTGTGAGCATGTTCTAATGCACTTCACTGATTTAGTGTTTGCGACATTTCCTGTTTCCTGCTTTTTGTCGGCTTCCGCTTCGCACTTGCTCCCGTCGTTGTGTCTGTTGCTCCTCTTATTTGTGCCCGCTTCCATTGAGAAGCCAAGCCAGACCAAACCGCCACCACCATTGTCATCATCATCAGCATCATCAGCATCGTCATCGTCGTCAGAATCGACATGATGATGGTGGTGTGGCCACTTCAAAGCTACATAATATCGTCGTCTGGCCAGAGCGTTGATTGTCCTTCGCTTTTCAACACTTTCACTCTATCCTCCTGCGGATAGCTGCAGTGGCAACAAAAAATATCGTGGAGGAAAAGCGAAATAGAAAGCGGATGACGATGCAGCAGGAGTGTGGGGAGCAGAAGCTTTGACCACTTTCCCCACTTTGCTGCGGCCTTTTCGGTCATCCTTGGACCATTAAGGCGTAATTGACACTTGCTTCTTCGCTTTGTCCTGCTGCGGGCTTTCGTTCGGAAGTTGCCATCAAAATTAAGGGGGTTTATTGAAAGCTCTTCAGCCGGAGATCATGGGGTTTAAGGGGGTTAGCTATTTTCCTTAAGCAGATATCACTTGAGTTTCCTTTTTTCTACAAACAAATTAGTTACGTAAATAATTACCTTATAACTTAGAAGATTCTACAGATTCTACATAAGCAAAAAATAAGGGAAATGTAACATATATAGAAACAACACGCAAGAAAAAAATCGAATTTTTAAAACCTGCGGAAATAAAGAGTTACACAGCCATGAGCTCGCAGAAGGGGTGGACAGGGTGGACGGGGTCTTAGAGGGGATTTTGTCATGCAGTGAGGCAAGTTGCATACATCAAGGAGCTGCCACAGCTCCACTTCCTGTCATCCATCCGAATATTCCACGCCCACTTCTTCCTGCTGCATTGCAAATGCATAAACACAGTTTGATATTATTCCATTGCCAGCTGTGCGCATTGAATCCTGATGCGGCGACTTCTACTCCTCCTCTCCGAGAAGATGCATGTAAAGAGGATAAAGTTCAGGAGTACGACTGCAGGATACCCGATAATAAGATTTATAAAAGCATACTAAGTCCGTTTGCAGTATTATAAGTGATTCGTATTTCTAGTAGTATTATTCAGTAATATTCAATATGCAACACTATGACGATGGGAACGGAGAGAATGAAATATGGGATATACGTGGTTGAGGTTAATTATTGTCAAAATAATTGAGTATGTGGAAAACTCTTAACGGCACTAAAACATGTACCCCAATCTTCAAAATGTACAGGGTACCCAAAAAGGATACCCAGAGTGGGAGGACAACACGTTGACATCAAGCAACACATCGTATGCTGGGCAAATTGCATTAGAGTCAGCCGCCTGCACATCCACAGCGATATGACAGCTAAAAAAGAAATAGAGAACGTTGCATAGCCATCGAACATTTGGTTACCCGACCGTCCCGTCCCATCCCTCGTCCATCCGTGGTGCTGCGCTCCCTTTCCATGCCAGAGGGGGCGGCATGCCCGGAGCGGCATAAAATATTCAAAATATTGTAATCGCAGAAATGCGGCGCGTAGTGCTCGAACCTCGTCGAAGTCCCGAACCCAAGGCAAGTTGCTCTTTCATCGTTCCGACAGTCGACAGTCGATGGTGCATAATTTGCAGTTCAGTTTTGGTTCAGTTCGATGCATTCTGCTCCTGGCTCCTGCTCGTGGATGCTTCACTCCCCCTCCCTCCCTCCCACTCTCTATCTATCTGTCTCTCTCTCTCTCTCTCTGTCCTGGTGAATTATTTATTTGCCATGTTCTGTTTACTCGGCAAATTTAACAACTTATTAATAATGCATTATTCCCGCTGACTCCGCTTGGCCAAACATTTTGCTCCCAACCAACTGAAACCACTCGCAGCCCCATCCCATTCTACCATGCCCCATGACCAACCCACCATCCGTTCCCATTTAGCGTTAGTTTGGTTCTCTAATCGGCCAGACAAGCATTTAAATATTCTTTGTATGATATTTTGTTGATATTTTGTCTATGTCTGCTCGTTGCCATTCCCATTTCCATTCTCCCCATTATTGTTACGAGTATTATTATTGTTCGATTCGGAATCTGAATCGGAGCTGTCAATGGCTGTGCGATTATCGACAATGTCTGATTCCGTCTGATTGGCTGACACATGTTCCATGAAGCTTGGGCCTGGCTCAGCGTAAATTTACAAATTTCAACAAGAAGTCAGCACAAAATTATTATGTTGTATCGATGTCGAAAGAGGGCGAAACATTTATGAGCATCTCCCACAGTATCTCTCTCTGTCTGTTTCTATTTTTTGGCATAATGTCAAAAAGAGCTTACAGTGTCTGTCAATTGTATACGGCTGCTTGCATTGTTGAACAAATGCCTCATGTATCAAGTCTGTGAAATGAGACAATTACGAGCCAAAGTAGTCAAATGTGCCAGTAGGTCTGCAGAAGATTAAGATTATGTATTGAATATGCCATAGTAAAAGTACGAGTAGGAAGAAAGTAGAATATAACTCATAAAAATTCGAATAAACACACTCAAGAAATACAGAAACAAGTCAGAATATATTTTGGTCAATCAATTAACTATTGCATCTGTCTCTTTAATCATTATTTAACTCAATATTTGTTTGAAATTCCACTGTGCGCTACTTGGGGAGTTCATCTTTTTTTTTGGTTTCAGGGATAAGCAACTTCTCTGCGGAAAAACCCCAGCTCTATCAGTAGACAGCCATAACTCACTCACGACCAACAGCTGCCAACTGCCTCCGTTTGCAACCCCCTAACATCCATATCTATCCCCGAGCACTCCCCATGGATCCCCTTTTCTTCTATGTGCATATATCCCCCAGAACTCTCCCTGGATCCCACACTCGAGGAGAGCTTGAAGTTCTGTTGAGCCTTCGTCTGTTGTCTGGCTGTGCGCTTTTCTGATTGACAGGCTGAACAGCGCGAAATAGTCGAAAATTGCCGAGTTTTGTATTTTTCTAAGGCTACAGATGATAGACAGGGGTGTAGGTTCCAGAAGGGGGGCATACTTTTGCATGCTGGTGTTTTTTGCTTGGGTAATTGAACTGTAAGTACATTTGCAGCACGGATTTCTTCTGGCATCGCCACTTCTAGTGCCGAAGCCACTCCTGCTTATACACTTACACGAGGTATTTTGATTTTGACTAGAAGCTTGCATTTCCGACCTTTTAAAATATAAACTCGTACATTTTTTATCGGCATTAATAGCCAAGATATATTGTGCCTTTATACCTACGCTTTTTTTATTTTTAAATAATTCCGGAACCTTCATAACATTTCTACATTATTCTACACTACATATCATATCACTTTATCACTGGATTCTTCTTTAAATATTTTAATCAGATGATTAACTTTGTTTCTAATGTGAAGCATGCTTTTTATCTAGGGGTATTTATTCTGCCTGATTGTGGTTTAACTCCCCTTCCATTCTTCTTTTTTTTACTGCCACTGCCTCCAAATCTTCTTTCTTTTTTTATTCCATAGCTTGTCCCTTTTTTGGCGGTGGGCGTTACTGTCTCTTACAGTTTTAGGCACACACACACAGCGAGAGAGAAAGCAAACAGTAAATAAAGTTTAAAATTCAATTACAAGGCAATGGCTCACAAGTTGATTGCCACCAAAGAGAAAGAGGGAGAGAAAAAGACAGAGAAATGCCAAGAGAAAGAGTAAGAGGGAGATGGCAAAAAAGAGTGCGAAAGAGAGGCAGGGATAGTACTGGCCAGCGAGTGAGCCAGCAAATAATAGAGTCCGAGGAGCAGTGCCTTTTGTGATGCTGAAAATCAAATCCTTTATTGCCGCTTGCTGTTGGATCAATTAACGTTGAATGTGTGTGCAAAGGCAATACCGCAAAAGCCACACGCATACACACAGATGTACACTCACAGATACACACACACACATATAGACACAACCATGTGGTGGTGACAACCACTGACAACCACTCAACTGCCTGCAGTTTTTCGGTTAACAGCTTGTGTGTGTGTCTGTGTGTGGGGGGTCTGCGTGAAGTGCAGTGCAATTGCAATTGAAATTGCAGCTTGAACGCGACGGCCCAAGCCCGCCTCACCTGGTTGGGAATGGAGCTGGAGCTCGACCAGGACAGTAGCCGGAGCTGGAGTGGTCCCGAACTGATGCTGCCAGCAGGAATGGCACGCTGGCCAACATTTTTGCGGTGAAACGTTAATTTCCCAGCGACCACTTTTCAACAGTTTGTCAACAGAATCTGGCCAAGTGCGTCCAGCTTTGGTTTACCAATTCCAACAATGAAACCGTGCAGCGACCATCAAATGTTGAAGGTGTTACGACTAGAAGATAGCCTGTACTTGGATGTTACTTGAAGCATTGCCTTGAAAGGTATCTTGGACAATCTTTGGTAAGACATCACTTAAGTGTATCACTTTATGGATTTTAAATTAAACCCAATCATATAGCACAGACAGCTAGTGGATCTATAGAGAAAACTTTCATATGTAAATGTTTGTAGTAAATTCAGTGCATTTGAAAACAAGTTAACGCTTATAGATAATAATATATTCAATGGGTTTATCTCATATTATTTCCTAGTCATTCCCATCTGCCTGTTACATACTTTGACACTTAACTAATACACCCTCAGACTCTGCCCACTAAACAGTATCAGAATAGAACAAATAAAATATACCTTTAGGCAGCTCAATCCCCTCGCAAAACAATAGTCAAAGTAACGAATAATTATTTTTGCATCATTTTATACTTTTCCGCTCCGACTGCCCCTCGTTATTCTTTTGGTCGGAAAAGCGGTGCAGGAAAAGCGTGGAAAATTTCCCCCAACAGAGAGAGAGACGCAAATTGGAAAGTGTTTGCATACACGAGCACTTTGGTAAATATCAATTAAAACTGATTTACTACCTCCCAACTCTCTCGGTGTGTGTGTGTGCTTTACCAGCAAAGTTTTCCCTCAGTTTTCGTACCTCAGCTCCCTGGTTAATCCAATCCAATCTGCAGCATTTGAATGCAATTTTTGGGTACTTGCTTTGCCTTCTACTTGAGTCCCTGCTCCGATTTCATTTCCTTTTCCGGGGGTACTGTTTTCCTTTTTTTTTTTTGGGTAATGCCTTTCCGCTTGTGGCTTAAAAACTATTCGCCTATTGGGTGGGCTAGTGAGTGTGCTCCCCTGGCTGTTAATTAATTTTTAAGCAGCATTTCTGTTTGCTTTTTGCCAGCTAGCGCTAGCCAGCAAAATTACGCATACGCCATGTGTGTAGTTTTTCGAGAGAACAATTGGACTGAAATGAAATGAAACGAATTGACTGCCTTTATGAAGTATTTGTATTTGCTGCAGCTGGAGCAATGTTTTCATGGAATATTTAGGAACTAATTCAAATTTTTTGGGTCTCAATCTTATGGCGATTGTTTAAAAGTTAAAATAAAATCCAGAAAATACAGTTGCAAAAGTTAATTAAAAGTGTTCAACCGAATATGAAAATAGTGTGATTTTGGAACAAATTACCTCTAAAACAATGAAAGTGTATCGGAAGCTTGCTAGTATTGACATCGATTGATGAAAGAGTGATTTTTGGGGGAAGCTAATGAATGGACTCACGGATTGATCGGAAGCAGGAACATATTTTACAACGATTTTTGCATGCAACTTACTCAGTCAAAAGCTACATCGTGCCAGTATAATGAATTCAGAACTTGTGCTGTACACTCGGAATTTATATGTATTTCAATAGTTCATCGCTTCATTGAAACCTTATAATTGTAATTAATTTGGCTACTTCAACTCCAGTTAAAATTTTACGTTTGGCTGAATGAATCGATTGTGCAACATACATGGAAACACCAACACATATGTATGTATCACCAACGCCAACTACATCCAGACAAACAAAAATTGTTGTTAGTGGAGGGTTGCCGGTGCTCCAGCGCGGCAATAAACAATTCAGTATCCCGTTTTCCATTTGCACTTTTCTCTATGTATAAATATTCGTTTCATATCCGATTTTTTTCCTGCTTTCATTTGTTTTTCTTTATTGTTTTTTGGGGGCATTGTTGTTATTATTACTTTACATTGTTTTTGTGGCTGTTGCTTTTGTTGTAGCTTCTGCTGCTGCTCCTGCCTTCTGCTTCCGCTCCTGCTGCTGCTGCTGCGGTGCACCTGAATGTTCATGATTGCCGCGGTTATTTTAACCTGAAACTCTTCAACCCTCCGATTCCCATTCTGAAAAGCACATGCAAAGTTTGCATAGAAAACAAAAAACATGTGAATAACTCAATGAAGATATGCTGCGACTAACATATACCTGGTACTCGGATTTATTTTTAGTTTAAAACACTTAAAAACACTTTATACTGGGAATGGTCGTATAATAATTTCAGTTATGATGTAATATTTGATGAATAGCAAAAATTACATTCATATCAATAATCCGGTTCTAAGAAAATATCATATCTTAAGGAAGAGCTTTTGTTAAATTGAAGACAAACATAAACAGGCAAGTGGGTATTTCGATTCGCCAGCGATGTTGATCAAAAATGTATAAGCTTTATGGGATCGGAAATGCATTACTCCACCTGCTTCATACAATATCGCAATTACAGCACACCCCTGCGAGATCCGTGTACCGTGTAGAAAACCAAAAAAATGGGAAGCGAACATTGAACTAGTAAGCTACATCTAGGTATATGCAAAACAAAATACTGAAAATAACTATATGTCGAACACACTCACACATACTGGTGTGTGCATGGCTGCTTGTGTGTGTCGAGTGAGAATCGCTGAAAAGTATGCTACGATTTTTGTGCAGCTGGTTGCCTCGAATCCTTTAGGGCTCCTTCAGGTCTAGCCAGTGAGGCGTGGCACGGCCGGACAGCTGCTACTGTTGCTCTCACTCTCCACCTGTCTCTCCTTCGGTCTCCTTTAGGTACTATAGCACCCGATGGCTGAGCATTGATATGACTATGGCAAGTCCATTATGCAGCTCACTTGGCATGGCGCACAGGAATTTGTATTGAAGTTGATAAAAAGCGAATAAATGCCAGAACTGCAGCAAAGGGATAGTATGCAAAATAATATTTGAGGTAAATGTATTGGTGAATGGTGCAATCGAATAACAAAACTGGTTGATTTTTATTTACGTTGAAAAAACATGCTTAATAATGATGAAAGTGTATCCAAAACTGGTCTGTAATCACTAACGACTGCGAAATTACTATTTTGTAGAAGCTTACAATCATTATTGAAATTTAAGTTAATCTGAGAGAAAGTTAATGAAATAAGAGAGGAATGACCAAATGTGCAAGCATCTATGTACGTACGATAAAGTTGGAATGAGTAACATATGTTTTCCACCAGGTAGATATTCTAACTAAAATATAAGTTTGCCTTTAACTAAATAAAACTCCTGAAATTTCAACGCAAATGAACCAGACGCACTTAATACCCACGCCCACACACAATTCCCACCCAACAAACATGGCATAAACATCAAAAACGCATTTCAATTTATATCAATTTAAAAATGCACGAAATAGATATGAATCACACGAAAGGTAGACAGAGAGAGCTAGAACGAGAGATAGTGCTAATGGGAGGACATCAGGGACGAGCAAAAAAGAGGTGGCCAACCAAAACCGCTAAGCACGCAGCCCACACACACACCGCACCGCACTAGTCTCCTTCTCGGCATGGGCAATCCAGGGCTGAGATTAGCCCACAAACCGCAAAAAGAATAACACATCACGCATGCGACATGTAAGCCGCATTATGAATATTTTGTTAGCTTTTTCGAGGGGGTTGCTGTGTAGATGTTGTGGATGCTGCTAGGCTAGCATTTCCCCATCGGAATGTCTCACCTCCCCTTACACTCAATTGCAGCAAATATCAAATAGTCATAATCAACATTCAGCAAAAAACATTGAAAACGCATTTTCGTTTATTTGATTTATGGAAAATAGAACGCGACAGTTGACAGTTTTGCCATTGGGTGGTGGCTATGTTTAGCGACCTCCCTGGCTAATGCATCAATTATGTCCCAAGCTGGGGCTGTGTTTTTGCTAGATCCCCGAACATGGGACACTACATTAAAATGCATGTGACATTGCCCGGTTAAATCGACACACATACAAATGACGATATTCAGATACAAAATGCAGCTAAAACTACCGAATAGTATTATCAATATGAATATTGATTTTAAGTCGTTTCGAGTAAATGCATTAGATAGCACAAATTTCTATATCTATTTCGATCTGTTCTCCCCTCCCGCCCTTCGTGGGTGCAGTGCGTTGGCCACATTCAATGGTTTCTATTCGACTCGATTCATTTCAATTCGATTCATTTGCTCGTTCGTTAATAACCGCAAATATTTTCATAATGCACGCTTATGAAAATTTCTGAAAATAATAAACGAAAAATATACTTTTTGCACACATCGTTGGGCGACGCAGTGTCAGCGAAATTAAATGAAAATGTTTTTGGTCAATTGAATGGGCTGAGTCCACCAATGATGGCATAATTTGGAGGGGTATATTTTAAGGGGAGCTCTCAAAGCGTTTTTCAATGTTTAGGTACTCAAGCGATCTATTAAGAAGCTTTTCCAGATTTTACCACTTCCCTCAAATCAATTGAAATGCACTGATTGCCCACTTAACTTATTGGGTATCTAAAATTCCATCAATTGTTTGCTTTGCGCTCCTGCTTTTAGGTGCCAATAATGCAGCACTTATGGCATACATAAGAGCATTTTAGAAGCGTAAATTAAATTACAAAGGCATGATTATTAGATTTATTAAATGATACACATTTGAAACGTTGTTTCAGTTCTTAAAAATGTGTGCAAAATTGTTGTGTGACCTGAAATAAAAATTGATTGCGTGGATATTGGAAACGAACAAAAATAACATCATTGTTTAATGAAAATATGCCTCCAATTATACAGTAAGTCTGAGTAAAAGAATTGGTTCCCTTGAATTGGTCATCCCCAAAATTCAACTTTTTAAAGTATGTCGTCTTTCCCTGTGAGATCTTTACTTTCAGTTCCAGATGGGGGGTCGGGGCAAACAAAGCAATGAAGCACAGAAGCAGAGTAGAGTGGGAAGATTGTGTCTGGCGTGGCATTTAACTTTTGTCGGTTTCTCGGCTGTAAATCAATTTTAATCAATTTTTTTTTGGGTTGGGCCTGTACCCCTCCCGCGTGCTTACCAGTAATTGATTTCCCTGAAATTAGCGACGCGAATCGCAGACAATCAATTGCGGAGAGAGGCCGCAAGAAAGGACTCGCTGATAGAGAGGGAGCAGGGGCAGGAGATGGTGTAGAAAGTGAGGTCTTGTCATTGCTCTGAGGCACAAACAAATTAAGGACAATTATTTCAATTAACCAAATGCAAATAAATCGAACCGCGTTAAGCAAACAAACATTTACGCTCTTTGCTTTTGCCTTTGCCTTGGGTTTCGTTCCGTATCCATTCAGTTGTCAGGATGTTGTAGGGTGTGGTCCAAAAGGGGGGAGAATTTTTCACTTTGTGGATGGCTCTGGGTTGGATTGATAATAATTTAGCCCGAGTTTATTTAGGCTTTAATTAATAATGAATTGAGAAACTCATTACGTGGCGGCAAACAAACGGAATAACGCAGGTAAGAGGGTGGAGAGAACAATTTATAGGTGAATACTTGAATAATCGATTAGAATATAAATATATATCTTATACGGGAACAAGTGGGAATAGATAAAGAAATCTCCAAAGATAAGTTGGTGATTTGAAATTATTAATTAAATTATTTAAAATTATCTTGAACAGAATATTCCACAAATTTCCTTAAACTGATCTGCTATAACTTTTATAGAGTCTCTTTATCTTCTTCATAGATTTATCTGAGATTTATGTTTGCTCTTTTTCAATCCACCCTCGCTGATGAGCCTCCCCATAGCTGAGTAAGCGTTTTGCGATAGCTTGGAGCTAATTACAATGGATAGCATTGCCCTCCTGGCCCCATCGTTTTCCGTGAGTGGAGGCCCTTCAGATTCAGTGCAGGATGCAGGAGTGTTGTCGAGTTGCCGGGACAACGCCGGTACAGCTACTTAGTTAATGAACCTGTTGAGGTCGATTCCTGTGTGCCCGAGACACAGCCCGCTACCATTCCGAGTCACTCATCAGGCCAGAAACAATGCGTTGGCAGGCATTTCGATGGGCTCTTCTATTCCAATACCCTTGCTCATTTGTATAAACAGTTGTAGTGTGCTACAAATGCTACTCCAATTGTGATATTTATGTATCTGTGCGTATCTATGTATGTATCTGTGTGTGTGTGGGCTCTCCTGTGTTTGTCTGTGGTTTATTACGCTGCTCTTGGCAATTATATTTGTTACCCAATTAGCGTAAAATTGTGTTTATTGGCATACGGCGGCTGGGACCGCACCGAACCACTCGGCACAACTCCACACCACTCCACACCATACCGCACCGCACAGCACCGCACTCAAGTATCGTGCGCCGCATTGAATTAGCTAATGAAGTTGTAGTTGCCTCCGATTGCCCCACTCCCACCGTCCGCCACATATACGGGCACACACTCGAGCACACCCACACATCTGCATCTCTGTGTATCTATTAGTTTGTTAACCTAATTTGCCAAAAACACACACCAAGACCAGACGCATGGAGATGGGCCCCTGCTTGTTGCTCGAGTGGGTGTGGCCCCCGTGCGATAACTTCTTGGCTTCCTCCATGGACTGACTACCTCTCACTGGAGCAGTTACTCTTCAAGAGTACCCTTGAAGCGGGTAATCAGATTTTGAACAGATGTTTGCCATGGAAAAAAGCAGGCACTTCGCACTGACACTTCATACATATACTCGTATTGTTAATCACCATCAATGGTCATATCAATTTATCTGTCTCTGGGCTTTTTTTTCTATATAAACTAGTCGTATTTTATAGCTACCTTTATATAAATTGGTCTGCAAGTGTATCCACATCTTCGACTGCCAAAACTATCAATTCTTTGCTGTTCTTCTTCGAGCTGCTGTTGGTTAGGTGTTATGGCTAATGCTTAGATAAAATATCTCATTAAGTATTGTTGTCTGTGTTGTGGCCCCGTTATAAATCGCTTGTGGACTAAGCACTATTCGTTGGCCCGGGGGTTAATGTCTGTAGTTGCACACAACACATTCAAGCACAAGCTCCTGAATTATTCAATTAGATTTGATGGAATCCACTGGACCTGGAGCACACACACGACCAGATGTGGTACATGAATCAACACGTAAGGCAAGAGAATGGGGGAAAAAAAGAAAGTACGAGTACAAATCAGGATTTAAGCAGAGGAACAGTGGTTGATGGTACTACATCTTTTCGCTTAAAAGGGAATAAAGTGCAGGGATATCTTGAGAGTCAGTTCTCCGCTTTAGATTTTGAGGAAAGATTGATTAGTGAGAGGTGGGAAACCCAGTTTCATCGCTTAAATTGTACTCTCTCTTAGGCTTCTGCTAATCACAACTTTTGCTATCATATCCATTCATACCAAACTATTGATTTGCTGTTGTTAAATACATATTAATTTATAGCATTTCCAAGCTGGTTTTCCCTCCATTTTCATTGTGCGTGTGTACCAAAGCTTAAAACCTAATTTGCTTTATAAATTATGCTGATATTTTCCGCCCCAAATTAACCCGTCTCCAACAATAGAGAGCACTACAATCTAGTGGCTCTCAGTGTTAAATTTGGCATGGTAAGAGGATTATAAATTAACGCGATTGTTTGCATATAAAATGGACTTTCGTCTCATTCTATGCGAGCACGAGTGCGAGTGCGAGCATGTGTGTGCGTCAGACAATCAAAACTCAGCTGCTTAATTAACCCTTTGTTCACTCGGCCAGTCTCAGCAGATGGCCAACAATTGGCGATAATTGTGCGAGTACGAAAGCGAGTTTGTTTCTTGTAAGCACTGGGATCGCCATCTCCTAAAACTAATTTTCAGATGAGTGGTGAAAATATGAAATTTTCTATTGCCTTAATTATGTTTGCTAGCTTGATTTTTTGCAATTAATTTGTTGGAAAAGGTAGTGGAGCAGGCGAGAGACTCCTGCTTGAAGATAAAATGAAATTGGAAATGGGCGGACAGACATTATTCCCATACTTTTTAAGCAGCAGCAACGAAGTCCGGCTGGCAGGAGAACCATGTAATGGATACTCGATATAATGTTAGGCTTGGTTATTTCTCTCATTTAAATTAACAATAAATATGTGCACCCCAATCAAGTACTGTGAATTCAGAGATTGCCCCAATTTATACGCCGAACGTAGCTGACTCCTAGTGGATCTCTCAGTGCGTTTCCTCTCGAACACTTTAACAGTTCTTCCCAGTTAAACTTGAACTTCCTGTAGGAGTCACTTTTCCAACTGCGGGCAACTCTTTCTCCCTCCCCAAAGACGTTAATTCCTGCCATAGACTGTTGCTATTTGCACAGGAATGAATAAAAGAAAATGCAAAAGGAGGGGAGGGTGAACGAAGCACACATGATTTATATGTACTTATTTGTGTTGGTGTCTGAATTTTTCAACCCATCCACTTGTAGGCGGCGCGCCGTCTTTTGTATCTCTCCCGCTAACCAGACAATTATTTATTAGCTTCCTCGGTGGCTGTCCCCTTCCTCACTGCCGGGGACACACACCACTTACACACATGTGGGACGATGTCTGTGTTGGCCTGGCCTGTTTAAGACAGCTTAAGGGAACATGCCGAGCGAGTCTAAGACGTTGTTGAAAAATTCATTTTCATGTTTGCTGCAGCTTAAGCAATTTCTCATAAGCAAGCAGGGGTTTTCCTTTCGGCCAGAGAACACAGAACAGAGGAAAATTTAATTTTAGCTACTTATGTGTGTGTTTTGGCAGTTGTGTAAGCTGCTTAGCATACGATGTGGCATATGGCGGCCCTTACATCAATCACTGGCCAGGGAAAATATGGAAAGGAATGCAAGGAAAATGTATGAAGAGACTGAAAAAGAACAAAACTGAAAGCGAAGTAGCGTGAGTATTTAAATGCCAATTATATTGGGCAATGGACAATGGAACGTGGCTGAAATCGTTGCTTGGCCTCCGATATGGTGGCTCAATTAAACATTGGCCAACAATTGGCCCTCCTATTTGATACTCTTTTTGGGATGGGTATGTCTGGCTGTGTGTGAGTGTGAGCTTGATGGTTGGTCGATCAGGTATTACTTAATCAATCATTTTCTGCGTTTAGGGCAAGTTGGTAGTCCTTTTGGCTGAATGGAACATGAGTTTAAAAAAAATCTTTGAGATACTCGGCAGATCCATAGTTTTCCTAGTTCACATGATATCCCTATAAATAATTATTCGTCATTATTACTTCGAGTGAAATGCGGGTCGACCTGGGAATTTCAATTAAATTTTCAAATGAACTACTTACTTCTGCAGGATATGCCCAATTCGTTGCCTTGTGGGTTCTCTTCTTTAGCTGACCGTAAAAACAGCTTTAATGGCGGTCGTTTGCCAGCCTCTCCTTGTGCTGGCATTTAACTCTTACGCTCATTTATCATACTTTGAGAGCCAGATGAAGTACATCTGTACGAGTATGCATCAGTATTCATGTTTGCTTGTGTGTGTGTGTTTGTGTGTGGCCTGCATTTAACCTACACATATGCATATGTATATCCACACCCATATAAGCGTAGTACATTCATATTGGTTGGCAAACATTTTTCGCCAAGTGCCTGCCGCTCGGCCGGACTTAAGCGTTCCGTTTATTTTCCACCGCATCTTTTTTTATTGGCCATATTGCGAGCATTTCATTTCAATAACTCTTGCCTGCTCCTCCTTCTCCTCTCCACACACCATACAATTCCTTAAGTCGTAATCATGCTGCAATATGGGCATATAAGCTCTTAATATTATGGTCCCTATATATATATATATATATATATTTATATATCCATGTAAATATCGCTATATGTGTCTACGAATATGAGTTCCTCTCGTCCAGCGACACTTTGTTGTTCTTTCGCTGCCAATTTATGGCTGTACATTAATTGCGCATACGTCATGTATGACAAACACATTTGACTTGCGCTTAAAACCAAGTTAAATGGGGAATTGAGTTGACGTTTAAGATGGAATATTGTGACTGAAAAATGCTTACTGTACTCGCATATACGTATATATTTTTAGTCTACAAATATCGAGCCTTTGCTGAATTCAAAACAGAAAAACTTTCACTTTTAAGGGCAAAGTGTAGCTAACAAAAAAAGTTAGTTGAAAATTTCCTGAAAATTCATAAAAAGGTGTTTATTTATTTATTTGATAAGCTTTTCCTTCAGGGCATCAAAGGTTCTTCTAATTCTGCAGCAAATATGGAACATATCTGCCGAGAAATTTCATAAAAATGCATAAAAAAAGAATGGAAAAAAGGGTAAGGAAAATTGCTTAGCAATACGTATATTTATGCCATGCGGGTTAAATGCGTTACGAGGCAGCTTCCACAGCTGCCACAGCCAACAGCAAATGCCAACAGCAAATGGCAAACAAGAAGAGGCAAAATGCATTGGACGAGATGTTCCACAAACGCATCATCAAAGGCACAAATGCAACTTCCGTTTCCGTTTTACAAACAGGAAGATCAGAGAGTGGAAGGGGCTAGGGTAGGGGTAGGGGACTCTCCGGGATAGTGTCAGACACAATGCTTGCACAACACTCGGCTCGGCTGATTGCAATTGCTTTTCCTTGTTTGCATTCAGCTTCCACATCCACACGCATCCTTATATCCCGTATTTGCATCAGTCCGGAACTGTATTTGAATATTTCATAATTTGCGAATATGTATTTCAGTTCGTTTTGCATTTGAATATAGATACATCTTTGGCTGTGCTTTTGCTCCCCATGCCTCTGCCTCTGTGCAGTACGTGTCTGTGGCTTAATTTGTTGCAAATTTAGTTTGTTTTTCAATTAGCAAACAGAGCTGGTGCTACCACAGCTCTTCAACCCCAAAGCTGGCTAGAAGAGCCACTAATTGGTATTTTATCTTTTAATTTCTAGCACATTTTCAACACACAAACACACAGATACTCACGCACGGACACAGCGCCGCACACAGGCAGAGACAAGACTCACAGTTCGGGGAAATCCCAGCTGAATCGCTTAGAGACAGACTCTTGCTACGTTTTAGTTTTCAATTGTTTGCCGGGGGATTTTCCAAGTGCTCTCATCTCCGTCCTGTCCCCTCTTTGGATCCGATCATCCTAAGCGCTTTCCATCCGCTGCGTTTTCATTTGCACTTCGGTGAGCCGCATAAATTATTATATTTTTTAGCTGTCGCATTATGCCAATTGAATTTGTCTGATTAGTGATGGTATCGGAGTATTTGTCATGCATCCGAATGGTTATGTGCCCTTTAAAAGGATATTATTATTTAGGTGGGAGTTTGAGGGTTGAGTTCATTGAGAAAATTCCATTCGGTTGTATGTTTTATATTCAATCCACAATTTTCCTTTTTTTTATTTTATGGGTACTAGTTAGCCAACTTTCAAGAGCATAAAGCACTTCGGTTATAGAACTTCCTGCAGGCAGAGTTTTCACATTCTGAAGAGCTTTCAAAGCGGATTATTGGCAAATTGTTGTCATAGTTATTAACAATATGATACTCATAATTAGTTAGACATCAATGCGGCTGCCTAATTAGAGTTCTCTCTGCCTCGTGCAAGTGGAAAATAATTAATAAATATATGCATGCATGCATCGTATTAATATTTGTCATAAAAAAGCGGCTAACCGCGCTCAGCGTCAGCTGCACCTCTCCTCTGGATGACCTCTCTCTTGCTGCTGCTGCTGTTGCAGATGACAAACGATGTGACAATTTAAATCTATTGGGGCAAGCTGTGTGATAAATTGGCCTCAGCCACCAGAGCATCGCTCGTTTGACAACAGCAAAAGAGCCATGCAAAAAAAAAAAAATAAATAAAAAAATAAAAGTACACAAAAATAGTGAAAAAATACATGAGATACAACAAAGAATCGGGGTTTCGAGGCCATCAGTGCAACACTTTTGCCTGACACTGTCAATTTGGTATTAAAATATCACCCCAGAGCTTTATTAAAGCAGACACTAGATTCCAATGGCTCAATGTGAATGTGCAGCGTGTTTGTACGAACGCTTAAGTGACCAACGATGCACAGGGAAAGGCGTATAGCAGCAGTTTTAATAGAATAGTTTAAATTTTGTTGCCATTAATCAATTATTAGCCGGGTGCAATACTGAACCTACATCTAGCTTCTTGTTTCTTGCTTCCCTTTAGTTCATATTCAAAAATATTCAACTCTGTTATCAAAGCGCTTATGCATAGATCTTTATATAATAAGTTACTCAACAAGGTATAATCATAATATCCTAATCCACCCTCTGTTAATTAGCTAGCTTCCACCTTAGCTGTACCAGTATCCCACACTTATACATAATACACCATAATGACATTCGCTATCTGGGGGCTAATTTGTGTAAACGGCCGCTATCAATGTCAAAGCAACTAAAAAAGCAATTGACTTTATAAACAAATAAGGAGAGGCAATAAAAAGTATTTTATTTAAGGTAATTTCCACTACCACTCAACCCAAGAGAAAATAACTCGAAATCCAGTAGCCCATCGACTGACTGACTGCCCCGTACGCTTGGCACGCAACGCCTTTTGGGTACGTACTCGGTTTGTTAGTTCGTAATTATTTAAATGGTACAAGATGCTCCATAATGATAACACTCCCAAACAGGCACGTTCCATCGAGTTCTTGGAGTGGGATTCCGATTCCCCGCTCCGAAGCATGAAGCAGGCGACGGCAATTGTGGCCACAAAATTAATTGCGCCTGTATTGTAGTTTGGCTTCGGTTCCAGCTTTAGCTAGCTAGTCGGGTTGTCTTTCATTCCCAGATAGTTACTGCTGCAGCAGTTGTACTTGTAGTTAGTAATGTTGTCCCTGCCAGCAGTATGGGGTATTATATGGCCTAAAGTTTTCTTCCAGAGCTGCTTATCTGTGGCAACAAGCAGAGAACTTCCCCAAAAGCCCGCAAGTGTGTGGCAATAAAAAGTTTTCGTTTGCTTTCTATTCTTTTTTTCATCCATCCATAACTACCCAAAAACGTTCGTTA
Source organism: Drosophila obscura (assembly GCF_018151105.1). Taxonomy (NCBI): domain Eukaryota; kingdom Metazoa; phylum Arthropoda; class Insecta; order Diptera; family Drosophilidae; genus Drosophila; species Drosophila obscura. Next base: position 5,842,806 of record NW_024542791.1, on the reverse strand, counting down.
TGCGACTTAATTGTTAGCTGTAAAGATTTACCATCGCATGGCGAATGTTGATGGCGGTGCAGGCAAAGATAGAGACTCCTTCCGGGGCACACACATACACATGCTCCATTGTTTATTTATGTTTAAATTTTAATGCGTAGCGGGTGCTCTGGAACTTTTTTTTGAACGTTTCCACCAGAAAACATTTCTGGAGTCTTCGATTGAGAAAAAGTCTGAACAGAATCAACAGAATCATATACTATTAAATGTTAAGTGAACATTCCTGAACCTGCATAAGAGTTAATTTATCGTGTTTACTTATAGCCAAATAAAAACACTTTTTCCAATCCAAGTAAATGATTTGCCTAAATTCTGTTTCCCATTCTCCCATCTACACAAACCTAGATCACATCAGATGCCATCCAGTGGAAATGGGGCAAAAAGTGACAGAGATGGAGAGATCATCATCTGGCGCGAAAGGCGTTGCACACTTTTAAGCTTTCGCTATGAATAATATTTGTGCAGTCACCGCAAAAACAGAAAGTATTAACAAAAACAAGCCACCGAAAACAGAGAAACAAAAAGCATCCACGGCTTGTCAACGCTTGTTTGCTTGTTAAGGAACCTTTTTCTCTTCTACCATCGCTCCTACCGCTGCTCCTACAGCTCCTCCTGCTTATTTTTGTACTTTTTTTCGAAGGAATATATTCTACAGCTGCACTTAAACATAAAGTAGCCAAGGCAAACACAATATTAAAAACAACAACGGCTAAAAAAGCGAAGTAGAGACATAAAAGTGCAGCCAGAATGGGTGAAGAGTGGGAGAGTCGAGGGAGTTGGCATAAGGTCTTCCACCAATAAAATATAAAAGTAACGACAAAAAAGTGCGGAAAATTATATATATATACATATATATAAGCTGGAAAAAGTATTAGCCCCACACTACAAGAAAATAAAAATAAATTATAGTATAATTTGTTTCGAATATTGGAAGTTAGTTTCGGGTTTTTTTTGTGGATTTATTTGACTTGTGGATAAGTGATTTAAGAATTCTCTTAGATGACCCAGAGGTTGTTTCCCAATCTGAATTTTTCTGATGTATATTTTCTTATATTTTCTGTCTATGCTCAAATGTATCTGCGATGCTATTAAACGAAGATCTTTCTTTGTTCTTTTTTTTATATCTGAATAAATTATGGTCAGAAGTTTTTTCTCAATTCTCAATCGATGTAGATGCATATACTCGTAATATATCTAAAAACAGTGCCTATATATTTCTTTAAGTGTAGGCATGTTTATGTTAACAGGATCTAAGCACACCAGGTGCATTTGGGTGAGGCCCTAGTGTCCGTGTGTGTGTTTGTGTGTGTGTTTGAGGTGTTTCCGTTTGTTGGGTCCTCCGGAAGCAATAGGACCACGAACAGGAGTAGGAACCGTAGCGTAGAGCAGCACTCAGCGCTCGGGCTACACACGTTAATGTTGTCCAAGTGCTGTACTAAATTATGTATGTTCCCAGCATGTGTGTCTGTCTTTCTCTATCTCTCTCTCTCTCTCTTTTTCTTCATCTGTTTCCATCTCTGTCTATCTATGTGCAAATAGTTTTTCAAAGTGCTTGGGCAGAGCGTGGAGCGCGTGCCGGGAATCCCGCTTGCCGTGTACCGCTAGACGCCACAACTGTAATTATGTTGAAAGTAAAAAGCTTGTAAAATATTAACTACTGACTTGCCTTGACTTGCCACATGCTGCACAAACTAAGTCTGTGTCTGTCTTGCTGTAAGTTAAATATTTAAAACAGTTGCAATTATTCCAGGTCTTTTGGATAGCTCTTAAGCGATTGGGGAAATGTAAAGAAGACGTGCACATGTTTGCCCTTGAATGTACCTGCAAGGGTATTCCTGAAGAGCAATGCATTTGATGTTAATTTTAAATGTCCTTTAATAGAGTATCATATTCGCCCTCTAGAATCCTATTCCTATTTCAAATTCGCTTAACAATTTTCAATTTTCAATTACATTGAAAAAACACTCTCTTAACCCCTTACTAGTCATGCATAATGAGTTTTGCTGTTGTTTTCATGTAGCGTTTGTTGGCTGGTCCTATACTTGGGCCCGGCTTTAACCCGACTAAGGGCGATTCGTTCATTGAAAAATATTCTCTATTTGTTTTCGCACTACCTATATATTCTACCACCCGATGCTGCCCACTGTCCCTTAGCCAACCATTCCGCCCGCCCAGTTTTTAACTTTTCATTTAGCCAGTGGACTGCGGACCAAGGCAGTCTGCTAATAGAAATAAAAACAAAAACTGCACACAAACTAAGCCTGGCTAAAAGCTCAAAGGCGGCTGGGTGGCAGGCGCTCACTCCCACTGGAGCTTCCCCTCTGGTGCTATGTCCTCCCTGACTTACCACCCATTGGATCCTGGCTGCAATGAAAACAAAAAGCGATTTGCAAGTTTTCTATTGCGCATAAAAGTATGCTATGGAACCTATTTTTTCACTTTGTTTTTCCATACCCTTCAAAGAGGGTATGATGATATTTAATTACAAGCTTGCAACGCATACAAGAAACATACACATAAATATGTTTCCAATTAATTTACTGGAGCAAGCTAAATTATATCGGATTTAATTCTCCGAAATCGAAAAATTTGTTTTTATGACTCGATAATCCAACCAAATAATAGACATAGCTAATTCATATGTATATTTTTGCATTCAATTTGAATAGCAACACACTGTCATATCTATATAAAGGATTTGCAAGGGTATCTAATGCTTCGATCCAAGGTTATCAATCTTCTATCGTTTCTGCTTGCTTTTTTTCTCTCCATGGTCATGTTCTTTTGCTCTGCACCAACCCTCTCTCCCACCCCCTTAAACTACTCTCTTTCTCTGGTGGCTTTTCCTTTTTTCCATTTTCTTTTTTTTTTGCTTTTCATAAAACCAAACTATTAAGCCAAGTGTTAAACTCATTTAGCGCGGATTTATGCGCCCGAGTGCCTCATGCATATGTGTGTGTGTGTGTCATGCATGTGTGTGGGCTCATATGAGCCATGCTCTGCATGTGTGTGTGGGAGTATGTGGGGGATGTATGGGTGTATGTGTGTATGTCTGCTTTGTAAACGTGCCGTTTTCTTTTATGCGTTTTTAATAAGCCTTTTGCCAAGCGTGTCGTAGTTTGTTTGTGACTCTCTCTCTCTCTCACAATCGCCCACTCTTTCGTTCTCCATCCACCTCTCTTTTTCTCTCTCACTTTATTTTTTCTATTTACAGCTTTGCATTTTGATTGCTGGCATTTGTGTGCCTAATATTTGCTGCCGCTGCTGTATTTTCCTCCTTCTGGTTCTTTATTTTTCTTTCTATTTTCCTGAACTTGAAGCGTAAAAAATTGAGTAGCAGCGCGGGTGTACCTTTTGTATTATATGCAGAGGCTCCTAGCTCTTTTGTTTTTTGCTGCTTGTGTGGATGGTATTAATTAGAGCATTGGGTGTCGACAATGGGCCATGCGACAAGTGGAATGAGAGTGGAGCAGAGGCCATATGTTTTGCCTGGGGCCCCAAATACTTGTATGGTGCATGATGAGGATGCCGAATAATACGTAAATATTGCTAATGACATAAAAACAATTGAAAACCACTCGATAGGAAAATATATTAAAAGTACCAGAAGGATTTGGAGCGCGTTCTTTATGACACAGCTCACAAACTAGTGTCTGTCCTTATATAATAATATAATATATAATATATTATAATCCTCACCCGAAGAAAACCCATCGTATGAACCCAGCAAAACTGAAAAGAATTACATATCTGACCATTTAATAACGTTAACATTTTGCTAAAATATTTATTCAAAAATACCCTCCAGAAATGTAAATAAACAGTGAAATGGCTATAAAATTATTTTTGTCAAAACCAGAAATCGACAGTCAAATGGATTACAATGGAAAAAACTTGAATTGCATTTGTGATATTTGCAAATATAGTAAATTCGTTAAATTTACCATAAAAACTGTATTCTGTCAAAGTAATTATTTGGTTATTTGGTTTCTGTTAACACGTTTTTTTTTCTGTTCCGTGCCTTTCTGTTTCATATTGTTTTACACAATATATGCAAACTGAATTATTGGTAAGTTTTTGCCATGCCATTGAATGTTTTTGTGGCTCAGCTGTTGTTTGTTTGCCGGTTGTTTGTTTGTCTTTGAGCTTGACATGACTTCCTGATGCTGATGCTCGTAGCTTACAGAAGCAAATAGGAAAATCAAATGCCATGATTGTCCAGATGGCCTGTTGTTGCTCTGGGATACACTCAAAGAAACTGTAGAAAGTAATATTGAACCAATGAAATGTACTAAAGGGTCGAATGGCCAGAAAAAAAAACAAAATAATTTAGATTTGAGGTTGCTTATAAGGGAAAGATGTTCTGCAGGATATATGTTTTTTTTGCGAGCTATATTTATTCAACAATCAATATCTTTTAAGTATTATAGCATACCATTCCTCTTTTTGCCCCGGTGTAAAACATACTTGTAGCTTGTGTAAACTTCATATCTGACAGTTTTCGTCTAAAGTATTTTTGCATAAGATGCCCAAGTGTAAGCAGCAGGTCTATCATTTGGACATGCATATATACGTAGATATCTATGTACGTAAACGTATTCCCTCGTCTCATCTCGTCTGATGTATCGTTTGGTTTGGTTTGGTTTCGGTTGAGGTTTTGCTTCTTTCCCTTCCGCATCAGACAACCAAAAGGAGGCAGCATCCGTTCATTCGAGGAGTGTGTTCTACATAAGGAAAAGTGCCAATCAAAGTTAATTGAAAATTCATTGAATCTTGTATATTTAAGTGAGGCATACAACATAAATCTATGTGAAATGAGTGTGGCTGTATCTGTCTGCCTGTCTGCATCTGTAAATATATCTGAGAAGCACACTCACATATATACATATTTATGTAAATCTATCGTCTCGTTTTGGTTGCTGTAACCATTTTCATGTTGCTGCTGTTGATGTCTCTATAGTGTTTGCAGTTCAGTTTACAAGGTAAACACATTTCTGATCAGGGCATAAATAGCAGAAATTGCACAGCGAATGAAAATGTGGGCATAAAGTCATTTATAACATATTTTTGAGACGAAATAATTAAATGGACAAAGGAAACGATTTTAATGCCCGAAAATTACAAAAGCCGCATTTCAGGTGAGATGTGTTCTTTTTTTTTTGGCGCAAGCTATAGCTCAAGGTACTCCATCCATCAACCTGTCTACCTATACCATATCCATCAACCTAGCTATCTATGATTATACAATATTATCTTTAAGAGCTTCCAGAGACGCACTGTCAAAAGCCACATTGCAGATGGATGTGAATAATTTATTTGCACTTTTCGACTCGTTGCTGGATTGTTGCTCTTGGCAAATCGTTTCTAGGACTCTTTTGGGGCTTTGGTCCACTTTGTAATGCGATTCGTGATGCAGTTAAAACTTGCTCAAAAAAATATTATGTTTTCTCTATTTGCCATTTCCGTTGCAGCGCTTTCTATCGCATCTCTCTTTCGTCCACTGGATATAAATCTCTTTCTGCCTCTCAAATTGAACTGCAAACAGTTTGTCCTTGGAGTGAGAGGTGGTGGGGGGAGGGGGATTGCCTTTGACGTCACTGCTACCCCACCGTAGTCCCAATCCATTTGTCATTTGCATCGCGCGTGGATCTGGGGCTACAGCCGTGCTCCTTTCCGGCTCTGGAAGTGTTTACCTTTTACTTAAGAAATTACACTTGGGCAAACAGAATTTGCGTGCCGACAACGGAAGTCCGGGTCCAAGTGGCAGTGTACATTTTTCCCACGAATCAAACGCCACCCCCAGACGCACACTTTCCATATAGAGATGCCGATGCCATTGCCGATGGTCGTTTGGTCGCTGCCCCGATCCCTTGGCCACGTTGCTCAACAGCTGCCTACAAATTGAAAAGTTTTCTTGGCATTACTTGCTGAGATTTGCCATCTAGTGCTCATTAGTTCTTGAGGCAGAGGGTATGTTGTATTTTTTTATGTAGAGAAAGAAGACTTTTCTTCTTCTAGTACATATATCTCTTTATACCTACCCTTTTCTTACTCGGAGGAAACAAACAATAACTGGTTGGGGTGGAGGGTATATCACATTCGAATCAATCTTTCTATTTAGCTTTCTTTTCCTACTTTTCCTTCTCATGTTGAAGTGGTCCCTGGATTGGACGGCTCTCCCTCTCCAACTCTATATGTTTGTTGACTTTTGTGCGCTAATAGCAAAAAGCGTTCCATTGTGCGGCTGAGAGCGGTCTTTTCTCACGACTTTCGCTCTGCCCCACTGAAAGCTGCTGGCCTTTGGTTGCGCAAAGTTCAAAAGTTTAGCGTGCCAGACAATTTGTGGGTCTTAAAGTTTTTAATAAGAGGTCATTGATTTACATTAGCCCACAAATTGGTAAATGTTCTGCCAGCGAGTGAAGTGGTTGCTGGTCGATGGTTGGGGCATGAGAACTTCTTAAGGAATCTTCAATTTAAATTGTGTTCATGGAGTTTCTACGAATACCCTCTTTTCAATCACCCATAAATCACCTTCTTGGCGGGGGGGCACTTTGAGTAGCCTTCTCTGGGGCGTTAGGAGTATCCTTCTTGGGCCACTTTTTGTATTCTTCATTTGGCAAGAGTCCCACTCCTTTGGACCCTCCATCAACTGTCGCTCAATTCGATTGATTGACCGTACCACGGCACAGGTCGAGCATGTCCGAAATAAATAGAAAAGAAGGCCCCCGGAGCACTCAATATTTATGACCATTTGAACCGCAAACAATTGAAGCTTAAAAGCCAAACAATGAAATTTAGAACTTCCAATTAGGAGTTGACCAGCAGCAGCAGTGGCCATAAAAGCCAACTTTATGGACTACACAAAAGGCGTGGCCGACGACAATAACAAGCTCATAAAAAGGTTTTTTTTGTTGTTCTTCCTTTTTGGCCCACCTGCCGCAGAAAACCAATAAGCAGGCCACAAAACACATATACAAATACAAACACAATAAGTGTGTGTGTGTGTGTATAGAGGAGCTGGTCAAAATCAAAATCAAATTCAAAGTCAAAAGGCACAAAAACTGATTGAGGCCTTCTATTTGTGGAATGAAAAACTATGCGTATGCGTATGGCCACACAGAAAGCCGCAACATTGTTGTAGATCTTCTATTTCTATTTTTGATTTTTCAAACAGAAATGTCAATGCGGTTAAAGCGCAGTGAAGCAGTGGCGAGGAATACGTTTGGTATGAGGTATGAGGTCCAACAGGAATAGGAGTCTCGGTGATGTGACCAAAGAGGGCCATTACATTCAAATCAGACAGCCCCGTTAGTTAGTGGCCATTGTGTGCAGTGCGAAAGGTTGGCACGGTAGCCGTAACCCATCCCTACGCTTAGACTTACTTCACTTGCTTCCACTCCTACACTGCGAACAGAAATGGAGAATGTCCATCTTCTCAGGACACTCTGCCATCTGCTGCTCTACAGTGCACTTTGCCGGCCTTTAAAGCACCTTCTATGTGACCTTTTTTCACAGTGTTTCCCTCGATGCATGTGCCACTAGCTTTGGGGCAAGCTTACCACAAAGCAACGACAACAGCAACAACAATGGCAATGTGTCTATGAGTGTATGTGATAAGGCCTAACGAGAAGCTTCCGATCACAATGCTTCCAACCAATAGAAGTGATGGAAAAGCACACCAAGAAATTGCGTTATTATCAAAAGGAATCTAGATTTTTTTTATCGTTAAAAACTATCGAATTAAATACTTGATTGGTAAGCTAAATAAGACACAGCTAGGTTCCATTCAAAGTTTAATAGAAACAAGAAGTAGAACTTAAAAATCCGATATGAAACGCACACCATGGTTAGAATAAACACTTAAGTTTACGTTCTGTATCCTCCAGTCACAACATTTTTGACCCGTGATCACAGATTTCCATGCTGTGCTCATCTCTGTTTTATACGCATTAAGCATACGCAATGTGCCCCCACTTTATGGCCTGGCTCAAAGCTTTTATGCCAACATTTTATTGATAGACACTGGGAGGCAAAGAGAGAAAAGAGAGAGAGGGAGAGCCAGACAGAATGTCCATCTACACCAAAAATTGTCACAATTGCCAGGGTTATACGTACCGCTTCCACCGCCACCAGGCAGGCTTCTCCTCACTCTGGTGGTGCTGCTGTTAATGTTCCTGTGAATGTGCTGTGCATTTTGTGCCAAGAAATTAAGTTGCATTTTCATTATTTTCGTATATCCAGGCTGCCGTTGGTCCATTCGATGATTCGCTCGACTGGTCACAGTTCAATTATAAACTGCCTGGACGGGTTTGGTTTGGTCCGGTTGGGTCGTGTCTGATGTGATCTGAAACTGGCACTGGCTGGGCTTTTCCCTTCTGTTGTTTGTCCTGTTTCGGCTTGGCTCCGGTTGCTCTGTTGTTTTTCCTTTTCGGCTTCAGTGCATCTTTGTTTGTCAATTTGCATCGTTTTCTTTGGTTCTATTTTTGGCAAACTATGTACGTTGCATCTTTAAAGAAATATCCACACACAAAGTGAAATGAAACTCTCCCCAAAGAAACCGACCGAATGCTATATCCCCAAAAGGGTTGGGTTTGGTTGGGTTGGGTTGGGTTGGGGAAAAACGAACCCATTGGCAAGCGGAAATGCAAATTGTCGTGTGCGCATGTTGTTACAAATTCAAAATGACAATGGAGACGCGCTGTGGAGCAGCTCCAACTAACCGTGCAGTCAACTTGGTCGCAACTTGAGGCGCCACTAACCTCTGGCTTCCCCCTTCCCAGCACCCTGCTGTAGCATTTTCCAGCGTTCCAGTGTTGGAAAATACGATAACCCTGCTAGAGGGAGCAGCAAGCAGCAGCAGCATGAGGCGGCAGTCATCTGCATTAGCCGAGCTCCGCTACTCGCTTTAAGAGTCTCAATCGCTTTAAGCCACAACTTGAACACACAAAAACGGGGGTACAAAAAATATGCATATCTGCAGAGACAGTGCGTTTCATACAACATAGAACAATAGGATTTCTAGGAAAAATTCCTGTTCGGTATGGGTGGAAGTTTTAAAATATTCGTAGCATTTGATTTGAGTGAGTAATCAAATAGATATTGAGAGTTGAACGGCTTTATGTGTCATCAAATGCGTCTTTATGTCTCGAAACGCACTGTCCATCCACCACTTATGTCGGCACTTGTCCGCCAACTTTTTTTTTTCTATTTTGCATGCGTGAAATTTTCAGCAGCTGCATTTTTCATCCTTGCCGAAGCCATATACTCATCCCCTTGCCAATCCCCATCCTCATCCGTATCATCTATCCGTTCGAGAACATGCATGCAAGTCATTTTTCTTATTTGAAAGTTTTGGCCAGCTCTGGGAGGCGCCTCTCCCGCTGCAGTCCGATAAAATAGTGAGCTCTAAGCGCGGGCAAACGCTTCTGCATGGTTTATGTGACTCCAAGGATGTGGCTGGCTCTGATGGTGATGCTTCTTCCCCAGCTGGAAGCTTCTTCTTGTTCTTTGAGTTACTTTTTCTTTCTTCTTGTTTGTCATACCCTTTCCAGGAGGTAACCTTTCGGGAATGAAGAGTTTCAGCAGCGTTAAGATTATATAGTTATACATTGAAAGATCTCAGTTTTACAGGACTCTACTGAGCCCACAATTGTCTTAGGTTCACGTCTTTCATTAATTCAAAAGAGAATTTAAAGTTTCGGTTCTTAAAACAACTGAGTGTCCTTTTGGTCACCCAGACAGACGCATTTCCGCTGCGGTGGCACTCAAGTCAAGGCTGCTGTCCGCGGCAGCTTGCCAACACTAGGCATCGCCCAGGGAACGGAACAGAAGCGCAAGAGAAACCAAGGGAAAGAGGGTGACAACTCTGCCAGCAAGTACATAATTCGAGCATTTAATGAAACCCGCTGCATTTCTATGTAGCATTTACACTCGTATTTTTTCGTGCTGCTGTTTCTTGTTAACTTTGGCTTTGGCTTTGGCGGGGCCAATTCCTTTCCGACGCTTTGCTGGTTTTCGTCGGACGTGGACAGTAATTATAAGGCCATTAGCAGGGCGTCAGGAAAGGGGCAGATTCGGGTGGTTGTGGTGGTGGTGGAGTGGCAGTGTTAGTGGCAGCGAGAACGCATGGTTATTGTGTAAACGCATTAAGCGTAATGTTCAGGGCAAAATTAAACAAGTGGCCAAGCATTTGGCCAAAACCAAAGCACTACAATTTCAGCACTAGCCAGCCACGACAGCAAAGTGGGAAAAAGAAAAGTGAAGGAAAAAGAGAGAAATGCAGAAATCTAGACAGAGAAAAAGCAGTGCCGCCTGCTCTTTATTTTTGGAATGATAAATGGCAAATGGCTGCGGTCTTTTAATGATGCCTGGGTATTTATGTGAAAGTGTAGGGTTTATTTTGAATGCTTTTAAAATACTTAAATTAAATTGAAGTACAACAAATTGGAACGGGATTCGATTCGGATAAATTGCATGCAAATTTTGTGTTGAATTATTTTTCCTACAAAATTCGTGTACTATATTTTTTAGCTCTAGATAAAAAATCACATTTTAGTTGCTCATTTGTCCAACTATAAAAAGAAAACCCCTTAAGCCTTCATAACACATTTCGCTTTCACCATAGAAAAATCGACTATAAAGATATATTTACGTACACGCTCCTCGTGTTTCTCTCCACGTGCACAACCTTTACCCGCTAAACCCCATCTAGCTCAAGGACAAACTCGAAACTTTACACATACACCCACAAAAAAACTGCGCACATCAAATTTCAGCTGTCATTAAAAATGTCATAAAAAGAGTGGAGAAAGCGAAATGCTTTTGGTTGGCAAAAAAACGAGCAAAGAATAATGCAAATTAACGAAGGAAACGATGCTTTGGCTGCTGTTCATGTTGATGCTGATAATCATGGGGCAAAGCGGGAGAAAAGTAATGCTCCAATGACAATGCTCCCGCCGAAACCACTCTTTAACCACACGTCTGTCTGTTGTTGGGGACAACAGCCATAGGAGATAGACTTACCGAGCAGGGAACCCAAGACCCAAAGACACATCATAATGAGCGCATTAAGCAAATAACGCATTTGCAAAAGGTGCTCTGGAGTAGAAGGTGGACATCAGATTACGCCTGGAAGCGGAAACCTCTGCTCCACCTTGCTTGATTATAGTTTTATCAGGGACCAAGTTTTGCTATTGTTCCAATTAAAAGTGGTAACAAACACACACACACACAAATCTCGCATTCAACAAGCTCCAACACACCCATATACATACGTATTTATGGTGGCATAGCAAAAGTAAACCAAAAGATGCAGAGAGAAAAGTAAACCCAAAGATACAAAAAGATAGTCGTAACCAAGTTGTCTTGAGCTACCAAAAACACACAAAAATTTGTTTTGTTTTGCTTTAGTGGGCTAATTAAACCAAACCCACTCCATGTTTTCATCCAACAAAGATAAACGTTTCGCTATCAAATGTAAGGAAAACCTCCTTCCGAGAAAGCTGGAAACTCCTTCCTTCCACGAAACGGAATCTGTACGGGGAAAACTTGACTTTTTTAATGTGCAAAAGTTTTTTGTATGTGTAATAAATATGAAAAACAAATTTTGGGGGAAAAGGCAAGCAAACTGTGGGAGAAATAAAGTGTAAAATTCTGTTATTTCGCCGTTGCCATTGACCATGGGACGGCCTGGTTTGATCAACCTGGTAATGCTCTAACCAAAAATTTTCCATCAAATTATGAGAACTATTTTGTGATGAATATTTTCTTGGCATGTGGCTTAGAGCTTAGGATATTTTACTTTTTTCATATCTTACTTTCCTTTAAGTTCTTTTGACTCTTTGTTGGGTAAACCTAAAGAGTATTACTTCTTCGTTGAGAGCTCGATAAAAGTGTGTATTTCGTGTTGTTTCTCCTTGATATTCGACTCTCTTTGTATGCGTTTCTGCAGACTGCGTATGTCAATCGTAATTGCTCTTCACCTTTGATTTACCCTTCAACTGGATCACTAACTTCAGTTAAAGTTGCGAAACAGTGAAAACTTTATTGAATAACAGCAACTAAGGGAAATCTACCTACACACATTTAGGTTCGGTTTACATCGCTAGTTCTTTTATCTATCATTCTTTATCCAGTTTTTAGGGTGCCTTGCTTATTGGATTTCTTCATTCTTGATTACTGATCTCCCGACTGGTAGCCTGCATGAGTGTTCACTGTTCCAAGCAAGTACCAAAAAGGGCGGCTCAACTTTGCCTGTTGTCATTTTCCACTCAAGTTTTCTCCCTGCCATTTTATGCTGCATCATTGAGCAGATGCTCAATGAAATTTGTCGCCTCCAATTGCGGGCTCATCTTTAAGGGGTCCAAGCTCTCGCTTTAATAGTTATCCCGATCTCCTGTCATGAGGTTTCCTCGCCCATATAGACTCCCATGTACGAGAATGTACATATATAGTATCTGCAAGTATGTGTGAGTGTTTGGAGCAGGTTGATTTATGCGTCGGGTCCGGGCAGGACGCAAAAATAACACAGTCAAGTGCATGGCAAACACTTGGTCCTAGACGCCACGCCGTCTCTGTGGCTGTTGCCACTTTACTCTCCCCACTTAGCCACTACTTGCTGGCTTTTTGTAATTTTTCACATAGGCAGCCGGGCAAATGCATAAAAAGCCAGACAGCTGAGCATAAAATATTGTTGTTATATGAAAAGCAGACCAAGCACAAAGGACTACGACGAGAAGAAGGAAAGATAAAGAAGGAAATAAGAAAGGAAGCGTGGGTTTAACGAAAAACGAAGTTTTAAGTACCCTCAAAGAATGATCGCTCATTAGGATTAAATAGTCTGACATATTTAGGGATAATTATCTTATGTGTTAAATTTATATTCACTATTTTCCGATGTGCAAATTATTTTTCAACTGATCGATTGAATGAGTTAAATACTTATCGCAGCGAATACTTTGATGGTTGTATTTCTATTAAGATTTGAATTTCACTCATCCGACAAATTCCAATAGGTATAAAACCCTCGGAAAGTGTATCCTAAGAAAGAAAGAAACAACAAGAAAAGCCAAGCAGCTGCATTGGCGTTGACGGCCCAGTTGCTGTCTTCGTCTGGCGCGCTTTTCTTTGAATGAAAAATGAAAAATGAACTGAAACTGAACTCAAACTCGAACCGAACCGAACCGAACGGTGGAGGAGGAGGCGGCGGCCAAGCGCTGCTTGGCCAAGTGTCGTTTTCCAGCCAAGAGAAGCAGTCAAGTCAGCCAGTTAGGCTGCGTTTTGCCATGTCATAGATGGAGGATCGGGTTGCAGAAATGGGAGGAAAAGTTACGCAATGTTGAAATTCCGCTGGCCCCCAGCCCCCAGCTCTTGTCTTCAGTTGCCATAGAAACTTGCCAACTGGCTGTGAATGTTTGATAAGAAGCATCTATTGAATGCAACCGGACAAAAGTTGTTGCGATACTTTCGCAAAAGATACACACACACACAAACACACACTATGGCACACACACACACAGACCAAGTGCAAGAGATACAAAAGGAGAAGCAGGTATATGAGGACGTGTTTCAGTATTCAAAGGTTGTCGCTACATTTTGTCAATAATTTCAATGAAGCTCCCATTCAGATTCACACGCTGCCAAGCGATATGAAAACGAGAATTGACTGAACTTGCACTCATGGATACGGATACGGATATGAATGCGAATATTTATGGATGTTATGGATACTTTTATGCGGTGCTTCAGCTGCTCGGGGTTCCAGTCAAGTGAATGATACGAGCAGAGCTTTCGATGGCTGGAATTTTTAATAATGGAAATGTTTTGAACAGGGGAATAGATTATCTTGTTTTGATTGAAAAATTATGTAAATATTTCAAGGAATGGAGGGATTGAACGAGTGTGCAGTATGCTGATCTGCTGAGTTCATGTGCATTTATATTAGGGAAATAAATTATTAACTACGAACTTATCATTTAAATTTTGAATAGAAAGTAAATTTCGCTGAGTTTCTATTTCCATTATCCCATATTAATCAGATCATATTAAATGGCAAACCTAATAAATACTACGCTAAAACTGAACTGATGTCTGAGTTTGCCTGGAAGCTGTTGATGTCTGATGCCTGATTAGGCTGCCAGATGGCAGGAAATGCCATATCCAAGCGCTAAATTGACACGCGCCACTATTTAAGGTCGGTGGTTATACTACGAGTATATATGTATGTACTATATGTATGTATGTTTATAGGAAAATGGAAATGGGGAGGGTGCTGATGCTGTTGCTGTTTGCAGGCACAGCAATGAGCTCATTGTTATGGCCGGGACTATGGCTATGGTGACTGCTGACGCTTCAAATGAGCGGCATAACTCAATGAAAACTCATTGTTGTTGCCGGCGCTGATCCAGGCAACCGTGCCACATATTAAATAAGCAATATAAACAGCCACGACGGATCCATAGCGCTCCACCCGGACGATGAAAAGGTGAAACGCCAACCGGTGGTGCTGCCGGGAAATTGGGTGATTGGGTGGGTGGGTGTGTTCCCCATGGTTGGGTTTACCGCAACATAAATTATGGCAAACGCCTGGCTGCCTCATCACTCAGGCATCGCGTAGTTTGTAGCGTATTTTATTAGCTGCGTATGCGTCGACGGCAGCGGCAGTGTTCGCATAATTTCCCAGCAAATAGCTTGAAAAATTTGCATATGTGCTGGGAATAAAATTTTGGAATGAGTGGATGGCTGGGGTGGAGTCGGGGAGACCGACTGTAATCGTCAAGGCAATGTGGCACTGTGCCTAATTGAAACTGTTGGAGGCTGCTAAAATTGAGACAATTAGAGCACAGGAAAACACAGGAAGGAAAGGGAAGCTGCTCTCAAGTGAGGATAGGATAAGGAAACGGCAGAAGAAGGAGTGCCGAAGCAGGAGTACAAGACCAGAGGATACCCTACAATCAGAAATCATTTTTGTTTAGATATTTAAATGTTATATTATTCAAAGAACAAGATAAAGAATTTAATTATTTGTTCATTATTCTGAGATACATTCCTGCATTAATCATTATTTAATGCACTGCATATTACATGGTTTTTATGTCTTGACATACATCTCCGAAAATACAGCATACTCATCTGCAGTATTTCACCAGATACTATATGAAACAGAAACAACAGCTCTACAAAGAAGTGCAAGAAAATTCTCTCCTACTCGGTCTCTTCTCGCTGCGAGTATCTTGATTGCCAAGCAGATGCAGGTTTTTCAATTTACATTTCATTTACTGCCTCTATGGCACTATGCGTGTGTGTATGTGTTGGAAAGGAAATTAAATAATTGAAAAATAGTGCAAAAATAAATTACACGTCAAGCTAAGGCAAAGACAAAGGGAAAGAGAAAGAGACGTAGCCAGAGATTTAGAGAGTTGTAAATCTTAGGAAAAGTGTCAGAATGCCTAAGGACAAAGATGAGTGGACAAAAATGGTAGGCCAAATTGAAATGATGATGAGATGATGCCATCAAAAACAGAACTCACTTGTTATGAAATTTGTAGAAAATTTGGGATAACAATTTTAGATTTTCTAAGCTTATAAAAATACAATGCGCATTTTAATTGGTATCCCAAACGGGCTAAGAATTCGATTAAATATCAATAAATATAACAAATAAAATACCGGAAATCTTCCTTAGAACTTTATTGGACAGATATCTTTCTATGAATGGGCATTTTCTTTCCTCTCCTCCTACTCCTATCTCTCCCCTATTCTATAAGTACACATATTTAGTTTCCACTCAAGAGAGCTCCATTCTGTGCACTCCCTTTCCAATCGTAATCCTTTAAATTTCTGGCAAGCTATGAATGTTCGATGCAGCCAATGAAAATGTTTCTCCCGAGAGATTCTTTGTCTGGAGTACGCAATATTGGATTACAATAGATGCCAGGCCATTGTTGATTGCCCCCGAAAAGAAAAGGATAGCCACGACACACGCATCATATTCATGCAGAAATAGCCATCCGGAATATAAAACTATGTGCTGTGGCCTGAGTTCCCTTCAAGTCTTCGGTTTTGTTTCGCCCCCGCTGACTCGAAGGACTGCCCTGGAACGTAGCCCCTATTCGAAGGACATTAGCATAAAAGCGTTACTAATACACAGACAGCAGACAGCTAACAAGAAACACTTAATGAAGCAATTTTTAGGAGGCAGAAGCAACAGTAGAGGCAACGTAGCCATAGCAAATGCAGCAGCAGCAGCAGCAGCAGGAGCAGGAGCAGCTGCATAAAAAGCAACAACTTCCTGGCTAAAGCCAAAAAGCTCTCTACATGTGCTACTACCTCTAGCTTTTACCCCCCTTTCTATGCTCCTCCTCTTTCACCTGTTATAGTTCCCTCTTTCTCTGCCAGTCTCCCAGTGTGTGGAAAAGTGTGTACAGGTGACTTAATCAACATGCAACTCATTTTGTTTTCCATGCAGGTGCAGGAAGCATAGGTACTCGTATATGTGTGTGTTGTGTGTGTGTGCGTGTGTGTGTGTGCCGCTTGTTTGCTTAGGCATGGAATGGAGGAGGAGGTTGGCCGTATGGCCAGTAGGTTCGGTATTTAGGTAAGCTCTGCATAGTTCCAGGGGGGAAACTGCAACAACTAGGACTGGGTCACCTGTATAAGACACTAAATTGTGTTGATATCAACAATGAGCCCAAAACATGGCTCCTACACGAGTCCGAGGCTAAGGCCGGGCCCAGGCCAGACCAGGACATCGTAGTCCAGGACCAGAACAAGGACTTTAGCCTCCGCCTCTGCCTATAGCCAAGACACATATGTGGCAGGGTTACGTACATCTGGGGAACGTGCTCAGACCCCGACCAGACCCGAGCTCAGTTTGGCAAGTGCACACAAATGGCATCTGCATCTGCCTTCGGTTCGCGCATAAGTTTTGTTAGAGCATCCGCCTCCCCATGCTTATCCTCTGCAGAAGTTCCAGGTGCCTCTCGAAATTATGCAAACGGAAAATATGCCGCATGCCGTGTGTGTGTGTTTGTGTCTGGCCATAGATACTTTTTGGCCCTGGACAACATATTGATGATGGCATGAGGCCAAGCAACTAGTTGACACCGAATCGTATAGCCACATCCGTGTGGGCACCGGATGCAGAAGTCACTTAAAGGTGGCCCTCGTGGGATTTCAGCAAATTGTCGGTTTTCATTTCGGCACAGAGTTGGCTTCAATTAATTAAAGACGCCTGGGACCTACCTGGCCCTTTGTGTGGGTGTGAAGATTACAGGCAATGGAGAATATTACGTATACCTGCGTGCAAGTCGAATTTAAAGTATGTTGGAAGGTCACAGAGGCAATATTTTTATTAATTTATGACCGGTTGACGTCCCAAGATGGTATTAAGCATACGTCAGGCTATTAAATTGTATAAAATAGAATAGAATAGAGTAGGCTATTAAATAAAAAAAGTCACTATAGTTTCTTGTTACCAGCTTTTTACCTGAAAGTTTAGGTACGTAGATCACTATGTAAATTCTTTCCTGCTCTTTCTCAATCGTAAAATTCTAAGCTCATCTCTGTTTTCCCCAACTTAAACCATGAATCTTATTTGCAGAATATACATAAACTACTTTTTTATACCTTCTTTACACAAATGCAATGTGCTGTTTACTGCTTTATATTCATAATCTCTATTGCACTCTTTGAGTGTTGGGTTAGAGATTGTAGATGGAGAAAGGTATTATCCGGCAGTTGACTGCGTTTGAGACATAATAACTTAGATAATAGCTTGAGTATTGGTGAGGACTTGGCATGGATTAAAATGAATGAATTATAAAATGTTACGCATCGAATAAATGTACTGTTATTTCTCAATGCCAATTTCACTTGATTTCACATGAAGCTTGAGCGATTGAGGTATTTTCATAATCGCAGCTTTTTTCGTTCCATTCAGACTTTCCTTTGATATGCATTTTATTCCCAAAACAAATCCATTTCTCACAGCAATTTGTACATCCAATTTGGGGTTTATTCCCCGAAAAGTTCTAAGCTTTGCAGAAGCCGAACCCAAAGAGAACTCCATCAAATAAGCTGGCATATTAAAACAGTCGAAAAGGGAAAGAGTAAACGGGCTGGGGCTTGGGGCTGGTCCTGGCTTGGGGTCAACTGTGACAGGGCACATTCTGGCTCGTTGGCTGTCTCAACTGTCAGGTGCAACACTTTGGCTATTAGAACGCAAAATTTAACAATGTCGCCCGGGCAAAGAGTCACCTCATCCTCTTGCCGCTTGGGTGTTCCTGCCACAGCTTCTGTGCATGTGTGTAAGTGTAGCGCCACAGGTCATAAATTCAATTTGGCTAACAAACACGTTGCATACATACACATACACATGCACACATACATATGTACCTATGAAACTATACACGTATTCCCTTATACAGACAGTTGCAGGTTGCATGTGCAAACTTGTTGGCCAAAGCAATTTTTCATGCCAGCAAATGGTTGCAGGAGATGTTAGTCTTACTTTTCACCTATCTTGATACCCTTTATCGGAGGGTAGTCGTCACTTGAGCGCTATCTACTCTGAATCGAGAAAGAATTCTTATTGTTTAGAGATATGATGAGAATTGAAGATATAGAGTTATAGATATGACTATTATTCTATATCATGACTATATTATCCAAGAGAAAAATCGTTAAAGAAATAGTAGACATTGCCATACAAGTATTTATACTGTATTTAATGGTTGCTACATTTTTCTAAAAAGAAATCAACCAATCTTGAGATATTATAAATATGTATAAATAAATAAATCCAAGTGGTTAAAACTTAAATCAAAGGGTATTTTAATCTTCGACTCTTCACAGTTACTTATAATTTTCTTGTTTTTTGACTACCTTTTTTCGGTTTCACATTGTTTCGTTTTTGTGAAATCGGAACCGTAAACTAATTAAGATGATTAAAATCTTTTGTTTTGCTCGCCAAGCCATGACTAACCGAAAAAAAAATGAAATTCTTATTTAGAAAAAATGTTTCCCCCGCAAAAAGCTAGTACGTAAATTTGATTTAGAAAAATTTCCATTTAGTTTTACTTGTCAAATGGAATCTGTAAAAATCTATTTGGGAAAAACAGAGACAGAGAGAGCGAGTAAGCGAGAGAGATAGGAAGCGGATAAAGGGAAAAACTTAAATAATATGAAACTGGAAACTAGAGAACGGAAAACGGAAGCTGGAGCAGCAACAAATATCCGATTAAATTATGCTCAAAGTCAAAAGCGCAGACAAAACTGGCTAACAAACATTGGACCGGCCAAAAGCACTTTTGGCCCTGGTTCAGGCCAAATAAGAAAAGTTTTTCGCACACTCTATTCTATCCCTCCCTCTCCGCAGCTCTCTCTCTCTCACTCTATCTCTCTAGTACCTTCTAGCTCTGTGTATCCCTCTCCTTATGTAGTTCTCGTTCTCTAAAAATAAATCAAATAATTCAATTTTAAGCTAAACTTATTTTCGTATTAAAAATGAAAATCAAATAGAAGATAAAAAAGGATCAAGCTGTGCTGGGAAATGCTCTTATGTAGGATGCAGTCCACTACCCATTCTTCCACTGTTTTCCACCGCTGTGTGACAGTGGGCGGGGCCGGTAGTCATGCCAACGCATAAAACTGCAACCGCACGGGGCGGCTGTGTCTGTGCTCCTCTCTCTCGTTCTCTTTCCATGGGAGTGTGTGCTTCTGCCACTGTCTGAGTGTGTGTCTGCGTTTGTACCCTGTAATCAGAGAGGTTAAGTGCATGTTGTATTGATTGTGTCACATGTTACAGCAGTGGGTTTGTTATTGGGAGTGTAAGATAAGAGTATACAATACATCCTTTTTTCCAAGTGAGATAGTGAAAGAAATAGGGAACCTTTTAAGTCGTTACTCTACTCCAGCGCTTTAACTTGTTCTCTGTCTCTGTGTGTGCTTTGGGTGTGTGTAAGTCATATCCTTTTGCAATTTTCGTCGTTGTTGGCCACTAACCTCACTCATATACCATTGTCCAAGGATATACCCATGTGCGTTCGTATATGTTTGCGTCTGTCTGTCTGCCAGTGTGTGTTCCATGTGGCAAGCACAATAAAATTGTTTGTCGTTGAACGTACGAGTAGTATAAGCAAAATGCTCTCTTTCCCTCCTGACTGCTGGGCCTGCGATTTATGCGGGTAGCCAAAAAGTAGTTGACTTTTTTTTTATTTTTGTATGCTGCTGTACCCAGCCTGCAAATTGCATGAAAGTTAAGCAGTTCAGTTCGGTGTCCGAGAGCTAATGCTGCGCCCCACTGCACAAAAGCCACAATAATCGGAATGGAGAGGGTTTACGGGGGGCAAGGTAGAAAGGATGATTCGAGAATTCCCTTTTGCGTTTGGATAACCCAAGCACCACAGAAAAGGAGAGACAAAATCAATTAATAGTTTTGGCCCAACCGCAGGCGGTCTTTAAATTTCCTTCCTGTTCACTCTTTGTGCATATTGCAACACACATTTTGTGCTCCTGTCCCCTGGACTTTTGCTCTTTGTCCTTTTCGGCCGGTTATAAATAATAAATAAATAAATTGTTTGAATGCACCTACAATCAACAGAACAGAAAAAACCACTGGGTTCATTGTATTCGTGTGGAGTTGGGGTTGGGTCTGAAATACAAGAAAAGAAAAATAAAATTTTTCATAATCGAAAACGTGACTGTAATTTTTGATCTGCCTAGAAAAATTGCCACATGTTCCCTAAAGCTGATTAGCCTTGAAAGCGATAGAATCGGATTGAAAAAATAAATTCAAGTAAAAAAGTTTTAAAAATATGCTATCTACATATATAGATACATAATGCCGATATAGGAGATTTTGGAAAAATTGACCGTTCGAATGGGATTTACATATATATATTTATTTTTTTTTTTAATATAAAATGTTGAATAATTCCGGAAACAAGCCTTATATTTGTAAGTTTCATAAAATAGTAAAATAAAATAACACATAATCTATGATGATAAATCCCGTTCTGATTTTCACACATTTATTTTTATGAAATTTAGTTGAATTCTCTTTTTGGAACGTCATTTCGCCTTGCAGAGTTTTTCCTTGCCGTTTTCGATATCTGGTGGGGGCGGCGGCTTTTTTTCGAATGAAAATGCGATTTGTACTTTTTTATGATTGGCATGTGTTAATAAATTTTCAAGGCTCATGGCCATGAGTGGCACGTCACGTTGTCCGTTTCACCTCTCACTCTCCACCACTCAGACCTACTGCCTTTTGGGGAGTGTGTGTGTGTGTGTGTGGAAGAACTGACACGTGTTTTCGTCTTCTATCCCATCTATGGGTCCTATCCGCTGAAGTCTGTAAATTAGCTCCACACTAATTTTGTGCTTCGGTGAGCAAAAGTTTCCTTTCTGCCAGCCTGAAAGGCGGAACCGAATGAAGCGGGAAATGATGGCGGAACCGTATCGGAAGGGAGAAATGCTGTTGACACGATGACAGGATATTTTTTTAATCAATATATGTTTTAGTAAAAAAACATATATAAATAACTTAACTCAAATGTCAATGGCTCAATTTTCGTTTTGGTATTTTTTATTGACTAGCCAAAAAAGAGGCCCAATCGTTCAAAATAAATGGTTAGCAGTGCTCGCTTTTGGGGATCGAACTTCTATATACTCTAAATAGATGTAGATACAGTTTTAAGTAGGCAAAAGTGCTTCGTAAAATACAATTAAATTAACCAACTAAAAGAGATATTTAGCCGGTAGGTTTGAATGATATTTTTTCCATATGATTTCGCTTCCGTTGTAAAAATTCTTTTGTATCTAGTCTGTAAAGACGGCGATAGGAACAGCTGAAGAGGCAAAAATAGTCGAAATGGCTGTTCGAAGCAGTGAAGCCATCAAAGCAAACGGTGGGCAAGGGAGCTGAAAATATATGCAATAATCCTTCTTAATAGGAAAAATACTTAACAGACTTTTACATTAAATACACAAACAAATTATGAATAAATATTCTTGAAACTCATCATTAAGTTTCTGCCCAAAAAGATATTTAAAAAAAATTTGTTTCTTATTGCAGCTGCGTTGAAAATATTACTCTTAGCACTAAAAATCGAACTAAAAATATACCTAGATAGACTGTTTGCATTGAAACCGATAGAGTGCATATAACCATATAATAGAACACATATTTCTGTATGCCATCAACAATTTACCTGATCAAAATCATAATACCCTCCTCTGCATGGGTATCAGGAACTAAAAACAAATTCCCGTTCAATTCCTATCGCCCCAAAAACTTCATGGCAAATTAACTTAAAACGTTTTTTGCATATCCAAACAAAAACGGAACCATATAAAAAGATAAAGAGAGAGAGAGAGAGAGAAAAGAGATGGCAGCAAATATTTCTGTGATCTATTTATTCTATGAAAATACCAAATAAAAAAAAAAAATTATATATATGCATAATACCAAATGGAGCGGGAATTTCCGTCATTCCAACATCACACACAAACACATACCCGAACATATAAATAAATTTTCATTTCGTTTCGCATTCATCAAACATTTGACAATTTTATCTCCATGGGCGTTCGAGTGTCCTTTTTCCAGCGGGTCCCTCTAAGCGGCCGTTGTCCAGCCAAAAAGTAAATTTATGTTATGTTTTTCGTTGCCCAGAGCCATTCGCATTCGCATTTCCACAGCCATTGGCCATGTCCAGGCAGGAAATGCGTGTTTAGCAAATGTTTTTAAATTGTATAACGAGAATTTATGACGGACGCCGCCACAGCACTCTAGCACCATGGACCCTGGCTCCTAAGGTACTCAAAAAAGAAACAGAAACAACAGCGACGAAAATGGCATGTTTCAAATTCGTTTAGCATTTCTTATTTTTTTCCCCATTTCGGGTGTTGAACGTAACACACACATACATACGAGTACATATTTATGGAGCTGTATATGTGGATATAGATATAAAACGAATTTTGAGAGCATTTTGTGAAGATGTGAGGTCCTTTTGATACTCCGTAGGTTATTGAAAATTGCATGTTGCATTTGGTTTCTAAACTAATTAGTAAGATGATTGTCCTTAAGGCAAATAGTTTGAGAATAAGCTGATAAATGGAAGCTGGAATTAAAGTTTTGTTGCTTAAAAATTCCATTAAATTTGAGTTCCAGCTTACGAATTTTTGATCATCCTTTCGTTACTAGTTTAGTTTGTTTGATTTGTATGCCAATTATAGTTACCACAAAAGGAAAGAAGATCACCATGAAGACGAGCATCGAAAGATAAACAGCCCGAAATTAGTTTTTTTTTGTCTTGATTTTTATCAATATTTATTTACTTTCAAGTTTCCGTAAATTGCGTTAAATTTATGGCTGTTGCCGTGTAGATTTCATGATAAACTTAATATTGAAGGAACTTCGTGCGTTTTTGTTTGTTGCCGTCGTACCCTTGAAAATGAGTCAAGACAACCTTTTCCCTCCTAAATGTCCGCTCGCTTCCGTATTCCAGCCCATGACACTGCCTTTCAGCACTCCCCGCAGTACCCATCCTGCATAGATTGCCATTTATTTGAGGCTCGTGGCACATTTGGGAGCCCCACGGCCCCCATACCCGGTCCCAAGTTTGGTTTGTGCAGCATTTCAATGAGCAAATGCAAATAAATTATAAACAAAACAGGGAGACGGAATTCAAATAAAAATATTGATGCTCTCCTGCCGCCTTTTCCGGGAACGTGACGAAATGTGTTTCGTGTTTGTTGTTTCTATTTGTCGAGCACTTAAAAGAAATAACCGCCACGTTCTATAAATTAGATGGCATTTCGTCGCTTTTATTTAGGGCGCGGGAGCGGGTGCGGTTACTGGGATCTACTTCTGGTTCAGGTTCAGGTTCGGTTTCATTTTCAGTTTGTGAGTCGGGGCTAACGAGGCGTATGTGCGATGCCCTGACAAGTGAAAAATGTCCTTACAAACCCCATCTTCCTCAAGGCACTGCGGCTTCCTGGCTTGACATGTGTGTGAGTGGAGGTTTTTGGAAGTGTGAGTGAGTGGTTGTGGTTCAGCGCCATCTCCAGCTTAAGCTCCATCTCCTTCCCGATCCCTGGCACCGTCAACCGCTTAATTATTCATTGAAGCCAATGCATTGGAATGCCAGGAACCGCAGGCTTATAAATAGTACGGCAAACCCCACTCCACGCACAATCCTGCGGCCATATCCACTGAGTATTAATCAGCTCTTCGGGTTTGAGGAAAATTGATTCAAAATATGTACGAATATTACTCTTGTGGAGGGTGCCTTTTCTTCTTCATCTCTGGGGAGCTAACCAACTAATGTGTTTTTTTATGGCCATGTTTGTGCCTTTGGTGTAATAAGTTTTGGGCCAACACATGCCCCATGCATTTGCACATCATAAAACCAACGATAATTGCACTCAACAGAAGGAGAGAGAAGGAAAGAGACAAGAGAAAATGGAAAGTTTCCTGCATTGTTATCTGTCTCTCCGTGACTGTCTCCGTCATGTGGGCCTTTAGCAGCCTCTCTTCCAGTCATAATGATTACAGCACAGAGTGCAATGACACATACACTATACAGATGCATAGAAAAACCCACACGTACAGTAATCATCGCCTAAGAATACACCCTCTGTCTCTCTCTCTCTAACATTTCCCGCACATGTAAAAATATCTCTAAAATATATCCTTACTGGACCTGGCAAGCTTTCGAAATATTTTACTGAAAAATTCGAAAGTGTTTCACATTTCACACATGTCCATCCGAATGTGCACTCATATGCATATCTATGGGGATTGTTTGTTTGTGTCCGTGTCTTGGTTTCTTCTGTGCGTGCTTCCACGTTCTTTTTCTGAACTTCTTTTTTTTTTTTAGTATTATTTTTTTTTCAAGTCTGCTTGATTTTTTTTTTTGTAGCATTTAGCAGCACGGGGCGTGCTTTTGGCTGCGTTTTGTGCACCAAATGACCGAGTTCTTTGTTATAGTTACTACTTCTACTGCTTCTTCTGCCGCTGGTGGTGCCTCTGCCTCCTACCTCTACCTCTGCCACTGACGGTTGTAAATGCATTCATGTGTTTGCTGTGTGAGTATCTGTGTGATTGTGCGATTCTGGGCATGCGTTTGTGTGCGTGGTGTGTGTTTTTGCTGCCTACAATTTCATGCGGCCGCATTTATGAGTTTGCATGTCGTGCTTGCACTGTGCCCCTACCCTATATAGCACCTCCCTTATATGTAGCACTACACCACCGCTATATAGACATGTGCAGCTGCCAACACTTTCAATTGTTTTCAACACTAAAAATCCACGACAATGAGCACGAAGCAGAGTTGAAGTTGCTTTTGCTGTTTGTGTGTTTTTATTTGCACTAAATTGCGTTTTTCCGGCGGCAAAATGCTGCTGGAAAGTGAAAGTGCTTGCAGGTTGGCTTGAATATCGCCGTTCAAAAGATTCTTTAATATTTGTGCATAAGGTGTGCGAGGTAAAAGTGTGACAGGTGTTTCGCTTCGCACAAAATCAATACCATATATTTTGGTAATACATATGTAAGTATATTTTCTTCTTCAACCCTATAAAGTAAATATATTATTGATCAGCATCAATAGCCGAGCCGGTATAGCCATGCCTGTCTGTCCGTCCGTCCCGATGAGCACCTAGATCGCAGAGATTATAACCATATTTTGTTACACTGTTACAAGTGTATATATATATCAGACTGCAGAATCAGATGTGATCATTAAAATAGCCGAAATGAAGAAATTAATTTGCAGTGGCAAAGCTCTCGCTCACACACTCTGCCTCAGTGCAGTGCGCTCCTCTGGCTGGGTTTTTTCGTTGTCTCGAGACAGATACCTGACTGCCACGCATTTCGTACTCATACACATACATACGAGTATACGTACATACATATAATACAGCCCAAAAACGTGTGTACAATTTATCGCTGCTCGAAGCAACGCTACTGAAGATCCTCAGTAGCTCAACAGAAAGCTCATATAAGAATGTACAATTTCACACAATTTTGTTTATTTTTTCCTATCTGTAACATTTTATTTGAACCAACATATAAACCAACATATGTATATATAAGCTGCTTATAAATGCATCATTTAAAATTAAGTACAGAATGTTGAGGGGCAGTGTGTAAAGAGGATAGTGGATATTGATACTTGAACATACAAAGCATATGTTTATAAAAAGATTAAATATGTCGATTTGCAGGTGCAGTTGTATCTTTCATTGTTCTTACGGATGTGATCTCGAACGGTGCCGGAATGGCACACTTGTCATTGCCTGCATTAGTAAGTATGTATGTGTCGTTGGTAGCCCCTGTTGTGTGACTAAGTATGTGTTTTTGGTAGCTACTGTTCCGGTATATAAATGTCTTTGAGCAGTGAGTGCACTTATAAGGACGCTCTCCAGTGTGAGAACGCATATGTACCAGCAGATTCGATTTTCCTTTAAATGACTTTGAGCAGTGAGCGCATAAATAGGGTCGATCCCCTGATTACCCGATTTCCGTTGCTTCGGTAGTGGGAACTGGGGGGGGGGGCTGAATCAGATCGGAATGATTCAATTGTATGCCAGGGTTTAAATGAAAATCATCGGTGCATAAATTTTCTGTCTGTTTGTCTTTGCTCCTCTCCGCCCCCTACCCTTTGGGCACTTTCAGAACTACCAATCATCGTCTCCACATTCTCACAGATTTCTCCTTTCCCCCGCACAGCCCTCTGCTTAACACATATCCGCGTTCAGTCCGATATCATGCAGCAAGCGGGCCAGGGGGATGCATGTTATTATTGAATGTAGTGAAAGCGTAGATGTACATTGATAGCATGTGGTTAGTTGGGTTGTAGCAAAAATTAACCAACGTGGCCAATTATACTGTTACAGCAATGTTTTTTTTTCATTAACCTAAAGTTCCTTATATTCCCTAAATCATCGCCCAAAGTATGCATACCCTTACCGGTATCAATCGATAAATAGTGATGTCGTAGTCCCGGTCTGGTGGCATAGCGACTCACATGTTCCTTCTCGTTTTTTATTAAATTTTAATTTTCGAGGCAACACTCATTCATTTTAGAAAATTTCATCAAGTAAACAAACACTTTTTTTCTACAGAATAACACAAAATGAAATGAAATAGGGTATAGATTTTTTTAATACTCTGGCTATCATTTACAAAAAACCTTCATGCAATTTGGTTCACTCGTTGTTGAGAAATTAATTGAAATAGGCGTTCAAACACACGCTTGGACCAAATGTATGATTTTTTTGATAAAATTTCAATTCAATAGCCGCTTACACACCGATTTTTTTCTACAAATTTATAGTATAGATTTAAATTTGTCACATGTTATATTTTACAATTTCCAAGTATGTATGCAATGCTATTTTAAAATATTGACCTAAAGTTGGTTAGAGCAAACGTTTCAGACATTTTCCATTACCATGAAAGACAATTAGAGATGGCAAGATCCAACAGGGATTCATTTAGTAATCAAATGAAACATTTTCGAAATTATTTTCCCGTCTTCCCTCGACCCAAATTCCTTCCCATAAACATAAAGAAAAGCCATTTGTATGCAAAATAGATGCTCCGCCTCTGAAACGAAAACTGAGACTCCACTCCACATCTGGGGACGCCGTCAGAGACGGTGGACTATGACTGTGACTGGGACAAGGCGTCACTACTATTTGGCACTGACTCACATTTACATGCTAAATAGTCTCCACCAAAGGCAGTAGCAGTGCAAGAGCAGGAGGAGCTCCTCTCCTCTATATTTCCATCTCTGAGACTCCTCTATCTCCGATTCCGATTCTGACTTGGCGTGTAATTGAAACGTTAAATAATAAAGCCGCCTGTGGATTGTAAGAGATTCAATCAGTTCATGAAGGAGGCGGCCGTCGGCGCTGGCAGGCAATTAGAGACTGGCTTTCCCTCACAAAGGGACACAAATTTAAACGGCTCCTACAGATATACATATGTAGGTATGTAGTTGGGATACGTTTGGTTCCCTTGCACCTTCACAGAATTTCGTATAATCAAATTTATGCAAGGCCACAATAGGAAACGAACTTGAAACAAAACAAATTGAGGAAAAAAGTTGACGCAATCAGCGTGAGTATTGCCATCTCCTTCTGACCATCTTTTACTTGTGCTATCCCTCTCACACATTCCATCTATCCCCCTTACCAAAGATTTCTTTTGGGGGGAAAATGTGACAGGGAGGGGAAAAATTAGTTGGCTGCAACCTGCAAAAGGAAAAGTTTTACGCTTAAGTAAAAGTGCAAATGCTTGCCATTCTTTCTCGTCTCTGCTGCTATCTTTTTCTGTTACGGTCTAGCCATCTCTTTCTATATTCATTGGCTGCCTCTCTTTCTCTCTCTCTCTCTCTTTCTTTCTTTCTATTGCCTTTGGTGCTTCCATCGCCTTTCTTCGCGCAAATTGCGCACAAATTAGTTCAAGTTGAGGCGCATTTCAGCGTTATGACTGTCAATGAGCCGATGTCGGCGCATATAGAAAGGGTACAGCGTGGTGTAGGCGGAGGAGGTGCCAGAAGAGGGACAGGAAGCTGCCACAACTTCAAATTGCCTGCGGGGCATGTGCAGCACAACAAGAAAAAAGTTTAAGACCCTCTAGCTCTGGTCAGGATTGTGGGTGGTGGTGGTGGTGTAGGAAGGAGGAGCATAGCGAGACGAGCGTCCTGAGAAAGTGTAGAATACTAGGGGTGGTGTCTCCTCTCCATATTCCTGCTGGCATTGTGCCCTAGTCAGCAGTTTTTGTTTGGGCTAATGATGCGGAGGATAGGATGATGTCGATGTTATTGGTATTTTCTATTGATGCTTCAGTAGGTTAGGTCGGGGATGTGTGTGTGTGTGTTACCAATCTCCTACTCTCCAGATCTTCTCCTCCTTCTCCACTACTTCTCCTCTCTAACTATGCTCCACTACTCGCTCCCCAATCCACTTGTATCCATTGTTTTTCGTATTGGTGTTGGCAGAACTGTGTGCGTATCAATGAAAATGCTATTGATGCAGGCTCTGCGGAGGACTTAACGGAGACTTGAGGATAGGAGCAGAGCAGCATGTGGCAAAGTGCTGCAGCGTACGGTCTGCAGTCGGACAGCCAACTCAGGCTCAGCCCCCCCTTGGCGGAAGTATTAGTTAGCTGGTACTTCGAGAGTACAGGCATACATATGTGGCACTCTCGAGTTACAGAAATCAAATTTTGGTATATTTTGTCGTACCTTTTGTTTTGTTCGTTGGCTGCTGTGGCTATAGACGGATAGGTGTATGCATATCCTGAACGAAATGGGCCCACTATCCACTGCCTTTAGGACGTTACAATTCCAGGTAATGATGTGACCAAAAAAAAAATGTTAAGCAGTTATGACAAAGGGAGGACTAATGATTGCTTCAGGCTAAGAAGAAGCTTAATCCGGATAACTACATACATACATATGTATGCATGTACATATGTACAACGGTAAAATTTACAGATGTATAGTAGCCATGGGCCAGAGACTACAGAACAATTAGGAAATACTTACCTTGGTATAACTAGTTGAAATAATCATAGGAATATTTGAGATGTATTTATATATTTCCAGCATACTTTTCTTTTGGAAATTTTCAGAGCTATGATAGTTTAAAAAAATTATATACTTTAGTATTGAAATCCGGCTCAGTTTTATTCTCCTTAATTTTACCTTTTATTCGACTTCTAATTAAATTCAATGTTATGTTCTGCTAAGTTTAGCAGAGCTATGTTATGTTCTGTAACATTCTGATAAGACATGTTAAGGTGCTGTAGAAGTAAAATAGTCCCCCTATTTTAACAGTTTCAAACCCTAACAGCCCAATGTTAGAATACATAGCCTACATAGTGATGTTATCTTGAGCTGTTAAGCCCATTAACATCACTACTTACTAGCAGTATGTGGAACAAAATGGAAATGAAACAAACAAAGAGCATGTTTTTCTCTCTCTCGTTAGCTTTGTATTCGTAACCTCAGACAACGCGAATTAGTTTATGTCTCTCCAGCATAATACTCTCCCATCCATCCGCTCCACACACGTCCCCCCAGCCACCCACTCTTTTGCCGAGTCATCTTTCGTTCGCGTGTTCCGTTCTTAGCCTGTGATATCGTCGTGCGCGTCCAGCCCTCTGTGGAGCGCCACTGTGTGTGTGTGGGGCCTGTAAAAAGCAGGTAATAAGGGGAGCAAAGCTTTTAGTCTTGGTCGGTTATTGGTGCTGTGTGGTTGGCGACGCGACGCCGAAACTCCTGCGTGCTCCTTCCGTGCTCTGGTATCCACCCAAACGCGTTTTTGCCGAACGCACTGCGACCATCGTGCGTGTAGCATTCTAGTCGTGGGTGTTTGAGTGCGAGACTGTGTGTGTGTGTGAGTGTAAATTATGAATAAAAAGTATTCGAAACAAACACCAGCTGCACTACTCGTACGAGTAGAAGGATAGCAAAACAGAGCAAAACTAAGTAGTCTCTAAACAGAAATTCATATTCATAAAGAAGTTCTCGTGCGCGCGAATGTGTGTGTGTGTGTGGCTTTAATTCAGAAAGGGGGAATCCCTCATACTGTTTTCCAACGTTTTGACAAATTAAAATGCATAAATTATGAATGAAAGTACCGTTACGTGCGTGACAAGCAATCATTTGTTATTATTATGCACGTGGCCAACCAACTCTTAAGGCTAGAAAAAGCGAGAGAGAACACCTCCTTTGAAGTCCTCCCAAGTTTTCTACACTCCCGCAAATCGCGATTCCAAGGTCCAAGCGTCACCTCAGCGGTTCCTTAAGGTTGGCCAGGAAAAAAAACGAAGAAAAATACCAGTCATAAGTAAGTATTATGCCACAAACAATTTCCTATAGATTTCCCCAGGGCAAGTGAGACAGAGACAGAAATACAGGGGGAGTGTAAGAGACAGAGAGAGATAGAGAGAGAGAGGGAAACACACACAAATTGTAACTTAAAGTTTTATTAACTTGGTGGACCTTGGGGGCATCCCCTGTTCAATTTGTGCACACGCCTCAGGTGTCAACATAAATTATTATAATTATGAAATTCTATAGCCAGATACAGCCATACACACCCCACATCTATTGCCATTTTCATACTCCGCATGTATTAGTACCTATATATTAAATTCCCGCACAATGCCAATTAATTTTAGACGCTGAGCTGTGGGACACTGCCTGGCTGGCCTCTGGACTCTGAATTATGGTCTTTCATTAGTCTCATTTAGTTCCAGGTGGTTCCAAGCGAAGTAAATGAGAGAGGAGCAGGGATACGAGGTGGAACTGCCCCCTCTGGTAGATCGTTAAATTCCTAAACTCTCCAAGAGGTCACTTCCATGGTTAGACGGTTTTACGACCCCATCAATTGGCACTAAAAAAATGGATATAGTCCGAAATAAAAACGAGATTTTTCCAACCAGCCATCATTGAGAAAACATATTTTAGAGAAATGTTTTTTCAGGAGTGGGCCAATTTTTGAAATTTATTTCATTGGCCATGTTTTTAATGGTCTTTAGGCCATGGAAATTACTCATACTACCAGTCCACTGGTAGCATATTTCTTTATTATGGTTTATGTTTTTGAGGAAATATTAGCAGCATTTCTTTGTTTGCTGTTCAGCGTTTATTTGATTATGGCCCATAACAATTATTTATCAATGATTTGCTTTCGATTTATTGTTTTTGCATAATGGAAAAAGTTCATATTTGCATTCATTTGCTGCATGAATTGAAATTAAACAAGTTAAATATTAAAAATGATTGTTCTTCTATTTATAATGACAAAATAAAGTATTTTTGGAATTGAAATCTGAATTAAAGCTTTTGTTTGAGACCTTTCCCATTACCTACCTCAAGACCGTTCTAATTCTCTAGGCCATATCCGAAAGTCGATTTAAATTTAAAGCAAAAGTGTGCCTTAAAATGCCTAACATCAAGGACTGGCCATGGCCCCAACTTACACACACATGGAAACGCACAATCGGCCAATACACACAGAGCCAGCACACAGATACAGTAAGAGAGAGAGAGAGAGAGAGAGCAGTGCCAGTCATTCAGTCAGTGAGGCACTTCCCGTATAGAGCCATTCAGTCATTTCTTCATTTGGCATTCAGAGACCTCTCTCATCCACAGCCCACATGTGCACATGCAACATACGACAAGGCGGCTCCTAAGCCTCTGCTCCTAACCCTAGCATTTGTCACCACCTCCTCTCTCTGCCACCTTTTCCATGTGTGTGCGTGTGTGTGTGTGCCACATGACTTTCCGTGTGTTCCGACAAGCCATTGAACATGGCCTTATAAGCAAATCTGTGGCCAACATCCAGTGTGTCCTGTCCTCCCGCTTTAAAGCAGCAGAAGAAAACACTTTTAAAGGGAGACGAAATTCAATTTGTGGTAAAAATCTCAACCAAAAGATTTCCATGTACACGGATACGGGTGATACAGAAGCTACAGAGCTACAGAGATGTTAGTGACCCAAGTCCAAGAGTCGTTTTAGACCTTGTATACGACGGTATAGGAGTATATATTTGCATATTTAACAAGCCAGTGCCATGACTGCCACATAATTAATTATGCAAAAGACTGAGACTTGGCCAAACATCAAGTATACGCAGTGTGTGTGTGTGTGTGCTCCAACTATTTTGCATAAGCCACTCACTCGCACCGTTCGACAGGGGGGTTTGTATACGTGTATACGTGTGAGCCACATCTTAAAATAGCTGACAACAAGGTGCTAAAATTATTCATGGCCTCTAATTACAAAACATGATTTTCATTTTGGAAAACTTTTCCCCAAAAAGGATTTCCTTTCTGTGTTTTACCCCCGTTGCTTCCTTTGTATGCTTTTCGGGTAGATTTTCGGTTTTAATTGATTTTATGCAAATTTAATTTTAGCTAGACCCCAAGAACAATTACACAATCGCCCGCCCGCATGTCGTCTTCGTCGTCAAAATGATTGTTAATTTATGCCTTTACTCAATGATATTTGATTTCGAAGATGGCCTCAAGTCCTCTGATTTGAGGGCTCTCTGTTTATCCCTTAGAGTACTTTGCTTCCTGGCTGGGAGAGCATTTAATACATATTATCATTTATTGGCCATAAATTGTATGATTAATTCATTTGGTTTATTGTTTGTGTGCTCGCAGTACACAGGAAAACTGTCTCTGTCACTTAAGATCTTTCCTCAACGAAGAAGCAGTTTCGCAGTTGCATATGCTTGAGGAAATTTACTTTGAGGGAAACCCAGCAGGGTTTGCAATATATAATTTACTCAAATATTCATTGTAATTAGTGAATGCAGCCATAGATACTGACGTACGGAATACATGTACGTATACGTATGTATTTACACATCTGTAAGATTATGAAGAAGATGCATGATTTACAGGGGTTGCATGTCAGCTTAAGAAGTTACATTTATTAAGCAATCATGAGATATATCGAAATGAGGAATGCTGGCTAAAATTCGTTGATGCAAATAAATAATATTTTGACATCGATTGGTATGAGGTTCAAGCATACAGCTTGAACCTTGAGAGTTGGTAAGACTCGAACGGCTGTAGTCGACACCCAACATTTACGTTTAGTTACACAACCTTTAATGACACTTGGCCAAGACTCTCAAGACTCTTTCGATCGAAAACTCAACTTGAACTTAGATAAATATTCAATACGTCTCAATTTTCTACCATTCACAGACTTCCTGCCACACGGAAACTTTTGCTGATGTTTCAATTAAATACAGTGCGTTAAGCGACAGAGACTACACAGAAGAATCCGAAGTAGAGGAAGCCCGAAATAGAAAAAAGAACGAGAAATAGAAATAGAAAGAAAAAAACCCATAGCCAAATAGAGGAGCAAACACAAATAGGGGAAACGCGCACAACAGACAGGATATAGCATGTAAATGTGACTGCCCGTTTGTGTATTTGTGGGGGTGTGTACTGTACAGTAGAGCGCGGTTAATAGGAAAAGCAAATAGCAACGAGCTCATGGAAAATAAATATAAATAAGCAGACGACGGAGCGAGCCAGGACAAGAAAAGCAATTGGTTGACGCTTTCCCTCGTTGGCGGTCAAGGGAAAATTTATTGCATTGCACAAATGAGACAAGAGGAAAACGCAAACGAAGCAAAAGCAAACACGGAGAGAAATAGTGGGAGAGATACAGATAGAGGAATAGGAAGAGCGAGTGTATGAATAAGAAGAATATCCGAAAATTCCGCAACAAATTGAAAAATTAAAGTTTCGCCCAAGAAACTTCTTTGAAGAAAACAGAACAACAAAACCACATAGAGAAAGTGAAAGACAGTGTGGAAAGCACAGAAGGAGACAAAATAAGAGATACAGTAGTAGAGAAAGAGAAGGTTAATGCAACAGCACCATGGATGCTCCACAATATAAACGTCGCCACCTCATCCTTGCCTGGATTCTGCTACAACTCTGCTACGGTAAGGAAAAACTCTACCATCCAGCTGGAAAATTCACCCCTCAAATATACATAAATCATACGCCATGTGTTCCACTTGAAAGATAACTCATTTAAAATTCATTCAATAATCGATAGGGAAATCCCCTTTGAGACCTACTCAAGTTTATAAAGTCCCCGACAAAGTCAAGGCTGTCAAAGGCGATCCCCACCCATTTTCTTGAAGGAAATCCTTTCTCACGAAATCTTTTCCCCTTCGTATTTCACTTCCCATGAATAAACAACAACTTTCGCCACTGCCTGTTATTTATTTTTAATTAAGTTCAACAAACTGCTTCGCGAAAACTAAACAAAATTAACTGGCAAACAAGCAACAGTCGCGGTTAAACCTCCGGATGGGGAAAGACTTTTGACTCTTCAACAGCCGGGGGCTTGTCTCAGGTCGTGAATAATTTAGACATTTAGAAAGTGGCAAAGCAATCAGTTACACTCGCAATTGAAAGCGGAAGAGTTGCGAAACAGTTTTGATTGATTTGATACTCTTGTATAAATGAAACTCAGAGTATCTATTCCATAATTTAGTTAAGGGTTTTTTTTTTTTTTCTATAAATAAAAATAACAATTTGGCCCAAGTTTTTCAAGGGAAATATTCGATTTAATAATACGCACACATATTTCATTAGCGCGCACAAATGCAATTAATATATTTTATTAATATTAATTTATGTCATCTATGTGTCGTTGGTGGCAAAAACCTTCAACTTAATTAACTTGATTGCCAGCAAAAAAACACGAGAGATATAGAGAGGCGGAGGGCGGGATAAATACAGTACAGAACTTTCATGATGCCGCATTTAATTAAATAAATAAACATGTTTAAGTTTTTTTCCATTCCCATTTCCGTTTCCTTTTGCGGTAAACTTGTCAAAGCGAAAAAAAAAACTTTCTGCTGCCACAGATCTCTGTGCTTACTATTAAAGGAAGAAACTTGGTTCGGAGTTCTTCTCCTTTCCGAACTGTGAGCGACAGAGAGCGAAATAATAATTACTGACAAATACAATTTCTGTCTAGACAAACTCCCTGGAAAAAAGAGAAATAGAAATGATTATTATTTGCTGGCACTTAGCTGGCTGAGCGCATTGCCTGAATTATAGATAGAAATCTTATTTTCCTATTATGAGGTCACGTACGCATGCCGCATATAGAAATGGAATTCAAGTGAAGCAATACAGAGGGGAAAGACCATTACAAGCAGACGACAGCATCGACAATAAGATACCCAGTAGCGAGTGGAGTTTCTGTAGTTTTTACGTGACATAAACCGATTTATATCTGCACTTCAAGAGGCTTCACCTTCCAAAACTTGTATACAAAAGTGTATATCTCTTTAGGTTTCCTAGATCTTAGCTTTCCTTCTGGCTGTAATACAATATACCTTTGGTACTCCAATGCCCAGGGTATACAAAAGTGAACATACGAGAACTTGAGAAAGCAACAAATAATGAAATTAAGTTAACGTGGCGCGCACACTTTGGCCAAACTGTAACTAACAAAAGGAGCCAGAGCAACTGTCCGAAGGAAGTACATATTTATTGGCAGCACATGAAACTAATGTTGAGCGACACGCACTCCCCACCAAGAACAAACCATTACAGAAAACAGTCAGACCAAATACGAATCCACATCCAGAGCCTGTACAATTCAAGCGCCTTCAAGGAGAGTTTATTAAAGATTTGCCTGGAATTGTTAAGGCCTTATAAATACCTATAAGTACGATTTGTATTAGCAAGTGATTTTCCCCAAGATTAAGAGAGTAAGAGTAAGAGTAAGCGCCCTGTTGAAGGTCGATTTAAAGGGAGCCACTTCACGAGGTGGCGAAAATGTGTAATTAGCTTGTGGCATATGAATATAATAATATAATATAATAGTTTGCGACAATCGATGATGCATTGAAACTCTAATGACTAAGAACATTGTGGTTATCTCTGGGTACGATTACCAATAAACAACGTTTCCCTGGTGATTTAAAATGCCTTCTGAACTATAATCAATTGAAACATACATTCATGCGTATGTATATATATCAAACTAGTTCATCACCCATTTATATTTTGACTTTGTTTTGACTAATCTTTAGCACACCTTGGGGGGTTCTGTCTTTTATCAATTTGATTCCTTAAATATAAATTAGCCAACATTAATTTTGCATGTCTCCTCCACCTTCGGGCGCTCTCCCGCAATGTGTTCGTTCAGGCGATTCCATTCCACGCAATGTAATTAATCATATAACGTTAATATCGATGTTTCAAATTTAATTGAATTAATTGATTCCATGATGTGTGGGTGCCAGTGGGTGTGGATAATTGTGAGCCGAGTGGAGGAATGTTTTTGACATTAGTCTGTTTTCAAGTCGAAGTGAATTTTAATTATATTATTACAGCTGTCCGCAAGCGTTCTGTGTGTTTAGTAATTTAATTGATATTCTAATTAAAGAAAATAGTCATCCCTTTTGCATGCCAGCCCCAAAATTAGGTTCGACTGATGGATGGCCTGATTAAACTCACATATTTGTAATTTCAATTGACATTCAGTATAACACAATTTGCGGTAATTACGGTGAATAACAGATATTTGGTAATAGTGATAGATAAATTCTAAAACAAAATCAATAATTGTGACTCTAGAAGTTGTTCCACTGAGCTTTATAAAATTGTTTGTATTTATTTTATATGTGACAACCCTACTGACATTATATTGCTGTAGCAGCCCTGGCCGCTTGACGTGTCGAAAAATTTATGAATTCGTTTCACATAAAAACTGAAATTCATTCTATCAGAAGTTTTCTGTGCCACACTGGGATGTTAGAAAATTTTGTTTGCTAAAAACAAAGCAAAGATTTAACATTTTTTTTACTTAAAAAATTCCTGGTATGTGCGAAAAAAAATTGACAATACAATAACTTCACGTAAGACAATTGCAGACAAAAACTAGCAAAATTATCAAGAAATGACTGGAATGGATATGGAAATGCCAAAAGTTAACTGCGTGATTCTTGGGGAGAAAGGTACTGGCAAAACCTCATTTATCAACCGCCACCTGAGCGGGGAATTCAAGAATGTGGATATTAAAACTGAAAACAAAGAAAATGAGCTGATTTTCTACACCAATCGCGGACCAATATGTTTCGTTATGTGGGACAAAAACGGTGAGGAGATTATCCAGAACAAGAAGAAGATAAATCCAGATTGTGCCATCATCCTGTTCGATACGACCTCGAGTTTATCATACAACAAAGTTTACGAATGGGAATTGAGTTTCTTATGTAGCGCTCCTTTTGCAAATGCAGCAGTCATCTGCGAAAATATGGTTGATCTCGAGGGAAGCGTCCTGACCCCCGAGAAAGATTGCTACCTTAAAATATCGGTTAAAAAGAATTTCAATTTGGGAGCACCCTTCCTTTGGCTGGCACGAAAGCTGTCTGGCGATCCACTCCTGAAGTTTGTGCCAATGCCAGCCCCTCAACCACCAGAGATGGAGTTTAGCAACGAACTTCTTTGCAAGTTAGCCAAGGAGCGAAGGGAGCTTTTCATTCAGCAGGCGATGAAAATTGACCTTCCAGACACAATTTAACACCATCAAACCATCAAATAGATGCAATAGACAAACAAAATAAATACTAAAACAAACAAGAATCGCACGTAGGAGACGAAAGATGGCGACAACGAAGAAACGACGAATGGCCAAAAAATAGATCAAACAAAAAGCGAATGTGAGGCAACAGTCACTTTGTTCCCGTAAGCCTGCATGTGGACTAGGACACTGACCCGAAATGGACACTATTTTCTTTTAACTATCTTTAAACCCAAAATAACAACAATTAACATATTCTTGCATTCACTGATTTACATTAAATTTACATTACAACGTTTCACTTTTCTGGCTGAACAGGCCTATATTTTTTCACAACGGTTTGCACCCACAATTGTTTGGTGCACTCCTCCCTTATAATCAATTATAGAATGCTGCAAAAACAAGTGCATTCCTGCTTTCCAACCAAACAGAATGCAACTTTGGGGAAGCAAATAACAAACACAAATATTGGCACAAAAATTCCATGGTATGCAATCGAAAGAGAAACTTTTGACTTTGTTGCCCTGCGATTAACCGTCTATTGTAAGAGGAATGCCAATCGATCGATGGTTGCCAAGTTTTTTGTGTACGAGTATATGCATCTCTCTCATCTTTCATTATTCTTTATACATATATATAGATATAGATATATATATTTTTTTTGGTGTTGCTGCTGTGAGATATGCAAATGAAAGTGCGCCTGCAATGCAGCAAAAGCTCCACTGAGCTGACAACTGGGAGCTGTTAGGGGGCATTGGGCTGGAGGCAAAAATGGGGAGACGTGCTCCCGTTTTTGTGGACAACGCTGCACTCATCGTCAAAGGCAGACTCTGAAACTGAAACTGAGATGCAGATGGAGATGGAGACAGAAAGAGGTTCAGGAGGAGTGCCTGGATGAGGAGCAACTTCCGCTTCTGATTGCAGATTAAGCACGTTCTAGTCTGGGGCTTGGACCGGCCTAAAAGGGGGCTCGCATGGATTGATGCGTATTGATGCTGCTGGCGTCTGCGAAACATGGCAAAAACATCTTTATTTGCTGAAGGCTTGGCATCCGGTCTGCCCCATCGATCCATCCAAGCCCTATTCCATGCCCCAGACTAAGCCGCATCATAATTTTTGCCTCCCTGCATCTCCTGCTGTCTCTGCCCCTGTCTCTATGGTCTGGTCTGGTGTGGTCTGAAAAAAATTTGCATTGTAAGTGAAGCCTTGGCAGAGCTATAAATTTCTGCCTTCTGACCCACCCCCCCATCTCTCCGTCTCTGTATCCCTCTCTACCTCTCTCTGGTGTCTTTGCTCTTTTCCAATGAGTTTTCAATGGACTCTAATAAAATTAATTGCATTTCGCATTTGCCTGTCAAGGCAGAGAAAAGCAGTACAGAGCTCTCATATGACAGTCAGATTTTGTTTTGGGAATTGCAATGGCTTTGTCGAGAGAGGCAGAGGCAGAGGCCTTGGCCAGGACTTGTTTTTTGGGGGGTTCGGAAGCTGAAACTTGCCAAAAGATGGGGGGATATGCGTACTGTTTGCATTGTGTAACTAATCCGCTTCAGTAAGCCGATTCTATTGTCATTTTGCTGCTAAATGGGTTTTCGGCTAAAGATGATTTTGATTGGTTTTGCCTCTAAATTGGTTTTGTTCTTGCCAAAATTTGGGAGTGAAAATTAGGGCTAGAGTTGCAGTCAGCTCCGTTGAAAAACGCAGGCATTGAATGGCCGGAATATAATTTAAAAGTACTCCAACATACATAGGAACATAGAATTAGGCCTATTTTAACCTGATTTTGAATAGTTTCTTATTAATTTAAATATAAATACATACATTTTATTTACTGCCAACATAATTAAAACTCGAATGTTAAACTTATGAAAACAAATTGCCCATAAAACCCCTTAGAAAGTCGATTAGCAGTTTATATAGCCCAGTCCCTGGGCCACTATGAGTATTTAGATGACTTAGCCCCTTAAAGCGGCCATAATGATATGCAAAGCTTAACTTTGGTCCGTAAACTTCTGCACTTGACACTCAACCTCCTCCTCCTCCTCCTCCAACCCCTTTGCATTTCTGTAAATTAGATTTTGAGGCAAAACTAAATCCCCAAAAGAAACTCA
This sequence comes from Drosophila obscura, assembly GCF_018151105.1. Lineage (NCBI taxonomy): Eukaryota > Metazoa > Arthropoda > Insecta > Diptera > Drosophilidae > Drosophila > Drosophila obscura. The sequence continues at coordinate 5,802,554 of NW_024542791.1, read as the reverse complement.
ATTTTGGGGGAAGCATTCGGAGTCGGTGGAAACTTTTGTCTGTGGCTGACATTTGTTGGCCCCGGGCGGCAAATGAAATCATTTAAAAATCAACAATAATTAAGTAGCAAAACTTTTGTCTGTTAAGGTAAGCATACTCGTACTTAGCAACAAAAGCCACTGAACCACTCTGAACCACTCTGAGCCACGGCGAACCACTGAGCCACTGAGTGAGCCCCTTTCGACCATAACTATGACGTTTACACGACATCAAATGAAAAACTTTATCGCCCTGCCAGCAGCATGACTCCCCCCCATCATCACAGCATCTTGCCTTCGGTCTGCCCTGTCAGTGGCTCTTCTTAATTAAAGCTCAGGTTAGGGGACAAAACTTTCGAATAGCTGGCTTATTAATTAGCCGCCCAAGGGCGTGGCAGTGGTAAAGCTCTTCCTTCGAATTGCGGCGCTTGACATTTGTCAAAGTTCACTTTTGGTCGCCCATCACATCATCAACACATTTTTGGAGAAAATGGGTGAAAATTCTGTTGATTATGGCAAACTTAAAAAGCTGTGACATCAAACTGCCATTCCCCAAATCAGATCCGATTACATTAAAATAAAAGCAAAGGCCTAAGGAATAAGTCTATGTAAGTCTATAAGTCTGTACATATTTATTAGCTGTATCGAATGGGGAAATTTTTTTTGCATTTTCATACAATATCGTGAAAGAAAAACTTATTAAAAAGCGTAATTTAAAAAAAAATGAATCTTCAAAGATATTCACACCTTTGCAATTATCTCATACCAAACTCCTCATTACTTTGAGGTTGTTTTTTTTTTTCTTCAAAAACTCCATTTACTTCCAGTTAACACCAAGGGAGTGTGTGCTTTGTAGACTAGAGTTTTTGTAGTGTCGAGCCTGGCAAAGGAAAAGGGCTTTTGTGCAGCGAAACCTTTTGGCAACGCACTTTGTTTGTCTTCCGCCAACGAGCGAGGCTTTTGGCCGGGAAGGCAGTCAGAAGGAGGCAGTGCACTGCAGTGGCAGCGGCAGCGGCAGCGGCAGCTGCTGTACACCCAACTAGTGGAGAGTGCATAATACTAAATTGTACTTGTGTGCTACCCGCAAAAATACGAGTTTATTCCCCACAAAGTGTCCGCCAAAGCCACGCACAGGGCGCTGGGGATGAGGGGGTTGGCAAATGGGAAAACAGGAACTCAAACGACGCCGCCGCTGCAGCCGCAAAGCGGAAGTGCACTCAAAGGAGCAAAAAGCCCAAAGTGGGCGACGTCCTTCTACCCAATTCCCATTCCCATCCCCATTCTCCTCATCATCACATCAGCGTCATCATCAGCGTCACCATCGTCCTCATCGGCTTCAATGGCGCCTGTTTTTCCCTTTTATACACTTTGCAGAGGGTATTATGATTTAAAAGATACGTTTGCAGACCATAAAAGAAGGCATTTCGTACGCCAATAAAGAGTTTATAATTTATTCTAGAAATTATAAAGATTAGAGTGTATATATCAATGTCCGTTTCCTTTAAATTTGGCTGCAAATTTTCACAGATACTTTAGAACGGTATTTATTGCATCAAAATTTTATTTATTCATTAAACACACATTTAAATTGTATCCTTATTGTGTCAAGAAGCTATATCTTTAGCTATAGAAACGATAGCTCTTAAGGGTATCTAAGTCTTCGTTACCAAGAGCCAGCATTTCCCATAGGTTTTACTCTTTTAAGCCTTTGTGCATTGTGCTTTCTATTTTTTGTTTGTTTGTCGCTTCGCTGGCTGTTTGGTTGAACGACCATATAATACACAAACAAAAAAAAAATACAAAAAAACCCAACGAAACGACGTCAAAAAAGCCTTAAAGGCCTTAATGTCGCTTCCTGTTTGGTAATGAAATGCTGCACTTATTTTTAGACACACACTTGGTTTGGCCTCTTCCTCCCATTGCCGGGACAATTGTATATTTAGGCAATACTTTGTGGTTATTCCTGAACTTGCCCGAAAATAACTTCTCTAACTGCTGCCGGTTGTAATGAGAATGTGGGCAGATTCCCTTCAGAGAGTCGGGGATTCACTTTGGTTTGACTTTCGGTTTGCTTTTGTATTCCTATTTGACAGCATGGGTATGTCCCTGATTTGATTGGATTCTAACAATATCAGTTTTGGAGTGTGGGAATGACTTTAATCGGAGGCCAAGCACCTAATAAAGAGCTTGCTGTTGTTTGCTGACGCAATGGCGACCAGTGTTATGACTAATCAAATGAATGAACTAAATGTAAGCAAATGTTTTGTTAGACAAATTAAAAAAGTGTTTCGTTAATAGCTACATAAATTGTGTACACACGATGTACAATATAAATAATAAGCCGCGAAGGTATTCCTTTAAATATAACCTTTAAATCTTTCGCAAAATAGACATGGGGCTAGTAGGAGGAATTTCAGAGGTGCTCTTGACTAACTTAGACCCATATCCAATGTACAATGTTCTAGTTTTAGAGTTCTCCCCAATCGACAGAGATTGCTGCTCCACTTTCGCTAGCTGCTGTTCATTTCGGGGCTCTGCAATATTAATTTCATATCTCGATTTGCGTGACCCAAATCGCCCTGCGAGCGAGCCAGCGAGCGAGCGGAGGGGCCTACGCGACTCGTACACAAGCCTTCCGTCTTTGTCTTGGGCTGTTAAATAAGTTGCCAACTTTTCATTTCACTCTGGCATTGTCTCGAGTGTTAAGTTACCCCCTACCCCCCAAACCAGAACCAGTAACAGACCCCAGAACCGAGAGTACCCCCTGAGTACGAGCACCCTGACAGCATCTACTCGCAGCTCTCCCAGCAAGCCTACCCTACCCCCCAAAGACGGTGCGGAGAAGGACGCGGAGCTTTCCAACCAGGACACGTTTCTCAAGTTAGCCTCGTTCATTCCTCGTTCGTGGGATCCCCTTCTGGGATCCGAAGGCATTGTGTTGGCAAAACAAAAGCGCATTGTTCTAGTCTAGCGTTCGTTCTAGGGCGGTAGCGAGCGACTTGCCTTCGATTTCCTTGACTTTTATGCACTTGCTGGCAGTTATTTATGTCCTGGTCTTAGTTCTGGCATTGAAACCGAGAACGAGAGCGAGAGCCCATACAGCATGCAGCGTGCAGCATGCAGCATGCCAGGGGCTTATTAAAGTCGTGACAAAATAGTTGACAAACAATTCTTTTTGTTTTCCAATTGCAGAAGCCGCAGAATGCCTGACAATGACCGAAATCAAAATACCCAAGCACATAATGCGGCACGAGGATGCCGCGCTCGGTTGCAAGTTTGATCTGGATGGAGAGTCGTTATATTCTGTTAAATGGTATAAAGATGGCTTCGAGTTCTACCGCTATGTACCAAGGGATATGCCGCCGGGGCAGGTCTTTCCCCTGCCCGGAGTTGATGTTGAGGTAAGTTTTTTCCTCAATAAAACAATCTAGTTCTCCTTCGATTTGGGTTCACATTTTGAATTGAAAGATTAAGTTACTTTTTAAACAAAATGCTCGGCAATAAGAAATCAAAATTACTGCAAACCCTTGAGCAGTCCGTTCCACCCACCGACCAAGAGGATGCCATACGTCTGATCGTCGCGGAGATCCGTAAGCCCTGGATCGATCCCATCGAGCAGAACACCCATGACGTGGACTCCCAGAAGGAACATCTGCGTGTTCTTCACATGGATCATGCCATCAAGTTTCAGGAAACCATGGAGCACTTCAATGTCTCACCCACAGCAGAAGATTTGGATCAAGTGATGCCTGTCAAGGATCAGGCGCTAGAAGATATGTTGGACATCCTCACAGATATCGCAGGCGAGGAGGAATATGATGAAGAAGACGAGGAGGGGGATCAGTATGATGGCGATGATGAGGGCGAAGATGAGGATGAAGAAGAAGAAGAAGAGTCACCAAATGATAAAGACAATAAGAAGACAGAATTTAATTTAAATAATATCCTATAGAGATGAAACATTCGTGACGCTAAAGATAAATACGTGGAGCATGATCGTCAATTGCATTAGCTTTAAACTAAATTGTAAAGTCTCTTGAACAAAAAATTTCCATATGGAAAGCAATAAAATTAAACTGCTGCAAGGATTCTGTTATGCTGTGCTGTACAACTTTCACTTTCCTTGCTGTGCATTTTCTTACTCTCTTTTTGTCACATTTTTCCCCTCTTTTACAGTTGCAAAACTCCACGGACGTGGTTGTTGTTTTACGTTCGGTTAGCCTTCAGTCGACTGGACGGTATCGCTGCGAAGTGTCCGGCGAGGCGCCTTCGTTTCAGACAGTTTCCGGTCACGAGGACATGATTGTTGTGGGTAAGTGCTGTGTGGTGTGGGGTGGTAAAGTGGGCTAACAAAAAAATACATACATACATCTGCACACATACACATACGAAAAGGGGGAAAACAGAGAAATAAAGAAAATACGAGAGAGAGAGAGAGAGAGAGAGTGAAACCATTCAAGGCAAGATTAATTGCACTGAGCGAACGAAGCGACGAAAAGTAATCTGTTTCAGAATTTCTGCCTCCGTTTGTTTTATACTTATATACATATATATATATATATGTATGTATATATCTCTACCTACCTCTCATTCTTTCTTTATCATCACCTCCCTTTATTTTTCTCGTGTAGTTTCCTCTTTTACAAGATATATAAAATATTTCACATTTATTTAGTTTATGCCAGGCATTGTTTCTCGCTGCGATTCACAAATTCTCGAGCACAAAACCTGTGCCGAAAAAAAAATAAACAAAATCTAAGCGAAATCACTTGTTGGTATATCAACTGCGGGATACCCTCTATACAGATTTATGTCTCTATCAATTTTAGATATGATCCAAATATATGTAGGCAGAGTTGGCAACACGATCGAAGGGAAACTCTGGCTTCAAGGCGGCTTAAAAACCACTTTATACAAAACACTTTATGGAAACTTGCTCTCTGTATAGTATTCTATTTGTGGTGCAGTATTTTATATTTTGTTTATCACGCAATACAATATACCTTCTTCATGGTTACGATTACCGGGTATACCTATAAAAGAGAATGGAACAGAAGGTATGTATGTAGGATGAAACTCTGGCTATCCTTTTTCTTGGCCAGTGTTCTGCACGGCTTTAGGATGTGTGTGTGTGTGTATTTATCCTTTGTATTGTATTCCGCTGGCAAATTGCCCATGTACGTGATGCAATTCTGTTGCTCACTTACAGCAGTGCCTCCGATTCAGACACTCCCTCTGCCTTTGCCATTGCCTCAGATTCAGCCTGTGTCTCAGATCCGGCTCAGATTTTCGCCTCCTATTCCACCACTTTCCCTGCCACTCGCTCTTTCCTCACTGCTGAGAAAATACCTTCTCCTCCTCATCTGTGCTGTGTTTCTCGGCTCTCTGCAACTTAATTTGAAATTTTTGCGCAATCCAACAAAACATGGCGCAAAAATATGGCCAAACGCTATATGAAAAACTGCGTCAGAGGAAAGCTTAGAATAAACGTGTTTAATATCAGTGGAAGAGCGGGCCGTGGCGCAAAGAGAACAAGATAAATTCTCAGTTTTCTTTTCATTCAGCCGCCCCGAGTCCGACTCGACTTTCAGGAAGAACTAAAAGAGAATGCTCATCCGAGAGAGAAAGCTCATTAAAGGGGAATGCGGCAAGCAGATATTTTTGCTGGTTCCACATCCGATTTCATGAAAGATATTCAATTGCAGAAAATGTAAATTTTATCTAAATTTAAAGCATTTAAATTTGGAATCTGTATTTCAGTGTATCTTAGACCATTAAAGCGATAACTTTTAAATTGAAAACGTTCCTTATTGCATTAAAATAATTTAAACCTAGAAAGAAATAGTTATAGCTACATATCATCATCACAAATCATAGAACAGACCGTTCAAAGGCTGTCTATCACGGATTTCTTACACAAAATATTTCCCCAAAGATCATTCGAAATGTTTTACCTACACATGTCGCATAAATTGTTTGCAAACTGACTAACAGAAACCCCTAAAGAGTTTTAATACCCCCAAATGCATGACGTAAGGCGGATGAAATGCGTAGAGTATCGACACATCTCTGACCCAAATATTGCCCCAGTTTCAGTTCCCCAAACGTTTCTCGTTATGATGATGATGTTTATCATCGACAGTCGTCGTCGTCGTCGCCGTCGTCGTTGCAGCACAATTGTGTTTGAGCCGGGGGCAAATTTCACCTTCATTTCCGTCAGTTGAATCGCTCTCTCATTGAGAACCACTCAATTGGGGCATGGCGGGGGTATGGAGGCAATCAAAATTGGTATATCGCATAATTAGGCTAACTAAATATTTCCTCGATTGCTTGTGAGAGCGAGAGAGAGAGACGACCAATCAACGCAGAGCCTACACACGCTTCCGCTTTCAGATTGAAATTACTCAATTACGCTCAGGATTTAATGGCGAAAAAAGGTGGAAATCTAAAGGGGGGGTGCGGCATCTATATGCTACGTAGAGGTGGTGCGGGTTCGGGTTTCACCAGGTTCAGGTTTAAGCGGATTAAATCAAAGGCATAATGACTATGACGATTTGCGGATCAATAAACTTAATGAATTTGTGAGCCATTAAAAAAAAGAGGAAAGGCTGGCAAAAGAGACGAAGAAAAGCTGGAAAAAGTAGAAAGAAAATCGGGTAAAGAGCCGATAGGTGACAGCAAAGGGGAAATGGAAAGAAAGACTAAGTTATGTCTCTATATAGAGAGAGATGAAAAAGGGTAATACCACAGTTTCATTTGCAGCAGATTCACATTTTTTCCGCTAATGGGACATTTCTTGCAGCGAATCAACGAATGTTCCCCAATGGAAGAGGGGTCTTAGCATTGGTGGTTGTAGCGGAGTAAATCGAAGAAATGTTATTTCTGTTACACAAGTAAGTATTGAAATTAATGCGCAATGGGAAAAGCGAATGGAACTAATGCCGGCTCATGGGGCCCTGCATACGATATTCTGGTTGAAATAATTGAATGCAATTACAGGGCACAGCCCGCAAATGATGAGCCGCCATGACGAGGCCAAATATGTTTGACCCAGTTGGTTAGATTAGATCCATCCCTGTGCATACTGTGCAGGCCCACCGACCGACAGTCTGAACGACGGAGCAACTGAATGCCTGACTCAACGACTGACAAAGCGATAATTGAAGTTTATACGTACGGGTATACGCGGAAATTGAAAATGGGAGAAGGCTCTGGGGACTGTCGCCCAGTCACCCAGAGTCACCCACAGCTGCATTTGATGGAGAATATCCGGTTTGGGGCAAAATTGGTTCAACATAATCCTTCACCACGAGAGTGAGTTGCGTTGAAAAGTTGCACTCTGTTGCCTCTGATGGAAAATGGGTTTCCTCATGAAAAAATCACTGAATGAATAATGGAAATACGAGTCGGAAAATTGGATATTATACAATATACGATATCAAGGAAATCAAAACAGTTATACGAGTAGATATATAAAAATATATATGACACATCAGAGATTTCATTTCACTTAGGATAAGTTCTCGCTTTATTTCAGGTATCATCTACAATTAGAACAACCAATTTTAGGGCTCACAAAGGTTATCTTTTAACACTCTTTAAGCTGGTTGTCACCTCCGAAAAGAAAATGCCCCAATAAACTGTACTTTAACTCGTTTCTTTACAATAAACTGCACCCTTTCGACCCTTTTTGTGGGGTGAAATGCAAAAACAAATGATATTAAGGTGAAAAATTGTTAGTTTATTTGGGCATCGGATTTACTTAGATATTTGTTTCAGCTGCTTAATTGTTGCCATTGTTCAGTCGCTGGCCCAGACAATGCCCCGAACCTTCAGACGGCCCACGCAATGCGAACACGGGTTCCATGGGGATCCCTTGTCTGAGAAAGCCTTTGGGCAAACAATGCCGGACAATGGCGGCCAAATAATAAAAATGCCCAGCAATTATTACCAATTGATACAGCGAACAGACAACAAAATGTTTGCTCACCCGCCCAGTCGCCCTTTCAACTAAAACAGGAACAAAAAAAAACGATAGCAAATTGTTCAACTTTTGCCAAAATATTAAAGGGAGTACAAATAAAGGAGAAATACCATTAAATAGTAAAACAAAAATATCAACAGCTTAATCAATGTCAAAGCAGCGTAAAAATAGACGCTGAAAATAATAATTTATGCCGTTCAGTTCAGTTGAGGCGAACAATAAGAAGCAGTAGAAAGAAGTGTATAAAAACAATCAGAAAGAGTGAAAGAAAGAATAGAAAAACAATAGGAAAGAGTCGAGTGAAAATAAAGTAAAGAAAAAGTACGAAAAGGACAATACCAAATAATGGAACTTTTTCTTGACCCTTTTTCCTCTGGATTTTTCTTTTAATTTCTTTACTCTTAGAGATTTTCTCATTTTAAAAGCATTTATTAACATTATTAGTGAAAAATCGTTGTTGGATTTTCGCTTATTTCCTTTTAAATTGCTTCAAGTTTTCATCAAATGAGAATTTATCGATTATGCTCGACTGCAGTCGATACAATTTCTCTTCGATTTCTCCCCTCGTTGACCCATTTGGCAGCGAGCCAGGTCGGGCAGCAAACAGACAGAACAGACAAAAGTACGGGTATGTGCTCTCCATTATGTGCCAACATTCATCCGGGCAGGCAGCTGTAGCTGGGCTCCGCAAAAAGCAGGCAACAAAAAAACCGGCAGCAGGGAGCCTCCAACAAAAAAAAAGAAGAACAAATCAAATGCAACAACGTGTAAAAAAATGCGAACCAGAATAGCTGTGGACATTTTTGTGTGCAGTATTTTATTATATTTACTTTTTGTTTAGTTTTTGGTTTAGATTAAAATGAATTTGCGCTGGCAGCTCGGTTGGGGTTTTGGCAGGAGGTGGAGGAATGCGGGCTTTAATTGGTCCGTCTGATAGCGAACGAAATAGAATTCTTGTTTCGAACCAATAACCAAATTAACAATCAATCTTGTTTGGTTGAAAACAACTTCATTTGGATGGGAATGCAATATTCAAAGGAATGTTAAATGAAATCTTATTATAGAAATGAAAACACATTCAAATGATGACACCATTTTGTGGTTTGTATTTTAGTAGTAGACTTGCATCGATATATTAGCTATTAAATATTGCAGAGCAGTTGCACAGTCTTAGAAGGTTACCCTTGCCCTAATCACAAACACTCTGCCACCCGAAAAATCATTGCTGGCTACACAGAAAGCCAAAATTCAATTGACCCCCCAAGTACCGCTTTAACTCGGTAACAGCCTCCACCAACCAATCCACCCAAACAAATCCTTAAATCCAGGAGCATCTCACTAATCTCTGGACTTTCTCTCTCTCCTCTAAAATTGTAGTGACACCAAAGCACGGGCCACAGATCACCGGCGGACAGCCACGCTACCAAATTGGCGACATGGTGCGCGTCAACTGTACCTCGGCGGCCTCCAAGCCGGTTTGCCATCTCAGTTGGCTAATTAACGGGATGCACGCGAATCGCTCCCTGCTGCGGCCCTACGAACCGCTGATTGTGGGCCGCGAGGGTCTGGAGGTGGCGCGACTGGGGCTGGAGTTCCGCGTCCGCGGATGACATTTCAAGCACGGCGACATGAAGCTGAAGGTGAGTCACGGACTTCGAACTGATCTGATGGGTGCCTGGTGGGTGTCCTCGTTCTCCTCTGGCTTTAAGCTGATTACAGCCATGAAAATTGATACATTCATGGCGACATTCGGTGCAGAGGAGCAGCAGCAGAGCGCTCCTCTGATTCAATTTGCGACAACATAACACGGCAGCTCATGTTGATTATTATCCATTCGGACGCAGTTGGCAGCCCAACCACTCACCCCTGACCGTACATTCGCCACTGCTCTGCCTCTGCCTCTGCCCACTGACCAATCCACACATCCGCCACATCAGATGGTTTTGGCTGGGGTATGGGGCTGTGGGGTGTTTTTGGGTGGTGGTGCAAGTGCAAATGTATGTTGAACAAGCCACAAAATTTCATGCGAACGCGGGTGGCAGAGACGAAATGTTCTTATGACATGACCAGCGCCCGCACAGTGGTAGGGAAATCCATAGTTTTAGTTTAAATAAAAACTACCATGAGAACTTTCAGTCCTCGATAAATAAATCGATGTGGATCCCAGGATCCCTATTTTGGATTGGTATTCTATTAAACTACATTGGATACTTTTACAGAGTATTTTTATATATTGTAGTAAAATTTCTACATGAAGTTTCCCCCCAGTTTATTCCACTGTGCCACAACCATTGGCCACACACTCGATGTGTGTCCGTTTGCATATGAGTGTGTCCTGGATGTGTGCTTGTCCGTTTGTGCATACTCGTATATTTGAGTGTCCTCCGTCCTTTGGAGATGTAAGAGAGTATGCGGGTAATTTTTGGGCTATGCGCCCCGTACCGGGAGGAGTTAATGAAAACATAAAACTTTTACTATGCCGTCAAGAGAATGACACCAATGGAGCAGTGCACCGCCTTCCGCATTATCCTCATTTCCGTTCCTGCCCCACCCCGCTAGTCAGCACATTTATCAATGTACACAGATTTGATGTAAGTTTTCCCGTCCCCTTTTGCATTTTCCGGGACACGGCTGCAGTGTGTCGCCAAAATCTCCTCCGTGTATTGGCAGAGCAACGAGGAGAGCGTGGAGAGTGACAAGCACCAGAGGATACCCGTTCTCGAGTCACGAGAGACGGTCATGTCCAAGTCCCACCAGTCGCTGGACAAGTCACAGTCCCCCCTGGAAGGTAAGTGATCATCAATCATCGGCCACAGCAACAGTTGTTCCACACACACACACACGCACACATACACACATACAGACAAAACTTTTGCAACTGTTTTCCTTTCGCTTTCCCCAGCAGACAAACAACTGAAGAAGAGTCGACGCCCCGCAGCGGCCACATCAGCGGCGGCAAGTGCCGCCTCCTCCAGTGCGGCAGCATCATCATCATCAGTATGGGGCACAGTAACGGGCTCATCTGCGCCCTGGTCACGCATATTAGCTTCCAAATCAATTGCACGCGTTTCCCTCTACGCGCTGCCAGTCTTAATAGCATTTCTGTGTAGCCTTCCGACGACCATCCAAGGGAGTGGGGGCTGCTGCTGCCACTGGAGATGGACTTGCAATAGAAGGACGACCGGCAGCAGGCGGCTGTCGACCCAATTAAACGTGAACGCTGATCCACGTAGATAACAATTAACAAAGATGTTGGCCAATAGAGATGAGGTTGAGAAGGAGGAGGAGGAGGAAAAGCATCCATTGTTTGGTTTGAAAATCCCATCAAGTTCTTTGTAAATATTTGAATTTACATCAAGTATACGCCGCGTATTGGTCCTGCTTCACTGTATGTCTGTACATATCTACATATAAATAATTATTAGATGGAGTCTATTTATAGCATAGAATGTCGTTGTTCCTCTCTGGGCTTTCTGCTTCTTAGCTCCTAAGAAAAATGCTCAAAGTTGTTTGCTAAGAAACACACAAACAAAACAAAAAAATACAAGTGAAGAAAACAAATAAAGAAATATGAAAAAAAATATATTTAAAATAAAGAAAGACGAATATATACATATGTACGTATGCCTAACAGATATTGTATATTGTATTTTAAACCAAGTAAGTAGCCAAAACGAATAGGGTTTAAGAGCTCCCAATATTTAATCATTTCATAGTTTAAGCATATCCTTTGGATGAAGAAATAATCCAAATGGAAGCATATTTGTGTTAGAAATAACGAGTAATTAAGATTTAGAATCAATTCAAAACTTGATCCTGACTAAAGCTTAAAATACAGACAAGGTAGAATCCGTATAGTTTGAGAATATATTAAAAGAGATCTGTCTAAAACTAATTTGTATTAATGTACAGGCGTACAAAAATAATTACAAATTAAATAGATTTTCATTATTTTCGTTGTGTTTATTTAAGTTTGTGAATTAATCGTATTGCTTTCCAGGATATTAATAGTTACCATTTTCCATTGCTTAACTTTAGATATCCAAGAAGTAAAACTAGCATAAGATTGTATATATTTTAAGGATAGTTTTCCTGATAAGTTTTGAAAATAAAGTAGTATTTACGAACTAGAGATGGATGTGTGTCGAAAGATTGTTGGAGAACATTATATTTAAAAAAAAGAAGAAAATTCCAAGGGGAAAATTAAATACCTACAAAAATCTCCATTCTCAATCGCTACACTCGGCCATCCCTAATTCGCTTAAACCCAAATTCCAGCTATTGGCCGTGAAAAGCTTTGTAATTGAAATGCTTAGCAAAGAAAACGCCACAAACACCATCCTCACTCACCCTCTGCCATTCATCGATTTCACTGAACTTATACGTATGACGCACACCTTAAGGCATATCTCTCTGTGTAACCCTCTCTCTTGTACGACGAAACCAATTGTTAAATGTTAATAGGCTAAGAGCATAACTAGTGAAATTATATTCAAATCCATAGAGAACTTAAGCCAAAACCCTGTGTAGCAGTGTAAATTATACGGATAATGAATGTTATTAAGTCTTTAAACAAATAAAGAATGCAACAACAAACAACAAAAAAAAACAAAATAGAAGAAACAGAAAATATTTATGGCTGGAAGGCGCTTCAAAGACGGAGCTGGCAGTGCTCCCCACACCCACACCCACACACAGAGCTGGCAACACTTTTGCACCTCTCCCGCACGCTCTGTGTCCTCCGTCTGTTATCTGTCGTTGTCTGTATGCGCTCTTGACCTGAAACAGACGTTGCCCCAACGAATCTTCGTGCCAGCAATTGTCCTTGCCAGGCATTCTTTTTGCTGTTATACTTTCCTTTTTTATCGCTGTTGGCAGTGTCATAATATCTCGCCTTGGCTGCTCTGCTCTGCTCTGCGCTGCGCTGCGCTGGCATTCATGTCGTTGCTTCATTTTATTGTTATTATATTTACTTGTCGGATTTTCTGTGGCACCTCTTACTCCTCCTCCCCCTACCCGTCACCGTCCCCACCTTTCGCTATAGATTTTCTTCATTTTTTTTTGTTGAAAAGAAGGGCATATGGGAGCACTCTCTCTCTCTCTGTGACTTGGCGATGCGTGTGCCATGCACTTAAACATTTGATTACGTGTCATATATCAACACATTGTACGATTGAATTTGCGCTACGCATGCGGCTGCCTGCTCCTCTACGAGTACTCGTATCTCCCCGCCATTTCGGAGTTGGAGTCGTGATTGGGTGCTATAAAAGGACCGATTTCGGGGCCCACGCCGAACCATGCCCTGAGTACATGCAGTTAGGGGCAACAGCAGCATGTGCGTATCGCTAGCCATAAATGGGAGCTCGGATTGTGTTCTTGCTTATCCAGACTGCCTTCTTTATGGAAGGTTAATGACTTGGCAACGCTCCCAACATAACTGAAAGAGAAAAACTCCAGGCTAAAGGCTCTAGTGCTGATTTTTTTTGTTAGCTGTCAATTGGATCGACATAGCAATTATTACCACATAGCGTTTTTTTTTTTGGCTTGGAAAATAAATAAAATAACATAACATAATTGGGTGATCCAGATCATGCATTGAACACCCAATAACACCTTTATTTCAGAAAGGGTGAAGAAATAGCTCAGATTTTGGTAGGTAAAAAGGATTGTCTGACTCATTCAATATTTAAATGTAGGTACTAAGAATCGTGGACTACAGTCAATGCTCAAAAATTAAAAAACGCCTAGCTTAATTTCAGCCTTCATATCATGAAACCTTTTCCCTCCATTTAAAGCCGTTTTTTGCCCCCTGCTGGCAATTAAACCAAACGAGAGCCGCCGCGAGTGAGGACCCAAAAGGGGTTACGCTACGGATACAAAGTTACGACCTCCTCCTGCATGGCTGTCCTTTTCTGTTCCGTTCCCCTTTTTTGAAGCCATTTTGCTCGTTGCTCATGCTTATTTGCTTAATTTCACAGCACAAAAGGCTACGACGAGCAGTCAGAGGGAGATATTCTGTGACATTCAGCTGGGAGGCTTTTCATTGCGCTGTTGTTGTTTTTTATATTTATCACAGCCACTTGCATTGCATTTTGTTTATATGCTTTTAATGCAATTAGCACGCTTTTCACTTTGATTTACGCCCGGACTGAGACCGGAGACTGCCGCAGAGGCAGCAACGACTGCAACGACTGCAACGATGACTGCCGCCAGAGTGCTTGACAAAAGGGACAAAGTGACTGACAGACTGGTTGCATGACTGACAGAGACAAACAGATATGAGACAAACAGACGGAAGGACGAACGGACGGACAGAGAGCATGGCATGGATGCCCAACGAACGTTTTGTCTGTCAACGCACACACGATGAGTGCGAGACGAGTGCATGTTATCTCTTCTACCCTCCCACTACTCTCTACACACCCCACCCATGCCCATGCCCATGCCCATGCCGCTCCCTCGACTACATCTGTCTGTCCTGCCTTTTGTTGGCGGCGTTGCCGTATTTATGAGTGGCGCCGTGACTGGGCGGCTTTCATCTTTTGTATTGCCCATTTTAGCATTTGTTATGCCGTTGCATTCGCAATGTGCTCTTTCTCTCTGAGTGCATTCTGTTCATTAGAATGCCGCTGCTTGTGTCGCTGATGCTTGTTTTCGTTCACTGCTTGTTTTCGTATACTGTTATCACTGCTTTAAATGTTGCTACAATCGTTAAGCGTGAATGAATATTAATATTGGATTCTTGTATTTTGACCTAAGTTCATTTTAGCAAAGCTAATTCTTTCCTTTTTCGCTGCCTCTCCCATTGTTAATCATTATCCCGTCATTATTTCTGGGAATTCTCTAGCTGCTTTTTATATTTTCTGTTCCTGTTCTGGCAATGCTTGTCCGCTCATTATTCCACTGCATATGTCATCACTGCTATCATAACTTCTGTTGACTGCCTCTCCCGCTACTCCTTGCCTCTGCTCCTTTAGCCTTCTTCTGCTGCTATCCAGTTGCTGCAGCTGCTTATGCATTTTCATTAGCGTCTCGTCTCTGTCAACGTCATTGCCATCAGACAGTCGAGTGCTTTGACCTGCTCTCTTTCTCTCTCTCTCTCTCTCTCTGATGTCCCTTTCTCATCCTCTGTGACGCTTTCTGTTACTTCTTATTCTTCCTCTGTGATTCCTTCTGTTGCTACTTCTTCTTGTTCTTCAGCTCTAATGCATATTGTTTGTGTCCTCGAGCGTAATTTGTTGCTTACTTTTGTTCTTATGCTTTTTTCATACCCTTTCCAAGTATATTCCAATTATGATCAGATATTTGAATGGCATAGAAAGATAAAGTCGATCAGTGGTAAAAATTTCTATCGTTAATTTTATTTATTTCACTTTGTTTTAATGCTTTTTATTAATTTTCTTATTTTACAATAAAAACTGAATCAGAATATTATACTGCTGCCCCTCAGTTTTCTTCTGCTTGTATTTGTTCTGCAATCTTCAAGTACGGAAAGAGTATAAAATACGTCGATCCTCTTAACTTCCTGCTGACGTTTGGCGCCATTTTAATTACGATTTGCTCACTTACTCGTACATTTCATTCCGCTGCTAATACATGCCTCGCAGCTTCCTCCGATTGAGTGGCGATGTTCCCACTCCTCACTGAGTGAGTGACTCTCTGACTGACTGCTTGCTGATTACACTTCAATCAGCCAAAGCGCGTAAATATCAATCAGGGCTGGAGACGGCTGCGACTGCACAGAAGGGTTGACTGGAGCGGGTTAGGAAATGCCGTCAGCAAAACTCATTTAAAACTAATCAACAAGTAGCGTGAAAATTGAGCAAAGAGCAAAGGGAGAAAATACAATGGAATCGATGAGTGGAAGAATGAACAGGAATAGACATGAATTTCGTGGGGAGCGAAAAATACGTGGGAGGGAGGAATGAAGAACCAACAGGAATGCACCTCAGGGCAGTTGAGGACAAGAAATGTATCTAAGCTCAAGAAATGACTATAGCATACTTTTTTGGGTGACTTTCGATTGACTTTTTAGCGTTTATTTCCTTGGGAATTTCCCAAGCAAAAGAATCTGAAACTTTTAGTTTCCTGCACTTAATACATGCCAAATCCAATTCTACGAGTAGTCTGCGGACTTAGCTCTAATTTAAGGAGTAATCCCACCCTTTCAACAACTGCTAATACACATGCACGCCCACACACACTATTTTCCATCAATTTCTGGCCCCAGCTTAAGCGCTCAACAACTTGTCCGAGAGTCGAATACTTGCTGCCTACCAGATTCCCAGGACAATCCAGGTGCCTATGCTGTTGTATGGCTCTAAGTCTGGCCTGAGCCATTCATAGATAATTCCAATTGAATGCAATTGCAGGAAGTGACTGGGACGGCAAATGGGACTGGGACTGGGATTGGGGCATGCAACAATTACATGAAATACCTCAGGACGAAGGAGGCTTCCAGAGGTTGGCCAGAGCAACTACCAGCTTGCCACTTTGCCAGCCAGCTTTTTGTTAATTTTTTAATACCCTCTTCTGTGTCTCTCTCTGTCTCTGTGTGCCTCTGTGTCTCCCACTCAACAGCATCTATCTGTAAATCCTCCGTACCCGACAACATCTTGTAGGTAGGTAGAGTCCTCGTACTCGTACATTCTGCAGAGCAATTTCCATTAATTTTGTGTGCAACTCAACTGAAACGTAAATGAACAAAGGATCTTGCCTTCAGGTGAACACCCAACCATCAGGATGTGGTACGGCATGGGTAGGAGTAGGGGGCTCGAGAGAAATGTTTGCCGTTGATAAAATTTACTAAGCCAAAGGGAAGCTCTCTCTCTTCCGAATGAAGGAAAGCAGAAGGAGGCAGCAGTACAAGGACGAGGAAGGAACCTCCATGTGAGGTGGAAAGCTTAGGGGAAGTAAAGTAGTACTGTAGAGAAGGATTGGGAGAACTACCAGTACGAGACGTACCAGCGGCTATCAGCGGCATCGAGTGTTGATTGTGCTAAATAACTGCACAACAATGGCCTAAGTACGTTGATAGAAAAGTAATGAAAAGCCAGCGGCCAGAACATTGAAAGAAGGGTGCGCTAAAGCAGAGCACAAGCAGAAAAAGTGAGGCTTAGGGTGGAGAAAGCTGTGTACGAGCAGGATAGAGAGGGGTTTAGTGGAGCAAGCAGTGCAACTCGATTGGTTGCCCAACAAAGGCTAATTCGCTGGCTGGCCCCGACCCACGGCCACGGCACTAGCAATAATTGGTAAAAGTCAGGGCTTCACCAGAGTACAGAAACAAAATCCAAATGAGAAATTGTTGAGCAATCAAACGAATTTTGAATGCACTTACATAGCTGTAAAGAACCAACGGGGAATAAAAACTGGACCATAAAATTTCTTTCTTTGGAATAGCTTAAAGTGTACGATTTTTAACAATAATTGATGTAAACTGAGCGAAGTTCAAACCATTTTAAGAAATTTTAGTCAATTTTTATTAATTTTATCAATTTAAAGGAATCTCTAAATTAGCCTTAAATGATAAAAAAAGATATAGTAAAATTCTCCAAACAGTTCTTTAAAGTGAATAGTAAAGTAAAGTTACAAGAATGTTAGAAAGTGTTAGAATTATACCATTATAAGCAGTTGTTTTTGGAAACGAACAATTTTTACAACAAATATTTGAACAAAGATTTTGAAAAAAAGAAGATTAATATAGATATTTCAAGACCCCGAAAATAGTTTTTTTTTTGGGAATTAAAACCGCTTTCGTAGCTAATCGAACCCAAAAACCCAATAAAGTATACAATGTGAAGAACGAAGAAAGAATGAAACTGCTACAGAACATGAAGAAAATCGAAAAACAAAAGACGAAAATTGTGTAAAGTGGTTTTATGGGGCAACAAAATAGAAAAATAGGATTTACCACACACCCCAGAACAGTGAGAGATGGACAGGGGAATGGGACTAGGGAATGGGACTGGGACCTGCCTTAAGGTTAAAGTAAAGATTGCAGCAGCGGCTCAAATGGATTTACGTGTTGCGAATTTTAATTAAACGATAAAAAAAAAGAAGCAGGAGAAGGCGAAGGAGAGAAACGGACAGCAGACGTAGACACATCTCTGGGAATAGATGACCAGGCCAGAACGGAAGAGGCCAAAACAGAACCAGAGCCAGAGATGAGAGCGAGCGAGCACTGCGTGTTCTTAGTACAAATTTATGGGCATGAGGTTTCTGGAAGAAGAATATGGTCCGAAAGAGGACGAGCACGGGAGGATGGTTTCTCCAAGTGGTGGTGGCATCATTTGGCCATTGTCCGCCGAACCGCAGTGTTCCTCTCTTTGCTATTCAGTGCGGTTCGCTGGTGTAAAATTTAATTTACGAGCTTGTATTTTCAATATGCTTATCCCCCAAGAAGCATAGCTCTGCACCATGGATACTCACGCCCCATGGAAGTGATTAACATTAAATCACATAGATGGAGGGTCATATCTTTAGCGGACACACCTGACAACCACTTGGAACCGTTTCAATCTCTCTGAAGCGCTACCATCTCTGGTAGGTCTTCTATCTGGTATCCCTCGTACACCGTCCCCATTCCCGCTGGAAAATTACACTTTGCGGCCGCCCATCCTCACTCATTCATTTTCACGCACGTACAATTTTTTCGCACACAATTTTCACCTTTTGCGGGGAAAGCCCAAAATGAAAAACAATAAATGGAGGAAGGAAGGAAGTTATAGCTACGCATTTTGTTTGCTAATTTCCCTCCTGCTTTCATCGGTATGTAGGGACTTATCAACGAGCCGAATGCCATTAGCCATGGCCGAAGCCCACACCACACAGGCTGCCGACCGCCCGACCCCCCAATTGACACTTGCGAGGGGTCGCCCTCGCCCACTTCCTTGTGGTTTCCAGGGGGAAGCTTCCCAGCAATTTGTTTGATTTTGCGCTTATTGGACTCGGCGTTTTGCATAAGCAATAAACATAAATTATCAATATAGTGGAGGCTGTTGATCCTGAGAGGATGGGTGTTACGGGTAGCAAGTGTTCGAGAGTGAGGGGTCACTGACCACAGAGTTCTGTGCTGAGAGATACTGACATTTATTTATGCTCATAAGTCATTCAATAAGGGTGAGCAGAGGGACCATAAGAGAATGAGGAGGAATCACATGCGGCCAATGGGGAAATGAGTATAGAAGGCTGAGAGGGTTGTGTGTTAGGGTTATAGATTGGTAACACCCTCTATTAAACGGATAATTTAGATGCCAGAAATCGTTTACGAGACAACTCTTTCTTCTTTGCAGTGAAATGTATAATATTCTTAAACTTTTATAGCAAATGGCAAAAGGAAAATCAATTTAACCACTTCTCATAATACCCGATAATTAATTAATGAAAATCAGCATGTATCCGTAATGCCAACAATTTAATTTAGATATTTTATTAATGAACCATTAAAAGCGCAAATTGAATTCAATTGAATTCAATTCATCAGCGCGGTAAAATTCCATCAAGCAAGAAACCACACAAAAAACACGCAGAAAAGCCGCGCTACAAAACATTTTGTGCAACAACATAGAACGAAAGAGAGAGAGGTATACGCGAGAAAAAACCATAAAAATTGGTTTTGATAAAACTCTGTTCACATTTTAAATGAATTAAAATGCGAAAATCCGATATGCTTAGAGCCAAAATCAAAAGGCTTAACGTCAACAACAAGCCATAGGGACAGAAAAAAGAATGCTATACGAGGGTATGTGGGGAGGGGATATGTATAGTCGAAGGGATACCCTTTACCAAGACTTATTGTGCTTATACTATGAGTTGATGGGATCAGATTTTAGGATTTGTAATTATGAAATTTTCAACGCTTTTTGAAATGGCGTCACATCACATAGCAACAAAATGTCATCGAATATGGTTACTGTGGATAACTGTTGATCCAAGATCTATGGGTGCGTTGACCTTTTCAATCGTCCATTACCTACATCAACCAGACCACAAGGTACCCTTAAGCCCTGCCGACTACCACCACCAACACCCCCAAACGAAATCCAAACAAAAACAAAAGTTGCATCGATATAGGGCTAGAATTTCTCATCGTACTCCTCCTAACTTTGTCTACCCTCTTTCCTGCTATGTGTGTGTGTGGGTGTGGGTGTGGGTGTGGGTGTGTGATATGTGAGCTCTTGTGATATACATGAGCACTTTCTAAACTGCTTAAAATATTTTGCTGAAGCTTAACAAAAACAAAATCAACGGAAAACCCAAAAGTTATCCAATACCTCCTCTGTCTCCCCACTCCACACCTTCATCCCCGTGCCCCCTGGCTCTGTGGGGAGCTCTTCAAACGGTTTTCAAGCGCCTAAACGGGAGAGGTATCGCTTTCATATGGAGAGAAAGCTGCAGCACCTGTGTGTGTGTGTGTGTGGGTGGCGTGTGTGGATGTGAATGTAGGTGGTGTGTGTGTGTGTGTGTGTATGGCGATGTATCTTTCACTTTTCCTGCATGTGGCAATGAACCGTGAAACCGTAAAATGTTATGTTCTGAAAATCTGAAAATTTTTAGCGCGCTTCAAAGCGTTCCACCCCAGCTGCTCGCTCACCACTCCTCAGCGTTCTGCTGCTTTAGCTACTTGTTTGGCTGCCGCTGCTACTGCCACTGCCACTGATGCTGCTGCCAGAGCTTCCACCTGCCAATAATGTGGACCAACCGATGTGGGGTTGCCGCTCCTCCGCTTGGCTGGCATCTGCAGCTTTTCCATAGAACAGGTGCCCGGGAGCTCCTTCACTTTGCCTGCCTGTCGAGTTTGTCTGCGTGTGTGTGTGTGTGTGTGTGTATATGGTCGTTCCTCTTGCGGTGTCTGCCCCATTTGGTTTTCCTTCGCCCCCCCCCCACTCACTAAACATCTGAATGTGTTCGATGCACTTATCGGCCATGGCGTGTGGATTGGATGGGGCTATGGGGCCCAAGTCTTGGGAAAACTTTTGATTATATCGATTACATAGAGTTAAATACCGAAAATTGATCATTTAGCTGGTGGAGAGGGAATGCGCCTCTTAATTTGGCTGAAGCTTAGGAGCAAATTTGTGTATTTGGGATTGGTTTTTATTATTAGGAATTTATTGATGTATAAATAATAAAATGTGTGTATTAATAGCTATAGCAGAAAAGAGCCAGTCGAATGATTTGATATCGGTATTCCCTGTCCATATTAATAAGGTTGTCTGAATTGTTAATTATGAAATTTTCCACGTTCTCGAGTAAATTTAAACAGCTTACATAGGAAATGATTTGACAATCGCGGAACTCGCTTTTCATGAGCATTTAATTTTCGGAGCTGGAACTACGCGCATATTATTTTATTTATATTATTTTATTTTTTTTACAATAATAGAACAAATATTACTAGAACCATAATTATTATTATTATTTAGAATACTATGACCTTTAGGATTATATGGAAGATCTAGATCTATTCTATATTTTTTCATTTTGATTTTCAGTATTCTGAAGGCATATTCAACATACAAAGAATATAATCTATATGTGTCCTTCTGTATTATGGATCTTATGAAGTATTGAAAGATAACCCGCTGCTTTACTTGATAGTTTTTGCTGCCGAAATTACATTTTAAAGTCTTCCACGTAATTCTTGTAATGGAATAACCCACATTTTGTTGCAATTCAACACCCAACCAAAGACGGCCAGCTGCCTATCATCTGCTTTATCGACAGATCTGAAGAGTATGTCGGTAGACGGAGCTGGGAAGTGTTCCTGTTCGAGTGCCTACATGAAATGTATTTTTAAAAACCTTGTTAGATAAATTGAATACCGCTACGGCGGCGGCTATCGATAGACATGACCACTTAGGGCTTGTGAATTTTTAATAAACACCAACCGAAAGGTATTTTCAAGGCACGTGCCACATCTCCACCACCGCCCGCTCACTTGCATGGAAATGCCTTTCCTTTGGGCTTCCTTTGGGTTTGGTTGCCGCTGCCAAGTTAGCCAACGATTTGCTTTCGAAACTTTCAAAGAGCAACAGAGCCAGCGCACACTTAATTTACGAATAAACGCGCATAATTTTATATCTACACAAGAGTTGGTATGGCCATGGCCCTCCACTCCCCACACTACCTCCGCGCCACCTCCTAGACGCTGTCTAAAGTTCTTGGCATATGAAAAGGTTGCCAACGTGGCGTGTTATAATAATTTCTCAAGATACGCATGTGGGCTACGAACCTGTATGTGAGAGCAGAGCTACACAGGGAACAAACATGTAAAAGATTTACACTTAAATTCTGGAATAAAGTAAGGCCGTACAACGCTTAGGGATATGTCGTGTATAGTCCAAAACAGGGACCTGGAATCATTTTAAATCTAAATTCTAAAAAGATGTTTTTTGCTAGTGTTGTCCTGTCAAGTCGGAATCTATTTAATTCTTAATCAAAGCTATCATTTGAGACCTAATAAGACCTCTTTTCTTTCAGTGTAAGTGAAGATGTGTGGTTTCAGCTGTGTGTGTGTGTGGGCATATGTAGTTGAAAAGTTTGTTAACCAATGTCTGGTTGCGGGCGAGGCGCAAAATTGTGCTCAAGGTGTGCCTGGCACGCACCTCGGGACTGCTTTGCTGTCTGACTGCTGCCTGCGCTGCGCTGCGCTGCGCTGCTGTGCTTGGTCTTTTGTGCAAGTTTTTGCCATTCGAATTTTACCTTTACCGTTACTAGCATTGCTCCCCCCCCCCGTCTCCGTCTTCTGTATGCTAAAAACTTAAGCCAAACTTACACTCTCACCAACACCAGCACACACAGATGGGTGCACCTGCACGCATGTGGAACCCTTTTTCGCCTCCATTGGCATGTGCAAAAAAAGTTTTATTTCGGTCGAAAACTTTTGCTCGCCACTGTTGTTTTTGCTGTTGCTGCTGCTGCCGTTGATGATGATGAAAGCGAGCGAGCAGCGAAAAGCGACAAGAAAGCAGAGAAGTAGTGGAGCAAAGGTGCAGAGAAGCAGAGGTAGACAAGAGGAGCCAAAGGCACAAAGGTGTCCGCAGAGGGGATCCGCGTAGCGCGCCGCAGACAGGGAGGGGAAAATCATTGAAGAAAGGTAAATCTATAAAGGGTGGGGCATTTTTTATCTCCAGTTGCCTATTTTAGTTGGCACGATCGCAAACGAAAAAATAATTAAAAAATAAATATGATACTTTCAGTATGATCAGTGCCTAGGTATGGCTCACCTTAGATGTGTCGCTACCTTTGCAGCGCAGAGGAACAGCACGCAGATAGTAGCAAAACAAGGCAGCAGCACGCCGTTAGCAGCAGTGAAGATGGTGCCGAGAAGTTCTGTGGGGGGGATACGCGTTGAACCGCAGCCGAGCAAAACGCGAGCAGCGTAAACAATTCGCAATAAGGCCAAAACAACGGTGAAAATAATGAAACGCCGGCAAACCAACGGCATTTCGAGCAATAAAACACCAAAAAACAGAAGAGAATGCAAGTGAGTTGCTTTGCTTCACAGTTTGATTGGATTCTAGTATGGAAACCATTTTAAGAAATTCATGTTCAATTTATATAATATATTAGTTATAGCCAATTGCCTGACATCAGTTACACATTATGTATCACAAAAAAAAAAAAACACTTCTTCACTTGTTACGAGTTTATTACGCGACGATTAGATTGTAACTACCGACAGATGCTAAACCAAAGCGACCGAGCAAGAAATGCAGAGGCTGGAGAAGAGCGCAGATCAGAGTTTTGATATTGCTGCTTTATCAGCTTAGATAAGAATACGAAGCAACAGAAAATAATAGAAAACTGTGAGAAGAGAAGATTGAGCTTGGAGTAGTGCAGCTGTTCTCTGCTCTTGTATTCGGTATCTTCTACTTTGTTTTTGCTGCTGTCGTGTGCCCAGGTTCTACATTTGGTACAGCATCTGTCATTTATGTTTTCAAACTATGTAGAGCTAATATATTTATGTACTCGTACGTATGTATAAACATACAAATATATGTACATTTATAAATATAATAAACTCTATTGGTTGTATGCATATTAATTTAATTAATTTAGTCATCGATCATGGGCATAAATCTATTTTGCAGTTTATTTTTGGATCCCCACAATTTGTTGAACGCAATTAAATGTCGCATCTAAGGCAAAGGGCATCTGCTGTTCGTTCTTGGTTCAAGGGTAATACAGATCGCTATCTCTTTCTCATGCTGCTTTGTTACGCTTCACTTGCTTTGTTTTCTGCTGCTCGGTGCTTTCTCCTCTCTAACGCTGCCAGAAATCTAAAACTTTTGAAGGTGCCGAAAGTTGCTTAGCGCACACCCACACAGGCACTCATACACAATGTGATTTTTGAATGATAGACTTGTTGCAAATGGTGACAGCTTAGTTGCTCCGCTTTATTTTCTGAGTAACTTCCACCTGAACCTGCACATTTTTTGACGTTTCGCTGCTGCTATGCTCTCGGCTTGTTGCTACTTCCCAGCATCCATCTTCTGTACTACTCCGCTACATAATCAAATTTTGTATGCAGTATTTAATGATTAGCCATTGAATTACGGTTTAGTATTCATAGAATCTTTACTAATAGATACCTCAGGAACGTCTATGCTAACGCACCTCTGATTCACTCATATTTAACTGCTGGCTGAGCAAAAAACGAGGAGTTTTAAGAGTCGATATTTGCTAACACTAACTCCTATTCTCCATTCACATTACTTCTCTATCTGTTTTCAAGCTATGCAAGCTCATATCAATATCAATATCATTTCATATCCCATCCATCACTCAATTAACATCATTATGCAAAAGCAACAGTAACCAACTGACAAGGACAGCTATCCCCCACAGGGAGTAGCAGGAGGGGCATAGCAAGGATGCCAGGCAGTCAGAAGGCGGGATACTTACGATATCAAGCAGTCAGGTGCGGGATACGATATCAGGCAGGTAGGAATTAGTCGTTTGACTATATCCCTCTGCACCAATCACACAGCTGTCAGCGTTGACGTGCCACTGCGGGACCAGATTAAGGTAGGGTACGTATACCAGTGGGGGTCTGCTTATGTGTGACCGTGTGCGTGAGGTGGGGTTTGAGGTGGAAGTAAGAAACTAAAGACCATTAAGGAGTAGGAATCATTGAGAACCTATTTTTTAATACCCTACAGAAATGATACTATGATATATTATTTTGCTGCAAATTTAACAAAGTTAACAATTAAAATTGTTACGTTAGTAATAATAGTAATACGTGTGTAAAATTTCTTGAACATTATTATACAAAATATTTGTGAATATATTGCATGAGGTACCAAGCTGTGTTCCATTTCTTTTAATTCAATCAAAGATTCCTTTAAAAAAAATGTACTAAAATTCTTCGCTCCCTTCCCTTTTAATACATAATTCCCTCAAACATGACATATTCCATAGCACATGCCCTGGCTTGCTCGGTTTCCTCGTGACTCTTTGTTATAAAAAGCGGTGAGATTTGAAAGAAAGACACGTGGACAGATGTCAAGCACAGCATCGATGGCAGCCACCACAGCCACAAGAGGAGGAAGCAGCGAGTTTTTTTTGTGGCACACTGTGGACGGCGGCAGTTGGTAGTTTCAACGTCAATTAGATGATGTTTACTGCATTTGCCACAAATTGACAAACTCGTCCAAGGCACAAAGGGATTTTACCGCGCCTTCAACACAGACTTTCTTTCCGTCTGAACCACAGAAAAGTAGCAAGAAAATATATATGTAGAAAAATATATAAAACCAACACAGAGAGCGGAGGAGTAAAGGAAAAAACAAGTGAAAAATCCCAAATGAAAATTCAAAGCCAAAGAAAATATGCCAAAGCAAAAGCGAAGAGGGAAAGAAATTTGTGTTGCTGTTTCTGGTTTGCGGCTATGTTCAATTCTGTTGACGTTATCAAAAGTTGCGGGGAAAAATAAGGACAACCTAAAGAAAAAGAAAATCAGAAAATAAATGTGTATATATATACATATATTGCACATAGAAGAAGGAAGAGGGAAGAAAAGGATACAAGTAATTTGCCAAGGGCAATGTGGGCACAACGGAAGTTAGCATTGAAAAGGATTACGGCGTGCCAGAGACTCGTCTTTTGTGTCCAACTCTTAGACGATATCTACCTCTGAATATCTCTCTCTTTCTGTCACCAATACTCCGTCTGCTTCTCTCTTCAGTCTGTGGGGGAGTGTATGTGTTGACAACAACCAGTTAGCATCGAAGCTAGTGGGCCATTTGTCGCTTCCCCCTTGGGGACCTTGGCTCTGTCTGGGCTTCCATTTCGCCCACGTCCCTTTCGAAGGTAAAAAGTCAAAGATTTTCTGCAATTGGGATTTCGTTATTATAAGCATTGTTCCGGTATTCTTTTCCCCTTCCTATCAACATTTCTTCTTCCTTTAAGTTGGACAAATTGAAATTTGCATTTTGATTAGCTCTCGTTGAATGGCAATGTCCAAGGTGGCTCTGGGCTCTATCCATTCATTTACATTTCAACAGACTAGGGAGCATACATATATATAGGTGGAGAAGAGATGCTAGAGATAGAAATTACCAAGGTCGTGGGCAGGCAGGCATATGTGTCCATAATGTCTTCATAATCCTCATGCACAAAGTCCCATTTTGGTGCCGGACAAATTATGACACTTACTTACTAATTTCCTTCCTAAATGCATTCTCTGCTCCCGAACCCGGTTTCGGTCCCTGGGATCTGTCTTTCATCCTCCCTGAAGGCCCTGCTCCTACTTGCTCTAAGGCTGCAGTTTAGCTTCAGCTCCGGGCTGCCATAATATCTCCACAGACGGCATAAGTTGTTAACTTAAGCTTCTACAGCAGCTTTTACTGCTTCTCCCGCTGTAACTGCAGCTGTATCTGTATCTGTAGATGTGTGTGTGTGCAGCTCCTGCCCTACCCTACTATTCCTCCATCGCTTTTCCTGCACTACTGTTACTTCATCGCTTTTCCATGGGCCTCCCGCAAGCATTTCGAGAGTATGTGCGGAAGGAAATGTAAAATTTTAAGTTCAACCATAATTTCAGCATCGTCCGATGCTCGACTCTGAATGCTGACTGGCTCTTGACTCCTGGTTCTCTTTTTGGCTTTATAGAGCTGCTGAATGTGGTACACCAAACATGTCTATCAGGTTGTGCCCTTCCGTCCATCTTCTACCTCCTGACCAAATCAAAGATATCCCAAAATTGGCTCTTGAATAGAAGCACAGGGTCAGGATAATTACAAGGTATGTGTGCAGAAAGCTGATGGGTTTTTCTAGGCAACTGATTCGGTACAGTTGAATTTGAATGGCAAGAACTGCAGAGATATGAAACCAGAAAAGGAAACATTTCACCAGCTATTTCTGTAGACCATTAACAATGACCAAATAACCTTTAACGCTAATTACCTTTACGGTTGGGCCAAACTATGATATGTAAGTAATAGATTGGCCCTTTAAATTATTCAGCGGAACCTTCCCGCAATGATACTTCCAAATGTTTTCCTATGATTAATTTTCCAATTAACCTTTACCTGCAGTTGCCTCTAAGCTTCAAGCCATCAAATATTAGCTTAGCCTTCAATTTTCCCCCGCAATCAGTTATTAATTTGTCCTCAAAAAAAGGAAAATTTCTATTTTTGCAGGTTTTATTTTTTGTCCGAGAGCATGTAAATTTTATTTTTGCTTTATTTACTGCGGTTTCGCATTTGAGGGCTCATTTATTTGGCAATTTGTATGCAAAATGCACACGCAAATACAAAGGTCTCCTACTCTGCATACGACTGTCCGTTGTCCATTGTCCGTTTTCCGTTGTCCGTTCGACTGTCCGTTGGCTGTCATTGTCTGGTGTAATTAGAAGGATGTTAATGAATTTCATTTGTTTGTCTGCCTGTCGACAGCATTCTGTATTCTTTTTTCCCCTCTACATTTCATTTTGCTTTGCTGTTTGTTTTGTTTTTCTGTTTTGTTCACTTTTGCTTTCGTTGCAGGTGGCGAATGCGTAATTTGTGTACTATTATACGCTTTCGGAGAGTGTTTTGATTTCAAAAGGAAGACAGTATCGCTGTTAGGCTGTAAATTTTAGTAGAAATAATCAATACTGATTAATCCATTAAAATCTATTAAGGCTAAGCTTAAACAGTTCTTAAAGATGCCATCAGAATCATTTTACTCTTAAAGAAATATGTCTGAAAATCAATGCTATAGTTCCGAAGGGTATCCAATGCTTCGTATTTTTGTGTTCAATATCATTTGCTTGCTTTTTATTTATTTCACCATCCAATATAATTCTTTTGTTCAACGATTGCCCATTGCCTGTGTTTGCCTGTCCAGTACTGTCCCCCGTCCTGTCGTGTACCGGCCTGGCTGATAGTTATTTAATTTTTAATTACTTATGATGGTCGAGTGGGGAGAAAATTTGAGTTTGAGTTCGGGTTGGGATTGGCATTGGGATTATTGTGGGGGTCAGGAGGAGCCATAGTATTGGGGCATGTGCATTGAAATGTGAAATTAAATTTGCTTTCGCGGACCACGTCTTTGGCAATTAATTGTTTAATTTGGTTATTTAAAATTAATGATATGTTTTTCATATGTCATTGCACATTTGCGCTGGTATTTTATATAAATATATGTATTTACATATATACACCACACATATACATATCTGTGCATTTTTTTGCATTTTTTTTATCGGCATTTTAAATAGCAAATAACGTTGAAACATTCATTTCAATTATGCAGATAGGCGTAAATGTAATGAAAGTTGAACAAGAGGATTAATGCGGCCAAAGCTCGTCGCGGCTTAAAGTCAACTTAATGAGTTCCACTACCACTTTCAGTGTCAATTCAAAGTCCGATTTTTTACAGTTAACGGCCATTTGATTGCATTCCCTGACTGAATACACCCAATTGAACACTGATCAGGGGTTAAGGTGAGGTTAGTTGACTGACGGAACTCAGTCGGAACTACAGTGCGTCGCGAAAATGTAAAAGCATGCATGCACTAGATGACATTCGGTAAGTGAAGGTGATTCTTATTTCTGGTACGATAAATAAGACATAATTTTCATTATACTCAACATAACTGAGTCATACAATTGTGAAACTGACTGTTCACATTTAATCCCACTTTTTATGGATCGCTGCAATGATTTGGTTTCAGCTAGCTTGTTCGGATAATTGACATTCATTTTTTGCTGCTTTCAAATAGTTTTTAATGCTATTAATGTGAAAAAGTACTTGACTAACCAATGAAACGAAAGCCCTCAATGCAGGGAATTAATGAAATCTGATTACATTTGGAACAATAGAAAATTGCAAATATATTTAAACAAAAAAAATACAAATTAATTTAGGTCAATCAATGTTGATTGGGAGATTACGTGAGCCTTTTTTAAAAGCAAAAAGGTTGGTATGTTCGCATGGATGTCTTCAAAAAAATTAAATAAAAGTATTTCTTTTTACCAGTTGGCTTTGTTTTTAATCAAATTTTAATCTTATTTATAGCCTCTGCATTGGAATCTTGGAAATTCCGATATTTAATATAAATATTTCACACTTTTTCAGCAGTTAATTCTTTCACTTAATCATGCAACTAAGATATAAGTAACTACGGTTAAAATCCTTATTAACAGTTCACTGTAATTTATGGATTAAAACCTTTAATCCTCTTCTGGACTTCCCTCTTGTTTCTCCAGAGACTGAAAGGGATAATTTATATGACAATGCTTCATTAAAAAATATTTCATTTCCATTTGCTGTTGATGACTTCTGCCTCGTGTTCGCTTTGCCTCTGTTTAAGCCTCTCGGACGGACATGGACAGGGACAGTCAGTGGCTGATCTTTTTATTGCTCCGAACCGCACATGGGAAAACCCTCGGCTACCATTTTTCTCCCACTAACAGTTTGCGGCTTCACTTAATGGCAGAATGTTGCTGTTATTGTAATACATTTATTAAACATAATTTGAGCGCGTAAATTTCAGCATAATTTCCAGTAAAGGCTGCCAACAGCGAGACTCTCTCACTCTCCATTGCAATTAACATTCATTGTTGTGTGCGACTTTTTCTGCCCATCGATTGGAGTTGGATTGGAGCCAGTTTCAGTGCGATAATTATGGCCACACAATAGTTTGAGGTTGGCTGGAAACTGGCGGGCTTAATGGAGGGCCGCATTTAAATGCATTTAAGTAGCATTTAAATTGACGACAGCTCCAGCTGGCAGTCGGGCGTCCCTCTTAACAAGGGATAATTGCAACTCAACATGGATCAACTAGATCAAATTCGTGTGAATTATTACAAAGAGTTTAGTATGTCGAGAGTGGTGGGTAAGTCTACATATTAGAGGAGTAATTCCCTGGGATAAAACTGAATTGTTTCCGAGAAGTATAATGAAACATCATAGAATCCAGTGATGCATTTTTGACCCACGTAAACACTTAACCAAACGTGGCCCCTGCCGAGGGCCAACAAGCCTGGACAGGTGCTTAAATGATTTACTCAGTTTTCCAGCAATTAACTTGCTTAAATAACGTACAACGCGAGCATGTGTGGGTGAAGGAAGAGGCGGCGACTAATTTCAGTAGCGCAAAAATCATTTGCAGCCCTTCCTTTTTTTTGGCTGCTTGCCAATCAGGTCACGATTTCGTCGCTCGGTGCGTCCAGTTGTTGGGGCCACTGATTTTTCATGTTTTCATGGTGCTGTTCGTTTGAAAGGGTCACAGAACATGTTCATAATGTACGCTAATGTGCATAATGTATGCGAGCCAAGACCGAGACACGCATACCTGCACAGGGAGAGGAGCACACGTGCCACATACACACACTCTCTAGTAAACACGTGCAACACCAGCAACAACATGAAACTGGCAATTTAACAAGCCATCAACGTTGATGGTGCCGACAATGATGTCAATGATGGTGATGGCGTCGCCCAGCCTCGTGCCTAGCAATAACAACCAAACAACAACCTAAGCAACAGCCACAACAATCAGTGACAACATGGCCATATTCTGCTGCACCTTCCCCAA
The DNA here is from genome assembly GCF_018151105.1 of Drosophila obscura. Taxonomy (NCBI): domain Eukaryota; kingdom Metazoa; phylum Arthropoda; class Insecta; order Diptera; family Drosophilidae; genus Drosophila; species Drosophila obscura. Next base: position 5,771,520 of record NW_024542791.1, on the reverse strand, counting down.
CGTCCTTTGCACTTGCGTTTCTTTACTCCCAAAAAAATAGAAGCTGACAAGGCTATAAAGTTATTTCAGTATACATGCACACATTTGGAGAAGGGCTAACCATTGATGGCTGAACATCAAAGATGGTGAAATTCCAAAGCGAATAGAACTTTCTTCAACCCCACAAATGTTAGTTAATTTTCAGGTAATTTACCATACACTTAATATGCTAAGTAAACGACCCTCCCGCTCAATCAAAACCTATTGCAATTATAGAGAGTTGGGATGAAGAAACGCCCCTGTGCAATTTTACAATCTACACTTTTGCACACGGCAACGGAAGAACAAAAATTAAGCCAAGTCAGTGGGATGTTTGGTCCTTGTCACGTCGCTCCTTGAGCGGCAACTTGAGTCTCACGTAGTGACCCAGTCCTCAGTCATCCGAAAAAGGGAATACTTAATGCAAAACTTTTGCCTTTGCGCCTGCCTGCCTGCCTGCCTGCCTGCTGCTTATCTTCTCGTGCTGCACATTCAATATTTATTACGCATACGCCTGGGTGACACGCTCGACTAAAACGAAGCCAAGGCCCCAGACCAAAACTCTGGCCAAAGACCACCTATAAGTGGCTTAATTAGTGCGACAAAGTGTTTGCCAATTGAGCAGCTGCCGCTGCTGCCCCACTTCGTTGCAACTTGCGGCCTTTAATCAGCTTACACTCTGTGTGTGTGTGTGTGTGTGTGTATAAGTCGGGGTCCAGGGCTCCTGGTTTCCTGGTTTCGGGTCCAGTCAAAAGTGGCTTGACTTAAGCCCCGATTCCCCCGGCCACACAGAAATGGTGCTCCTCCCCCGCATTTCTACTTTGGTCTGCTCCTCTGGCCATGTTTCCGTTTGTGCGTTAATTTTATAAAAATTTCAGCGGCATTGAAACAAAAACAACTAAAAATTGTGCTACTGATGGCTTTGACTCGTGAAGCGATTTAATTTGGTCGGGAATACCCTATTTGTAGATGGAAGATGATGAAAAACGGAGGTGCAGAATATACAATTTTCGATGCTTGGCTACACTAAACGATGTCTATTAAAATTTTTCATATGTAGTTTTCGATTTAAATAATGCTGTTAAATAGATTTTCGTTAAAAATATATTTAATTCCCATGGTAGTAGGGTATTTCCGAGTGGTATATTCCCCTTGATTCTTTTTGGAAACGCTGCTCTAGATCCTGAGTACACAAAAGCCAGGAAATTGAATAAAATTGCCATGTTATGATTATGGAAAGGAAGTGTGTGTAGAGAGAGGGAGTCAAAGAGCAGAGCAGAGATGAGAAAACACAAGAAAGGAGAGGAGAGACAGGGAAGGAGAGAAGGACTGACTGCAAAAGAGAGTGGCAGCAGGAGCAATGTCAAATGAAAAGTTCTTTGCCTGCTGTGCACCGGAAACAGCCTTTGGCTTTGAGCTTTGCGCAAGGGTAACGGTAACGGTAACGACAACGACAACGTACGTACGGTTAACGGTAACGGAATGGCAACGGCAACGCGCCATACGGCAACGATAACGGTTACCAGCCAGCTGTTAATGAGCACGTATGATGACTTGACTTCTGTACTCCCGATGCATTGACTTTTGACTCTCTTTCTCTCTCTGTAATTGAGAATCGTAATTTTGCTGTCTGCTGTCCCTGTTTGTGTGGCATAATTTTAATATAATAATGATGGATACTATCGTATTTTTATTATTCCTGTGGCAGTCTCTCGAGCTGCATATTAAATTTCGTTGAAAATTTGTTTTAATTTCATTAAACAACAACAGCTGGCAATTTACACATCAGTAAAGACTGGCTACTGCCAGGGCTGCTGCCACTCTGCCACGCTGCTCGGATATAAATTTTGCAGGGCGAATCCCTTGCGGCCCCTTGTAACACAGGCTGAAGCGCAAAAATATTGACATGTGTGGCTATGGCAACGATTCCTGGTGGTTGGGCATGGGTAGGGGGAGGCACTGCAGTAGGGAGCAGTACGGGTATCATATGACCAGAAACAGGACCAGAACCGGCACTGGAAATGGCACCGGGTCTGTTGTAGGTCGGCCAGCCTTCTGCAAATAAAGCGGAAAATTGTGTTTTTTTTTGACTCTGGTTTTTGTGTTTTCCAAAAAAAAAATTGACGAATGAAAAAAGTGCACAAACAATCAAATGCATTTCACTGTTCGGTGTGCGTGTGGTGTGGGTGTGTGTGTTTTTGGGGTGCGGGTGGGTGTGTGCATGTGTTAAAATGACCTTTGGCTTTTATTGTCGCCAGCATTGTTTCACTCATGCTACCCCGCAATCGTGCTGTACTCATCGTGGGTATATTTTATTGTACATATATTTTACCACTCTACGAGTATCTACCCATTGCCAGTCGTTCTCTTGTCTGCCTATGAAAACAATCCCATCTTAGGATCTGGGGGGACAGAGTAGGCATTTTTTTCAGTTTTCCATCTGTTCAGTTTTTGTAAAATGTCTGCTGTGATTTAATTAGCATTAGCAATTGATAAAAACATTGACAATTGTTTTAAAAAAGAAACATTTTTTTTTGCTATTTATTAGTAATTTCCGCTGATTTTTTTTTTTTCTGCTCTGTGTGTGCTTGCTTCACCAATCTCCATTCATTGATCTTTAGCTCTTTACTCTTACTAGTCGCTGCTGCAAGGAAATGCCCTCCTCCTCTTCCCTTTGATTAAACGTATCTGCTGCTGCTTTCCTGCTTTGATCTCCTACGTTTCTCTTCGTTTTCTATTACTGCCGCTGCTATTGATCTGCTGCTCTTTTCAAGCTTTCTTTCGCTTTTCTGCATTTTGCATTTTCTGTCGCTCCCCTCATTCGCAATTCTTTTATGCACTCTGCCTTGCTCTCTGCCTCTTTTACAGTGGTTATTTGTTGCTTTATTCTGTTGCACAGCTTCCAGCTGCTGCGTTAATTGCATATTTAAATTTATGCCGTTAATTGCTGGCAGCCCACGAGCAGGATTCATTGCCTTCATTCCCGTTCGCTCGACTGAGTTATGTGCTGCCAGCCAATGCTCCCACTCCCACTCTCTGAAAGCCATTCACTCCGCCCACTTGATGTGCGGGTTTGGGCGTGTCTGCCGCCTCAATCGTTACATTTTATACATTCCATTCGTCTGCGGCTGGAAGGAGTCTCCGGGATGCTGGGGGAATGCGTGTATTACGGGAAATGCATTCAAAGTGAATAAAATGTCAGCTTTTCACTTTAAGGGAAATAAAATCATTCTCTCGAGGGTAAAAGACAAGAGGCATGCTTCCAAAAAATTAAAGAATTCATAACATATAAAAACAAAATTCCAAAAATTTTTCAAGCATGCTGATTGTTACTCGCTACCATCCCGTAAATTAAAATAAATTAAAAAATATAATAACGTAATTTATCAGCTTTCAAGAGAAATAGATTAAAAATAATGGCAACGGAGTAATTTCTTAAAAAGCAATTCTAGCTGAGATGATGCTTCTCTTCTTCTGCATCTGAAGATTGTCTTCCAAATGGAAAAATGGATCTTATTCTAACAAAAGTTTTAATTAAAAACCTTAGAACTCACATTAAAGATTGCAATTGTGTTTATTATTATTACATTATATAGCTGCATTTTTCCCTAATTTTATACAAACTCAAAGGGAATCGGACGCAAATGTCATCGTCAACGGAAATGTAAAATGCAAATGCAAATGCAAATGAGGGGAAAATTAAGAAAAATCATCAAAATGTCAGCAAACTTATGAACAAAACCGAAACATATTTTATAAGCAGTGTCGGCAGGAAGGGCCTGCTGTTGAAGGGACAGGCACAGGCACAGGCTCCCTTCAAATTGAGATTTCGATCGCCATTATTCGAAGAGACATCCCAACCCTGTAGAAGTCCCAAGGAGGATCGGTGTCTGCAATTGTTCTGGTTGTGGCTCCAACATCAGCAGCTCCTCTGCGGTGTAGCGTATGATGTTATCGAGCGGATAACTTTCCGACGATGGCTCGAACTGTACGGGCGGGCGACTAAGCAGGGCCTGGGCATAGGTGAGATTGCCACGACGCTTCTCTGTCTGGAGCAGTCGTGCCAAAACACAATCGGCTGTTTCGACAATGGGAATGGGTGGAATGTAGCGTGGTATGACTACAGCTACTGTCGGGTTTTCAAATTTGATCATTTCTGGTAAGTTTTTGGCCGAGTTGGACACTGTCAAAGGTCGATTGCTGTCGGCGCGCCACAATACCGGTTTGTTGGCGGTCAAAGTTGCATTGGGGTTTGATTTTGACTTATCATTCTCCTTGTCGGAAGCCTTCAGCCGTTCCAGTTGGCGTGTACGACATTTTTCATCCCACTCCTTGGTTGTGGGGATGTAACGTCTGGCGGGCAGGTTCGCCACCGGCTCAGACTTTGCCTCAGTGTTAACCTCAAGCTTTGGCTCAGTTTTCACCTCGGGCTTTACCTCAATTTTGACCTCTGACTGCACCACTGGATCCACCGCAGTCTTCAACTGTGGATTGATGATCGCTGTTGCCCGTTGAAGGCCAAAGTATCGCTTCTGGATCATCCTCTGAGGCGGCGGCTTCTCCTGCTGCACCTGTTGACACATCTCCTGCTGGAGACTCTCCCGTTTCAACATCTTCTCTTGCATCATCTCGTTATGTAACTTTTCCTGTTTTAGCGCCTCGTTAAGCTGATTCAGCTTGAATATCTCAAATTGGATATCCTTTTGTAGCTGGTCGCTATCAATCTTCATCACTTGATTTAACGTTGGCTCGTTTTGGCACTTCTCTTGATATGTCTTCTCCTTTTGGGGCTTCTGCTGTAAGGGCTTCTTCTTTTTCTGCGTCATCTCTTTCAGGACTCTTTCGATTCTCTCCTTCTTGGCCGCACGCAGCTTATCCACGCGCACCCTCTCCTCTGGAGTGAATCGCACTGGCGAATGCGATATATGGCGGATGACCTCTCCAGCCTCCGCTTTCTTAGAAGGGTCAACGAAGGGTCCGCGCAAGCGTCGCTGCTCCACCAATTTGAGGGCCTCCAAGGCGATTTTTCTTCCGTGCTCGAGTCGCTTTTCCTCCAGAGTTAGATCTACGGAAGCCACAGTGACTGCTTCAGTTTTGGCCTCTTCTGCGGGGACTTTTTTAGGTTTCTCCTCCGCGCTGGCAATCTCTCTTTTGGCTCGCTTGCCGCCAGACTTAATTTCGAAGGCGTAATCTTCGTTTATCTTCGCCGTAACGTGGGTGGGATTAGCTAAGAGAGACAGAGGCAGTGTACACCATCATACAAAGAAATGCTTTGAAGCCTCACTCACCTGCTTTATCTGGTCGCTTTGGAAATCCCTTCCAAGGCAATGTCAACTTTGTCTTCTGCTGCTTCACATCCTTGGACTCAAAATGACGCTTAAGCTGTTCGAGATCCACTGGGGCAATGTCTTCATCTGCCTTGACTGCCACAGAGCGTGGCACAAAGACACAAGCATTGGCATTGAGCGGAAAAACTCCGCTGCCAACACTTTTCACCCCAGCATCACGTTCTTCAACGCTTTTAACTGGATTGTGAAAATTCGGAAGCGGATACTTTAGGATCGAAAGCAGAGCAGGGCTCTGTATTAAATTTTGCATGTTTATGTTTTTTTTTATTTTCTATAGTTCTATTCTACTTTCGGTTTGTTGCTTCGGAATGTAACGTGTTGGCTACGTTAGTTATTCGCCACTAACGTATCATAAAAGGCCTACTTGGAAATAAGATTTGTAATCCGGCTCAAGCTTTTAGATTGTGGAGTTTATAGAACGTATAGAATGTCAAACTCCGAACATTTTCTTCTGAGAATCACTGTCCTACTTAAATCTCAGAGGCTCCCAAAGTTATAGCAACCACTTCAGGTTATTTTATATCTTGCGAAAACCGGCTTTATATTCATTCAATTTGTGCCACTAGGCTTACATATATGTATGTATGTATGTGCCTTTTATCCGTCATAAATCTCCGTTTAGTTTCAATAAAGTTTCTGTATCGCTAAAGTTCAGCACTGTGTTACTGTATGTTTGTGCATTTCTGATCGCTCCCACGAACATTACTCCATTGTCGACATTTATTCGCACAATAAACACAAAGCCAGCGCAGGGCCAAGAGTGAGGAGACGACGAAATAAGTCTTGGCCAAACGGTAGGTAGATGGCCAAGTGGGAGACGATGAAGATGGTTATGTGGTACAGGTAAAGGCACAGGCAGAGGCAGAGGCAAATGTAAACGGTAAACGACATTCAATAAAACGTTTGAAAATATCACGGGTACACATAGAAAGAAAAAGGAAAAGGTAAGAGTAAGGAGCGATACATGGGAGAGATGGCGAATCTACAGTGATGGTGGAGCTTTGTGCGAAATGAAATGAAAGAAGCACACAGAAATATGCAATTTCATCTCAATCAGAGTTGTAAAAACAAACAAACAATGGCCAAGTGCACTGTGAGCACAGGGCTCTGCTCTGCTATAGGGTTCCCATTCCGACCCATGTCATATGAGCCACATGCTGACTGGTGCCTTCCTTTCCTCACCATTTCTTCATCTTCTTTCAGTCTCCGTTTTCCCTTTTCTACCAAGTCCTGTATCGTTTTGCAAGCTCCAGCGAAAATGCAAAGAGCACAAAAATGCAATAAGTAAAATGTAATAACTGCTCAGGAGCTGTTGGAATGGTTGTTGGTACAATCAGCTTGTAACGACGAAAATACTAGAGCCAACGTTCATTTTCGCAGCTCTAAAGTGTGGAAAACTGCTGCCAGAGAAAGTGAAAATTTAAATGCTAAGATAATGATATCTATACAATTTGAACAGACACAAATAAATATGTTAGAGAGCTACTTTTCTCCTGAAAATATTTAATATAAGGATTGCGTTAAGTCATGTAAGTATTCATCTTTAATTCCAATCCAACTTATACTCAAACTACATAAGTGATGCAATCAAGAAGCTCAGAGATGCACTAAAATTTAAGTATGGATTCACCATTGTATCTTCAAATGAAAACTACGAGTATGTATTGGAATCCAACCCACGGGATCCCAAAATAAATCGATTGAAAACATTTCACTTGAGATAGAAAACTGAATGAAACAAAGTGCGCATATCAATTAAGGAATTATGCCATAAGCAGTGCAACAAGCTTGTCCAACAACTTGTAGGTCAGCCGGGGATTATCATACAGAGAGATGTAGAGGGAGAAATTGTCAAGCTCCGCACATTTATTTATACATGCAGGCGGCGGGCACAGAGCCCAAAGGGTTGCTGAAATTTTTGTATAATTCGACTTGGAAAGTAGGTGAAAGTGGAAACAGCAGTAGCAGCAGCAGCAGGAGGCCGCCACTAATGCATTTGTGGTCAATTTTTGGGCACAGGAGGAGCCGACACCAAACGCCCCGCACAAACACTGAAACACTGACATCATTTTAATAATAAAATTGTTAACAGAATTGCTGTGCTTTTGGCCATGGCCCGCACACACAAAAACATGTGTTGGCCTTGTTAGCACAAAACCTACACCTACACACACACCCCCACACGAGTATTCGTACAATTTTTGAGAGCCCCACGACAACGACCTCAATGTGTCGTTGTCATTGCTCCTGTTTCAGTTCCTGACTCTGTTTTTGGTCCTTTCGCAATCTAAATAAAATTGCCGACGTGTGTGTACGCACAACTTTTGCCATATTTAATCGTATTTGCACCAAACAACAACCACACCACAGAGAAATATATATATATATATACATTTTTGGCTGGATTTTTAGTGTTGGCAATTGAAGCCAACACTGAAGCACGAGAGACAGAGAGGGAGACTCCACTCCTGGCACTGCTTTTGAGCATTTGCTTATTATTGTTAAAAACTTTTTGCGCCCACACAACACAACACAACGAAACAGAAACAGAACAGGGATCACACAATTGGCCTCGACGCCCCTGTTTTGGTCTCTGCAAATGTGTTTTTAGAATATTTTGTAACGCAGAAATTACCCTAGAAATTGCACAGATGCAAATGAAACTAGAGATGGTAATGTGAGAAATGTTAAAAGTAAAAGATTGGGACACAAAGTGGATTTTATTCGGGATATTTTCAAGCTTAAATAAAATGATGAAGGCTGTGCCAGAATTTTACTAAGAGGCTAAAAATACTTCAATTGCGATAAACAGAAATAAAGTTAATAAATATATTTATTTATATTTATTAAACATGTTAAATATATATATATGTATACACAGTATGTTTCTGTATTCTCTATTCGGATTACTCTTTATACGATTACTTCCACTTGAAAATCCCATCTCGAATTCCGATTTTCGGGCTAGTTTACCTTTGTGCCGCTTTGGCTTCGTACAGATTTTTAAGCTTGTTTCGGACTCTGACTCTGCTGGGGCAGCTTAAAACGTGCAGCCGAAACTTTTGCCTGGGCTACGAGGCAACTTTTAAGACACAAATTTATGCCAGAACAGCGGACAGAATGGACAGAGGTTAGCATGTGTGCTTGCAAAGTGATTAAAAATTGGGTCAAGTGGCCCGGTGTGCGTGCGGTGGGATATTAAGCAATTTGGGATCGGCACGCACACAAATCAAAGGATTTGCTCATCTTTTTTTTATGAATACTTACCGTGCTCCGAGCACTTAAAGTTTCTCACCCATAACTATTTGTCATTCAACCAGAAAAAGAACCTCAGAGAGAAAGATAGAGAGCGAGCGAGAGATGAGAGATTAGAGGAAGAAATTTCAACTTAATTACAAAACGAGACCACAAACTGTACGCTCAGACAAGTGCAACAAACAGAGGCAGAGGTAACAACCAGTTAACTGGGTGGCATCAGCATCAACATCAGTTGACTGTGGCGCCTCCATGCCCAACCACAGGGAGAGACAGCCAAACAGGGATCCCACTTGCTGCTGCTTGCTACTCGTAGAGGTGGTATCTGGGAGGTACAGTGTGTTGGTGTTTGTTTCCCCGGGTTTGTTTTGGCTGTGGTTACAGCGGCCTCCCTGGCAGCGGCATGGACCAAACACCAGAAACAACAGAAACAACTCCCAGATGCCGCTCCACTCCACTCTCTGCGGCATTCCTGAAATTCTGCATTTCCACTGGGCTGCATCATGCACTGAGCGATTGCGAATCTGAGGGGATGCTTAAGCTTCGGGATTCCTTACTGAGCATACAACTCTGATTCGTGCCTGTGTGTCCTTCCAATTGTGTATCAATCATTCGCTATTCGTGCATAGGACTAGCGATTGGGCTTTAGTTTGCCTTGAAATTTTGGAATTGGGTTGAGGTACATGGCGTAAGAGATTTGTTTAATTGATTTCCTTTGTTTGGGAAAACGTTTAACCACCGATTCCCTTTAAATTTATTTTCGTTTCCAAGGTGCAATAATCTTTTGTTGTACCCATTGTACCATTTTCAAATCAAAATCAAATGCCACTTAAATGCCAGCAAGTGGAAAGATATGGGTTGTATGCGACTCTGTGTGTCGTGCTATTGCATATTTTATGTGGTCATCGGAGTTGGGAGAGGGGCCCCAACTGCAGCTGGGGCTCCAACCACAGGACACGACTCGACTCCACTTAGTGTCCGCTCGCTCTCCGTCTGACTGCCTTTAAATTGTTGTTTTGTTGTCCGAGCCTTGATTGCAGACGGAAGGATCTTTCTGGACAAGTATCTGCGTGGGGGCGTGTCTGTGTGTATTTAACGTGCCTTAAATCACATTTGGTCTGTAATCAAGCTAAACAAATATGGGCACACTGTACCGTACTGGGTGATGTGTGTTTGAACGAGTACGAGTATTGAGAGGAGGAGGAGGCGGAGGTGGTTCACTTGTGTCAAGCTTTCGGTTGCGTTTGGGTAAACTTAAATTTAGACCCCACAACCCTACCGAAAATGCATGCCAGCGGCTTTGGGGCTCTGTGTGTGTGGGGCTGTGTGGTTAACTGGGTCAATTGTTGAGCTGATTTTGGCTATAATATACAGTGAATCTGGAAATTAGAAGTTAACTGTAATGACAATCGATTGGTAGGCTCCACTATATGGTATGCTATAACCATAACGAAGGATTAGTAGGAGCAGCGCGTAGTTGAAGCAGAAAAAAATAGAAAAAAAAGAAAAAAAATAATTTAATGTCGAATTTCAATCTTTACTACAGTAAACTCATCGCAGATCTATTAATTTTTAGCATTATTATAATAACTCGGGTCGAATAGATTTTATCAGTACATATGTGCTTATCAAATGACGTCATGCAGTTAGAAGATCCGAACTACAAATCCATTTTGATGTCCCTTTAAATTACTCTCTATGCTCTTAGTTTAATAGTTTCAAATCCCCGTCATTTAGAGCTTTTGTTAATAGCCGTAGCATATATAAAATTGCAACTTTTCACTGCATTATAGTTACGCAACGCACTGTCCATAAAGGCTGTCCAACGGACTGACGAAGCTGCAGTTAAAGCGCTTATGCTCATGCACTTATATCTATACGTACAGTTTATGGCGAATGCCATGGATGGGCAATGCGGACATTTTATTGTCACAGCGACCCATCGTCATAATCATCATCGGCATTGCATTGGGGGCGGGCGGGATTCATTTTTTATGCAAAATCAATACGAAACTGTCTGCTGAGGAGGGGTAAAGGGCGAGAAAGAATTGAAATCTGATTGAAAAATTGCCATAAATCGACGTCAATTCAATTAACATAAATTGTTTGATTAATGATTGACAAATGCTAAGCAGACAGACAGGAACACGGTGGATGAGAGAGAGATAGAGTAAGAGAAGGAGGCCGGGTTGATTCCCGCAAGTAATTGCCGCATAATTCGATAACGATAGCCATGACTGATGGGGTCCACACACACAGACAAACAGATTTTACACTTTGCTCGAACAAAATTTGGGGCCAAATAATTTTTTAATTCCCATCCGAAAATCCAATGGAAAAAAATCATCAAATGCCTGAAAGTCATTAATCACGCATTGTACTTTCGAATCCCTGACCATCCACTCAGTCAGTCAGTCATTCTCTCACGCCTCCTCTCACTCCTTCAGTCAATCAAACAATTGAATACATTTCAATCATTAATGGACACAGACAGTCGAAGGTAGCACACGGTCACCGCCTTCCTTTCCCTCCCATTCGAACACAATTGGATTTGGCTCGACTTGACTTGGGTCAGAAAGTCGTTTAAGCCCCGGCGCCAGACGAGACGGCGATTGCGCTCATGTCTAATTGATGGACAGTTGCTGAAGTTGCCCTAATGACGGCGGCGGAATTATTGAATTATGATTGCGAGGGTCGTGACCAGTGGGAAATCGGGCAAAGCAAAGAACTGAAAGCTTAGGTAAGGAAATGTAACAGTCTAGGTGTTGTGCAGTCAGTGTCGAGAATGAAGTTGATTTGCTATTCAGAGTTTCCATAAGGAAATTAAATCATTTAAATGGAACGATACGAACGAAAGTTATTTGGCCTTTGTAGCAAAAATACTGATACGATACTGGGATCGTACTACTTTTTTTCCCATTTAATTTTCTCCTTCACCATTTATAGATACATCCCATCGAATTTATCCAATAAAATTCCCATCGCTTTTTGATTAGTTGATCATCGAATTGTGGTAAATTATTCTCGATTTTGCAGTGCATAAATTAAAACAAATTTTTGGCATTTATTTCTGGGGTAGGAGAAACGTAGCGATAGCCAACAACCATTATTTATCTCCGACCTATTCCATAGTTCGTTAATTTGCGAAATATTTTAGTGGCTCTTAATCGATGCATTTTCACTGTCTGCGACATGAATGCCACACTATGTGAGTCCTTCTACCCCCTACCAACACCCATATATAGTATTTGTATTTCTGTTCTAATGAATATGCATATTGGGGGTTTGGGGCCCCCAGCCACACTGAAAATGTGTGGAAATATATGCGTACTGCGAAATGGAAAGGAAAATGTATCGTTTTGGCTAGGACCAACATGAAATATTTTTGCATGCCTTTGCCCAGAAATGTTTTTGGAAAACATAATTACTTAGTGGGTTGGATGGCGGCTAAAGAGAGTTGTAATTAGCTTTTGTAATAACTCGTTGAATTATTTGCGTCGATTGAGCAAACAAAAGGCTGGCTAACAGTATTTGGAGTGGGGTTGGAGATACAGTAAGAACTCTATCGAACGAAACGGGAATCAGACGACTTTCTGGCCGGAAAAGTTATAAGTAATAATAACTATAAAATATTCAATAAAATGGCGACAACGATTTACTATGTATAAATATGAGAATTCTATGTACCCAAAATTAATACTCATATAGAACTCACTGTATAAAGTTTGTCTAGCCCGCAGGCTATTTTCCAAATAGAAATGTTGCATAGCTAATGTCAGTACCGACTCCTCTCTTTTCTCCGTCTTGTTCCTAGCTCTTTACTCTCCCCTAATTCTCCCTTTCTCCGACTAAGCTTAACCCCTTTCAATCAGCGAGTTGTGTTTTTCTTGTCCTTTTCCCGCTAATTTCCTGCGCTCTTTTGTCAAATTAAACACACACACACACACACACATACAGAGACAAAAAGTTTTCCCCTTTCTCAGTTTTCTCGGCTTTCTCCGTTCGCTTCTCAGTTTTTCTCTGTTGGTTTGTTTGCCTGTTGGTTGGGTTCATTTATCATGATTTTGTTTGTCGAACTTTGTCGCGTATGTTCCCCTCTCCAGCCGACTCCTGGATAGGCGGAAAAGTGTCTCCTCTGTTGTTATACCCTGGAAGAGGGCATTGTGATTCTGAACAGACGTTTGTATTTAACAAAAGGAAGGCTCTTCAGACTCATACTCAAGTCAGATGAATCAATATACTCGCATGTACCAATATCTGCTGATTTATACCATATAATCAATTGAATAGATCTTCAAGGGTATCTAAAACTTCTACTATCGTTTCCTCTGATACTTTTGTTGTTCTTGATGTGAATGCCAGCAGCAAATGGCAGCTGTTGATGGTACTTCTACTTCCCCAAGCCATAAGCAGATCCACAGCCCTTGGGAAGGGTCTCCTGCTTGTGTCAGGAATTTTCCCTCGGTGGGGGGGACGCTCACTTTTTGTTTGTCTTTTTGTCAGAGAGAGCCGAACCGAGCCAAAATTGCAAAGTGATTACTTTTGATTAGTTGCAAAAAGAAACGTAATTTGTTTATCGCTTTTGCTGTTGTTGCAGGTTGTCACTGTCGTTGCTTTGCTGCTTTGATAAATGTAATTTGGGCCAAAACTCGCTGATTACAACACAAATTTCCAACTGAAACAATGGAAAACAATGGCTAACGAGCTGAGATTCATGTGTGGAAGCGTTTGATGTGTGTCTTTGTTGATTGTGCTGCAGCAGAATCAATCCATGTTGATCAATTATTTAAGCCGGTTGTATCACAAAGATGAATACGAAAAACGTTACAGTCTGCCTCTTTCTGAATCATTATCTGGGACTGAGAAGCACAAGCCTCGACTAAATTTCTCACTATTTTCCAAACTAATTTTTTGCAGTCTTTCCCAACAACTGAAACCGCAATATGAAAATGTTTGTGATGCCACAAGTTTTTTGTTTAAATTTCAGTTGAACGGAGAAGCTAAACAACTTGGCTTGGCCATACTTCTGCATGACTTTCATTACTGATGGAAACGTATTCAGATTGTTTGTCTAGGATAGAGTGGAGTGGCGTCTGAAAGTGGAACAGTGGTGGAGTGGCTCTGGGGCAACTATGGAACTGAAGGGGCAAACTTAATCTAGGAGCAACCGAGCTTACATTTTTAAGCAGCGACAGCTGCTTGCATGCAAAATTATGACTTAAAGCGCAGCTGGGGCCATGGATCTAAAATGTACTCCTACTCGTAGTCGTAGTCGTACTGGTACTGGTACTCTAACCAACCAAGGAACCACTCTGTCCTTCGTATGCTCCCACACACACACACACACGCAGGAGTATGAGCACAAAAGGATAACATAGAAGTAAGTTATTCATTGTGCACGCAAACATTACGGAAGTCATATGTTAAAGGCAGGAGAGCAGGAGCGAAGCGAGGCAAAACCTGGCTAAAAGGTAGCAAAAGGTAAAACCAGCAGGCTCCCACTTCCTCTTCCAGCTGCCGCTCTCACAGCATGAAAAGCTGGCCAAGTTTTTGCCGAGTAAAAGAAAAGAAATATGAAATATGACTCCAAGTCGAATTGTGAAAACTTGCAGAAAGGTACGAATAAGCATATCAAGATCATAAATAAAACACAGTAACAGAGAGAGTGAGAGAGAGAGAGAGGGTTGGAAAATTAAATTTTCGACTAGGAAAACCTAACCGAAAACATGGCTCCCTTCACAGCTCGTAGTCCCTGCCCTATATGGTGTAGACTTGGAGTGCACATTGCTAATATACGCAACGCGCTGCCAACTTTGATTTGCAAATAAATTATTTCGTTTCGTTTGCTCTTTTACCTCCAAAATGAAAATCCTGCCCAAAAGACCAGAAACATGGAAACCAGAAAGAAGAAAAGAAACAAAAACAGGTGAGGAATAGCTGGATAAATGTACAAACGTATACATTTTTATAGGGTTTTATTGGGGTATACTGGTTATAGGGAGAATAAAAATTTCAATCGAAGTTTAGTTTAAGGTGGTCCAAAGCTCTTTTTATCCGATGAAGCTCCTACACTTCTATTATTTTAACTAGTATATACTGCTAAAATACCTCAATCAGTTATAGGGTTTCCTTTCAATCTCTTTCTATATTGAGTGGTATCAGCAATCCCACAACTTGACCATCAATTCCTGCCAACTCCCTGTTACCTTCCGATTCCTTCCCATCCTCCATCCCTCACCCACCTTTCACTTTACCAGAATTTTTCTTTTGCCTTTACCCCGCAGCATTCTAACCAGAAAGTTAACTTGAACTTAAAATAAAAGTTTTCTTCGTTTTTTTTTCGACTGGAATTTTTGTTTTCGGTTATTCCACATTTTTTTCGTGTGATTTTTTTTCCTTAGCGTTCCACACAAAGTCAAATATCATAAAGTTCGCTACGCCTTTTTGCATATTTTATTTGCGCTTATTTCAAAAAGCGAACGAACGGGGCAAGATGAAGATGACGAAGAAAAAGGAGCAGGCAGGAGAGAAGAAAAAGTTACGGTTGCTCCTTTCATTGCTGTTCCTCGCCTCGCACTGCTTGATTCTGTATGACACTTTACAGTGAACTTCATTCAGTGAACTTGCTAATGATTCGCTCTTTAATTTTGGCATTAAGACATTAACAATCTCTAAAGAGGGATTTTTCAGAACAATATTGAGAATTGTAGTACATACTGCACTGACAATTTGTAAATTTATCTGTGAAGAAGAACTTACTTTTGGCAAGCAATAAATCAATCCAAATGGTACAATTTCACTTATACTTTTGACTTCTTGAGTTTTAAATGTTTCATAAGGCTTTTTAATTAGTGAACTAAGTCATTCAGTATAATGTCATACAGCCTCACCGCTGCCTCTGCTTCCTTTACTTCTGCTAATGTCGCTGCCTTCAGTCAAGGTTTTTCTCATCCTCACCCACTCAAAATCCCAACCAATCCCCCCACATCCACCACACTTTCTCTCTCTCTCTCGTATTCTGTCTGTTCCCCTCTCCTTTTGGAAACAATTAAATTATTCAACCGAAATTTGTTGAAGCTCCCGAAAAAGTCACGCGCACTTGACGGCCGGCAACAACAACAATAGCAGTTTCCCAAACTAACTTTTCCCGCTTTCCACTCTCGTCGGTGGCTGCTGCTGTTGTAGCTGCGCTTTCGGTTCGGTTCGGTTCCAGTTGTCTTTTATCCTAGTGCTCGGTTCAGGTTTTTATTTTCCAAATGAAATGAGTTTGAAGTGCATTTGATGGTGGTCGCCAAAGTTCGGGCGTGCGCCTTCTTTTCAACATCAGTGGGCGTGGCCTGCAACTTTTTTGGCTGGTCTTTTTTCATTATAATTGTTGTTGTTGTATTGAGCATTTTAATGGAAAAGTTTTGCAGTTAAAGGCGCCTTTCCACCCAATGGTATTTTAAAAGCTATTCCAAAAAGGAAAACGCAAAAATGTACAGTTTGAATGCCAAAAACAATTTTTTTTGGAATGACATAAATTTGATATTTTGCGATTGGTTTTATAAAAGAAATAATCAGATCATTTTTTACATATTTTATTGATCATTTTATATGCTAAAATATTCTCGGTAAGCATCACTCGCCAGCGGCATTACACAATTTACGGTGAACCACGCTCCGAGGACCATCGCAACAGGGAAAACACACGTATACATGTATATACTTCAGACATATGCATACATACATATATAAATGATTAGGAATAGGTATTGGCATTGAAGGAGCTCTTTAGCTTGATCCAGTTTTTGGTGGCGACGTCGATGAGTAAGGAGTAGTTATTCCGCACGTCGCAGACAACTTTCGTCAGAGAGAGGCAAGTCTTCTCATCAATCTCGACAACAGCTTTTCGGTGTTCCTCGGCGTGCGGGTATTTCGCCACCAGTGCAAGGGTCTTGTCGCGTACGGCGAAGTACTCCGAAATCATTTTGAAGCAGTCGATTGCATTCAGCTCGATTTTCTTGAATTCATCGTTGATATCCTCCTGGATGGAGGCGCAAATTGCGCTACCGGATTGTATAGTCAGTACCGTTATCCACATATTCAAGAAATTTGCTGCAAGCAAATGCAACAACTCGTAAGATCTCCAATAAGAAATGACACGCTGTTCACTTACCCTGCTTTATCAGAGTACGGACAATGGTCTGGACCACTTTGATCATTTCGCAGACCGTCTTGTTACAAGGCACTGGGCTGCACGTCACAGCTGGGCATCCGGCGACAATGACATCGGTGAGCGCACGCTTACTCTGAGGCTGATCATCGATGCAGCCGTCGCAATGGTTTTCGGCAAGCACTGGAGGCAGGACAGGAATGCATAGCTCCTGGCGCAGCTCTTCGAGATCTCGGGGCTTGAACATTGGCATGCCGAGCAGCTCGTTCAGCTCGACAATCTTCTCAGGGTAGCACTTGGTAATCAGCTGCTCCACATTCTGAATCGCAGTGTCATACTTCTGGACTTTCGACGGCATATTTGTGAACATTACAATACCGAAATTCGCGATAGTGCACTGAGCAAAAAAAAAAGAACTGTGGAGCCGTAATTTGTGTATTGTGTGCGTTGGCTTTGTTTAATCTTTGTACTTTTGTCGGAAAATTGCAGTTCCTGACTGTGATGCAACGTGCTAAAGTCAACTTTTGTCAGTCACAGTCAACGTTGACAGTTTCACCACTAGCAATGTTTGGTGTTACGATAGATATTGCAAAGTCAACGTTTCTATCTATCTATGTTTTCAATATGAAAAGGTGATCTTTTAAAAAATGATTTAAACGAAAAATATACACCTTCCGCCAAATTAATAACAACGGATAATGATAAAGTGTATTATGAGTGCTGTCTGTTTGGATTGGATTCCGTTGATTAGCTGTTTCATATAGGATTGCACCATTATATCTCTGATCTAATTAAAGTTTATTTATTTATATATATTTATAAGCTGTTCAGACTGGGACTGTGTCATGCTTCTTTGCATCTTGACGGAGACGCAATTTTCGAAATATTCGATTGCCTTTGCGCTTAATTGCACAATTCTGCACTTTTCTGCCTATCAGCGCAACTTTCACCCCTAATAACAAAAAAAACTTGCAAATCAAAGATAAAATTTTGGCGCTAAAAAGTTATGGTTGTGGGAAAAGGTAAAAGTATACATAACATAAGTCCTTAAACTAATTTTATTATTATTATAAGACAATTCTCTGAGCCCCTGAGGCTATTCAAACACTTCTGGATAGAACTTCGATGGTTTTCATGGTGTGAAGAAGAACTCCCAACTACAAAGAAATGTCTGCAAGTAATAAATAAATATGAGCATCACTTGTCTTTGATCCATTTTGCCGTCGTCTTGCATTATTCTGTTGATTTGCGTCTGTTCCGATATCGATAGAAAACGCGCAGAGTGTGAAAAGGCTTTAACACGTTATATCCAAAAAATATCTGCAAGCTCTTCTGATGCAATTGAACTATCGTTGGATTTGCCACCTCTCTCCGAGTCCTATATTGTCATCGCTAGTGGGACAGCTGTTGTTTCAATTAATTTATCCGAAAAAAGCGTACGCTGCAAGGATTGGTAAGTTTTCGGGCAAAACCACGCGAATTAAACACACCCTGAACTCAGAATGTACAAATTAAGGCATTAGAGCTGCACAGGCTAATGAATATAAAGCCCCCAACCGCTCTTCTTGCAGACAACCAATAAGTGAATCCCATCCAGGCCCACAATCTAAGATGTCGCACACTATTCTACTCGTACAGCCTGGGGCTCGCCCGGAGACTCGCACTTTCTGCGACTACGAGAGCGTCAACGAGTGCATGGAGGGCATGTGCAAGAGCTACGAGGAGTATCTCAGGCGACTCTACCCTAACAAACTGACAATTGAATACGAAATCAGTCAGCTTTTCGATTTCATCGATACGATGAAGGACATCTGCTGCTTGGTGTACCAGAAGACCACCAAAACCTATGCTCCGTTCAACAAGGAGTGGATCAAGGATAAGATTTATGTGCTGCTTCGTAGCTCGGCATCCATTGTCAGCGCTTGAAACGAGGCGATGTCACGCAGATCAAAGCTACAAGAAGAAGAACCACAAGCACGATTCACACCTCCAACATAATCTGAACCGTGTTGATCTGACGTACTCTAAAATCAATCAATCAAGTGTATTCCTTACTTAACAAGAACTAATAAAATGTAGAAACTCACAGCTGAGCACAGATCACCTCTGGTTGGACTTGGGTTTCAGCATCGTCATAGAAAAGATCAATCTGCAATGGAAATACGAAGAGATCTCGAAGAGGTGTGCTGCTAGCAGCTAAGCATTCCTGTCCTGCCCCAGGCTCAAAGGTAGGGCGCCACCAGCATTGTCGCCGGATGCCCAGCTCTGACGTGCAACCCAGTGCCTTCTAACAAGACGGTCTGCGAAATGATCAAAGTGGTCCAGACCATGCCGTACCTGATAAAGCGGTAAGTGAACAGGTGCATTTCTTATGGAACTTACGAGTGTTGCATTTGCTTGCAGCAAATTCTTGAAGTGGATAACGGTACTGACTAACAATCCGGTAGCGCAATGCGCCCCACAGGAGGATACAACGAGAATTGAAAAAGCTGAATGCAACGACGCCAAAATGATTGAGTACTCGCCGACGCGACAGACCCGCACGGTGGCACCCCACGCCGAGGACACCGAAGCGTTGCGAATTGAAGAGACTGCCCCTCGAAGAAGTGGCGGACGGAAAACCACCACGACGCTACCAGACGGAACAGCAAAAGCCCTCAAGCCAATCCACCAACGCAAGAGCAATTAGTAAGCCCGTCCTGACGCCAGGTGCGGGACCGTACTACACAACCAAGGAGGGAGATTTAGAACCAACAGGGAACAAGGCGCAAAGCAAAGACCACCCAAAAAAAAAAAGCAGAGAAGGAAAACAAAGTGACATTTGGTTAAGTTTCAAAATTGCAGATGAGCTCTGTAGGGGAATGCACGTTCAGGTGGTTGTTTTTGGAGCAACAGTTTCGTAGTGCCATTTTTCACATTTAGCTACGGAAGTTTTTGGATGTAGATTCGAATTCGATGTATTACTTTTGGGATAGGACTGGTTTGTAAGTCAGGCGAAAAACACTTCCAAGAAAAGAGATCTTGAAAATTCGAAGGAAGGAAAATGTTATAAATATGGTACATACATATACATACATATGTACATATTTCTATTCGTTTGTTTTTCTATTTTCAGATATTTCTGTCCGTTGGTTCCTCAAACATATATTGATGGTTTTTCTCACCTGTGAGTCATCCTTCAGTTGCAGCTCGGCTTCTGGGTTTGCTTTAAGCCATTTTCCATTCAACATTCAATTCAATCTTTCCTATCCCTTGCACCGCTACGAGTCTCTCTTCTTCACTTTCTCTTATACGACTGTCTGTCTGTCTTGAAAGGCTCACCTGCATGTGTCACTCGATTCCGAGCAATGCTTTCCCTTTGGCTTGTTGCCTGCATTGCACTTAAGCACCAATTTACACGCAGAAAAAGACAGCAGAAGGCAAAAGACGACAGAAAGAAACAGAAACAGAAACATGAAGAAAGAGAGAAACACAGTAGTGCAAAAAGACACGGGCAAAGAATTGAAGAAAGAGTTAGAGAAGTGTAGTTTTTCTAGTTTCTTCTTTTTTCCCCACATTTCCATTTCCGGGCCTAATGGCGCATCGTGTTCTAGGCCTCTCACATCAGTCGTTGTTCTATGTGGGGTTTTTTGTTAGAGCTTAAAACAGGTTCCTTTAGAATTCGCTCAAATGCTGCTCCCTTTTAAACTCGCAAGTGTTCAAATTGAAGAGGATTTTGATCACACTTGATGTCATTTATACTAATTTAAAAAATTGAATATTTCCATGATTAAGTTTCCATACGTTTACTAATACACTTCATAAGAGCATAAAATTCCACTCAAAGAATCACTCTTCAACAGAGATACAGGTAAATTGGTGGAAGCTTCCCTCTTATAGTTGCTCTGTCTTGATATACTATTACGTTCATGGCCACATCGCTCCTGACATGTCTTTCACTTTCTTATCCTTTCGCTAATTATGTCCGAGAGGAACTTCATTAATGCAGCAATTCAACATCATTCCCGCTATATGCATGACGGCTTGGAAAACCAGGCTATTTACGCTCACTTCTTTAATCATGTGATATCAATATGATGTTTAATTTTTTGTACGTATTTTTCACAATGACTGGTCATTGTTCAACACTGGCTGCCAAATAAAAACAAATACCTTTATTTACAGATTTTATTTATGCGCTTCATTAAAACTTTAAGTCGGCTTTATTTACGTCGACTGACATCATGCGCATCAGCGGCATTGTTAATATTAATATTAAATTTATTTTATTTCATTTTGGCCAGTATGTACATATATTTTATGCACAATAACACTGTGTTGATGATGTTTTCGTTATCGTACGAGTATACAGACAGTATGTCGGGAGAGTATTCAAATGTTGGGAAAGATTTACTGTCATTTATTTGACAAGAATAAAATCGGTATTGAACCGTGGCTAGTAATTTTACGAGTGTCAAAAGTTTCAGTATCATAAAAAGAAGTTGTTTTTATTTTTAAGTGTCAGAAATTGTCCTTCAAATATTAAGGAACTGCTTTAAAGTCTTTTTGAGAGAGATTGTTTCTATGGTGCATTTCATATGATTTACTCTCACAGATTCGATCTTATGAGTTCCCACGTATGAAACTATATATATATACAAATAATTAAAACCATAATTTTTGTATTTTCATTGTCCAAAAACTTTCCGGACTCACTGTGTACATTGTGTTCAAAGTGAATTGGCTGACTCTGTCCGATGTCGTCCTGGTGCCGTATAAATCGCACTCAATAAAGCATATAGAAGGCATAAATTATATTTTGCCTGCTCGGAATTTTCATTAAGCCAAGTCCCAGACACAGTCGGCAGAAGGGAGACAGCAAGACGGGGAGAGAGAGAGAGAGAGTGAGACGAGGGGAAAACGAGAGAAGAGAATGAGAAAATTGCACAAATTAAAGCTCTTGAAACTTTAATGCAATTTCAGAGCTTCTACTTATTCCACCTCCTCTGCGCTTGAGTCTTCCTCTTCGAGTCGACTTGTGCTTTCTGCCATTTCTATTTTTATTGTATTGGCCAAAAAGCAACCGACAACCAAACAACCGGCAACAACTCTCCAAAAAACAACCAAAAAATTAATGAGCGCAATAAACATTTTAAGTGGAATTGTTGGTGAAGTTGTTAATTTTTAGTGCAATTTATAATTTTATTTTCCACCGAGCAAGTGTAATAAAATTGTTTGTGGGTAAAATTGGCAGTCAGAGAGAAAGAGGCGGAGAGAGGGTTAGGAGTATCTCTCCTCAATTGGCATCATAAATAATCAGTTTACAAGTTAGTTACGCAGCTAATTTCTTTGCGCTTCCTCTTGTTCCATCTGGTTTTGACCTTTTAAACTAATTTCCCCAAAGATTGGGCAACCTGAAACGCAAACGCAGTGTCCAAGTCTCAGGCACGCAGAAGGTGACGCTTTGGTAGCCTCCTTCCTAAAAATACCCCCACCATCTAACCTTCTACACCCAACGTATCGTATCGAATCCCCTCTCTGATACTTTGTTTATTGTTGTGAAAGCCAAGCACGACACCTGTCGAGCCGTTTCTGGTCTAGTTACGCTTTTGGCCCGCACAAAATTATTAATATTTTATTTGCCACACCATCCCCATCACCATTCCACTTTCACCTCACATCTCTATTCTGCCCCTTTTTACCACCCCTAATCGTTAGTTCTGTGTCGTTCGAGGGACCTGTCTTCCGTTCCATTCCGCATTGCATACTTGATGACGCTTTCATCTCGTTAAGTGGCTTAAAGCCTTTCCTCGCTGACCCCTGCCACATGAAGCAGACAGGGAATCTTAACGGAATGCGTGTGTGTCTGTCGCTATCTCTCTCGCTCCCTCTCTCTCGCTCTCTCTTTCTGTGTCTGACTCTGTTGCCCCGGAAAGTCCCCTCATTGAAGCTACCTGTCATAATTGCGCAATCTGTTTCGGGCGTTTATAGCATTAGCGGTTAGCGTATCACCAACAGGTCGATTCAAGATTGTCAGTGGGGGATTCTGGTGTGTATTGGATATGCATTTTCAATGCGGCTTAGATATGGGGGGATACTTTGGACGGATTTTAAGTGTGATAATTTCAGAAAGCGACTCCTCAGTTGGGAGGGGTTACTTGTACTCTTATGGCTAATGGAAATTCTAAACAAATGCATACATATGTATATGAAGTAGCCACAGATTTTATACCTTCCTGCATAGCCTGTCCTTCTGGTAGTTCTGAATTCAGAGCTTTTTTTATATGCAGCAGATAATGCTGTTCAGAAGTTGGCATTATAAGTCAGCTGTTTGACTTTCATCCTGCAATGTTTCATATGAATTTATGCATGAAGTCAATGCATTAAAAAGGAGCCCCCCTACCCCCACCCTCTGCTGTTGAATATGGAAAAAGGAAAATATGCAGTTACCTGAGCATAAATGCATGTCAAACATGTGTTTGTGCGTATCTGCGCGGAAGTTTTGCACGGTACTCAAAGAGTGAAAGGGTATATTGTTATCGCGAAAGCGCAGAAAATAGTCACTTACCTTTCAACACGAACAAGGGTACAGAAATGGAGAAAAACTAACTTGGGTATTCAGAACTTTAGTGATATATTTATTCCACAATTTAGTTTTATTTTATTTAATGTATACATATTATGTATTATGCATCGCCATCAGATATGCATTAATAATTTCAACTGAAATGTCTCTGACATTGAATCACTGCATGATGATTTTTTTTCGATGTTTTCCCAATCGAGGGTATTCCTATAGTCAATATGTGCTCTGTGGACTTGTGCTTGCTGTAAATAATTTTTTATGAACTTTAAAAATGAGAAGCATTAAAATAACTTGGAATATGTATGATGAAGGCGGAGGTAGGCGTAACCATGGACGAAAGAATGTTGGAACGGATCGGGATGGGGTACGATACGTACTCGTACACCGAAAAATAAATACAGCGAATATTTAAATGTATAATGAGCAGCTGAAAGCTTTTTAATGGGTTTTCAATTAGATGAGGTCAAGTTGAGCCGCAGTCTCCGTGTGTGTTTGCATACACATACATACATACGTATATATGTGTATTTGTGTGTGGCACCGAAATTAGCATACCACCTGATTGTGGACAGCGGTGGAGTTTGAGCTGGCAGCTAATTAGACACCAGCTGAGGCAAAAGCCATCTTCCTAATTGAGTCGGATATTGAAATTCTTTGTAATTACAGTTTAAAAGACATCAGATGCTGCAGAAGAACGACTGATGTTACCACTCCATGTAGCAAATTGGTTTGATATCTCTTTTAAGGCAATCAGATAATAGCTATAGGAATAAAGAAGAAACACTTATGGAATCAGAAATTTAATAGATGTGGTGTTTTTGCTTTTAATCCCGCATTTTATTAAGATTTTATTTGATCGATATGTACCGTTAAACTGGCATACACTCAAAATTTCTTAATTTTTATATGCTAATTTAGATGAACCTTAAACTAAAATCGCTTGTAAGTTCTCTTAGCATGTAAGGTTTCCTGTTAACTTTTTCCATTTAAGATTTTTCCAATACCTTTTTCTCTTCCCACTCCGTAATGAGCCCCGTCCCACGTGCCACGCTACTCCATTTCCGCACTTAATTCCACCTTTTCCCACTCGCTCTGTTTACTGCCAACGCCAACTCGCATTCCTTTGCCTCACAATCTCTGCCTGCCCACTTTTACAGTTATTTTAAGGATTTCTCCTGAGGCTGCGGTTCGTGGTTTTTTTTTACAATACTCTATAATGTGTGCAAAATTATTTTGCAGCACTGAAATTATATATAATTAGATTGGACATGTTACATCGTTTGCCACTTCACATCAGCGTGTGCACGCGGGAATTCCATCAGCACTCTTCAAAGAATAAGGAGTAGCACTCAAAGCTGGGAAGGGAAATATTCTCATATCGACGACTGATCAATGAGTCAACTGCACAACATCATTTGAACTAACACGGAAACCCATTGATTATGATATTGATATCGTTGTTCAGTCAACTTTTGGATTATATTCAGCATATTCAGCGCCAAAAAGTGAGAGGTTGAGAAGTAGAACTAAGAACCTTTACAGTTGAAATGATTTCCAGAGGGTTTTGTGCCATTTGAGCTGATATTTCCTACAGGCCGCCCGCTCTTTGCTCCAACATTCCAAACCTCCTGTCAGTTCCGCCCTTAATATAAACAGTAACCATTGTATCTATGAGTGGGATATATTTTTTGTATGTAAAAACCAATGCCCCATACAGAAAAAGAAAACGCCGCAAAAATTTTTGCATGCGTCAGTATTTCACCGAAAATATTTTGCAAGTACAAATAAATCCATTTCAATGCAAGTTGCACAGTACCCCCAACATACAACAATCGAACCAACGAAAAAATAACCCAACATCAAACAACAAAAAAAAGACGGAGGATATATGAAAACTCAGCGAAACCAAAGCGGCACAGCACGAGTATTAGTGGATTAGAGAGGGAAAAAGATATGGGCTAAAGATAGGGCCAGCGGGAGATGGAGAAAAAAAACATCAGAACTATGTATACGAAAAACCGCATAAACAACAACGTAAATAAATCAATGTAAACAATCGAAACAGTTGTCGGTAAATTGAAATTTGAAATGCAACGCTGCCGGTGCCGATACCACGGTACGGTTACGGGTACGGGTACGGGAGTACTCACCCCCTATTCACCACCCACTCGACAAAACGTCATTGTAACCCCACTGTCTCTTTATCCATGACTCTGCTCTTTGTGACAGGAACAACACTACCAACAAAACACATGTGTGAAAACAGACAGGCGGAAAAAAGAAGAACACTGATGATGACGACGACAACATCCCACATCTAGCATGAGGCTTGGTAACCCTGCCAACCAGATGACTGAAGAAGGAACGGAACAACAAATGTGGGCAAGTTCCGAACAAAATTCCGAGTAAGCGTTAATTGACAAATACTTGAATCGAGTGGGAAGAAGGGGAAATACAATAAGGATATAGACAGAGAGTAAGACAGAGAAATGAATAAATAAACGGAAATATGAGCAAACTGTATGCTATATTTTTAAGGCACTTGCAACTAAAAATTATACCACACAAAAATTCCTTTCAAAGAAAGTCCAACAAAAATAATACTGAGAGATAAACAAAATTGACCAGGAGTGTGCGAAATAGAAAGAAAGCTGTATAAATGGAGTGGCTGTTTTAAATTGAATATGAGATATATAACACAATAATTGAAATATAATTTCCATAAAAACTAAAGGTTTATCCTTATTTTCATACCTAGAATCCTGGCTTCATTCAAAAATCGTAACTTCTCTCAGTCCAAAGACATCTTAATCATTAAAGAAATCCATTACGATTGCCTCTCTGCTGAAACTTTTCAGCCAAAAGGGCAACTCTCTTCTGTCTTTCATTATCCATTCCTCCCAACATAAATCTCAACCCGTTTTTGGCCCCCAACATACTCCTTTTCTTTCCACCCTCTCCGTGTGGGAGGGGAGGCGCATCTTGTGGCACGTGTCATGTGTGGCACAGCAGTCAAGTCACAGAGGATTGTGTTGCTGTTGAAGCTAGACAAAGGCAGGAAGCAGGAATGCCAACGCATGTTTTGTTGTGAGGCATTGTGAATGCGGAGAAGAATGATGGAGCACAGGAGGCACAGCCGCAGCATAAAATGAACTGCGCCAGGAAACAAAGGAACAACATCCAGCGTCCATCTACACATCTCCGACACCGCCACCGACACCGACACTGGACTCTGTGTCGTGTGTGTGGCAATCAACAATGCCACAACTCTCGCCTCGGACCATGTCCAAGTGCCATGTATAACATTGTCCGCAGCTCCATTCATTTCACACCACATAGATTTTATGTACTGAGGAAATCTTTAGCCCAAAACTTGGCCAATAATATAAAGTAATTAAAAACCGCAGAGACACTCTCGGGGAAGATCCGAGCTGACGGCTAATCTGGTTGGACTTTTATTGAGGAAGCGTACAAGTGCTTGGAGGGGGAAGGATACACAGCGAATGGGGGAATGTTTATGTCTGGCCACAGGATTTGGTGGCACCTGTTTTCTCCCCCCGGCACCCAACCTTCTCCTGTTTTCTCCTCCCTTCTAAAACAAACAAATTTTTATGATGGAATTACAAAATTTTAATGTTTGCTTGTTTGTAATTAAATTTTCTGTAGCTGTTGCTGCTTCACGTTGATGTTTGCAGTGGATACCCTCGCGAGGGGTTTTATAAATAGGCTAAAAGTAAGCCAGGATACACATCTTGACAGTATTTTATTGATTTTAATAACAATCCAAATGGCAACCTTCCCTTCAATAACATTAAATTCCTATTTGGTTCTTCATAAGCTCGAATCATTATCAACTCCAAGGGTATTCAACCCTTCGACCCTTCAAAAGATCTCTCCATTCTCTTGCTCGCTTTTTTTTTGTTGTTTTATGTGTGACTTTTATGGGCGTGACACGTGAGCAATTTTTATTACCCTGCTAGAGAAAACGGAAGTGGAGACAGCAGAAGGAAGGGAGAATGGGGACAAACAAAGGGACTGGGCAAGGACACTGCCGGTGACCTTTAAACTTTTAATTACACACAACTGTCCGAGCGGCATAGTAAATTTTTAATTAAACCAAATTGCCTTCAAATTGCGCCTGGAAAGGAGGTAAAGCAGGTCCTTACATCGCTTTAAGCTAAGGACAAATTGCAGCTATTACTTTGCACTATTCCGATTATCTATGACCGACCCGACCAATCCATATGTGGGGCACAGCCACGGCAACCCTCTGCGCGTTTAAGTGAATTATAACTTTTGGCTCTTCATTCCCTCGCTTTTGTGGCATGTGGCAAAGTTTTGTGGCAGGCGGCGGGACCAAGTTATCCACAGAATCAACATTTATATTGGCGCGTGTGCGAAAAGAAAATAGCTCAAAGGTTCAATTCAGCCACTCAACCGCTGACTGACTCGAAACAGAACAGAGCACAAAACTTAACTGGCCAAAAAAGGCGAACCAGTCAGACCCACAAAAAAAAAAAACGAAACTGTCAAAAGTTTCATTCTCTCTCCTTTTTTTTTGGGCCAACAACAAGTTTAACTTATCCCAGAAGCCACAGAGTTGTGGCAGCGATCAATGGTTGCAAGTAGGGGAAATCACAGCTGCAAACGCGGCCTCGAGATGAAGTGAGACAACCTAATCGACTGCTGGACATACTAGAAATGTCTGGCATTCTCTTAGATAGAGATAGGGGGGAAAGTCTCTCGTAGACAGAGCGCCAGCATCCCAACATTCTGTGACTCGAATGCCAGGGGCATTCGTGAAGGCTCGTCAAAAGCTGGAAAAGTCATTCAAGTACGAAGATATGTGAGAGGAAAGAAAATGCAAGAATATGCTAAATAAAAAAAATTTTGGAATAAATTTATCCAGGGTGCAGGGGGTAGGCTAAAGCCTACGAAAAAAGGTGTATTAAATTCATGGCAGGAGTGTGTTTAAATTTTGACACGTTTTTCTGTTTGACAATTAATGAAATAAGACTTTGTGCCAAATCTCGTGTAATCAGCGACATTTGAATACCAAAGAAAGCAACCCATTAAAATCATATGAGACCCATCACAGAAACCAGGAACAAAGGTAAACAGAGAACGTTTAATTAAAGGGCAATTTTCCCCGTACCCAGAAGTGACACACTTTCATGTAACCAAAATCCTTGAGTCTTGCGACCTGTAATTCCTCATCCTCTGCTTTACCCACTCCATGTGCTTCAGTTTCACCTCGGGGTCGCATCGAAAGTATCAATTTGTTGTAATCCAAACTCCCCCAAGTATGGCAAATGACACATGCCAATTATTGGTGTGCATTTTTCATGACATTCGACCTGGATACGTATTCCTTTCAGCCATTCCTTCGGTTTCCCCTTTTGACCTTTCCGTTGGGTCGCACTTTTGGTGGGGGCGGATGTGGCGGCTCAGCCTTCTGGTGGGGACGAATGGCGACGATGTTCTCAGTGCCCTTGGCCTCGCCAACAAATGATTAAAATTGCATTCATGTCATTTCCTTTATTATTTCAGCACACAAAAAAGAAAAACAAGCAAGGAAATGGACGGAAAAGGAGGCACAGCAATAAGCAAATGTGTAAATCAACAGAATGAAAATGGCATTCAAATTATTCGGATTATAAAATCCCTACATGACAGTCATCATCGGAATCATCATAACCATCATACTCATCGATGACATCGACAGCATTGTCAGCGTTGACAGCACCAATTGTCAGAGGCCAACAGGCAGGGACATTCAGTAGCAGGCGAGTAGCAGCAACGACAGCAGAAGAAGACGTCTTGCAGTCTTGGTCTTGCAGTAAAAGGGGAAGCAGGGGCAGGTCCTTCGATCAATACGAAGCCAAGGACAAACGAAAGTCCATCTCATTTGCTTTTGCTGCTGGTGCCGCTCTGATGCCTACCAATTATGATTGGCTCCTTTGATTCGTCCCGTTCATTCAGTCGATTCTTTTTCAAAATTAAAGCCAATTATCCTTATGCAAATAGGCACGGAGGTGACCTTGAGAGGATTTCCGTTGGGCAAATGAATGGCTGCAGTATGCTGTAAGGATAAGATTCTTAATGAAGCGCACAGATTTATCTTTGCAGGGGATAATAGTAGATTGATTTGAATATAAACGACCAAGTAATCTGTAGAAATACTAATAAAAACTGTAAGGAAAAAATAATGCAAAATCTGTATGGTTTTGGGTTTCTTTTGGCCCTTAATTTTTCCAACTTTTGCTTTTGCTTTATAAGTACTTTTTAGATGCGGGAATATAAAGGGAAACTTTAACGTTTTTCATGTGTTGAGTCAAGCGCTGCAAATTTAATTTGCTTTGACTATTAGCCAATAGCCGGTTCGGACCGGATACTAAGGACTGGACACAACAGAATAGAACTCCACTGGAAAACGATCCATTCCCCTCATCAGGGGCATGTTTTGCGGCTTTTGTTGTTGGCCGCAACTTTGTTGTTTGCTGCCGGATTCTCTTATGCTCCGAATGAATTCTGTTCGTCCAAGGAAATATGTGTGTATGTAAAATACTTACATGAGTCAGGGTCTGACTGGGGTGTACATAGTATGTTTGAATGTTTCTTGGCATATTTCTTTGATTTTTGGCCACAAAACCGCATTATTTTGGTTTCAACTTGCACGTTTTCCCATTTACCGTCCTTTTCTCTGTTATTTTCTTTTCGTCACTTCTCTTTCAAGAGACCAATTGCAAACATTTTCTGACGTTTTCTTGTAAAATCTCAAATTCATTTAGCACACATGAATGCATGCAACAGGAAGAGAGAAATGGGCGAAAGGATGGGGAAGTTTTGGAGCAAATAAATTCTAAGCCATTTTGCGGAACTTGCTTCATTATTAAAGAAATTTCTATAATTGATTTACTTAACATTTAAAATGGAATTTGCCTTTTAGAGTATTTTAACAATTAATAAATAAGACTATCATTATGTTGAAATTCTACTATGATAAATGTAAGCGATTCTTCAAAGTTCAAATGGATGGTATTGCGAAAGAATTCAGATAATGAGTAAGAGATAATTAAATTTACTATTCCCACAGCTACAAGCCGCCTTCAACCTACCCCAAGTCAAGCGGATTCCAGCCTCATGATATCACCGTACGGAACACTCAAGCATCCCCATTGAGTAAACCACAACTTGAGATTGAAATATTCCTTTTGGCTGCTGGATGCTGGATCCTGGGGTTTTCAAATTTTGGTTTGGATTTGGGTTGTGTTTCTGATTCTGTTTGAGCTCTGGTTCTTGACTCTGGCGGTTTTCTTAATTAAAATGTCGTCAAAACAATGGAAAATTTGTCAAATGCAGTTGGTTCAAGGGACCGGCAAGGGTTTCGTGTTGAGGGTTGAATTGTTTGCTGAGGCTGGACATCAGAATGACAAACAGCTGCCGTCTTGAGAATGCTCTCCCTGTGACCACACATTGATGGTTGATTCAATCAAAGGGACACACGACACACACATACTCGTACATACATATGAAGATGAGACTTCCATACACAGAGATACGCACCCATACATCCACTATTAATCATGACATGTGTCTGCTGGCCCTGTAATTAGCTCATTTATGTTGATTTCCTTTGACAATGTAACAAAAATATAAATTGCTTCTATTAATTCCGGTTATTCATTATGCATTTGCTCGTTCCATCGCATCCAAAAATCCCGCAGAAACCAAAAGCATTCATAAATTTGTGGTTGTGCATGCTATCGACCAAATGGCTCAAATGGTGCGGTCACTAACTGTTAAGTGCATGCCATTCCGAATTGTGATTCAAATGCCAAATTTTAGGCTAAAATAATTATGGTCTAATGGTTGACTCCTCTTTAGTTCTCTGATGTTGCTAATTACAGATGCGAATTCATGACGAATTTGCGAGTAATGATTGACTAGTACAAACTCTTTGCTTACATTGTGACAACGTACGGATTTTCGAGTATTTACTCATACGAGTAGTTTAGTTTATAGTTTATATCCAACAATAATTGTTTTAACTTTAAATAAATTAATCATTCTCTGAGCTTGAATATAAGGTAGATCCAAGTCTGAATATATCGTTACCTCACTTAGCAACCAGTCCTTTGCTTCTTTCCCTGCTTGGATAAGCAAACTGGATTACGAGTAACCCAAAAGATAGATGAAAAACCCTTCATTAGGCGGCGCTCCTTAAATATTTCGCCTCTTCAGGCACTCGAAATGCTTTAAAAGTTGCAGCTTTTTCCTCCGTTATACTCCAGAATGGCATAGATACTCGTAAAGCAAGAGAGAGAGAGAGAGAGAAGAGTGGGAAGCCAGCATGGATTTAATTAACATTGAAATGGTTTCAATTACGTTGGGGAATTAGCAGAACTTTTGTGCTGCTACTTGGGTGCGAGGCGCCTGATTGGGGACACTTGTGTTTTTGGCCTTTTGCTGCACTTTGGCGCAACTTTTTGACTCTTAAAGAGGAACTCTTACCATCTGCATCTCTTGAGGCTCTGATTGGGTTTACGCCATCTCTCTGTTTCTGTATGGCTTAAGACCCTCTCAAAACTCTCTGTCGGGGCTTAAGCCCTCCCTACTCTCTTTGTTGTGGTTTTAGCCACCTCTCTTATATCTGCCTTGGCTTAAGTCTGAGTAAACTCTGAAGAGAGAGCACATCCATTTGCGTTTAATAATCTCATAATTGCAACTATGAAACTTAAGCCATATAAATTGAGTCTCGAGTTGGGGGTCTTGCACTTTGCATATGTAGATTTTCCAGCTTCGAAACTGGAAGTTCTCCCCATATATCCTCTGTGTGTGTGTGTGTGTCTGCAATAAATACGAAATACTTAAACTGCAATTGAGTTGCGCATACGCCATGTGTGCCACTGCCACAGGCAGCATCATCAGCATTCCCCATCCTCGTCCTCATAGTCCATTGCATCCCATTCCCATCATCGTTGCTTAAAACAATTAGAAATGCAACATTGTTTTAATCTCTTTCGCATTCAACGCAAATTGCTTAGCATTAAGGCGCTCGCCAAAACCTCCAATGCGAAAACAAAGGAAATGGAAAGTGAAAGAGCAAGGCATAATGTGGTAAAGGAGGAGTGAAAGAGCCAAGCAGAATGTACTTGTAGATGAAAGAGTAAGGCGGAGTATGAAAGAGGGTGACTGAAAGAGCCAAATAGAGTATGGAAGAGGGAAAAAAGATAGAAAACTATGCACTAATTCGAATTTAAGCATTTAGATGGATAAAGAAATTCAAGAATATATTTACACAATAGCATATAGATATCGGCATATGTAGAATCAGATAAGTATAACATAACCTGGTAAAAATTCATGGATTTCTATATAATTAAAAAGTTATAGGGATCTCATTATATACGTCCACAAATATTGGATAGCAATCGAGTTCTGTTCGTTCATTGACCCAACACGGCCAAGGCTAAGCCTATCTTTGGTCCACTCGATTGTTAACCCTTATCGGGAGTTTATTGTGTGTGGTGGGGTTAATTTCCGAAATAAAAACCCCAAATCCCCCTGTGGACATTCGTGTGCTCGTATTTTGTGTTGTTTTCTAAGCCCCGAAACTACAAACTGTTTAAGCCAAAGACAAATCCGCTGGAACCAAAAGCAGCTCCATGACAGGTACACACACATGGCTAGACGAGGACGGGGACGAAGCGATGGGGAACTGACGTGGCACACAGCATAGTAGAGGGAAACAAATATTTATTTGAGCATTTATTGCGAACCCCTACAGTAGGGGTTCTCCGTACTGGTGCTCTGACCTCGTCGCGCATTTGCTGCGTTTGCTGCACACACACACACACACACACACACACACACACACACACACACACCAAAACCCACACCAACGCACGCAATGCGGGCGTGCCTCAAACTGCTGCAAGCTTCGATAAGGGGAGCCCGAGCAGCGCTGCTTTGGTTATGCGTGTTAATTCCCTTTGATAAAATAATGCCAGGGATAACCTTTAAATGGTTTTCGCTGCTGCCCGCATAGCAAATCTCTCTCTCTCTCTCTATGGCTCTCGCCCTCCCGCTGGCTATCCGATGGCCTCCTCTGCGTATACTCAATTAAGCCTTATTTATTCTTGGGCCTCCACCAATTGATTGCTGTGCCAAGCAATAAATGTATAAATAAATATTATTGAGGAAACAGCACACACGGCTGAAGCAGAGGAAATCCATCACAACAGCAATGGAATCAAAGGCCGCGTTAAGTAATATCAAAACTCGTTGCTTTTCCCTGTTTATACACTTTCAGGGGGCAGTGTGCTTACAACTAAATGTTTGCCACGCTGAGATAAAAGCTTTTTTGAACCTATAATGTCAGCTCGGAAAAGATTCTTCATAAAAAGGATCGATATTAAAGGGCATTAAAAGCTGACCTTCCTTGCTCGTTTCCTTTTAGCCTCGAACAGCATTTCTCTTAGCACTAATTGGTGCTTTCCAGGCACACTTCCCACGCATCACACCACACACACACACACAGCCATACCGAAGACGGTGGTCAGGGTTTAAGAGTGGGTTCAGAGAGCATTTAGCAAACATGACAAAGTGTTAATACCCAAGGCTGGCTGGGCATTGCGTAAGCAGCTTGCAAGTGGCACCCGCTAGACCAGGTGTGGCATGCGGCATTTGGCTGGTGTTTGGTGCCTGGTGGCAGGTGGCAGGCAGTTGGCGGCATTTGTGCCAGCTCAACTTGCTTAACGAGGTTAGTTGCGTGCGAGCGCGCTCGCGCATCAACAAATTAAAAAGAAAAATTCTAGTCAAAGAAAAATTACGCCAAAAACTAAGCTCAAAACTGGGGGAGGAGACTACGAAAGAATGTTGGAAATTTGTGTGGAAATGTGTGGAGGAATGCTGGTACATATATCCAAGGAGTTTCACCTTTGGCTCATCAGATTCTTAACGAAAATTCCGCGACGTCTGAAATATCTGAAATGGTTCAAAAGTAGTTGAATTAGTTGACATTACACGCACGAGCTATTGAAGCTTTCTATGCTCAGATGGGACAGCAAATTTAATTCCATCATCTTTGCTTCGCATGTAGTTTGAAGTCTATCCCAAAATTATTTCATTTGCATTTGCATAACTCATACGCTTTTTAGAGGGACACGAAGCAATCTGCAGTCAATTTGCCATAATTTATCACATATCCAAGAACAACCTTGATTTTTTTTCCTAACAACTTTAGATCATACTTAAGATGTCATAAGCAGATGCCCCCTCCAAGGAACGCCTATCAAGCACATATGGGGTGTGGGTGTGGCCGTCCAGGCCATTGGAACTCCATGGATGTGGGCATCCTTGTTTTGGTCCATCCTCCGCTACAAATTGATCATAATCTGTAAGCCATTTATCTTACCAACACAAGCATTGGGGCTAGAACGGGGAATGAGTTCGCACTGAGGATATACATAGATGATAGCAAATGTAGGGAGGTGAGAAGCGAGGATTGACAGCGGCGGCTTAAGATGAATGACCAGAGATGCTGCTCGCACGATTGGGCAGCGCTATCCCCCGCCATGAATGACACTGTCTGAATGGATGGCTTTGTTTGAATAGATGAATTGCTTGGCACACACCCAGGACCCAGCTCCATGTCTATCTGTCGACCAAGAACCCCTCAACAGACTCAACAGATTTGTTTTTGGTTATTTTTTTTGGGGCACTGTGCTAATTTGCCAATTTGTTTATCGATTTTGTTTTTGGCTTGTTGTTTGCTCCACAGCGTTAAGTGGCCAATAATCAAAATCACTTAAGCTTAAGTGTATTGGTTAACACAAGAAATACTCGCAGCAGTACCAGATAAATTAATGGTTGATGATATTTTATTGCATTAAATAAGTGTGGGGGCATTGTCTTATGAACCATCAACTGTTAGTTTCTTTTGATACTCAATTGATAATTTACATATATTGAAATGCATAAACCAATCCTGAATACCTTAAATATTAAATATATTAACAGCTGGTGTGACTAGGAAATTAAATCACTTTCTTCAAATCATGTTTACACCCCCCAAAAACATATTCAACGTTTTTCTAATAAAGTCATTATTCCACTACATTTAATATAGTTTCATTTGCTTTTTTTCATTTTTTTTTGTGTGCCAGATTGTGTTTATGCCCCGGCATGAAGGCTGCCAAAAGGCTAAAACATTTGTTGAATATTTTGGCACACGAATATGCCGCATTTTGCGATTTGCCACTTTAAGTCACAGAACTCCTTGACCCCTATGACACTTCATCCTGCTGTTGCCACATTTGTGTGTGACACAAATTTGTGGCACAAGAAAACAAAGTAATACCGGGTTAGGTAGAGTTAGGGGCTGCTTTTACACGATACGTTTTCAACCGATGGATATTGGTCTTCTACACAAAATGAATATAAATTCCAATTGAATGGGAAGCACTGTAAATTTTCATGAATTTACCCGATGTCGAGGGTTTTCACTCAAAAAGTGTCGGTGAAAGTGCGTACCGTGTAATATCAGCTTAAGAGAAATCATTTTATGAGCACGCCATGCACATATTGATCAAGTGACAGGCTGGCTGAGTGACAAACAAACTGGGTCTCTCTCTCTCGTCGCTCGTCTCTCTATGCTTATTATGCAAATATGCAGGCCAAATTGATTTGCTGCTGCTGCCGCGGCTGCTGCTGCTGCGGAGGTGTGTAGACGGTGTTCTGGCTAGGAACTGTGTCAGCAAGACGGGGAAAACAAAACGCGGCGTATGCGCAATTTCCTTCTACAAAAACATTCACCGCAAAATGTATGCAAATATTACATATACTTATATATATATATGTATATGTGTAGGAGGCAATGGAGGCATACGGCCACGTAAACAATATAAGGAATTGCTAGGCACAAAATTGAAAAGAAATTGAAAATATATGTAGATATATGTATAACGTAGCTAGGGGCCATCACCTGAGTGCCGTACTGTGCCGCGTCTGTGCGCGGGTGTGTCTAAAGAAATCTCAGATTAAACTAATTTTTGGCTTGTTGCATTGGAGCAGCCAGCAACCAGCAACCACATTGGAGCCACTGAAGTTGCCTTTGAATATTTAATAAGCCCACCAACAAAAAAAAAAGGAAAAGCTGCCAAATATCAAAAGTGCTATACTCGCACAACAACAGGGCACACAATATAAAAAGACGTACAGTTTTTGGCTAACGAAAAGGGGAATACACTGTTGGAAAGGGATTTTGGGGAGAAATAAAGATATAGAAATGTATTTAGAAGAACATTTGTGAAAACAGTGAAGACTTCTATACTTGTACTATATATTCTACAAAGTAATTCCTCAATATTAATATCTATTATCCTAAAATGTATTTAAACATTTATTTGACCCAGAAAAATGAAAGAGGCCTGAGCAATCAGTCTACAACTTTGTATTTGGATGTTATTCCCTTTAAGTCAAATACCAAACGAAATTCCTATCCGCCCAAAACGGCAAATGCTCATCCAAAGCTTGTAGAGAACAAACACCCACACACAGATACACACCCACACCCATATATGTACAATTGTCCTGAGGGAAATATGAATGAACGGGCGCGAAAAGAGGCAAAAGCCAAGGTGAATACCAGCACAACTTCCTCTTCCTGGCCATGGCCTCTCTCTTGGCTGGCATTTTCATGGCCATAAAGGGACCTCCGCTAACACAGAACAAAGAACTTGTACACAAATTATTGAACGCCCAAACGAGTGCAGTGCGTTTCGGGAACGTAATACTGGTTTCTTGCATTTCGAATGCCTTTTGACCCATTTACTTTGGGTTTTTGTTGAATGAACTTTAGGTAGTTTTGGAATTTAAGGAGCTCTAATAATCTTGTTCCACTTACAACGCATTCACATAAGGTAATCAATATTAGCACTTTGCATTGTTTATTAATTAAAGTTGGCCCTTCTATGATTTTCATAATTAAAATTCCAACTTTCCATCAATATATATTTACGAAACGCACTTTCTATGTGCCTTTCAGAGGCAAAGTTTTTCCTGTTTGTCCTGTTTAAGGTGAAGATCACGACCCATAAATAAATTTGCGACAAAATAATTATAAAAAAAAAACAGGAAACAAAAGAACTGAAAGCGAGAGAAGGCACGGCTCAAGCGTGGCTATAAAACTAGAATCACAGACACTTTTTCGATTACAACTTTTTTGGTCCACTTGGAAATAGAAATAAAATTGGTCAGCCATTGTTTGGCCACGCCCCTGTCCCTGTCCGTCCGTCCGTCCGTTTCGTGGTGTCCGTGTGCGTTGGCAGTCCCGTCTGTCTGTCCGTGAGTCCGAGTCCGTGTCCTGTCCTGACCACCTACACAATTTCAACTTAATGACACAACAATCACGAATGCCATAAAACATTTTCCCTGCTCGTATGCCCACGTCTATATCTATTTTGTGTATATATTGTATTTTGAAAACTATTTCCGTTGAATGCCAAACGAAACGCAGCAAATTTGGTTGTCTGGCAGTTAGTTTTTGGCTTCCATTTCTGGCCTGGATACTGGGAACTCCTCCCCCCACATTGTATTGCTATATTCTGGTGATGCCAATGCCTCTGCTGCAGACTTTTAGAAGTTTTTACTGCAGATACCCTAGAAAATGGAGCAGTTTGGGAGGCCTTTTGTATCATTCAACATTATAAGAACCTCACCAGTAAAATTGGTATCTTTAAACGTTCTCCTGGCTTTTAGATGAGCATGATCAAATGATCCTCATTAACCTCAAGGGTATTGCAATCTTCGAGTCACCCAAGCACCTTTTCCAACTGTGCAAATTGTTGTTTTGTGCTGAAGTTTTTCTATTATATTCAAATTAAACTTTTGGGCTTGCCTGTCAGCCAGGTGGGGTTCTCTCTGCAGAGGATAGAGATGAGCTGAATTTGTTTTATTTCGAGGCGAACAGAATGTTGCACACGTTGGATATATATTTGATGTCCTGCCTAATAGGGCGCGGTAGCTGCCGCTTTATTCTGTGGCTGCGGCTGTGACTTGTGGCACGTTCTGTCATTAAATTCCGCAAAAAGACCAGGCAGAGGCTGACGCTTAAAAGCGTCATTAATACGTGGCCAGGAGTGGTCTCACAAGTCTCTACATTTTTCTTTTTCATTAAATAATAAATTTCAGTGCACCTGAGACGCAGCCCCGGAGTCCGTCCGAGGCCGTGCGGCATGCGGCATGCACCATGCTCCGTTTGCCTGGCGCCTTGTGCATTTTAGCAAGTTATCAAGCACTTGACTGTAATTCTATTTATTGCAGCATTTGCCATGCGAAGCAGTTCCCGGGGCCACGACGGGACAGGCCTTGCAGCAGAATGGTGTCGACTCCGCTGGGCATTGGATGCGCTTCACCGTTGGGCATGGGGGAATCGAGTGGCAGGAAGCCAAAGGAGAGTTCTTCTTCAGATTTATGCTAGAGAAATTAAAATAATACTTTTATAATTAAAAAATATAGCTAGAAGGTAGTTGGCACAGCTGAGAGCAACGCAAAGATTCAAATCTTTTGTTAATTGTATATTTATTTATCTATTTGTCTATTGTTTTAAACTATTTTAAGATATTATTCTTAACAAATAAAAATAGCCTCAAAGCGAAGTCAAACTAACTATGACAGCCAACTGTTTAAAGCGAAAGCTCTCCATGGTACAGATGTTTTCTTAAAGGAAGAACTCCTCTAAATACACCGCATTTACATTTACAAATATGAATAAACATTGACAGAATTTCACTTAAAATATTCCAAAGCCAAAATGCCGTTCGCCTGGACAAAACCGCAGGGGCTGCCTGCCTGGTGTTGGCCAAGTCTTTATGTTAACCCCAAGGCCAGGTTTGTCCAGGGCCAAGAAGCCGCCGCTGGCTGTAAATGCAGCTACAGCTGCCGTTGCCGTTGCTGCTGCTGAAGTTGCAATTTTAACTGCCTTTTTCTCTAATTTCTCTGCAGTTTTCCCCCTGGCTGTTGGCCGTTTTCCGACCGGGAGCTTAGCACTTGCGCTTTTCTGCAACTGCCGCAAGAGGCTGCCGGAGAGATGGGAGGTCTTCTGGGCTGGAAATATAGACATAGACGACTGGCAGCCAGCGTCAGGAGTTTATTTAGTTGGCGGGACTGTATTTCTTCAAACAGACTCTCGGTGTGTGTGTGTGTGTGGGACAGAGGGCAGGGTAAGACATTGAGAGAGTCACACTGACAGCCGTCGTCCATATTTCTTATTGATTTATCTGTTAATTAAAATTCCTAGCACGTAACAGGGTGTGTGCACGGTGGGTGCGGGTAAATGGGTTGGGTTCTGGGTTGAACATGAAGATAGTATACTCGTATTTATACACACAAACACACTCGAAGGGTTGGGGGTTGAGAGACATGCAACACGAAATGCATTTCAACGGCTTGTCTTCAAATTGCAGTGCCAATGTCTCTGTGTGTCTATGTCTCTGTCCCTGTCCCTGTCTCTAAACCTATATTTATCTTTCTCTGAGCAAGAAATATTGGTTCCCTTTTAATTTGATCAAATCCCACACTCCTCTCACTCTCTCAATGATATAGGGTTTCCTATCAGTTGTCATCGCATTTGATTTGATTGATTTCTCAAAAACAAAAACCCAACGCAACAATAAATAACTTTACTGCACGACTTTCATCTGCTGACGATGCAAAAGTTAGAAATCCAACAGCACAAATTCCAGATGTAATGAAAATTCTGAATACACTTTGGGGACACTTTATGTGGTACGTAATAGCTGCAAAAAGATTCATTATGCGCAAGATACAAGTGACGTTGCAGTCCCTGATATTTTTCACATAATTTACAATCATTTTTGTAACCTCTCTCCATTGCTTCCTAAAACATTCCCTGCAAATCCCAAGCTAAACTTTAAACAAATTAACAGAAAATGCAGGACCAAAGAACGTATCTACACGAACAGTTAGTGTATCTATATCTATAGTATCTATGCCCACATCTACAAGGGAGTTTCGCCCCAAATCTGACAGACAGAGAGACAGACGGAAAGAGGCAGGAGGCGGCAGGCGACAGAGACATAAGCATATTACAATATTACACTGTCACCGGAAATAGCTATAACAACAGAAAAAACATGCAAAAAAGAAAAATAGAGGGAAAAGTGAAGGAAAAGGAAAATAAAAAGAGAAGGCAAGCAGATTGTATGCGACAAATGGGAGATAATGTTACTGGTGAAAAGGGACTAGACTAGGTAGAATGTCTGGAGAAGTGGCATGAAATTGGGGCACTGTGATGAGCATGTGAAACCCGAATATGAACCCAAACTGAAGGTAAAGCGAACAGAGAGAAGCATCGCCCAAATAGAGACGGGCCCCTGTCTATGTCTCTGTGCGGCACATTATTTTAACATTTTATGCTGGCACAACGAAAATCTGACAGTTGACTAGCGCATAAAATATGCTCACATATGTATGTATAGCATAGTACATATGTATGTTTGTATGTACATACATATGTCTAAAGGGTGGGAGCTGAGTGGGAAAAATGAAGCCGGAAACGAGCACGAAAAGTGTTAAAGGAAGCCTGAAACGAGCACGAAAAGTGTTAAAAGAAGCCCAACAACGAGTGCAGATGAAAGAAATTCCTTTTGTGCCAGAGCGTTGATATTCAATCAGCAGCACTCATATATTCATCATCATCATCACCAGCAGCAGAAGCAGTAGGAGCCGCAGTAGTAGCACTCATATCATCATCACCAACAACCTCCTGCCTGCCGCCCCATCTCTGGGCGCACATTCCACATTCCACCTAGGCCATCATACATGATTGACAAACCAGATCACGTAGTGAATCAGTGATGAATGTTTTTATGCTTATTGTTGAGTTCACTGAGCGAAATGAGTTGTTTGTCTGTCCGTGGGCTCACGTATGTGCCAATGTGTGGGCATTAGCCAGCACTGCGCGTGGTACTGGTGCTAGCTGTGGTAGTGGGAGTGAAGCATGGCACGTGTTGGTCTCGATCTTCCTTCCAGCGAAAGGATTATAAATACAAGAATTTGGTAAATTTAATTCTGATAGTTTTCAGGATCAACTCGAACAGGGTACGAGTATCAATAGATCATAAGTCATAGAATTTATGTTCTTTTCTTGAATCCTTATCAAAATTATCTAGACTTTTTAACCCTCAAAATATAATTTGTACGAAAAGAAACGCAAGACTTATGATCTTATAATCTTATATTTCAACAAGAATTTTTTATAAATTTCGAATATAAGAATACCTTTATATCATTCAGTTAAGCTTTCTTGTCCGACATTTACTTCTTTATATTTCCCCTTTTGTATATTGGAAACATTTTCATGTAAACTGTAAATAATTTTCTGGCAAGTACAAATCTGTTTTAATATTTTTTTCTATTTAACAATTTCAAGTATTTAGCTGGGCAATTAAATACTAAACAACCAAAACCAAAATTAAGATACTTGACTTATATTTTAGAATTAATTTTCCACGAGCCATTTTATCTGATAGGCTACCACCTGTTAGCTGTATGAATTTTCATATGATTTTCCCCTGTCACATTCCTCGTAGGTCCCTATTCAAATGTTTTTTATAACGATGATCAACCAAACTTTGGCTAGACAGAATTCTACGCATTACTAATCCCCCTTTAAATATATATCTGCATAGTGTTCCCACCCACACACAATACTTGCAATTTTATAAAAATGTATCCTTTTTTCGATAGACCGCAAACAGCACAAAAATATGACTAATTTAAAATGTTTTTCCGCCAAGGCTCAAGGGCTTCAAAGTAACCGAGAAACAGATACAAAAATAAAAACCGCAGCCAGGGCTGCCAGCCACAACTGCGGCTGTTGGCTGTTAGCTGCTGGCTGCTGGCTGTTGCATTGCTCATTCTGCACAAAATGGCAATTGAAATTATTAACATTCATAACATTCATGAATGACAGTCATCGTCATCGCTGGGGCGGCCAATCGATGTGGTTTTCGAAGGGGTTTGCGTTTGGGTTTGAATGGATGTGTATAATAAATTAGGTTGATTGCTGTGGGTATTCGGAACTCCCTTCATTTGCCCTCCCCACTTCCCACTGCCCCTCTGTGCAATTGCCTGTGATTACTTGGGGCAATACTTTTTCCCCTCCCACAGTGCAAAATGGGAAAATATTTGTTTGTGCTGGCACTCGAATTTCTCAGAAAACGAATCAACTCTTTTGGAATTTGATTACCAGTTTTCGTCCTTTGGCCCATCATCAATTATTCGGTTGAGGGGGCGGCCAGTGGCAAGTGTCACGGGGACTCCCGCAGGCAATCTGAGGAGAAGGCGAGCAACAATTGCAATAATTAGCGAATGATTTAAAACCGTCAGTAATCATCATTACCGTTGTCGTCGTTGTCGCTGTCGTCTCGTTCTCATCTCCTCCTTTCCTCAGTCGATTCCTGGTTATGTGCCTCGTCCAGGTCCAGTTACTACGTCTGCTCCTGGTCTATTCACTGCTGCCATCATTAACAAAGGCAAAGGGACCAAACACCAGGCCCGTACCGCACCATTGGACGGACCAACAGGACCGCAGGCATTTTCATTTCAGCTCGTGAAAATTTCAAGTGAAAATTTCGTTTTGCGACCGGCGCTAATGACGATAAATTGCGTCGCCATCGCACGGACAACTATAAATAAGTTACGCTTGGCTTCTGCACGGGTTCGACTTGACTCCTGACCCCATTTCGGGGGTATCGTATACCCATCAACGTTTGGTGGTAGGCTTAAAAATGCTGCGCAATGCGCTTCTATTCCGCCACTGAATGTTATTTCGATTTATCAAATTTTAGATCGAAAGGGTATCTTGAATGCAGTCAGATTAGGTGAAACGCTATTTAATCTATAAAGCGGAAGGGCTGGTTTTACTTATGCATGAAATAAATCAATTACAGAAGTTTGAGAAATTTTAGATGAATGAATATTGGATATGGATATTCATTTGCAGCTTTTTCTTTGTCTCATAGTGATTCCCTAGAACAGAGACGAGCAGAAGAGTGCCAGAGAAGCGGGGACTTTATTAAGTTATACTCAATCAGGGGACACAAACAACACTCGAGTTGTTGCCCAGTTTCAGTTTTCGCTCCACAGTTGGCCATGGCAATGGCACAGCAAATAAATGAAACGAAGTCTTCGCACTCTGAGTGGAAGTTGTCGCACTAGCAGTTGTAGACCCTGCCCCATTCGACCATTTGTAGTCCTAGTCAGTCACCCACTTGGTCAGTCACTTGTGCTGCACATTCAAGTGTCACTGATTTGAGGATAAGCACTTCACAGGCAACTTGATAGCCCTCTTTCCTCACGCCCTCTGGATTCCAGCAATGAGCCCACTCCGGGGACGGATTGAATTGGATTTGCTTGGGATTCAGGCTGGGGCTTGGGTCGGTTGGTTGGTTGGTGGTCAGTCAGCCGTAGTTGGGAAAATATCACAGCAGTACGACGCTTTCATTCGAGTGCCACTCGTGCAAAACGAACTAATTTGAATATATAAAATCAACGGCAACAACGGCCAAGGGGGCAGG
Organism: Drosophila obscura; assembly: GCF_018151105.1. Taxonomy (NCBI): domain Eukaryota; kingdom Metazoa; phylum Arthropoda; class Insecta; order Diptera; family Drosophilidae; genus Drosophila; species Drosophila obscura. Next base: position 5,727,573 of record NW_024542791.1, on the reverse strand, counting down.
CGAAGCCCCACACACAGACTGACAGGCAGATGGACTAACAGACAGACTAGCCAGACAGATAGACGGCAGAGAGCAGAAACCCCAACCGAATGACTGAATGAATGACTGGCAAAGTGAAATTGATGAAAACAAAAGCCGTCAATTTGCTGTAGCCATCTTTAATTGATATTCCCTTCACCGTACGGAAAACAGTTGACAACCCTGGCAGAAAAGGGGGGTTGCATTTGATTGAATGGAAGAAATAAATGAATCTGATTTGAGAGGGCAAAAGTCTGGCAAATTATGAATTTGATTAACTTTTGTGGGTGATCTTTTGAAGGGTTTTTTCAAGCACTCCTTGGTAAAATATTTCATATTAAATTAGTCTCAAGGTTTAGTCTGTGCATTGAACAATAAATTTACTCCTTACATAAACATTTTCCATTTTCCCATAATACCCTTTTTTCTTTGATCCGTTTTTAATGTATTTGTGCACATTTTTCCTATATTTTCAATTAAAATATCCCCCGATTTCTAGTTAAGCCAACAGACACACAATTTTTATATACATATCATATGTAGAAATGCTGCCCACAAAATGGCCATTCAAGGGCTGGCCAATAAATTAGCGCAAGTAATTTGTGCAATTAACTAAAAAAAAAGTAAAAACCACTATTAGTTCTCGATTCTATGCGCAAATGCAATCCATTGGCCATAAATTAAGCAAATGGCTAACGACTGACTAAGTCGCGTGGGGCAAACTTTCTCTCTGTGGAGTGTGGGGGCGTGGCAGAGTCAACTAATTTATGTTTTAACACACTCGCACATGCAAATTAGTGCACACATATGGAATAAATTCAGCAAAGAGAGAATGCTATATAAGAGAGTGTTGCGACACTGAGATGCTTGTTAATTAGGTGCGGCCTTTGATGATTTAAATAAGATTCCGAGATTATACAAATCAAACTCCTATATTCCTATTCACTTCTGTTGACAGGAAGAATCTTGGATTAGATCATTTAATTTAGAAAAAATCGAACAAACCATGAAAACCGATTCTGTCTAGCTGTTACAAACATGTACATGACCAGAACACACCCTGATTTTCTGTGCGTGTACAGGGTACAATAAATTCATATATTTTACAACGGAATGGGGCACGAGAGTACACATAATGAGCTCAAGTTTGGTCTGCGTTCTGGCTGTGGTTCTTTGCGGTGTGGCGACTGGCAACAACTGTTGACAAAATGAAATCAATAAATTTTGAGCGCAAATCAATTAAAATCCACAGAGAATCCATCCGAAAGGTCTGCACTCTTGTGTATTCTCCCCCAAAATCAAAATATTTGCCAATTTGCGGTATTCATAAAATTAAATTTGTCCCACAAAAACGCACACAACACCCACACAGACACACACACAAGTTAATAGCGAGAGGATTTTCAGAAACGAGTATTCTAATTTATTTATACGGCTTATTAAAATTGTTGTAAGTTGTAGTATTTAATTAAAATTGTTGTCAAATTTGATTTGTGTCATGCCGCCCGCCCACTGCAGCACTAGGGCAAAAGTGACAGTTCAACCAACAATTTATAAATCAAATTAAATGCATATTCTGTGAATTTGTATAGAGAAATTCCACTGTAAGGCAATTCCTACAAACAGAATAAACAGATTATTTGCTTACGAAAGGCTAGTTTTTGTCAGTTCAAATTGAACATAGAATTTGATTAATGAAGCAAGCAGGATAGAAAGGTAAATTAACCTTTAAATTGTTTTAAAATTCAGTCTGTAATTAATTTAAGAAATTATTTTTACATTAACACATAATATTACCTTTGTAAGAAATGCAATAGTTATTCGGCGAGAAATTTTTCTAAATGTCAGACAAGAATTTGATTTATTTCACTCGGCCTACTCAGGATATTTGAATGCCATCAAAATATACCTATCAGAAATTTACAATACGTACTATAAAGTAGGCCCATATAATATTCATCAAAACAGTAAAATCTGAATTGGAAATCGTAGTCTAAAAATAGTTGTATTGTATTTACACTTTTTTTGTTTGCGCACATTTAATTTTCTGAAAGATGTCCAGTGATAGCAATAACGAATCCCTCGGCGAAATCAAACGCGAGGAAGGCGGTGAGGTGCCCGGAGGAAGACGCCTCTTGACAATCGATGAGACCTGTTCCCCTGGAGTGAACCGACTCTGGTCCACAGTCGAGGATACCAGCGGGATACCAGCCGATGAGGCCCCCTGTTGCAGTAGCACCCTGCTAGGACTTGGGGCTCCAACTCCCAGTCGCACTTGGACAGCACTTGGTGCCCCGGAAAGCAGCCGCACACGACAGGAGAAACGGCTCAATCCCAATGCTGCGGTATTTGTGCCAGGCGTCACAGATCACATAATTGCTGACAAAATTTCAGAGTGTAAGTTTTAGGCCCCATTTTAATAATAATCCATTCATTCTATTGATCTGCAGTGGCCTACTACTCGCCCTGGAGCATTATCGGCTGTCCGCAAAATATATCGTGTGGACCGCGATACGATAGCATTTGGCGCGAGAGCAGCTTACAACTGCAGCTGCCTCATTCGAGCCCGGCTCAGGATATGATCATAGCAGAGCCGACGCAACCACCACAAAACGTAAATGTTGAGGTTTCACGAGATAAAGTAAAGCCAATGATAACAAAGCGCCCAAAGGGGAATAAACAAAAGCAGGAGCAGGAACCGGAGGACGAAGTAGAAGAAGAACAGGAACCACCCAAGCCAACTAAAGATAAAAAGAAACTCTTGAAGATCCCTGCTGGGCTCAAACGAAGCTGCAGCCTCATGTAAGAGCCTTTGACACATGATCAGAAGGAAACAGAGCCGAAGCAGCCACAGCACTTAAATACCGAGGTTATACGGGAAGTGGAGAAGGTACTGAACAGGAACAGAAGGAGAATAGATCAAGAAACACAATTACAGAATTTGTACAATCATCATTCGATGGATGTTATGTCTACTGCACAGATACGATATACAATATGTAATCCTACACACTTATCGAAATATTGTACGCCCACTTCCAAACTAAACGTCCGATTAAACCTCAATCAAAGCTGCACAATTGAAGAATTCAAATCAATTAAGTGCTGCAATTAGAAGAGGCCCTTACAGACTCCTTTCAACAACTGCATTTGAGTAAGCTCTCGTGGAGAGAGGTCGACTCTACCTATGACATAATTTATAGTCTACATTTTAGCGCCTTAAACGGGTTTGTTTTACTTTCCCTGGAGAGCTGGAGAAGGCGCCTGTCCATGTCGTGCGTTGCCTTGCTGCTGCCTTCAGCTACTTTGTCCTGACTTTCTAATGATGTTGAATATGCATGGAAAACTTTTGCCTTACGCAAAATTTTCTTGCAGGGAAAGAAAACTTGATTCACCTGTCTATGGGTTGCGTGGACAACTTGCGCGTTGCACCAGTCGCACAGCAGGCATCCTTTCCCCATGCACACCCCCTTTTGTCTGTTAAGCAAAGTGGCGACAACTTTCCTTTTTACGCCTTGATTATTTTACTTTTTAATACGCGGTATTTTGCAGATTAAAAGGGTATGCAGCAGTCGGGTAAGAGTTGGTAACAGGCAGAAATCTACCTACCTTCTATTTTAATCAATCTCTGCTGTGGTCTGACTTCGGAGTTTTTTTTAATTAAATGCACTCTTTTTTATAGATTTACACATTAAAAATCCCTTAAGGTATCCTCTAGTCGCATGATCGATCATAGCATTACTAGAAGCTCAAAAGGTGGGAGAGAGAGAGGGCCAGTGTGTGGCATAATGAGAAAAGTTTCATGTCTTTTCATGTCTCATTTAGAGAGGGGCTGACAGCAATGTGGGCCAAAAGGGTTGACTTCCACAAGACAATGGCCGTGGTGTGTCCTTCTCTGGCCTGTCCTGATTATGCTGATCTGCCCGGCATGTCCTGATCTGTCTAGCACTCCGTTCTGTTATATTCTGTATCCAATTTCTCATGCGTTAGGATGACGCAGCTGCCCATGACTTTTGAATGATTAAAATGGCCAAAAGGAGGAGCATTACCAGCTGCAGAGATTGTTGGCGAAAACAATTACCAAGTTGTATGCAAAAGCGCCAATGGAGGACGAAACTTTCACGCCGCTCAATGTCAGGCCAGGACATGTGGCAGGCACCACCTGTGCCACACACTCACACACCCAATCCTTGGCCGACAAAAAGGATTGGCAATTTTGTGCCAATTTTCTCCGCCTTCTGTTTGTTTATGAAACAAGTCACGTAAACGTTGTTGTGTGTCCTCGTGGAAACCCCGTTCCCCTGCCGCTTCTCGTATATCTCTGCCGGGGGCGTTGAACCGGGGGTCTCACACTCAGACATCTGGCTAAATGGGCGTGCCATCACCTTGTTGTGTTGGCGGGTGCTTGGTCCTTGGTCCTTGCTCCCTGCTTCTCCTGTCCTTCCTTTCCCTGGCGATTGTCATTGGCATCGAGAATTTAGCAATTGGCAAACGTCACGAAAGTAGCACCAAAAAAACCAAAAACTTTCACGATCTTTCGCACCCTTCCTTTTGGCCGCCTCCTGATTGTTGATTTGCTAAAGTTTCTCTTTTGATTTTCTTTTTTCCCCTTGTTTTTTCGCTTGTTTGTTTTGTGCCCTGTTTATTGCATAAAATTTATGCCCGTATATTGTGCAATTGAAAAAGTTTGTCATATTTCACTGATTTTGCGCTTGTTCCGTCATCGTTACAGTGCGTTCCATAGTTGTAGGGAACTGTGGTTGCCTTACCATTCAATATCAATGAAATATTCAAATCTGCGAATGTGCATATTCCACTAACATATTAATTTGGTTTCCAACGGTTTGGTCTCTTCACTTTTGAAGCGCACTGTACGGCGGTTAGCTCTTCATCGATGTAGAGTAGGCCGCAACCAGAATGTTGAAACAAGGGGAAACCAGAGCCGCTGGCAGAAACCATTATTTATGCATCGATTTCAAATCACTAAAAACAGAAAACCAAAGAAGAAAAAAACTTGCAAAAAAAGAAGAGTTACGAATAAACACAATAACAAAACGGAAGGCGGCAAATAAATAGACAACAGAGTCGAATATGAGCAAACAATGCATGCAATAAATATCCGTACATTTATGCATATGAATGTTAGGATATGTATGTAGGATATATAGAAATGAATTTCGTGATATTTATGTCATGATATGGCAATCAGTTCAATGACCAACAGAAAGTTTGTCTTTTCAAATATAAGGCCCAATGCTAACTATGTATTATTATAGCTCGAGTATGGATATCTGTCGTTTATTCGATATCAGAATTTTCCTCGTCACTTTTAACATTGGATGTATTCTCGTTGCAGCAGTAATTACACTCGCGTGTTTTTTCCAAAGGGTTTTCATAAAAATTGACGACTTCCTTTGGTAATTCCTCCTTTTTAGCTTCTTGTTGAGTATCCTCGTTTGGTGGATAGGTGACTTTTAATTCTTTGGTAATTAAATCTAAAGCCGTTCCTAAACGGCCTGTCAGTTGGGAGAAAAATATCTCCCTTGCCATTTCCAATAATTCTTGGGCCACTGTTTTTATGGGTATCTTGCGGAAACGCTTCTTTTTAATTGACTTTTTCTGACAATTTTTAGGTGACTTGATGATGTCGTACTCGAATTTACATTCCATAAGCTTCGTTTCGCCGTGCGGTAGGAACAGGCGCTTCAACTCGTCGCTAAAGTCCTCATATTCGTCTATATCGTCAAAAGATCCTGGCATGGCAACGAAGTTCGCAAAAAAATATGTTTTTACATCATTATAGCGTTCAATGGACATTTTCATCCAAATATTTCCACTTTGGACGGCTGCATTATAACCCTCGCGCCATCCCTGGTGGTATATGGATATATTAAGCGGTTATTGTGTAGAATGCATTGTCAAAGTTATTCCGCTTACCTTAACATCCTTTGCCATTATCATCTTGCATTCGATTTTCTTTTGGTTATCCCTTTCTATAGTTCTTATTGAAAACATAATTAAGATCAATTTAACGTGACGTTTCAGGTAGAAATTTTTGACTTTTTGTCTAGTGTTTTGGGTAAGCTGTGAAAAAGCAGATTTAAAAGAATATTAGTATGAGAATTAGATATGGAGTAGGTCAATAAAAAAAGAGAAAGTTTCCAATTCGTTGCATACAACAATTAAATCGACAACTAATGCTTCGCTACAGCGTTAAATTTTAAGACATTTAAAAATAGTTGCTTCCAGCTATAAAAACATTGGTACTGGTCATTCTCCAGTACATGTACGGGAGTCCTCGTTTCCAAGATTATCACAGACGTCGTATAAAAGACGACTGGGAAATAGTCGCCTAACCTTGAGCGCAGTATACTGCACGCTATCATGTCAGCATTAAAATGCTCCGATATTCCATAATGAGCGCAAAACAAAAAACAAAAATGTTGCTAGACGCGAAAATGAGACTGTATTTATGGTGTGCCAAAACACGCATATTCCTCTTCCCATGCGTCTTCTCAAACAGCCTCAACAATTTTATATCTGCTTCTTCCATTCCTTTTACAATTCCCGCTTACCAACGATCGCAATCTGCTTTAGCCAAACGTTCGCTTTATTCTCCTTGCTCCTTTGCCTTCATTCCCATTTACCGTTCGTTCCGTTTTCGTGTCTGTCTCTTACCAATCGTTCGCTTTCTGCTTCTTATGCCCCCCGCTACAAATTCCTCTTTCAGGACAAGCCGCTCGAAAATGCAAGGCTAAGGGGAAGCGAAAGAGACAGCAAGAGTTGACAGCACTTTTAGTTAAATTGAGCAACAAACACATTTGGCAATAAAAATGATTCCACTTCCAGTTGCAGCCGCCACCCCCACCCCCACGCTCAAATCTTTTCGAACTATGTACTTTGCTGTAGTCGCCCTGTCTCTCTCACACGAGCAATCCTTAGAATCGAAACGACTTCTCTCCTCTCTCTCTTTCTAACTCTACCAACAACTTATTCAGCAGCAAAGGGTACAAAAGAGCAGCGGAGGCGCAAGGAATTGGCGGTATATTTTAAACAAGGTGAGGTATTCCGCGCATTTCGAGGTGCATATTATCCCTCTCTCTCGCTTTTGTTCACAAACACAAACACACACACACAGAGACATATTAATGCTATTAATGAAAAATATGTATTTATTGGAGTCTGCTATCTGCGTCACGTTACATTCATACACCTTGGTATCGCCCTCATTCACTCACATTCGTTTTCTCACTCACTCTTCCTTGCAAAGCACAGTCCCTTCCCAAAAAAAAAATGCCCGCCGCAATGCGCTTGGAAGGAGTTTTGCACATTCCAACAGATTTATTTCACTCGAAATAGTTTCATTTTTGTTGCGTTATTGTTATTGTTGGTTGTTCTTGTCATTGTTGTAAAACTTAGTTGTTGTTTTTGTTGCTGTTATTGTAAGGGTTATTGTTTGCCAGGAGTGACTGTAGAAAGTTTTTCTATTATTTTCAAATTTAACTTTGCCATTTGTTTGATTTTCATGGCTGTTCATGTGTGTGCCCCTTTTAGAGGGGCATATAAATGGGTCTGAGGCATAATAGTTTCTAGTATTTACCAAGTTTTTCCTTTTTGTTGTGCGTTGCGTCCGTTTTCCAATATGAAATATCACATCAGCTTTTCAGCGCAATTCCAATGGACACACCAATACCCTCAAGCGTTGGTGAAGAGGTGTGTGCGTGTGTTGAGAATTTCGTTGGATTTTACGAGCTGACACACAAACGGCAATACATACATATGTATGTGTGTCCAAATTGTGTAAAAAATCTTCAGATTCAAAAAAACAGCACTGATCTACTTTTAATAATGCGCAATAGAATCTAAAACAACAAAAAAAGAACAAAAAATATTTTCAACTATGTATGTACAAGCCACATGGCAAATTTTGTATGTTGGAATACGCAGATGTTGCCGTCAAAACGCAAGTATTTGAGAAAATGAACTATGAATTTAACAATTTAACCACACTTTTATAGTTGACGATCCGCGATTTGGAAATTTAACACAACTCAAAAGCGATTACAGAAGATAAAACACACGACTTTGCTTTGAATAATAAAAAAGAAAAAGCGCAGCCAAATTCGAAAGGCACGTATGTGTTAGAGCTGGAGAAACATCGATGTTAACATCGATTTCGTCGATGTTTGAGTGCAGACATCGATGATTTTTCTGAAACATCGATGTTTTTAGTTAAAAAGAATAATTTAAAAATTTCATACATTAATAATTACAAAGATTAAAAAGTTGATTTTAAGTTGTATATCCTAAATAATATACACATACGGAACACACATACATTCACAAATACACACAGAAAATTTAACCCATTGAGAGCTGCTTCTAGACGGCTTGATGAAATTTTGATATTATAATAGTTTATTGAACAAATAATTGTGCCTCCACGAATACCTAAGAGTAGATGAGTATTTAATCACCATAGTTGTATCCTTAGATACAAATAACTATGTTTTCGACCAAGTTTTGTTATTATATTTTTTTTTAAAACCCTTCGGGACATAATGGGTTAAGCTTACACAACAATTTCAAAAACATCAATGTCTGTTTCAGTTTCTGTTTTCACCACAATCGATAAAAATTAGCAATATTATCACTTAGATAAGCTTGCGGGAGCTCTTTGCAAAAACAAAAACGAAAAAACGAATGGTTAAACTAGTGAAACTGAAAGATATATTTAAATTAATCTGAGCTTTTTTCTTATCGATATATATCGAACGAAGTTCGGATGACAATTCGCTCCAAATAGGAAGAAATTGATCTCAAAACAGTCAGAGGAATGAATATTATAAAATAAACGGTATTTGGGGTCAATCTCTATTTGACAGCATACAAAGTACGTATATAACTGATTTATATCGATGTACGGCAGGCCGCAGTCGATTGCGGCCGTACGGTACCCCTGAAGATCTGCGTTGGCGAACAAACAAAATTAGTTCTCAAAGTTGATCCTGAGTAAATAACTGATAGAAGCCAGATGAGCTATAAACCAACTTCGTTTGTCTGCGATTCGACGGTAAGTGGAGCTGTGGCTTGATACTTTCCAATTAACTATTCTCTTGTGGATCCTCAGTCGCAGTTGGTAGAAGGCTGCACTCTATCTGTTCGTATGCAAAAGACAGGCTTGTGGAAAAGGGCCGAAATTTTGAGCATCAAAACAGAGGGGGGCAAGCGTCAGTACTATGTGCACTTCTTGGATTGTAAGTAGGCTGCAATGTCCAACTTTATTAGTTTACAGGGATTGCCTTTCAGTTAACAAGCGTCTGGATGACTGGGTCGGGGACGATGACCTTAATTTGTCTTCTGTGCGATTTCCTCGCAACCGACATCGCCAAAGAATGGAACTATCTAAAGAATCGCGAAAGAAGTTGCCCGATGAGGATCACACCGTCTCCGACGAGATCACTAAATCACAGCAATCCCAACTGAAGCAGAAGTCGGTACATGAAATCAAGAACGTGCAGTGGATTGAGCTGGGAAGGCATCGCATCAAGCCCTGGTACTTCTCGCCATATCCACAGGTAATGTGCGCCCAGCCGTGCATCTACTTATGCGAGTGGTGCCTGAAGTACGTGTTGAGTGCCACATGCCTGGGTCGCCATTTGATGAAGTGTAATCTTCGCCATCCGCCTGGCGAGGAAATCTACCGCAAGAACACCATATCCTTTTTCGAGATCGATGGACGTCGGAGCCGGACCTACGCGCAGAATCTCTGCCTACTGAGCAAGCTGTTCCTGGACGAAAAGACTCTGTATAACGACATGGATCCCTTTCTTTTCTACATAATGACTGTGTTCGACTCGCGCGGCTTCCATATTGTGGGATACTTTTCAAAGGAGAAGATGAGCGGCGAGAATAATTTGGCGTGCGTTTTGACTCTGCCTCCGTACCAGCGGCTGGGCTATGGCCGCCTGCTTATCGAGTTTAGCTACGCGCTGTCAAAGTGTGAGGGGAAGACGGGCTCACCAGAGAAACCGCTCTCGGATTTGGGACTCTTGTCGTATCGCTCCTTCTGGGCCCAGGCCATACTCGATGTACTCATCAATCAGAAGTACAACGATTCGGAAAATAAGATTACCATTTCCATCAAGTATACGCGTAAAGAGCTTTGCAGTTTCATCTACTAACTGATTTCTTTTTGTTCCTAATAGTGATATCTCTGAAAAAACTGCCATCAGCCCAGAGGATGTGGCTTCCACGCTGAAGCATCTGAACATTATCATGTACTATAAAAGCCGATACATTGTCTGCGTCAAAGGCGATATGGTTAAGAATCATCTGAAAACCAAGACTAAGCCTCAGTTTCGTATTGATGCCGACTGCCTGCGCTGGGTGCCCAAGGAATGGAACGGTACACTAGGAAAAGCCACTAGACATTAAACAAAACGTATCAATAAGCAGGAGTATAACTCATCTTATTTTCCGACTGTGGAACAGAGAAAAGTTTGAATCGACAACCTAGAATTAAACCAACCGTTATTTAAAAATTTTTTTTTCATTTACTTCATTCAAAGTTTTTAAGATGTATGTGGAAGATACGTGGAATAGCGCTTGAAGACTATTCCCGACCGGCCCAGGGCACGCAGAGAAGACGTCTGTGCCAGTAGCACGATTGATTTTTAGGACAGTGATGTCGCCCTTTTTTAAAGCCTTGAACTTTCTGAAAGCTCTGTCTCAACAAAAAAATAAGTAAATATTTGCCGATGGTTACTTGAAGGTTCATCACTGGTTCAGAACCAGAGGTTCATTAGCGACTAGCTTAATTGCACTTTTTCCAACACTGTTCAAAGAAGATGTGTCAAGACGTGCTACTTGTAATAAATTCGTAGGTTTGCCAAAAAGTTCTTCCAATTGGCAAGAAACCTATTCATCAGTATAATTAATAAGCAAAAATGGATCCAATAAACGAACAACAAAACACAAGCGAGCGGAGAATCGATGACGTTGAGGCGGAGGGCCAGTTCATAATGCGAGTTCCCGAGGTAAGCAGACTGTTTTGCTTAATGGCGCATGCTGCTGCATGGCCGTTTTATGTTGCACAATTTTGCATTGCATTGCAGGATCGTGCCGGGACCATTCACGAGGCCATCAGCGATGGAAATGTACACAAGAAATTGAGCATTGCACTGAAGAAAGACATGCGTCAAGGCCAGGTTTGGTTGGATGGGTCTATGCTCTACACAAAGCTCGTCGACTTGCCCACCATCGTGGAAAGCTATAAGACATCGGACAAGAAGAACTTTTACAAGACTGCAGATATTTCCCAGATGCTCATATGCACTGAGCAGCCACAGGAAGTCGAGAGCAAATCATCAGAATCAGACGAAGAGACAGCCAATAAAGTGCCCAAAAGTTACTTGCATCCACATGGCGTTACTCGTCCACTCAAGAACGTCCGCAAGCGTCGTTTCCGCAAGAAAATGATAAAGAGTCCAGAAATGCATGCAAGCGACATCTCGAAGCAGGTAAATTGGCTGCTCACCACCGACAGAAACGCCGTGCGAAGCCAATACGAGCTCATCTACGAGTCCGACCACACAGAGAACATATAGATGTCTTCTAACTGACAGCAACTACAAAGATTATTGTACAAATAAACTGAAATTTGTATCCGCTCCAAAGGAGAGGTCCACCAAGAGAGATTTCACTGTTGATGTTGATTATTAGAGCAAGAATAGACTTTTCATTTGCTTTATTAATAGTTTTGAGGCAGATACAACATAGAATAGCGCTTACAGACGGCGACCACGACGACCGCCCTTCTTGCGTGTGCTATCAGAGGGGATGGGAACGCAGTCCTCGATGCGACCAATCTTCATTCCGGAACGGGCCAGAGCTCGCAGAGCAGACTGGGCACCAGGTCCGGGAGTCTTGTTCTTGTTGCCGCCAGTAGCACGCAGATTGATCTTAAGGGCGGTGATGCTAAGGGTCTTGCACTTCTCGGCGACATCCTGGGCAGCCAGCATAGCAGCGTAGGGCGAAGCCTCGTCGCGATCGGCTTTAACCTTCATGCCGCCGGTGACGCGGACAATGGTTTCGCGGCCGGACAAGTCGGTGACATGGACGAACGTGTCATTGAAGCTGGAAAAGATGTGGGCCACGCCAAAGACGTCCTCGCCGTCGTAAACCTGAGGTCCCAGGTGGACCTGCGTCTCTTCCTTCTGGGCCTTGGATTTTCTGGGAGCCATTCTGAGCCGGATAGGATACGAAGAGAATAGTTTGCAGAGTTTATTCAACTGTGACGTGAAAGCTAAGTGTTGACTATGATATATTTTATTTGTATACGATTTTTTCGTCGTCAATTAAGGTATCGATATTACTTCTCAAGTATCGCCTTGTATTTACTTTTTACTATTCGCGCAACTGTTTAGTTTAATTCAGTTTTATACCTAAGCTTATGAAAAATAGTAGAAAAATATGTTAATTTTCTTAATGAATTAACAAATTATGTATAAGAACTCTAACAAGAATAGCATTAATGATATTTTCGAAGAAAATTACAAAATATATCGATATATATATATATATAACACATCGCAACAAACTTCGGAAAGAAGCGTAAGAAAAATAGATTTACTTGCGGGAAAAGTCCGAGTAATTGCTTTCGCACCAGTAGCTGTATTAATGATACCTAATGATTAAATAAATTTGTCTCATTTTTTAATTTTTATTTTGCATCAACTTTTTAATTTAATTCCCATACGACGCTGTGTGGACGAGTGTATACACCAGAGTTCTGTAAGAATCCACACTACATTCATCTATCTTTCTTTTAGCTTTGACGCCACATTTGCTTAAAAAAGTCTGTTATTACGTATAAAGTACATAACTGGAAGAAAAAATTTAAAAAGTATTATCGGAATCAATAAATTTGTTTGCAGTGAATTCCTTATAGGGTTCATCTGGTCCCCAATAATATTGAAGATGTGGTTTCCATCTATAAGCATCAGTAAGGATTCTCCATTTCTAGAGAATCCAGTATTAGTTGTGTATGGCCATCCACATGTACATAGTTTCTCTCCATCCTGCTTTTCGTTTTCCATTCCCGTTTGCATTTAGCTTTCTGGCTTCCTCTTGCCACCCACCGAACTGCTGCAACACCACAACTGCTACCCCTGTATTCCTTTCTGCTCCTCTAAACAAACACACCTAGACAAGGTGGCCAAATTACTGCCGGTTTGCTGTTGTAGTTGTAGTTGCTGTTGGTGTCGTGGCCGGGTGTCAGAGTGTGTTGCCACCTTGTCGGCCAAAAGCAAGAAAAAATGTGAGCGAACGAAAGAGAAAGAACAGTAGTACAGTTGAAAATGTTGCATTTGTATGCATGGCCAGTCCTGTGTCCTCCTGACTCCCGTTCCGTCTACGCTCCGGCCCCCCTCGACCACACCATCCGTCGCACTGTGGGACATATTGCTATAAGAACAGAAAAATAAGGAAAAGGAATTTTTTTGGATTCATTAGCTATTTTTGGAGCCATTATCTGCTTCGCACCCGATCATTCCCTGCCGAAGCCCATCAATATATGTTTATGAGTGTAGACCACTGTGCGTCGGCCAGTTCGAAATAAACACACACACACACACACTGATACAGGTGAACGGTGTCGCTGCTATTTAGACAAGTGACATATGCGCCATGCACACAGAGCGAGAAAGAGAAGGAGCGAGAGAGGAAGACACGCACACACATGGCAGCTTCATGCAACATGCAAAATGGTGTGTCAAAAAGGAAAGCCGCGTCGGTTTCTGTTTTCCCCCCATACGCCCACCCACCCATCCGTTCTCGCACATATTCTCCTCCCAGAGCACCGCTCGCTCCGACTGTTCGTTCGGCTGCAGCAAACAGATAGCAAAGGACGTTGCTGCAGCCGCCGCAGTCACAGTCTACGCCAGCGCACAGTGGTTCACGGCTAATGAGGTATCTCTCATAAGAAAATATTTGATTATATAATTAGTTTTCTTCCAGAAAAAGGGCTCCGAAAATCTCGTCTATACAAATTATATGGTAATAATATCTTGGGACTTTCAAAAATGCTTTTAAGACACTGTTTCTCACCGGCGCTGATGTTGATGCTGCTGCCGCCGCTTCAGTCCAACACCTGCGGCACCGGCTCCAGCTCCGTCCTTAAAGAGGAAGCTTTGGCAGAGCGCAAATTGCAGGAAGCAACGGGCAGCGAACAAACAGACACACGGATGGACAAACAAACAAACAAACAAAAAACCAAACAGAACTAAACAACAAACTTGTGTGTGAATCTTCAGTTTCGTTCCGTATATTTTTTACTGCTGCTGCTGCTACTGCTGCCATTTTGGCCGTTTCCCGGTTTACCGGTTTGGGCCCTTGTTTTTGACACAGTTCAGAGGAGCAGTCAACGTTATTTTCGTAGTTCTCTAGGAAGACCTAAACTCATTTTTTTTTATTTTTCTCCTGCTGTTGCTTTCCGCTTTTAGTTGCAATTAAACAAGCTACTGCCGAAGCAGACGAGGCAGAAAGCGTACCAACAGCGTACCAGAGAAACAAACATCGCTCATCAGTGCAATGTCCAATTTGCATGCATTCCATTCTCTCTCTCTCTAACTCTATCTCTCACAGTGTCTGTACCTCGTTCTCTTTTTCTCTTCTCTTCAGTTGTAACTCACAATCAGTAGTAGGAGATATTTTAGAAATACGAGTATGTGCATACGAGCGACCAGAAGTGGCTGCTTGAAATTTAATAAAAACATTCACGAATCACAGGAAACTTAAAGAAGTTTCTTTAAAGAAGAAACCGAACTTTTGTTCATCCATCAAAAAATGTCCCATAAGAAATGGAAATCTACTTTATCCACCGATTACTCAACAGAAGAGACAATATAAGCCATTATTTCTCTTAGTTAACTGCCACTTAATTTAACAAATAAAAATATTTAAAAAAATAGCCTCAATCAATTAATACACATTCATTCCATGCGAAAGGAATCGGGGATTGTTTTTCATTAGTTATTCATAAATGTTATAACTGCTCTGCTGGGGTCGGTCGGATCACGGGTTTATCAATTACGTTCACGACTGAAAAACATTCCATGTTAAAATTCAATCAAAGTTGACGTCTGTCGATTAGCACCAGCCACTGGGAGGTTCAATCCAAAAATGGTAGAAAAAGATCTACAGAAAAAAATCGAAAAACATTGAACCGTAAATATTTACCTATAAAAATTGTTTAAGCATTTTATGTTGGCACAGCAGTTGCCATAACGGAATATATACATACGATACGATACGTTACGTAAATATGGGGGAAAAGTTAAGGCGCAGACTTTATGTATATGTATTTTTTTTGGTGCGACAAAATTAAATTAAACATTTTTTATACCTCTCTTTGGTTTGGTTGGGTTCTGGATTTCCTGGGTTTCCCGGGGAGTTGCGTGGCTTGACAGGCGCCAGGCAAATAAATTTCTGTTTCGTTGGGTTGTGTATCGCATGACATATGCATCAAAGTGTGTGGCATGTGGCAGGGGGTTTTGAGGCGGCTTGGGGGCGTATCACATGCCTGTCGCAGCTGTCAATAAGTGCGCCGAGTCGACGTTAAAAATCAGGCATTAAAATATGCTGTTAAAAATGCAGATCATCTCCCCTATGCCCATACCCCAACTATGGTCTTTGTTAATGCGTTGCATAAGCCATAGCTGGCTGGGAGTGTTGCCACTTGCATGTGGCAAGTAAATTTAATGCGATACAAAAAGCAAACTTTGTACCGATTTGGGCATCGATATTACATGCTCCCACAACATCAGCCATACAAAGGAATGGCCAAAGTTTTGGCTTAATTTTAATTTGTTGCAAAGCTGAACGAAGCGAATGGGATGGGCATGGGGGTTGTCCAAATATGTAAATGGATAAGTGCATATGTATTTAAAGGAGAGGGTCGATCAGGATGTTTGAATACATGATGGATATTACAATTGTTGGATTCATTTTGACTTGTTTTGTTCTACCAGAACATCATCTCCCTTCTCCGAATGATTTCCTTTGAATGTCTGAATTTTGTTAACCAACCCTCGTATTGATGATTGCAAGGATGAGGCAAACGCCAATTGAATGTGTGGCCTGTAGCAGAGAAAAGTTTTTAAATAGTTACACAAACTGCAAAACGCTTTTCATTTTGCGCTCGGGCCAGCCAAAACGGATTTTCCAGCATTCTGGCCAAGCATTTGCCATTGCCATTGCACTTCGATTTCGATTTGGCTGCACAGAAAAGTACACAGAAGTTTTATGAAAGAAAATGAAATGAAAATCCTGATCCGAGTCGTCATTCCATTTGGCCATTCGCAATCCCTCAAAGCGTCTCAAACTAAACAAATCTTTAGTTTTTGGCTTCAACTTTGTGGAAACAATTAAATGGAATTTGATGTGAAAAAAACCCCAAAGAGAAAAGATTTCCGGGTCAGAATCCTTTAAGCAAACACTTAAAATCCAAGGAGCGGAAAGTTTCCTCTTTCCTGAAGCAATTAGCAGCTGGAAAGGAAATATTTTTCTACTCTGAAATCGAATCACACTCATTAGGACCTCCCGCCATGATTTGAGTGAATCGAATGTATTAATAAAATAATAATTAAATGTGTCAAAGTTTCCAAAGAGTAATTAATTATAATTATATAGACAAAACTTGACCAAATCACATCCACAAGAGCACACATCCCCAGGAAATTTGAGACGGTCGCAAACTCTGAAACAGTGAGGTCTACTTCTGATGAACAACATGAATGATAATATCCCTTGCAAAATGATTTTCGTACTCTATGAATGCTCGTCTAGGGTTTCACTGTTTGAGGCAAACAAAGAGCGCAAAACTTTTCTTATTGGCCCGCTCACATTAAATGTTTAATGGGCTTGGGTGACAAAGCACCTGCTCGTATAAGAACAAAAAAATATGTCCGACTTTGATGATGGCCAAAATAAATGTTAAATTCAAGTTAGTTTTGACCCAAATATGCCCTAGTTTTGTGGTAGTTCTAATAGAAAATAATAATTAAATCGTTAACTATAAGATAGTATGGAATAAGAATTTACTTCTTTTATTTCCATAAGTGCTTCCTCCCTGTCGATGCCTAAATTATATTTAATTCATTCCAACTTATACCACTCTTACACTCACATCTTACAGGGTATTCGATCCCACTCACCCATATACTTAGGTGCATGGACCTGTACCTGGCTGGAAAGTTTTGCTTAGTTTTGTTCTTTGGGGTTTGGGGTCACACCCAATCCATCAGTTAATAAAAATGTGACAAAATGAATCGTTAGCAAGTGAAACCTAGGGCAGGGTGTGAGTGGTGAGTGAGTGGGTGGAAAGGTTGTTCCCAGAGGGAGAGCACATTGAAAAATAATAAATCATAGGCAACTCGGACAAAAGCCCCGAATCGATTCGAGCCGAAACTTAAAGTCAACCATAAAGTGCACCTGTGTGGGCGAGTATCTCTGTGTGGCTGGGTGTGTGTGTGGCAAGCTGAGCTGCAAACAGCAGCTGGCAACAATTTGCTACGTGCCTCCGTTGCGCTTCCCTGTCAACTATTTTCTCAGCCAAAAATGTATAACGCAACTGAAGCAATGTATGGGGCAGAGAGGGAAATGTGGAGAGTGCTTGCTCATGTGTGTGGCAAATGAGTTTAATCACCTTCAAGAAAGTGCGAAAAAGGGCAGGAGAGAGGACAAAATACAGTGAAACGTCGGTGAAACGACAACACTAATGATAGTTACTACTGATATCAGTAGACTAGACCCAGAGGCTCCTATCCCAATTTCAAACCAGACATCTCTTTCTTCATAGAAAGATTTCACTGTACTTGCGTCTTTACGCATCCTCCAAGACAGTTGACATAGTTTTCGAAGGCGTTGTAATTGAAGTGTTGCTTAAACAAAAGCTAAAACTTAAATTGCTGTGAAATTGTCTGTGCAGTCATCCCCCTGAAAAATGGCAAACGTTTGCCATTTTTTTTTCTTTTCTGGTTAGTTGTTGGTGTGGCGGCTCCTACTCAAGTTGCAAGTTGCACAAACTCCAAAGGAGCAGCAGAGGGAGGGCACGGGGCACAGCGCACGGGGCACGAGGCTGGGCTCTGGTGCGGCAACATTTATGGCGTCGGCAACGTTGCTTAACTGCTCCAAGAGCCACTTGACGCAATGCTTTGACCAAGTAGCGGGTGACAAGCCAAGCGCTTTGTGGCTGTCAAGTGGCTCCAGCTTCCCCTTCCCTTTCCTTTCTGCCCTTTTTTTTTGGTGCTGATACTCGTACTCGCTTCGACTCCACACATAAGTGTCCTTGGCCCGGGACCGGGACCGGGACCGAACACAGAGACTGCAACAAAGTTGCCTCTTGGATCGCTTTAGCAGTGGTAACAAATTGCAGTTTGGTTTGGCGCAAGGAAGCGACTTTAACTGTTGACCTTGGTTGAGTATTGTGGGTGCGCACTGTAGTATTGACTTATTGACTAGCATAGGATACATCTCCAGCTAGTGAGTCTCTCTTCCATTGCTACCAAATGGTGCCAAACAATCGTTAGATATTTATTGTGAGACCTATCCCCGTAATATAATCGTACGAAAATATTTTACAAAAGCGGTTCAGGAACTTGTCTTGTGATATAGTCTGAATTTGTTCGCAATTTAATTTTCGTTAGAAGTTTTACTACTATATCTGTAAAGAAATTCTAGAGAGAACATCTTTATCTTAAATCTTACGACTGTGCCCAATCAAATACCAAAAGATCACTTCAATGGCTGTCCAACCACAGTGCAGAGACGCTCCGACACGACGACTGTCACTATGATGACATCGAGGATGGACACTTTGTCAAAATGTTGCCCCATCCCTTTTGCTGTTTGCCAAATTAAATCTAAACCATTGGCCACAAAAGCGCAACATCTTACCAAACTGAAAAGTGGCGTAGTAAGAGCCGGAATGGAGGCTTTCCCCCCCAAGTGCGAGTGTGTGTACAGTTGTGCTTTCAGACAACTATCGATTGGTGGCCAAAGCACAGATGTAGCACACTTTGTGGCTGGAAGGAAGTCAAACAATGGTCGAGGAGGGCAGGGAGAGAAAAAGAGAGAGAGATGAGGAAGGGCAGAGGCAACGAAAGAAAAAATAAACTTTTGCTAATACAATAATAAAAAGTTACTGCGCGCAGTGTTGCAAAAGTAAGAAAGTCAGACGCGAGGAGATGAGGGGAAAGCTAAAGCAAAATAATATAAAAAATTTAAGTGAAAACTTTTGCTCCAATCTCCAGGTCCTGCCTTCAATCTCTCCTTTCTTCCCGCTTCACACTCGTCAAGGAGAAGTTGCAACAAAACTTTTGCCTAACGTTAACCTTTAAGGTAAGCACTGACGAGGGGCGTGTCGGCTTAATGTTGCACGTTGGCCGCGACACTGATTAGATTTATCAGCGGCAACGGAATCAAGTTGCACATGACAAGTTGCAAGCAGCAAGAGGAAAGAGAGTGGGCTGCTGCAACTTATGCAAAAATCCACTACAGCAATCAAAATTCAATCAGACAGCAACTGAAGCCGCAACTGCCACCACTGGTGGCAGCAACAGTTGTCAATTGGTTGTGGCATAAGCGGCGTATGCGTAATGTGCAACAGTTTCCGGCGCTGATTGGTAGTGCAACATGACAGGACACAGCACGACATTTCAGTAATGAGTCGAGTGGAAAACAAGGATGTCAGAGAATTAAGTTCGTTATTGGATTATACTCGTAGAAGACACTACAGCACTGTTTCCGGAAGAATGGCACAACTCAAATCGAATTGGAGCATTTCCCATAAATGAGTGATGTATGGGTAGGGGAGGGGAGGGGATGGGAGGGTGGGCTATAGACAGACCATTTTCCCCTAAGCTCATCAAAATGCAAAAGCCTTTGAGGGAAATGTTCCTTTTGTCTAACCAACAGATCTGCTGCCTGCTTGTTTTACAATATCTCACAAATATCACGCTTCCCAATCATAAATGAGCCATAAATAACACATTGCCACCCATACGCACACTCCAATACGAATAGAACAAACAGAGAAAATGTTGTGAGCAGAGTAGGACACGTAATAACTGGGCCTGGGTATACCCTATAAAACGGAAAACATTTGTTTAATCAAAAATTAAAAAATAAAATTAGTCCTTAAGAAAACAACAATTCAGTAGAGAAAATTCTATATGGCTATGGAAGCCAAGTGATGTGCGTGTTTTGATTTCCTCATCCTTGACACTTGTCTGGTAATCACAAGCCATCTCCTGTATCTCCATCATACCCTTCCCTAACCACGTTAAGTAATGGGCATGCATATAACGATACTTATGGCCAGGCCTCATATAGTACATTTCTAGATGAAAAAGCTTGGGGAAACGGGCTGGGTTCTTGTATTTTCGTATTCTCTTTTGTTGCTTTTTGCTCTCTACCATACACAGGACCACTACCCTCTCTATGATACACCATTCTCTTCATTCTGGGAGTGATGTGCTCCTTCTTTCCTTTACATTGGTTGTACAATGCTGTTCCTGGCAGAGTTGCTTGTTGATAAAATTTAATCATATTACATATACTTCGCTCTTTACGGTCTGTTACCCCAATATGGCCCCAAGGTATGGGCTGTGAAAAAAAAAGGAGCTAGGGTGCATACGATGCTGTGATGCTGGAAGTATTTACTCTTGTTTACAGTTGTGCACCGCCGGCTGAAATGGGCAAAAATATCCAATTTGAAAATTAATGCCTTTAGGATATTATTCATAAAATTCGTGCATGCTGCAGGGGTAAGCAAGAGCGAACGAGACAGAGTGCGGGAAAGCGGGGCATATCAGGGATAAATAGCATGAAAGAGAAAGAAATTGGTCAGAAAAAAGCAGAGCAGCAGCAGCAGCTGATGCATGGCGTTGCTCTCTCTTCCCCACTCACTCACTCTATTGTTTTCTCTCTTCATATTTATGCATGTAGATTTGTATACCCTGTAATCAAAAAGTAGAAGGGCATACTAAGCCGTGGACTTGGCACGATAAATATAGAAACATTTCAATTGGATAAATCTTAAAGTAACAATAACAATTCCACCAGTGATTTTTACGCTGCTAATCATTTCTACTCCACGTTTCCTATAGCAAGTGACAGCTAGATCCCAAGAATGGGGTATCTTATAGTCGGTAAATCTGAGTGTATTTCTTTCTTGTTTGGTTTGCCCTCTGCCCCCGCTCTCAGTTGTAATTGCCCTGCGGCATTTGGCGCGTTGAAGTTTTGCCAGAAACCGCAAAAGTTTATTGTGCGCTATAAATTAAATGCAACAAACCATTTAGACTGACAATGAGGTACAGCGGAAGGAGAGATCTAGGGAGGGAGTCAGTGGATAAATATGGACCGAATGACATAATTCAATTTAAGGCATTTTCGGTAAACGCTCAATAAAAATAGCGATAAACGGATAGCAAGAGTCAGAAGGAAGATGGATTGCTCTCAAGCAAAACCCTGAAGAAATCCAAAGAGACTGTTAATGTTATCGTATTCTCTCAGTGAGTCAAATACTCTTAAAAAACAAAGACAGAGAAAGAGAGATTCAGTGAATTTTACAAGTGAGTTTACAAGTCATCGAATATCAATATGGTACACCATATTTTAGTAAATGAAAAGGAAAGAAATACATGGAATAATCTTGCTGTCGAGGACCCAAGTTCCGAAACAATCAGATGACCTACGGTAGGGACATGGGTTTATGAAGAATCAGGTGGAGTAGGAGACTGCATAAGAGCGACTCCACAAATGTACAGCATCGCCAAAAAATAAGAATGCGTTTTGTTTTTTATGGGATTTATCTGCAATTCGTTTAGGCTAAGAGGGAATTAGCTTCTGAGCGAATTAGATGGCTTGGCAACTGTGGAGATGGAGAGACATTCACGAATTAGTGAATGCAACTGAATGTACCAGATTTTCTAGTAATAATCCCTATTACCAATGAGAGAATATATTCAAAAACAGTGAACCGAAATAAAATCAATGAAAATTAAGAATTTCCGTCCGCTTGGAGAACACACAGACAAATGCGAAGCAAATAAAGCGTTTGGCTGTCAAGGTTAAATTCAGAATAAATGAAAATGTAGGAGGGGTGGGGTGGTGTAGCCAGGAGTTCATGGAGAGTGTGGTGGAGTCATGGTGAGAGTGTAGGTAGTGCGGTAGTCAGGCGATATCAATAAGCGCAGAGGGGCATAAAATGTTGTCGGAAATGATTGCGGAAATTACACTAAAACGCAACCCGGGTGTCGCGTCGCGTCGGACGCATGTGACGCAACAATACCAACTCATATGAGTACAAGGAAGGAGGGAAGGAGGCGCAGAGCCTGAGCGTGAGTGGAGGTGGGCCGGAAAATGCCTCAACCAACAGCCCAGGCAATGCAAATATTTTGTTACCGTCTGTCTGCGTGGGAAATTTCCTCACTCTCAGCTTTTTTTTTTTGTTTCGGAATATTCTTGGAAATAAAAGTATTTTTATAAAATGTCAGAGTATACGAATTTTATTATGACTTTCACCAAATCTTTGTCAGGAAGGAAATGATACATTTCCGACTGTATTCTTTATTAAATAATTCAAATATTCAAATTATCAGATATAAATTTCCAAAATCAAATCACTATTTCATACTATTAATGCATATCTGCACAGCAAATCGATGTATTTGCAAGTGTATTTAACGCTTCGGCTACCAAAACCAATTTATTAGTTTCCTGTTAAATTTAACTTTGGATAAAAGGATGTTCATATATAAAATGAGAGCTATAAAAATTGATATACACATGTAATATATAAATACATTTTTTTCTGTCTAAGTGTGGAAGTGGCAGACATAAATTTGACATGAAAATATGAGGAAAGTTTAACTGAATGATATTTATATGGAATTCCTTCAGCACATTGAGAAAATGTTATCCATTTGTAGGGGTTTTCAAAAAATTTAAGACAGTGAGGTGCTGAAATAGACATTCAGTGAATCTGTTCGTAGTGGTACGAGTGGAACCTACAGCGAAATGCCTCATTTCAAGAGAAATGCACACCCATTTACACCATGCTGGCGCCTGGGGGAATGTCGCTTAGTCCAAGCGATCGGTTTAATTCCTTCTCGACTCTAGGCTCCGTGTCGAGGCGCTAATGTATTTTAGTCGCGTGTGCATTTCAGCTGCCCCCCAGGGAGGCAGAAACACGTCAACGCGAGAGGTAAACAAATGGAGGCGGTATGGGTTGTAGGATTAACAGGCGCTGTGCTAATTATACCCTCAAATAGGGCACTGTAGCTTGGAAGAGTAAGAAAGGAACAAATAGGAAGCTATTTCTCTACTGTAGGGTATTCCCAGATACTTAATAGCTGTGATACTTTCTGTTTAAAATTTTGTTTGCTTACTAGTCTTCATATTTAACTGAAATTACGGATAAACTTAACCTGAAAGTTTATTTAAGCCATGAGAAAACCCTCTATTTCCTGTACTCGACATTTGAACTATTTTTCGGTTTATTTACTTGCATACTCGTACATACATACATTTGTTTACCCTCTCGCACATCGAAAACATCTGCTGACCAACACAGAATCCCAATTAATTGAATTTATAGCCACAAATTTTTATAAAATTCATTGAATTGCAATTTATAATTTTATGTAAAAACTTCGTGTGCATTTTTTAATTGCCAAATATTTAGTCTATGTATACATAATTTGTTCTGCATTAACTGGAACAAAGAATGAACCATTCAGTGCGCAGATAGGGTGTGGGGGGAAATAAAGTGGAAAATATTTGGAAAATGCAAATTAATTATGCTACACATGTATTTGTTTAAGTTATCTAATTAGAGTCGCACGCAATTCATTACCAATTGTTTGTCGCCACTGGCATTTGAATATTTATGGGTTACACTCATTTAATTTAATATACTACAAATTGCAGTTCTGAATCCACATTATTTTTCTACAGGATTAAATCGATTAGCCTGGGGCTGAAAATTTCATGAATTAAATAGATTTCTATTAATGGAATCTGTGCACTTTCAAATCTTTCTGATTTAGTGTTACTTAATTTTATGAGATTATAGCTTTAAATATCTAAAAAATAAAGGAATGAACCAATTTTAAAATTAAATGATTACCACCCTTACTTCAAGTTAAACTTCGCTCAACTCATCTAATTATCATTTGTTTAAGTTTAAATTTAAAATTTGACTTTTCCCAAATGAAAAAAATCCATCCAGACCCATAAATTTAATTAGTTTGAGCCACGCTCAGTGCGGTCTGGAGGTCAGCAGAAGGAACATCAGCAGGAGCAAAAGCAGAAACAGAAGCAGGCCGGCCAAGCAGCTGCCAGAGTCAGGGCCAGAGCCAGAGCCACATGCATACACTCGTACAGCGGGCCCGAACACAGAGCCAAAAACTTTGCCAAATTAGTTCAAAGTTCACAAAATTTTCCCCTGGCCGAAGGGGGCGAGTAGAGTGTGCCAGGAAAAAAAGCAGCAAACACCAAGTCAATTATTAAAAATAATTACTTTAGCCCAAGTTGCCACAGCGAAAATTTTGTATTTGTATACAGTTTTTTGTTTGGTATGTTCTTTATATTTGGGGCAGTGTTTGAGTTTTAGGGGTATACTCGTATTGAGCTGGATATAGGGAGAGACGACCTACAATGACCTATCGGCGCGAATCAATAACTGAGAAGATATTTTGTTGGCTGTTCTGTAATTTGTTTACAGGGAACTTTCAGTCTCGACACTTTTCCTTAATTTGGTGTTTTTAACTTAAACTTTGTCGGCTTTTTTCGTTTAAGCTGAAACATACAAAAAGAACCCCAGACCAGACCAAATGGTATTCAAAAATACAAAATACCTCGAAAAACACAGTCGGTCCCCGTGACACACCCCCGCCAACCACTTCCTCCTCCTCTACCAATGGTGCCACGCCCCATACTGCCAAAAAGGCAGGCAACTTATGCCATTTGTTATTTATAAAAGATTAAACCACAAAAAAGCAGAGTAACCCCACTTTGCCACCCAAAAAAGAGGTGGTAACTCAGAGAGACAGAGAGGGAAGAATGGTGTGGGAGGGAGATAGATTGCGAGAGACAGTGAAAGAGATAGATAGAGAATCGTTTTATCTGTTTCATGTCCTGACCAACCGCAAAAAGGCGCTGGGTAAAAAAAAAACGAAAGAGAAATTAAAATAATATTTAACTAAATACGAGTATGCCTACAGTCACTGGGGGGCTTCCAAGCTACACCCTCACCCTTGCCCTGGCTGCTACTGTTTCCCAACACAGCACCCCTCCCTTAGGCCAGTTCTTGTGGCTTATTTATGGCCGCGTCCCTAATTGAATTGCAGTTTATTTGAGAGCCCCCGCACTGGAAGCTGTTTCGCTCAGAGGAGGCTACTTACACAAAAGCTCTGGCCGCCGTCTCTTTCACTGGCCGCAATTTTTTAATTAACTTTCTGCTGGGCCAAAAGGTAATTTCTCCGTGTGTCTGTGTGTCTTTCTGTCTGTTTGTATTTCTCTGTATGTGTGTGTGTGTGTGTGTGTCTGTGTTGACCAAAATGATTTATACGAAACAATTATCAGTTTAAATGGCGTATTGAAATTTCTGCACAGAAGTTTTCCCCTTAGCGCAGCGCACCTGGAAAAGTGCCCTGGCATCGGGCTTTAATTTTATTATTCCGCCCAAGCTAACGAGATTAAAAAGTTTTGCCAACGCCTGTCACAGCTGGCTGACAGCGTGGTGGGTGGTAGAAGTGAATGGGTAGGTAGCTGGGTTTGAGCCAAAGTGCTTGCGATAGTTGCAGCTGAGAGCCGCGTTGCATTAGCCGTGAAGGGGAAAACTTGTTGCTGAAATGAAATGGCAGTGGCCATTAGGAAAACTTCACAGGGAAAAAAAGAAATGCTGGAGGGGAAGCCAGAGAGCAGCCGCAACAATAAATCAAAGCTGAAATATGCAAACATCCCCATACAAATCAAATGAAAGCCAAAGCCACAAAAAATAAAAGACAAACCCCAAACGAAACTAATAGAAAACTCTCTCCCTCACTCTCTCTTCGCTCCACACACACACACAGCACTGGGAACCCAATTCAATTGCAACTGCCAAAGGATCGCCCAACACAAAAAAAAATCAGAAAAAAACCCAAAAAAATATATATGTACATTTGGGAAAGTAAAAACAAGAAGCGGGCAATAAAAACGCCCATGCTTCAGCGATGGGCGTGGCACTGGACCGAGCTCTAGTGGTGCTGCCAATCGGCGTAAAAGTGAACACTGACTGTTTGACTAGGAGGAAGGCAGCGAATCCGCGGAATAAAGGAAATCAATTTGGTTTGATATCATACTCAAATTAAAGGGAATTGCGATTTTAGATGAAAATGTTTTATAGCAGTTCGGATTTGGTTTTTGCTTTTTGTTTTCTCCTTGTTATTTGGTTTTAATGATTGAATAGAAGGAAATATGGATTTCAGTACGGAAATCTGATGAAAGAAGGCAGGAATTGAATGAATTTTAGGATGCAATTAGAACGCACAAAAATATGAAGAAAAATCCATACAAATTTTTCAGGTGTGTGCAGTATTTTTTCAAAATAGTAATTTAATTTTGTAGTATGTTTCTACAAGTTTTTCATTGTATTTATTGAATTACAAATTTTCCACGGAAATTCGTTTAAAGATGTGGGAATGGAAGCTTTTTTAAATATTTCTGCCATTTGATTGCATTCAGTACTAATGCTCGAATGAGAAACTAAATTCCGAAACAAATTTCATGCTCTTCTAAGTTACATATTTGTTCCTGAGTTTAATGAATTTAATTTTAAATATTCTACCATCTAACTCTTAAACGCCCTTTCAAAGGGACACTACTAATGTTAGCTATATTTTACATGCTAAGCGCATCATTTATTTGAAATTTAATTTTCCAGTTGTTATTTCCCTGCGATTATCAATAATAGTCATCCTCAAAGCAGCCCATATCAATTCAATTTCAAATGAAACTAAAAAAACTCCTACCAAACATGTTGTGAAAAAATGCTAAACAGATAAAAATGTTCATTGCGGTCACCCAAAAAAAAAAGCAGAAAAGAGATAGACAGGGCAAGGAAACAGACAGGCATACATACATATATGGAAGCCATATCGGAGTCCTGTGTATTTTATAAATTTAAAGGGAAAGTTTTCATTTTGTAACTATTTTTGGGGAGTGTGTATGAGTTTACACAAAATTAAATGCCATAAAATTCAACAAAAAAGGACAGAATGTAGGGAGGGCCAGACAGAAAGAGAGGGGCAGAGGGTTAGAGTTAGAGGGAAATGCAGTGACATATTTTAGCGACAAAACAATTAAAACTGCATGCTGAGCGAAGCGACAGAGGAATCTCCAAGCTCTCCCCACATGCAAGTCCCTTCAGCCAGGGGCCAAATGAGCAGTTTCCGCTCTGCAGGAGAGCAGGACTGAACAGGACAGGACAGGACAGGATATGGGACAGGACGATGGGTAGACAGAGACAGGGTAGAAATCGAGCTGCAGTCCTGCGAGGCAGTGTCACGTTTGCCAGCCATAAATTTCGCATTATTGCTCGCGTATCCGTGCATAGATTTTCATGCACATTTGCTTAATAAAAACCCACCCCAAATCCCCTACCCCAAAAACAACTCATACAAAAAACAGCAAAAAAAAAAAAGTGTAAATCAAAAGCGAGCAAAGCAACGCACAGGCAACAAAAACAAAATTTTGATGGCCCACATGGCGTATGCTTAACCACATCCGACTACACACTTCCGCACATTTGGCGCTGTGTCTCCCCCGAAAACCGCCACCGCTTTGGATTGTTAACAAATGACTCGATGTGGTCGACGGGGTAGGGCCGAAGGGGTCGAAGGTTTAACGGGGAAAAGGATGCCATGCCCCGACTGATTGCATATACATACCATATCTGTAATGACTCATTTGGCATGCCCATTTTGATTCCCTTCAAACAAATGGGCAGTTTGATTTCGCTTTGAAGTTTGTCAATATCAGATCAAAGAATTTATTTAATCTTGAATGTATATTTCTATGTGTATGAATTATGTGTAGAATGGCCTAGGTATTTATCATTCTTGAAGAGTATTTATAGCTTCGCCCCATAAAGCACAAACTTCTTTCACGTTTAGGGGTGGTGTTGCTTCGGTTTCGAGTTTGGTTTTGCTTTGGTGGGTGCTGCTTTCCACATTAAATCAGAGCGTCAGCACTTGCTGGAGCTGGACAACAGAACAGAGTTGCAAATTACAATGGAGAGGAACTTCGAAGGAGGAAGGGAGGAGTTGAATTGGAGTTCCCTTCTGCGAGTCTGTGTGGCAGCTGCGGTCAAAGAGCGCCCATTAGTCTTCCACCAAAAATGAAATCTATATTGTCGCAGAGCTAGACGTGCGGCGCCTTTAATTAGACGCGCGACACACCACACAAAGGGGGGCACAGAGAGAGAGAACGAGAGAGAGAGAGAGGGACAAGCTCTGATGCTTCAAAGAGTGGAACGAGATACCTATCCCCATCATGCATAGCGCATGAGAGTCGAGCACTTCAAAGAGCTGGTTATCACATGGCCTCTGGCTTTGGGCTCTGTCCCTGTATCCTGCTACGTGTAATTGGCGCAAGTAGGCTGCCATGGGGCATGTGGGGCATGCACCTAAGGGCCACGTAAGTACTGTAACACACACACAAATTCGCATTCACATCTACTCGTATAGCCTATAGCCAGCGGATCTAACCCGAGGCCATTGTGTGCTGCGTTTGGCGACATGTTTTCTTTATGCATTGCAGTTCCCGTCGAATGGCCGCAGCAGAGGCACGGGAGGGCCTTGCGTCCATCCATTAAGCCGAATGTTCACTTCATTGCCAGTCAGGCCAGTCAGGGAGTAGGAGTGACGCAATCGATGTACGGCCTAAATTGGGTACTTTGATTGGAAACAGCTTCCCTGTTCAGCCTATTTATTCATTGAATGTTATCTATTAAGGATGTCATGAATATGATCAGAACTTGTATAGAAATAGGGTATATCCTTAAAATGATACTTAAATTAGGAAAACTCGATTAACGTATGTTAATAAAATCTTTCCTTGCAGTCGAATTGTTTTTGGCATTAAATCCAGAGTGTCTGATATGGGAGAAACTCTTTAATGTGGCTAATGTCCCAGCCATTCTGAACTTATGCCGAACCATTTCCAAGCCATTGCAATTGAAATGCGTTTGGCATGATTTTCAGCCCGGGAAATGGCATGAAATTCCAAACACCATGAAAATGGCATGCTTGGAAAATCCGTGTAAATGGCATCACACATACCAAGCCCATGGCTATGACATCACATCCCAAGCTTGTGACATTCAAACTCCTCAATATTCTCAATATAAATATTGTTTATTTTTCATACTGCTGGCCCCTTATGCACGAGTAATAAAACTTTTTGAGCTGCCATCTTTTGCCAAATATGCCAGACCTTAATTTGAACGAAATAAAAAATTATTAAAAATTCCACAAAATGTTCTCAATTGCTGACAAACTTTCAGCAAAATAGTTTATGCATTCTTTTCAAGTAAGGCAAAAAAGGAGAGACACGAAAAGGGTGTATAGAAAGAGAGAGAGGTAGAGAGAGGGAGAAGGCAAGAGAGCGAAAAAGTAGGGATGCAGAATATGGGCTAGAAATTTTAAATATTTTGCGAGGCCCGCAGCTAATAGTTCCCTAATGGCGGCAACTTTTTGCTAGGAGCCACCCACAAGGTCAACTACATGTGCCACAGATAAACCCCACCCAAAAATAAGAGGAAAAAAAATATTTGCAGAACGCTCAGAGACAGAAAGAGTGAGAGTTTTTCAGCTGGAAAATGCTGACACTTGCAGTCGCGTCCAGCGTTTTGGCTGCCAGCAACAATTTTGAGTTTATCACACGTGCCAAATTGTGCGGCGACCTCCTGCGGCGACAGCAGCACCGGCAGCACCAGCACCAGCAGCAGCAGCAGCGATGAGCCCTGGAAACGTGCATCAGGTCTACGTGAGTTAAAACTACAAAACGAGTTGCCCCCCGAAAACTGTTGGGCATCTCCAATCCATCCCCACAGCCATACCCGCACCGCAGCGAACCCAGTTGCACGTTTTGATTTATGCACCGGAGTTCAATGCAAAAAGTCAACTTTTCTTTGGGCTGCTGCTGCTGCTGCTCTGCTGGCTGTCTGGCTGGCCATAAAGAATATAATTTATGTCGTTTCACTGATGGCTTTCCCATGCGCTTAGGAGTTGAGTGCTTCGATGGGGTGTTGGTGTTGCTGCTGTTCGGCTCTCCACTAAAACTCAACATCAGGCAAAGGGTCTTTATTCATTCTATATCTGCCCCTGTGATGGACGAAAATTCAATTGTGGTTTCTGGCACGGGGCGAATTGACCGGAAATGAGCCTAATTGACTTGGCTTTTGCTTTTCTTTTCGTTTTGTGTGTTTCTCTTTTACAATTTAAGTGCATTAGCCTATGTATGTCCTCACAATTATTATTACAATGGGCGATGACTTCAATTTGATTGGGTCCAGCTCACAGGTATACTCTATTTACTGTGGGATCTCCCAGTTAAAAAGTTAACAGGAATAGTAGTCAGAGATAGATATTGAAATTAAATTTAAGCCAGAATAAACGCATTAATTAAGTCTTAAGAAACAATACTAGTATGTATAATTTCAGAGAATAGTAGCATGTTAAAATAAAACAACACAAAGAAAAAAGTTATTCCTCAAAAAATAGTTTAGCTGCTAGTTGTTGAGCCATCAAATGATTGTCAAGTTGCATCACCATTCAACATATAATGATGATAATAAATGGAGTTATATTGAATCATTCGAAATATAATCTTAGCTGAAAATGTATCCATTAAAGAGCATCTTCAATTCGACTTGAACATCAGTTCTAGTCCATTTCACATTGTGTTTTTTTTTTCTCTCTTCTTGCCGGTTAAGTTCTTTTTGAAAGGAGTTTCGACTATTGTTGTTGGCTTTTTATTTAGCTATTTTCATTGTTATGCGATTTTGTGGGCCATATTATTGTTACGGTTGCCGCTTGACGGGTTCCCAGAGCATTTCACCTCAACGTCCCTCTCTCTCTCTCTCTCTCTCTGCAGTTTTGGCCCTCCATCTGCCATCTGCAATCTTTCAGTTGCCATTTCTGGCTCCCATCTTCGTTTATGTAATTTAATTCAATGTACCGTTTCAAATTGAATCTGTGAAAAGCTGCGCAAAGAAAAATAAGCTCCACAACGGACTAACGGAAATTTCCATTAGCTGGGGAAAAAGCAAAATGGAAGCTAAAAAGCCAAACAAAGACAGGGGAGACAGGGGAGACAGAGACAGGTGCAGGTCGGGACTTTTCCTTCTGCTTGGTCTCTCTTTTATCCGATTTAATTGAGCAATGACAGGAAATATGTTTCATTTGTGGGTTTTTTTTTTTGCCGGACACCAGCTTTAAACCCAAATGGCAGCAACCTCTGGGATTGTTTGCCACACAGCTCCATCCTGTCCTTTCCGGACATATTAGGGGATATCTACTCACTCTCTCCTACACACACACACACACACACACACACTCGAAGCAGGCACTTAAAACTAAAACTGAACTCAAGAAAATTAATTGCAATAAACGTGGCGAAGAAGTTTTCGGTTGGTGTTGGTGTTGGTGGAGGAGGAGGAGGTGGCGCAGCCTTTGCCTGCAGGACTTGGCCGAAACTAATGAAGTGTCGCAATGGGATAATTAAGCTTTTAATCGCCGTGTCTGCAACGGTGTTTGTGGGTGGACGGAAGCCCGCTTGGAGCTCAAAGAAAGAGCGTGTTAACGTGCTTAGTTCGGGAAGCGTAATTAGTATTTTATGATCGATTTGTGTTCACACATAAGACCATAATTCAATTTGTGCGACCCCTAAAACACTTTAAACGGAATGCTGGATGAGTGGAGCCAGGGAAGTAGGTGGGTCTCCAGGGCTAGGGGTTTCTTTGGGTGATGTGTGGGTGTGTGTCTGTGTGGTGTTTGAGTGTAAGTTTTTGCGGGCAGTGCTCCTTCGCCTTCATCTGGCCCCTAGGCAAGTGGAGCCCCAAGTTAAACAGTTTGGCAAACAAACAGGCTGGCAAAATACACAGACACCCCAAACATACTCGGAGATTTCCCCGAGACAAGGCAAACGAACAACTCAAAGAAGAAGGAGAAGAAGAACACCACCAACGCTAACACCAACAGCAACAGCAACTGACACCAACATAAACAGCAGCAACCACACTTAAGTTGCTCTTACACTATGCGTTTTCCACCGATGAATCTCATGCTGACTAAAAATCGACACACAACTTATACAGCAAAGGACCTCACAGGCGCCATATTCATGGAAATTTATTTAATTTAAACCAAATAAACCGACAGTAGAAATTCGAACGTCTATTTGCTGCTCAAAGGGGCGACTAAACACCCAAAGCCGAGCATGGGGGTACTGCACCAGTCCTACTATTGGCAAAGATAAACAGCAGAAGAAGTAGTGAGAGACATGGGGGGAGCAAGAGCAGGATCAGCAGCAGTAGAGAATGTGCGAAAAAGAAGGAGCAGCCTAAGAGAGCACAGCTTAAAGGAGCCGCCGTGTGGAAATGGTAAAAGCCGCCGCTTTGAGGCTGTTAATCCTTTGAATGAAATCGGACACAAGCCAAGCGAAGGTAGCTAAGAAAGTTGGAAACTAATTGAATATATTGTTGATAGGTAGAGTGGATGATCAAGATAGATATAATAGAAGGAAAGTCAGATACATGGAGGTATACATCATGAAGTCTGACAAAGTTTGAACACTTTCTTCCCGCGTCTGATTACATTAAAATGAAGAAGAAGATCTCCCACATCCTGTCCTTTTCGACACTTAAGGAGAGCCCTGGAATGTGGTTAGTAAGGAAAATGTAAGGAAGAACTTAAGGCAGACTTACAGAGAACCACTCAGAGTACCACTCAGTAGTCCAAAGGCCACCCTCGCAGTCTTACTAATACTCAAAACATTCAGACACACACACACACACACCCGTTGATTTAGGAACCTCATACACACCACATACACACACACACCCTCAAGGATCAGACAAGTTTGAACGACAGTAAGCTGATTGTTTTGTTTGGCTTAACATTGAAATGTTGATATAAATTAATTAGTCTCGAAAAGGGCATCTAACTGTGGGCCCGACCCAGCCAATGCTGAAATATTTGTTGAGAGCCAACACATGGCCTAAACACACAGACACATTCCAACAAGAGTAAAGGAGACTCTGTTTGGTGTTTGAAGCATTCAAAACTTAAGTTTCTGGTGGAATGAATCTCTCGGGCACCCAAAAAAAAATATTAATATTAATAGAGCTGAAATTTTTAGCATTTTCTGCCTCACTTTTTATGAAAAATTACAGTTTCAGAGCAACAAACAGTTTAATTGTTTAAAAAGCGATAACAATCTAAATATGGAAAGTTATGAAAAAATAAAAGATATTTTTATACCCTACCCAAAATTAGGGATAGTGGGGGGGGTGTGGAGAGGACGTTTCACCCAACAAGGGCCCGCCGCCCGGTGGCGGGTTGCCCGCCCCACAGGGGGGACCAAATCTAAACCAGACCGGATCATAATTATAGCCAGAAGGGCGGGCCCGCGGCCCCCCCCCCCCCCCCCGGGGGGGGGGGGAAAACCCTAGCGGAGGAGATGGAGGGGGGGGCGGGGGGGGGGCCCGCGCCAGCCTTTTTAGTTTTTGCTCTGTTGATTTGATGTGGGATTTATTTTCTGATTTATTTTGTTTGTCTTTGATGTGATGCATTTCGTTTTTACATTCTTTGACATTGAATTGACTTCATTTCACTTTTGCTAATTGGTTAACGTCGACAGGATGATAAATGTAGGAATATGCTTTTAATTGAAGTAAGTTTACATTTCAAAGCAGTGTTATGCTATATCTTGTGCAGCAAGCATCAATAACATAGCAGTTCTTATACGAAAATGACTATTTGAAAGCCATCTGCAAGATCTGAAATTCATATAGCTAATATTCGTACTCTTAGGGCTATGCAAGTTTGCACTGTAACCCCAGTGCGCTTGAATGAATCAATTCAGTTGTCAAGTTCGTGCATAATTTAAGCGTGAGCACTCGTATCTTGCCACAGAAATGCGACAGTCAGCTAATAAGAAAACAAAAGGCCTCCTTTTCATCCTTGTCATCCTGCATCTATATCTGAACACTCTGTGTGCCACTCTGCGTACTAAATAAACATAACCTGACCCGGCAAATCGACCCTAATATATGCAATTAAACACACAAAATTCAGACAGTATGATTATTATACACGCACTTTCCACCCCATCAACACTGGTTCTCTCACCAGTTCCGACAATGTGATTATATAATGCGACCCGTACTGCTGTTTGTCCTGTGTGGCCAAATCAATTAAAAATTACGCATACGCAGTGTAAATATTTGGCCTTGTCCGCTGCTTATTTGCCCGCACACACACGGCCCATCGTGCGGAGCCGATGTGGAGCCATGATGTGGACCAGAGCAGAGCGGACAAAATATTTGCCAATTTACCACGGAATACAGTAATAATTAAAGCTGGCCAATGGATATGGATGGACATATCAGATCCAGGGGTAAATCAGTGCAGGGAAAGGCGGCACTTTGATGAGCCATAAATTGTGTCAAGACTGTGTTAATTAAAGGGGAAATTGTTTGCTTGTTTTTGGTTGTTTGCCCAGCTTCGGTTTTCTTCTTTTTTTTTTGGTTTTTTTTTTGCTTCTCCTGCAAGCAAATATTTTCCATTGGCATTAAGTGAAACGAATCTCTTGCTTTTTCGGCTACACAACTTTTCTGTGGCGCTCAAAAGTAAATGCCAGAAAAAATATATAAAACTTTTCCAAATAGCAACAATCGTGAAAGGTGTGTGTGAGTTTGTTTGTTTCCATGAATGTCACAACTTTCTCGTGTCTGACGACTCAAAGTGCAACTGCAACAGCGATTGCAGCACTGACAGTGGCTCTATCTACCTATCTCTTTCTCTCTCTCTCTCGCAATCGCTATCGCCCCACTCTACTTGTCTCGCTTTCATTGCTGACACAAAAGTTTAAAGCAAATATGCAACGGCGCTGCCAAGCCCGGCTTCGTGGCATGCAGCAAACATCAACAACATTTTGGCTCTTTCGTTTTGCATGCAAAATAAAAACACCCGTAAAACCAAAAGAGGATGGATATACTCCTATTATTAAAGCAGATGGTTTTAATACTCTTTTAGATGGATAATTTCTTTGGTAGCTCTTTGGTATCTCTTAGATCATCCAGATTTCCTTTTTCGAGCGGCGCTACTTACTTTTTTTGCCCTGCAAATATCTACTTTCAATCATTATCCCCTTTGTGAGGGTATAAAATGGAAAAAAAAATCAAACAAGCAAATGAAAATGGAAATTAGGCAGCGACCGTGGCACGACTGCAGATGCACTGTGGAGCACTCAGCCATACTTGATTTGGGCAAAGGAATTCTAGGCAGGGGAACCTTGACTTTTCACGATTTGATACTTTCGACTGCTCCTCTTGTTTGTAATTAAATGCGGAATGTATCTGCCCATCCACTGCAGTGAAATGGTGTATCAATCATCGATATAACTTTTATGCTTTTAAGTGGAATATCTGTATGTAAACATATGTAGATCCACTGCAGTACTTTTGCAGGGTATCTGACAAAAATCTGAAAATGAACTTGTGCATTTATCTTGACGCTAGACGTTAGAGCCAAGTTTGTTTGGTTGATTGCGGGGTGGCACCGCCCAGATGGGGAAGGGGGCCCTGAATGTGTGTGTGTTTGGGTGGGACACAAAATGGGTGTCCATGGAGCAGACTCCTGGAATGGTGGCGAACGAATGGCAAAGTCTTGCAATATTTCCAGTGACATTTATATCTCAACCGCTGTGTTTCGTTCATGTCTTTTTTGGCACTTAAAAATGTATGCAATAAAGTTTCTACTGCATGTGATGTAAGAAAGGAGAGCCATTCCATGTTTGGTTTATTTAGAAGAGATTTTTCATTATTTTTGGAGCCCCAACTTTGGCGGAGGTCAAGTTTGTAGAGAAAAGACTTTGAATTCTCTAATTATTCAGGGGTACAGCGGGGCGTTCTAGGAGATGGAGGTGCTCTCCAGAGTGGATGACTGGCCATTTGGACTGCCAAATAAATCAGCCACGCACTTGACAGACGCACTGAAGTTACTAATTTAATTTACATTTTTAATTTATTTTTGCGCTTGGCTTTTCTTTTTCCCGCTTGCTGCTGTCTTTTCATTGCTGCTTTTTTTCCGCCGTCAAGTGAATAAGTAATGAATTTACAACTTCTCAAGAATTCTCAAATTAAAAACAATAACACAAATGGGTGTAAGGCAAACACTCTCTGCGAGCACACAAATATACGTACGCATACAAATGGCAGTGACTGTGTGGCGCAGGGGACCGAGAAATGAGAGAGAAACTGAAATAGAAACAGGTGCTGGGATTTTTGCATATAGATTCAAAGCAAATGACTAATTAAAAATGGTTGTGGGCGTGGCACAGTTAGTCAGCATAAAACATAAAACAGGCGGGGGAAATTGTCAGAGTGGAAAAGAGAGAAATGAGCGGTGGAAGAGAAGAGAAGAGTGGCAGAAAGAGCAGTCTCCTCGCTAAAGGAAAGTTTAAGAACTGCAAGCACTTTAAGCATTCACCCCGAAGTGATTCCTCTGCTGGGTGGGAATTCCCACCAAACGAGGTGGCATGCAACCCTGCAGAAGACATCCCTGCTTCTTCTTTTTCTTCTCCTTGTTGCACAGTCATTGGTGCCTCAGCTGCACCGCCCGCCTTTGGTCACTGTCATTTGCACCTCTTACACTTTACACTTGCAAAAATGTCGGCCACAGAGCCCCCTCATGCATATGCAAATTGCATTTGCTCGTTCCTCGGACTCCAAATCACTGCCTCTCTCTTTCGTATATGCTCTTTTCCTCTCTTTCTATTCGGTTACTCCACGCACACAGGTTGCATCTCGTACAAGCAGCAGCTGAGATTGAGGCAAAGGTGGTTGGTAGCCTGACTTGATCAATTCAAGTGTTAGGCAATGTGTGTCTCAGTCTGTTTTTTTTCAGTCTCTCTATATAGGCGGATTCTCTCTCTCTTCCTCCCGCAAACGGTCATGATGTGTGTGTCCAATTGAATAGGTAAACCTGTCTGTGAGCTGGATGCCAGCTTCTGTCAGCCGCGAAGATTGCCACTGGAAGGGGATTATGGTGGGATTGCATAGCCAAAGCAGGGAATTAGGTGTAGACTTTGGCCCATGTATTAGGGGAGTGATTGTCGTTCTCTTATAAGTATAATTACCAGAATCAGGCCTCAAGGTATTACAAGCTCTCATTTTATGCCTTCCTATCAAAATTTTAAATTCAAACATTATCGAACCTAATAAAACGTATATCCATTAAGCTTGGTAATCAGTTAACCACCGAATCCACTTGAATAAATTCGTGAGTATCGCGAGCCCTCCGCCTACTAACTCTTGGTTTTTTCTGCTCAACAAGTCAAAGAAAGTATGAGAAGCGTTCATAATTGCGCATACGCCTTGTTGTGCCATTCACATAATAATTAGTTTGACCAAACCAAACCAACCCTTGCCCTGCACCACCCCACCCCACGGACTGGTCCACCTGCCCGCTCACAATTTCCTTCCGCCTCTCCAGTCAAATGGGTCACTTGACCTTGCCTTTGCCATTTCGACGGCCCCCCCAAAAAAAAAAACAAAACCCTTGATGCTTGTTAAACAATTTCTGCTGTTTGATTGCAGCAAACTCCGCCAGAAAACAAAGAAATACGAAAGGGAAAAAAAGTACTGCAAGTAAAGCAGGGGAAAAAAATCAGAAAGCAGAGCATAAAAATTAACTTTGTTAAAAAAGTACGAGAATTTTCTGCTCAAATGTCCAGCTGGAAAAAGGTTTATGGTAAAAACACTTAGGTGAGGGGCGTGGTAATGAGAAGGACGGTGTGGGCGCTTCCACACAAAAAAGTTACACAGAATGAAAATTAAACGATGCTTAAAATTACTTTTTCGTCAAAACTCTTTACTCGCTTGTGGATCGGTGTAGGTGTCCAGAGGGGGTTGTAGCTTGTATAAGTACTGGAATAACCTTTCCGTACTCTGCTACCTTCAAACCCTTTCCTTAACTTCGTCTTTTACTCATCATATTTCTCTCACCTTTCCCTCACCCTCTTTGGACCGATTCGGAAATCTTATTTGCCTCTCCTGCGAAACTTTAAAGCTTTTTGATTCAAAATATACCCATTGACCCTAGAAGTTTAAGCGAATTACATTTGGTTTTCTATGCCACTCTTTGGTCCTCATTTTTATTTACTTTTGTTAAATTACATTTTTTAATTAAGCGACCAGCGAAACGATTCGCTTTGGGTGTTTTTGTTGTTGTTTGTTGTGTGTGATATTTTATTGGGACTGGCGACATTAAAATGTTAATGAAGCCGCATTAACATATGACGGTCATAAAAAGGTATTAGCTCGGGCTAACACATACCCAGATATACGAATATATATGTATGAGCTCATGCATTAAGTGCAGGGAGCAGAGTAGAGAGAATGAGTGTAAACACACCTGAATTCAACAGGAACTACCCGCTGACCGCTTGATCCGGTCCCTATCCACGAATCGTACTGTCCTGGTCCCAACCTTCTTGCTGCCTTCAGCTTTCACCTCATGCCGCATAATCCCTCACACACACACACACACCGCACACGCACACACAAACACAGAAAGAAGAGGAGACAGAGAGATACTAACAGAGAAAGAGAGCCACAGCGAGAGAAGCAGACATCAAGAAGGGAGTGAGGGAGAAAGTGCGAGTTTAGGACCCGCACACATGCTGACAGGACCCCACTTACAGGGGACGTCCCAGAGTCCTTGCCAAAATGGCATAAAGTTGAAATAAAAGTTGACTGTCTGCTGTGGCTGCGGCTGCCCCCTGATGCTACTGATGCTCCTGATGGTGCTGCTCTTGCTCCGGATATCCCCACCTTCGCATTAGCATATCCATTGGCATTTTGTGTGATGTAGAACGAACCGTTTTTGGCCTTCCAAATGTCACCACA
This sequence comes from Drosophila obscura, assembly GCF_018151105.1. Lineage (NCBI taxonomy): Eukaryota > Metazoa > Arthropoda > Insecta > Diptera > Drosophilidae > Drosophila > Drosophila obscura. Next base: position 5,688,311 of record NW_024542791.1, on the reverse strand, counting down.
ATAGTTTCCATTTTGGGTTCTGTTATGCTTGTTTTTTTGGGATCAGCGTTGTCAGGACAACGATCTCGTTCAAATGAGAGAATGATTTTTCAATGACCAAAACATATCCGATAACATTACGACGGAATCAATTATGTTAACGTATCTCAGGAATTTTCACAAGCTGGAGAAAGGGAAATACCAAAATGAAATCCAAGTAATATCGGTTGTCGAGTGCAATTTAAATATTGTCTGATTATGCAGAGTGATTATGAAATAATCATGTATGCTTGTCGTCTGTTACCTCGGAAGGTTGTTTTTTGAAGAAACATTAAGTAAAAATAAAGAGTAAGTCATAGATGTAAATTAGAAAAGGAGTTGGTAGAACGTTTTATTCTAAAAAATCTTCGTCAAAATCTTCCTCTCTTTCCAGGGTAAAGGTTCAGTCAATCCCACTCCACTCTACTCTACTTTACCTCTCTCCGCTTATTTTTATGAGCATTTTCCTAGCTGCTCTAGTTTAGCAAGTTAATTTGCGGTTTTTGCTAAGCCAAAAAAATGCTTCGCATATTTGTAGCCCGACTCTGGCGGAGAATCCGCACAGTAGCAAGGAGCAGAAGGACTGGCAGTACTAGTAGTACTAGTGGAAGAAATGCGGTAGTAAAAATTTAGTTTATTTCTCCCTGCCCGCAGCTCTTGCTCTCCGCTCACATGTATATTTATACGCACATAAATTTGCAGAGCCTCGGTTCGGCTCGGCGACTGGCAGAGCTTACATTTTTATGCATGGGAAAATGCCGGGGCCGAAACGTAACGTCGCTAATAAGTTGGCCCACAACGAGAACAAAGCTTTACTATATACCATACCGTACCAAAGCATTTGCTGGTACTCCCCCCCAAGAGCCCCTTTCATTCGCATCATTCTTGCACACATTTCACGCATTTTGATATGCAAACAAAATGCACTGAATACAAAAGGCTGGCCAACAACAAAGCGAATGGGGGAAAAAAAACTAAAAAACCCAGAGGAGAAAAAAAAAGTCTAAAAAACCGTCGAAATTTGCACGTGAACACAAAGAAGCAATTTAACAAAAAGCAAATGGCAAATAGCACAGCTGCGACCAAAACGCCGCTCCATCCCCCAAAAATAGGTGCAACAGGAAGGTTTCCATAATGCATATAATACACACGAGTAGGGGACTATCGTCCTTCTTTGCCGCTGCCTCTACTCTACTCTACCTCTATCTGTATCTCTCAGTTGTTTATTAAAAGTACAAACAAAAGGCTGCAACAAAAGGCGCTTTGCTTACTCCTTTATATGTACCTGCAATGTAGTTACTTTTTAGTGCAAACTGCATAATTTATAAATGTGTTCCATAGCTGATGGATGGCTGAATGTAGTCGTAAGACGACTTGCTCATCAGGATGCCAGCATGTAGATGAAAATAGAGTTGAAGAAGGTGAGAGTGTATGCAAATATTGGGCAACTTGTTAGTGAATGGGAAATGGGAAATGTTCTCTAAATTTTAGTTAGCACATTAGGTAAGTCTTTTGCTTAAGTATATTTTATTTGTCGCCTGAAAGCGTTGATGATTTGATAAAGCTGAAACCACATATCTTTATGGCTATATCTTTTGATGCTTATCGAGAACGATAATACTTCGTCCGTTGGGCTACAAAGCGTTTGAGTTGAAAGCGCAAGAATATAACAATGTTTTGCAATAAACAAGTAAAATCAATTTTCGTTGCTAGAGCAGAAGGCAATCACCGCAACGAGGACACGCGACAGAGACACGCCCTTTACTGGCAGTAGACCCCTTACCCCTACCCCTTATCATCACCACTTTTTCTCCCATCTACCACTTTCAACTACTCCTGAACCATCGACCACTTTCTACTCCTCCAAAGAGCCCTTTGGGGGTACTTTTTCGAACCGTTTGACGGCTCATCGGAGTCACGTAAATGGTGTGGAGGGGCACAACGACGGCATTGGCTCCCCTTCGATCAGCTGCTAGGTGGCATCCATACACACCTGTTGGCCCACTTTCCTGCTCACAAAGGCCACTCACGTGCTGTAATCCTCTGTTTCTCATTAGCCCAGAGAGTTCGTTGCGAAAAAAAATATGTAAAAAACCTGACAACTGAAAGATTCAAATAATACTTGAAATATAAAAAAAAAATGTGGCAGCATGTGGCAGAAGGCAAGTGCCCCAGAAGCGACGGCAACAAATTAAAAGCCATAAAAGGCATCAAATTATGTGACTCACTTGGTGTGGGAAGAGGTGGTGGCAGCCGCAAACAAAAGGGGGGAGGTCCTATGGGTGGCATGGACTGGTGGCAGCCTATTTGTTAACCCCAGCGTGCCGGCAAACAAAGTTTTTCAATTTCAGACGCATAATAAGCGACACAAAAGACACAGTGGGAAAAGGGAATAGGAGATAGAACAAGAAAATAATCCTTATTTGAGGTCGAGGCATTTGCTACTTATTGTAGATTATAGTAGAATAATGTCATCCGATTTCGACAAAATTAAGTGTTGTGTGAAGAAATAATTGAAAGATAATTGCTGCAATTTTTCGGACGGAGATACGAAGCTTTAAGATTATCAAAAGAGTCTTATAAAGTTAGTGAAGACAATACTGCGACCTACAGGGGGTCTATGGATTAAATTATAGATAGGTAAAAACAGAGGTAGAGCTAGATAGAGCAGATCTTCCGCTTAAGGAGGGTTGACTTCGGCGTGTATCAGGAATTCGCCCCGATCACTCTTTCGTTTCCTTTATCGTAGCTAGGTGGTATTTTTGCTGACTGACAAATCTCTGGCCAAACTTAGCATACCCAGCGCGTATATAAAAAAGAGAAGGAAATAGAGAAAAAGAGAGAGGAGCAGGCACCTAGAGAGTACCTGTCGTCTCTAAGGAAAATGAAATTATGAATGTGCGTTTGTTCCAACAACCGCACCCCAGACACCCACGTAGGATCGACCTCACTTGGTCTGGGGTTCTCTTGGGTTCGTTTTTCTCCCTTTAACCCTCTCTTCACCAGCACCCCGCTATGCCGCTATACCACCCCCTCTGGTGTGGTGTGTGTGCTCATTTTTCTGTCAAGGTGTCATAAATGACGCGACGTTGGCGGCATCGCCATCGCCCATTGCCATCGCATGCGTGTAAGTAAAATAAATGAGGCACGGCACAATGCCAACGACAGCGGGTGGCAGCCAAAGAGATGGGGAAGTGGGGCAGCAGACAGGTAGGGAAACAATGGGGCAGGTTGGAGGCGACTGCCAAGTGGAACAAAAGCCAAATGAATGACACAAACCACAGGAGCAACAGTGCCGAAAAAAGGTAAAAAGCCATATAAAATAATAGACTTGAAGATACCCTAGATAGAAAGGAAAAAAACAAAAATACAGTTTGTGTATTTTTCCATAAAGTAAGTTGGAAAACTATGAAGTTTTTCATTTAGCTCCAACCCATCGTAGGATTTTAGTCCTTTTCTTCAGTGAAAGAAACATTTAGGACTATATTAATGGTGTTTTAATGATGTTTTCCATTAAGAAACTAATCTAACTAGAGACTTGATAGATATGTAGTTGTGGAAATACCCAATGATTGATTATGGGAAGTGTGCACATATTAATAGAAACAGATACTTTTATAGCCGTTGATTAATGCATGGAATGGAATTTTTAAGGTAGTACTTTACAAATATAAAGGCTATAAATTAATTATGGGAATGGTAAACCCTTGAAGAGTAACCAAATTATCTGTATACCCTTGGGACAACTGCCTGTTGCAGGGTATCAATATCAGGTATTATGCCGAAAAGGTAGTCGTGTACAGCCATTTTATTTATGACATTATTTGCATGCGCTCAAATATACGGCAAACATTTTTTAAGTCAACAAAAAATAAAATAAGTAAATTTAATTAAAAAAATATTTGCCTTTTTTTTTCCTTTCGCATTTCAATGTGCGGATTCTATGGGCGTTGCGCAGGTTCATGGATTCGGAGACATTCAATGGAAAATAATGATCTCAATGGTGGGAAAATTTTAAGATGATTTGGGAAAAAATTATGACATTATTGCACTGCGTTTTACAACTGTAGGGAAAACTGAAAAGCTGTACCGAAATGTCTCCAAGTAAAATATATATTTGATTGAAATTTAAACCAATTAATTAATTGGCTAATATCCTAAAAATCAAGCATCTCATATACAAATTTAGCAAATGATAGAAAATCATTATAAAGTCATTGCCAATATCGGCATATTCAAAACTAAGTATTTCGAGACTTTACTAACATTAAAGTGAAAACTTTCAACTTACTCACAGTACAGTTGATCCTTTTGTCTGCCAGTCAAAGATGCCCCAACTCCGATAACAACTTATACTGTTCGCTCGTAAAACCTCCCCTTGACTCATGCTCCCATCGCTAATGGGCGATACTTGCAACTTTCTCGCAGTCCTCTAAACTGACAATTTCAACTAATTTGCTCAACTGACGCCCAATAAATCTCTGTGCCCAAATCAACTGTGCCACGCCCACTCCCGTTGCCGCATCAACACCCACTGCATTGCCTCAATCTCATTTACCCAGAAAGACTGTGAGACAGGGTGAGAGGGTAAAGAGCCAAAGGAGAGAGACAACTACAATAGCACCGTCGACATCGTCACTCTAAAGAAATGTAATTTTATGTAATTGAAACCATTTTCGTGTTAATTAAACTCTTTTTCTTTCCCACTTTGCTTCACTTTGCACTGCTCTGGACTGCTATGTCCTGCTTTGGTTTTGCTCTGTTCCCTGCTCTGGCAGTGCTTTCTATCTTCAGGGCCTTGGGAGGCTGATGGAGGTCTTGGTCTTGGCTTACACCATTTTACACTTGCCATTAACGTGGCTGTGCGTCCAAAGTGACAGCCGCAATGAAAACAAAGACGCGGACCAGGGACTGAGGCTGAGTGTGAGACTGGGGGGCCAGGCACAAGTCATCGCAGAACGGCTGTCCAGCGGTTGAGTTGGGTCTTTGAAGGGTCCACGGGGACTGCTTCATAGTCATTAAATTGGATTTCTTTTTGAGCATCATTCGGTGGCTCCACCGTTTGAAGGGTTGGGTCCACTCAAACGATGGCATGCGATGGGGGACTAAATGAGTATTTTGAATAACAAATGTTCTGTGTGCATTACAGTTATTTCTGTTTGTGTTTGCTTTGGCCTGGTCCTCGTCAAGGATCTGCTACTGGTCCTTCTCCTGGTGTTGGTTCTGCTTCTGGTTCTCATTCTCTCTGCGGTTGTTTGAGTTTGTAAGCTTTGAAGCAGCTCTTCGATTGGTGACAAGAGTATGATTCTAGCAAGTGGATGGTGAGTTTGGTTAGAGAAGAGTTGTTAATTGACGGAGAATTTTACAGGGATAACTAAAATATAAAATTCACGCATATCCATTTCTTTTAGAGGTGGAGCTTTGCATCTTTGCAGGTTAAGGACTCATTTGGTATGTGAATCAGAAGTCTAGTAATCTACAATATCTAGAAGTTTCCCCTTTAACCTTTTCTATTTTAACCAACGTTCCATCAGTGCTCAAACATATTATCTCTCATATTTTGCGACTTAAATTCGCAGAATTTCATCCTCCAATGCTTTAATCTGGCAATGCACTTTGTCTGGCATTCGAGTGGAGTTCGTTCATTCTTTGGCCAAACGTTCCGGGTCGCGGTCCGTCTGCCATTATTGACACATTAATCAAACAATGGACAAGTACTTTCAATTTATTTTCCGCCATCGTTTTAAAGCGCTTCGCTCGATAGAGAGTCAAACAGAACACAGACGTTGCTTCCATGGCATGGGGAATAGAAGTACACAGTGATTTAGCTGGTGACCACGACCAGTGGTGACCCCAGCCTACGGCATTGCCCTCTATGGAAACCATTGCTGCCTTTATTGTAGATTAGCTATCATTATAAATATTGACCAACTGACAGGCAGACACGAAACTGAAGAGAACAGAGCCGGACGCAGTGCATATGACAAATTAGGTTGATTGCTTGGGCTCTCCAACTGTCCCCAGACCCAGGCTCTATATCTATTCTTGGTGTCCACTCGTATTCCTGGCCCTACCTCTGCCTTTGGGAGTATTCATGGTCCTGCCTCTGTCTCTGGCTTTCAATTAAGCCACGCTCAATGTATTTTTTTATTTAATTTGATTCATTTATTTTGATAAGAAAAGCTAGAAACAGAATGAAGAGAAAGAATCGCCCAAGCGGTGCCTCAACATTTTTTTGCGATTTGCTTTTGCATATTTTAGCGCTTTCGCATAACTTTAAGCGGCCGCACAGCTGTGAGTGCAAAAATAGCAACAAATGCCACATACTTTTGGCTTAATAGTCATAAATTTGCTTTGTGCCATTTCTTGTGCCTGAACCAAGCCCAAGCCCCGGGAGCTACCACCCTTCCCTGCTCTTTCATCCCTCCCCTCCTCTTTGGTCTTTCGTCTGACCTCATTTTGCTGAAGCGTATGCAAAAAATACAAAAAAATATATGCTGGAAAATTTTCCGCTTTGCTTTTGATTTTATACTTTTACCAAATGGGGTAGCATTAATGTGGTACGGAGCGTGCCAAATGCTTATTTAAAATATTCTTTGGCTTAAAGTTTCATTTGGGGGAAATCTTTTACGGGGAGTTTCATTCAGTTTTGTAGCTTACAGTTTTTTGTCTGCGAGTAATTTAGGTGTAATTTTTCAAAAGAGAAGATTTTATCTGCATAGTTCTTCAGTAGTCATTTTAAATTAACTTAAGGAATACTTACCGATTCCATACTCTACATACACATTTTTTTTTAGATTTGGATGATTATTTATAGCGTATGGTGGCGTTTTGGGTTTTGTATAGAATCTGCTATTATGAAAATTATTTTTATTTTTTTAAGGGTATTTAAACCTTCTCATCTGTAATAAAATATTTACTTGACTTTGTTTACCCTAGGCAAAAATTTAACGCCACATATTTTACACTTGAACATTCATCACATTGCATTGCATTTCAATTTGCATTTTGCCCTGTGCCACAACATGCTTTCAACCCTTTTTCCACTCCATTCACACACGCCCGACAGCCTGCACACAGCTACATATGCCTACGTGGAAAACCTTTATTAGAGAGCAGCCCCAAAATGTAGGCAACACTTTTTACATTTATGACCTAATCAGCTATTAAACTACAATTATTTACTCCACGCATACATAAACACACCCGCAAACATACACACATACATGTAGAGATAGACAATTGGAGGTGGCAGCCATAAATTAAATCATTGCATCCTGGCCTCGGGGGCGTGTGTAATTGTTTTTGAATGGACACGCCCACGCCTGAAGTTGTGGTAGAAACCCACCAGCTCGTACTTCTACTGGTGCAGAGTTCAACAAGTTTTCGATTGAAAATTCGTTAAAGATATCTTTTAATCATTGAACAATATTTACACGGATTTACGGAACACATTTGCTTAACTAATTTTAGTTTTTACATGGCATAGTAGTTCATTGTGTTGGAAAAAAACTTGTATTTGCATGCAAGCTGTGGAACAGAAAAGTAAGTTGGGTTGGAAGATCCCTTCGAAAAGGTAGTATGTACTCTAAACAAATAAAACTAACATAATATTTAAGTTATAAATGAACGAAAACACGAAGCCACAGCTTCATATCTAGATGGAGCTACAAAATAAGAAAGGATTTAATCTTAAGTCAATTAAATTTATATCAGAACACATCTGTGGTTGGATTCATTTAATAATCTCCTATTTTGGCTCTCTGTTGGTCAGGAAATAACTTTAATTTTTTATACACATTTAATATTAAAATATGAGTAAGTTTATCCTTGGCTGAAAAGTGATTAAATTTCCAATGTTGAATATTTTTTTTCTTAAATTTTCTTTGCTATACTTTAAATTAAACTTTTCTTTTTCATTGTTTGTTTTTCTCTGTGAAATATTTGTGTTAATTAGGTCACTTTTTATGAGACTGTGAGGAATGTGCTTTTTGCTTTGTTTTTTTCTGTTTTTATTTCCATTTTTTTTTTTGTGAAAAATATGTTCATTTAATTAATTTACAATGCTAAAAAAAGTCACTTAATTATGAAAATTAACAATTAATTGGAGGCATATTACATTTTTTTCACCCTAAGACCTCTGTTGGAAATAATTGGCATGGACATGGAGGTCAAGAGACCTGGACCGACGCATCGCCCCTCCGAGGATGGCAGATGGCGTAAAACGAGAGTTGGGGGTAAAATTCCTTTACGCTTTGTCTCCCATTGGACATTCTCGTGGGCATTTAAATTTTTCGAACCAGTCATAAATTATGCGCTTTATCAGCGATAAAAGTAAATACAGTTGTTGCTACAAACACGCCTACTGGGACGGAGGGAGACCCTACCCAGAGCTCAGCCCCTGGTCACCCTATCTACCTAGCACCTCCTAGTGCTATCCTCCAACTCCACTCCACACACACACCAGTTGGGCCTCTAGGCATCCCCTGTTGGGTCAACTGTCCCTTGGCTTGCGTCTATAAAACAGTAAGAATGCCTTAGGCGAAGGTTACGGCTATGAGGTACCTATAACATACTTAGATGGTGTAAGTTGTCGAAATATCCATTGAATAAGTCAAATCAATTTGTGGAGAAATCATTAAATATTAAAAATAAATAGAGATTACCCCAAATAAATGTGATCAGTGGGATAAGAAGGTTATATTTGTCTGGATTCAAAGGGTTTTATGAACCTTAATATTTATTTTATTTTTTTATTTACTTAGTTTTAGCATAGAATTAATCATACATTGCAAAAAATGTTTATAACCAGAGCAACAAGGCCTTAAGGCTGATAAGACTGCGGTTCTCTGTAACGGGGATTATTAAATTCCTCCTTCCTACTGGGTTTATTATTTAATGTTTAATTATTTTATTAATCTGTATATTAACCAATACTTTTCTGTATATAACCGATCTTTCGAACAGATTATTCTCCGTGCTACATGTCCAATTCTACTCATTTTCAACGTACTCTTTCTCTCAATGAAATTACAGGGTATAAAAAGAAGCAGAACAAGAAAAACAACAGTGTGTAAATGAATAATTCAAAGTGTCCTGCAACGGTGTCCTGCGTCGAGGTATGAAGTTGGTGGTACGGGGGGAAGGACAATGGCATCCAGCGGAGGCTTTTGCGTAATGCGTAAAGCACGCAAAAGATTACACATACCAGTGTGCCTCTTTTCGTGGCTGTGTGTGAGAGTGTGTGCCTCTTTCTGCGTATGTGTGTGTGTCTCTGCTCATTCTCTGCCTGTGCGTATCTGCGTGTGTAGTTAACGCTTTATCTGAGGGACGCAAAACCAGGGACGCCACAGCGGCAGCATGCGACAAATATTTAACATTGGCATATTTTTCACACACACACAAACAGAAAGAGTCGCACAAAAGGCCTCCATCTCCCCCCACCGCTCTCAACCTCTGCTGTTTAACCCCCCCTATTGCCACCCACCACCCCAAACCCTGGCTTATGCATGTTTTATCTTGCCCACGTGGAATTTGCGTGCGTTTAAACGTTTTCGATAAGGTTTCGCTTTTAACCCGCAGACGGTAGCCCCAGCCTCGAAATCACCCCACACACACACACCGAAGCCTTGACTTGTTTATGTCTCCCTGTGTGCGTGAGAATACATGTGTACGTTTGTATGTGTTGTCTGGCATATTTGTATATGCGTGTTAAGACCTCGGCTGATAAAAATGCCTTTGGTTAAACATTCTCACCCTTTGACCCCCTAGGGGGCACGCATACATCGTACATTCACATTCATTCAACGAAATATTTCACTCGGTTCACTCGGTGTTGAGAATTAAAGATTTTTTGGCAGATTTCTCTACAGTTTATGGGTTTAATTGCCCAATGGAATGGCAGATTTTTCACTCACTTTCAAAGAGTTTTAAAAATCCATTGGAATAGTTTTGATTTCCCAGTATGTATCTTCATGAAGAAATCAATCAAAATATCGAATATTCCGATCACACATAAACTTATTTTCAGATCCACTAAGGTATGCCATTTAATTGTTTCTTTAGTCCTTCCTTGGACACTTTTAAATACTTCCCATTAATATGCAAATAAATTGCTGAATTGTTTGCTTTTATAAAATATGTATGGAAAAATGTTCCCACCAATTTGTCAGCCCCAAAGAAGCCCATAAAGTTCTTAAAGCAATTGTTATCGACATGAAGCGTCTGCAGTGGGGGTTCTCAGACCACAATCCCAACTCCTATCGCACATCAGGACTGGGGCTGTGCAACTCTGGTTTCGTGTTATTAAACGCGGATTAAGTGGCAGACGCAAGCGAACCCCGGGCCAGAACCAGAGCCAGAGCCAGACCAGACCTGATGCGAACTGAACCGACCCGGCCAGACTCCGTGGCTTGCATGTGCATAAATTATAATGCGACGCTTCCTGCCAAATACGCCCCTCTTTTCTGAATGGGATTGCCGGGGCTGCCTCAGCTCCAGCTCCAGCTCCATCTCCATCGCCATCTCCGACTGCAGGCTCTGCTTACTTTTACATACATAGTCCAATTTATCGTTACTTTGTTTGGCACACAATTTTATGCTTAATATGTGTCGGCGGCACTCGCATATGTGGCCCCAGAGCGTGCTCCGTGCTCAGTGCTCCATATCCGTGTCCGTGTCCGGTTTTCTGGCGCTGGAACCCTCCTGGTGCTCGTGGTCACGGATTGTCCTATCGAAGCACATGCAATATTTAAATTGCAGTCATGGCCGCAGCTACTCCATACTCCATACCCATAACCGTATCTCGTACTATATGGCATCTGCCTTCCATCCATATCGCTTGCTCCGCTCGTTGGTTCGTTGACATGGCCCACGGCCCTGGCATTGATCGGAGAACAGGGAACCGAGCGAGCTCTGGCTATGCAAAGTCACAGCTGCATAAATTTACCCACAAAACTTTGCATTTATCATAAATGTGTTTGTGTGTATGTGTGTGGTATAGGAAATGTCATCTGCATACAATACTCTCAAAACAAGACGTTGGCTTTGGGGTCGAATTCTATACAGATGCAGACAGAGACAGGGTCCCATTTGGAGTGTCGTCAAGTGCAACGAATATTTGGATGCTTCAAATGCTCTCTGCCGTCTGCTGTCATATTTTTAAGCTAAAACTATTTTCGATTTGAGGTAGTTAAATGCTCGTGTAGCTATTTGATGAAAAGGACATTCAAGTCAGCAGGATACATAAAACTTCGTTTAAAGACTTAAAGAAATGTTTGCCAATATAAATCAACAAAAAACCTTGAAGCTATTTACAACTTCAAACCCTATTCCACTTTACTTCAAGAACTAATAGCCAGACACACTTACACTATCGTATATATAGAAATCTCAATTTCCACTTGATACAAATTCCACTTGGGCAAAAATGGTAAAACCGAAACAGATATGTTGTAAGAAAAGTAAACACTCAAATTTTGTGCTTGATATTTCCACTCTTTCACAGGTGAAAAATAGTTTTAGTTAAATGAAAAGCAATGCGACAATAAACGCAATCAAATACTCATCGAAATATGTCCGATTGAATGGAAATTATTCACTTAACTAATTCCTGGTACAATTAAACTCCAAAAACTCGTTCACTCTTCACTGTGGCTGGCAGCCGGAGCACTCTTGGCCTACCCAACACTTTAGTGGTTAAACAATGGATTTGTGTTGTTGCAGTTGCATAAATTTCGGGCTAAAAACAAACCCAATCAATCCCCCAGACCCGACTCAATCCTCCCGCAACAATTTCAATTTCTCGCCCCCCTTCGCTCGGTTGCTCGGTTGCATGTCACAAACGCTAAAACAACATGCACTTAAAAAAGCCAGAAACATCTCGTACTCTTCCGTCGTACGCGTACGAACCACCATCTCCCCCCCCAGTGCCATCTCTAATGGTCGTTGTTGTTGAGAAAATAAACAAAATGCTTGTTGATATTTTGTGGCAGCCAATGAAGCAAACAACTTTCTGTCTGTCCGTTCGTTCGTTCGTTTGTCTTGTGTGTGTCCATAGCATCCGTTGGCCTGCAGCGGAATCGGACAAAATCAACAATACAGGACTCACAACCGACAAGAGATGGAGGCAGGACACACACACGCACACACACAAGAGAAAGAGACACAGCACGTGCAACGAAATCATCTCCATCTCTCTCTCTCTCTCTCTCTCTCTCTGTTTCTGGGAAACAAAAGCAGCTTCCATCTGCCGCATAATTGCAAACAAAAACTGAACTGAAAATATGTATGCCAATGCGAACCCGAATCCGAACCTCGACTGCAACTCGAATTGGAACTGTGCAAAGTGTTATCACATTTCACTTGCAGCCGGGGTCTACTCCAGTGTCCCACCCATCATCATCGCCTCGCCTCATCAAACTTCGCATGGCAAAGCGGTAGCAAGCGTGCCACTGGATAACCCGCCGCAGTAACTGTCAAATGAGAAATGTCAACCGAACAGGTCAGCGTTCAGGTTGCAGTGCAGTGGAAAATTGTTTGGAAGGGACAAATTTTCAGAGGAGGCGACCACCAGCATGGCGCCCACAGAAAGAGGGACACTGATTGGGAGTCTAGACTCTAGAGCGGGCTGAGCTCTAATTTGCTGGCGGGGAGAGAATTTATCGACTGTAGAGTTGTCACTGATGGAAACGGGAAACAATAAATCGATGTAAGAAGCAATTTGAAACCGCTTTTTAAAGTACACAAATGGAGCACATTTCTCGAAACTAATCTACAAATTGATCAGTAGATCGATATAATGGCCTATCTTTTAGTTATAAAGAATAGGCTGATGAATAGGATGATGGTTTGCTCAATGCAGATAATTAGACCCCCTCCTATATAGATCAATGACAGACTTTTACAGCAATACATACGAGTATCTAAAGTAAAACAAAAAACCTAAGCTATGATAAAAAAATTTTCGTTTTTATAGTAGTGAGATAGATGCTAGCAGAATTCAACTTGCCACATTAAAAATTACTCCAACAAATCCATTTATCCCTATGTATTCAGCAGAAGAGTTTGATGTCTTTCCTCTGGTTCTGTGCTGCAGTTCCCCCGTGTTCTGGAACCAATTCCCACCATTGTTGGCGACAGATTTTAGCCGCTTGTTAGTGGCTAACAGTGGCTTCATAAATACACACTCTGTCGGAGCTGGGAGTTGGGTTAGCTGGGGCTCAATATATCGGAGGCTTGTCACATGCTGCGTTACACCTTCGAACCTCACCATCGATGGGTATTTTTCTGCAGATTTTCCTTCGGTACGAGTACGAGTATCTGGGTGTGTGTGTGTGTGTTTTGTCCGCAACAAAGCAACGTTTACAGAATCAACCGCAGGAAGGTACACATCCAGGGAGTGAGCTGGGGAGAGAGAGATCCCAACCATATAAATAAACAAAGCTCTGGTGTAGCTCTTGCTGCGTCCTCCTCCTTACGCACTTTGTCGTGGAGTGAAACGAGAAGCAAACTGTCGAAACTGTCAGGATGTCAAATAAGCGACAGTGGGTAGGGAATACGACTACAGAGCGAGAAGAGCTGGGAGATCGGGAAACAGAACAACAACGACAGCAACATCAACCAGTACCAGTACCAATACCAGAGGCTGTAGCAGTAGCAGTATCAGAGGACCACCCTAGGCATATTTATTGGAAATCTGAAACAGCTCGAATGTCCATGTTCAACCCCGCTACACTCCAATCCACAATCCACTTCACTTCACTCCACCCACTTCCACTTCCCATTCCACAACCACTCCATCCGTGTGTATCCATGTCCGGCAGAAGGCACAAAGAATTTGTTACATGAAATTGTTAACGGGCTGAAGCTGAAGCCTCGACTCTGCGTTTGATGCCTTTTGCTGATATATGGCCAACCTTTGACATCCTTTAAACGAGCAACATGATGCTCTAGATTATGGTCCCGGGGCCCAGGCCAGTCCAGGATAGGATAGGACAGGACAGGAGATTGCCTGGGTGCCTGTCTCTGTCTCCCACTCCATCTCTCGCTCGCTGCGTGTGTCTCTTGTTGTCTCACTTGGGCGATACGTCAATGTGACAGTTTGATAATTTATTTTGTTCAAATTTTGTTTTTCCTTTCTGCGTATTTGTGTGTGTATGTGTGTGTGTGGGAAAAGCGCTTAAATAAGTTATCAACGGGCTTTGGGCTTGGGCCATGTAAATGGCAGCACGTAAATGAATGAAATTATTTTGCAACAAATTAAGGCAAATTTATGCGTCAAGACGACAGGACAGGACCAGGGCCATGGCCACCAGAGATGGGCAGCATTTTTTTGGGGAAACTTGTAACAGGAAACACAATCCACAGGCAAACAAACAAAAGCAAAAACGGAACGAAACGAAACGAAACGAAACCAACAAACAAACAAACAATGAAACGAAAACGGAACGAAACGAATTTTCCTTCAGCGAAATCTGAGCGAGGCTTTGTCCCACAAAGTGCTGCATGGGGGGAATCCCCAAGCCTCCTTCGAAATGGAGGCTAACTGGTGGTAGCACCACACACATCTACAGCTACAGATACAGATATATATATTTTTTATTTCTCTGCCTCTCGCCGAATCAAATGTCAATAGAGAGTACATTTCATTCAGCCGGGTGATGCTTTTTCCGCCTCCTCCAAACTCTTCCTTGTGGCCTTCTCGGCCAGAAACATCCTCAACCCTCCTCCTGCTGGTGTCCCCGCCCGCATTGTAGCTGTCACAGTGTTTGTTTGCGGATTTGAAGCTTTTTCCTCTTCGGCAACGCGCTTTTTTTTCCACGCTTCCCTTTCAAGAAGTAGTCCGATGATCAAAAGCTAAAGGTAACTGAGACTTAGATCAATTGAAATTGCTGGTGGAGGGTTAGGTCACCCTCTTGTGGTATTTATAAGAGAGTAATAAGAGTAATAAGAGCAATATAAGAGAGAGATGGGGTAAATAATAACAAAGCTACAGTCAAAGATATTTTCATAAGTCATTGCTTTTCTGATTTTAGATCTGATTTAAAAATCTATCTTTGCATCTGTAACAAAACAATGAGAAGAATTCCATCATAATATTACATTTTTGTAACAAGTTTTTTACTACCATTGTAATCCATATAATCTTTTCTTTGCATTGGTAAATAATAATAAACAATAAATTCAATTTAATTCACTTTCAGCTTAAATTTTCAAGCTAGTTTTTTAGTAATCAAATTTGTTTCAATTTCTCACTAACACTTAAATAAATTTAATCTTTAAATATTTAATCTGAATTCGTGTCCATTCCACATTAAATTTCTGAAACCCAGAGCATCTCGTGTTCGTCAAATTTTGCTCGATCCCCTAATCTGCTTTCTGGTTCTGATTCTGGTTTTATTTCCGGGGCATCTCCTTGATGTTCTCCTCTCCCTCATCGCTTCTGGCCGAGCTGCTCGTGCTTTGGTTTTTATTTGCACGGAAATGTATAATTTTTCCGAGTCAAATGTAAATACTTTTAGCGTATTTTAGTATTTTTGTGGGTTTCATCTCGTTTCTCTCTCGCTCTGCCACTCGTTGAGTTTTCGCCCAACAACTGGTATGAGGAGAAGGGGCGTGGCGCATGCAAATGACACGCCTGATGCTGCGTAAATAATTTTAGCGCTCTCCGTTGGCATGAAATGCAAAATAAACATTTTATTTCAATGTAGCCTTGCTTTTGCCTTCGACCGAACAGAGATGCCGATGCCGATGCCGTCGCCGTCGCCGTCTTTGAATGTGGGTCAAATGGTGGCCAAAAAGCGAACTGTTACCCAAGCCAAATGCCAAAATACAGTTTAATTATACAAATACAATATGTAGTAGCTACTAGTATATAGTATATATGTGTGTATGTATATTGGAGTAAAATGGCGCGATTTGGTTGCGGTTAGCATTTTGTGGTTGCCACAATGTCACGTTTCAACAGCTCAATTTTGGGTTTTGAAGAAAACTTTCGAATCCAATTAAATGCCAAATATATCTGTAAGCACAAATCTCGATTGTCGATTTGACAATTTATGCAGGCGCTGTTGAAACGCCGGTCGCATATTTATTTCCATCGTTCCATCGGATCGGTGGCTAGACAATGATGCCTGCGGCCCAATAAATAACACTCTTCTGACACAATCGAAATTGGCTGGCAAACAAAAATTTCTTGGGACTCTGTCTCCTTTGTCGATGTCAACTCCAGGGCAAAGGTCAGACATTTAACCCGCGTTTCGGCGTGGAAATCATGCCCAAAAACGAAACTTGACATCAAATTATGGAACCCCCAATCGTCTCCCCATAATCGAAAACAAAGTTGGCCCTGGGCTTAGTCTTTTCAGAGGCAAAACAATCTCAATCTCGATCTGTAAACTGGCTAACATATATAAAATTATACTTAAAATCGTTCCTATATTTTGAAAAAGAAAAAAAAATACGATTTAATCGCTCAACATGAGTGCGCAGAAGATTCGGGGCATCCTGAAGAAAAACCATGATGTAAGCCTGAAACCTTCAAAGTCAGCCTCATTCGACGAGATAAGTCTCATGCATACAGCACAGCGTACCGAAGTTTATATCCAGGACGCTCCCAAGCCGGTTATCTCTTCATATTTGTCCGTAACTAGTTTGGCTCGCGAGCTGGAGAAGGTATCGGAGAGTATTCAGTATGATTTCAACATCGACACAGAGGAGGATTCGTCTGACGATGAGCATATATTATCGGAGACAATCGAGGAGCGGGTGCAGCGTCTGGAGTTTGAACGTCGCCGCTCCCTGCACTACAATGAGTTTCAAACGGTGCAGCTGGCACGTCGCCTTATAAACGAGGAATTCTCCAACTTGACGGAGTCCATCGAGAGCGAAAATTTCTCCGAATTCATGGTCTCGAGCTGTGAGGCTGAGGAGTGTCCATTCACTGAAAGCGAAGATGAGCTAAAAAAGAGTAAGGAACAAATACTAGCCGAAAAACTCTTCTCCGAAACATATTACGGAGAGCCGGAGACAGAGCCAGAGGTCGCTATAGAGCCAGGATTCACGCCCTCTCATCCTTGCTATCACCAACTGATGGCCACAAAAAGCACAGAACTTCCTGAACAAACACTGCCCAACGTTGATCCAATTTAAAGTGAATTGGGGATTGGATGATCGAGTGTCACATTTGTTCCAAGGAGCTTCTTTGACTATTTTCTGTTAATTCTTGTTCATTTCAACTTCAAGTTATGCCATTTACAGAAGCTTTTGCGTTTTTTGTTCAACATTAGCTAAAAAACTAATAACAACGGGAGGAAATATACATAGAATCACTTTTCAATAAAAATTTAAACCAAAACACATGAAATCTGCTGCGGTCGTAGTTTCTTTTCTTAATTTCTTCTAGTTAATTTTGGTTTTTGTTTAAAAGAAGGAAGTACATACGTTGTTGTTCTTGTTGTTTTCATTTGAATAGACTTCCATATGTTGTTTTTATTGTGTCAAATATACATCCACAAGTCGATTGTTATTAATGAAGTAGTTTCCTCGGCCAAGTCTTAAGCACACAGCGATTGTTTTTAATGCTGTAAGAGAGAAAAACGAATGCCCTTGCAGAGACAGGCAGACAGACAAACCCGTTAAGTCAAGGCACAGCAAATATGTACAATGATTTTCTTGTCAAGATTTAATTAATGTCACACACATGCATCTAAGGAAATTTGTTCACGATTTCCAAAAACCATTCCCAAAATTTAAAAGGAAAGGAGCGTAATTAAATTAAGATTACATGCAGTGTTTGTATGAGCAAACACTATTATGGCAATTAAATGGTTCCCACCAATTCTATTACACTTAATTTTCATTCTCACACATATACATATATCATATTCAAATTTAATCTTCGCTTTTGCGGGCACATCACACAACACTCAATGACAATTATTCCATTTATTTCGCTCATTTTTTCCACACTCATACTAGCGGTTCTGCACAGCAAAACATTCTCGTAGTTTGCGGTTTATGTGCGGCAATCTTTTCTTTTCTTTTTGCTGCATTTTAATTACAAAAATGTATTTCCACTCATACGAGTATTGCTTTCACTTTCATTTGTTTTTCGTTTTTATTCCCTTTTTTTATGTCAAACAAAAGACGTGGGTGCTGCTGTGTAATTTTCACCGAGTTCTGCCTGCTGTTCAATGTTTGCGTAAAGCTTAAAAAAACAGAAATAATTGGTTTGGATTCTCTTTCAACCCCATCAAGGATTGCCTACCCTATCACATGAGCTTGGGTAATTCCATTTCAACTCTCCACTGTCAAAAGTACGAAGCACGAGGTGCAGCTGAGACGTCGACTTATACTAATTTAACATTCCTTTCGGCCATAAATGGAAATAAATATCACGTCATACGATCTGCACTGGCTAATGGCGACTTTGTTGTCTGAGCAGGATAATGTTAGTCGAAGGAAAATAAATTGTCTAGACATTGCTTGGCGGTTGCTTGAACCCCGGCTGATGCAGTCCCAGCTGTGGCTGTCTTGTCTCAGATTCAGCCAAAGACCAAATTTCAATCCCTACTTTAGTACATTGTGTGTACTTTTATGACATTTAATTGCCGTTTGCTTTCAGTCCCTACTCTCTCCTTCATTTGCACTTTTTGTCCTAAAAGTTTCAGCACTCGTTCAGTCATTCAACTTTTGTATATTGTAAGCTGAAGTATCAAATTCCAGCTGTATCTTGCCATATCCTCGGGCAAAAGGTGTGATGACCTCCCTCACAGATCTCCTTTGTTTCGTATATTAACGCAAACATATCTCAACGATGCAAAATTGCAGATCATCTTCAGTAAAGTCTTTTGTTGCTTGCGCTAATAATTTATTTAGTTTTTATTATAATTTTAAAGGCTACTTACTGGGTATCTAATTGTCGTTATACCGACTACAGCATTCCTCATGTTCTTCTTTTTTTTAGACGTCACAGAAAGTGACTCGTCATGCTGATGAATCGAGTCGAGTGGCTCACAAGGACCTCTTCCTAATCATCATAAAAACATTGTGGCCAGTCATTGTGACTTATGTCAACCCGATCAAGTGTGTCCTTGTTTTGTGTGTGTGTCTATGTGGCAACCAAGAGCGCAAACACAAATCGTCTCTTGCCCTGCTATTGGCAACATTTCGGAGAGTCTTCCGAGTTAATTCATCATCGAAGGAAGATTTTAGTGGGCAAAGCACAATGGACAATGGAGGGTAATCGAAGTTTCCGGCAATTGATAATCAAGTTGGTATGAGTACACTTGAAGTGGCTTGATTTTGCTTTGTTCCATTAGATGGATGCTGTTTGATGGCATCCCCTCATGCAATTCGATTTGTTAAGATACTTTTAATGCACAGAGGGCAGTGGTTTCTGCTTGATTGTACAACATTTTCTATCGAGCCAGGGAGGCAACGGGCTGTCAAAGTGTTGACCACAGTAATCATCTAGCGTTGGCACCAGGGTATTGCTTTAAAGAGTCACGTGCCGCCGAATTGGCCGGAGAAAACCAAAAATTATAGCTCAATGTGGAGCGCAGCAAAGTGCAAAGCCCGAAATTAGTTTACACTTGAACTTTGCCCTGCTCCGTGGCACCTTCGCACAGGAACAGGTCACCTGTCCTCTCCTCCCTGCCACATGTGTGGGTGGTGCTGGTTGAATGTGGCACCACTGTTCGGTATTCCCTCCATTTGATTTCTTTTTGCTGCAGTTGCAGTTGCAGTCGCATTCGTTTCGTGTTCATGCATAAACAAAATGGCTGCTGCAACAACCGGAAACTGACAGCAAACGACATTTGCGATATGCATCATATGTCTCCCCTCTTTCCCACCCCCCCATTATCCTGCCACCAGTTCCAATTCCACACACCCGCACCACAGCTCCAGCTCCTGCTCCTGCTCCTGTCACAGTCAACGAGGCAGCTACTTGGCATATTTCTGTCGTGTCATTGTTTCTTGTGCGTCTTTTTTCCAGCTTGCTGCAGCTGGTCCTGCTCCTGTTCCCGTTCCCGTTCCTCCTCCACTGTATGCCCCATCCTCCTGTCTGCGACGGTTAGCCTTCCAGGTGCAATTATGACGGCGGGCACCGTTGTCTCTCTGTGTGCCAGCACGAGCGAGTGTGTGGGGGGCGAGGATGTGAGGCAGGGCATGTGGCAGTGTCAGCGACACATAAACATTACATCATCAGGCAACTTTTTGTAACTGTCATAAAATGCCAGCAACAGCAAACAGAGGAAAGAACCAGGGACTGATTCATCAGCTGGAAGATTAAATACCCTCTTTTAGGAATATATTTTCTCTTCGCGAGGGAAGATGACCGCCTGAGAGAGTCCCGGAATAAAATATGCGTGTTAGGGTTTCTAAAATTATTTAAAGATGTTGAATCTTACCTGCCATACTTATTGTCCAATCTAACTATAATCACTTTTTCTATTGTAAAATAGATTCCGAAATAAATCGGCTAGAACTGCATCTGACAGAGCATTTCAAAACGGGCATAAAAAAAGATAGCAAAAAAAAGCACTGAACAAGCTGAAAACAAATGAATGTTGAATGCTGGCAACAAGATGAGAGCACACATATCGTTCCTGAGCTACAACTACACGGAAGAAACACACAGTATCATAGCAATTAAAAAAAATCAGCTGTTGCTAGTGAACGAGCACATCATTAACCAAAGTATCAATACGTTTCTAGTACTCGTACTTTAATGAAGAATAGCAGAATATTTCTGGTGCATATCCTCTCTTTGCATCATCTTATTATCTTTCATATGGCTGCGAGGCATTGTTTGTTTTTCCAGTGTACTACTGCAGGAGCCACTGTTGATGCTGTTGCTGCATTTCCGGCTGCTTCTGCTGCTGCCTCTGCTAAGCCGGCGTACTAAATCCGTATACACTCTGCCTCAACTCTCCCCCGACCATGTCACAACTCTAATGAGCTGTGTGTGTGTGTGTCTGTGTGTTTGTGGCGCTGCATTGTTGTTGACGCTTCAGCTGGCATATGACGCTTGTTAGGGAGTTTTTCTCATCGCTGTTGTTCTGCTGTTTCTTTCGCTGCATGTTTTATGTGCGATCCTCCTCGTCGCCGTAGTGGGGACTGTGGACTTTGGACTGTGCCTGGATGAAATATTTTCATGAGTTTTGACAGTAATGTGTTGCAATGTTTGTCCCAAGCCGGCAGCAGCGCCGTCTAGCGACGGAATGTCAGCCATTGTCGTCTGTCAAGCAGCCGTGATAGAGATGGAAATAGTACGAGCCAGTAGGGATAGAGATAGTAAGTACAAGGCGCGTGATAGAGATGGTGATAGTGCAGGCAGAGCCCGAAGAACGCGAAGGGGTAGGGATGGAGCGCGAGCAAAAGAGAGACAGCGACATGTTGCAGTCCCGTTGCTCTGGCTGCGAGTGTTTAAGCGTTGATTACACTTTCGTGTTTTGGCGTCGCCTGTCACTTGTCTCTTGTCCCCGCACAAGTTGTACTGTACTTCCCGCCACTGTTCCTGTTGGGAAGTGTGTTGTTCATTTGCCACATCTGTCCGCATTTGCATGTTAGTTCTGCACAACGAGTCTGTTGTCTTACCCGCTACGCTACTCCTTGAGCAAAGGGTTGGATCTTGGATACTATGATGATTAGATTTGAGATTTTGTTCTTTTTGTGGGTTTCAGCGTGGCTCCAGGCTCTCTTAACGTGTTGTGGAAAAGAAACCAGAGAGCGCTCAAAAGCCACTCCTAGATCGGCCGCTCTCTCGTATGATAGATACATGACTCAAGAGGCAACCGACGATTGAGATTTTAGCTTTGCGTTTTAATCTATTTCTTTTTAACGAATTGCTCGGCATGGTGTTTACAGAATTCCGCTAAATTATAATTGAAAAATCGTCCTTGCGGCTAGTTTTGCGTCTGCCTTGTGAGGATTTCGGAAAGAATTTGTTGGTGCCAAGAAGCTCATCTCGTCCATGTATGTACATCCGTAGAACCGCTGGACTTCCACAGCCTTAGCAGCAGCTCCACCACTACTTAAATTTGTTGCTCTCCGCAAAATAGTAGAATCTAACTTTAAAAAAAATTTAGATAAATTTGTGACATTATGTTAATACATATTAAATATTATTGTTTTATTGTCAGCTTCTGCAGTCAGCGCGATTGCAACTTTTATTTTTAACAACTAATTTATCACATCAAGAGCTCTTAAAATCACCATGCTGCGTTTTAGCGATACGATAACCTTTTCGGAAGGGTACAATAAATACGTACATATATGTACACTGTACATACACATGTACATATATATGCAGAATAAAGTACTTGTGTGTGTGTGTATAGTTGATATAAATAATTCATTTTGTTATGTGCAAAATTAAAATGAAATGCGATCATCATTTTTGATGGCATGTCAAATGTTTGAGCATTGAGCAGAACTCAGAACAGAATTCAGCCCGAACTGAACTCGACTCCACTCGACTCGACTGACTGACTGGTGGGCCACAAATCTTGCGTCAGCGTCTGGTGTTGATTGCCACAATGGGCATTCTGCACCATGGGGCAAACAAACACTCGACGCACAACCAACCCACACACACACACCGCATGAGGGAAAGACAGAGAGTGGGAAACAGTCGTAACAAGCGATATTTCATGTACATGCCATATATCAATGTCACTTTACTTTGGCAAACAGTTTCAGTTAATACACAATCAATGTACCAATGTGTTATCAATAATAAATTGCTGGCGATTTATCAGTCAATGCAACAACAGCACCAGCAGCAGCATCAGTGGCAGCAGTGAGAGGCGAAACAACAAATAGTCGCACACTAGCTAAAGTCTTAACTTACTTGGGGAAACGAGTGAGAAACCAATGGAGGAGATAACTGAAAAGATTGCTTTAAATTGCGACCTAAGCGATACCTGAGGTTCAAATCTCGCAGGCAGAAAAACAGTACCGTGAAAGCAAATGAATGCGAATGAAATTTTATATATATGTATTATATATCTATATTCTTCCCATAAGTTCCATGACATCTTAATGACCTGATCTACCCGAAATTATCTCTCTTTTAAGGGGTATGTACTACCGATCCAGCCGAGACATTCGATTCTCGCGGGCGTTGGCTGAAGAGGGGGGATGTGGAAAGGTTGAGAGAAACTT
This sequence comes from Drosophila obscura, assembly GCF_018151105.1. NCBI lineage: Eukaryota > Metazoa > Arthropoda > Insecta > Diptera > Drosophilidae > Drosophila > Drosophila obscura. The sequence goes on along the minus strand of NW_024542791.1, from coordinate 5,665,121 downwards.
TTAAATCTGCCCACCACCCACACACACACACACACACACAAACCGCTGGCCGTACACGAAAGTCAAACATAAATCGCTCTACCATTCCCGTTCCCATTCCTTATTCCACATCTCTCTGTCTCTTTCTCCCCTTTTTACTATCTCCGTCTCTCCCGCTCTGTGTAAAAAATTATAGCTTTCTGTGTGTGTGTGTGTGTGTGTGTGTATTTCCGTCTGTGTGCGAGTTATGCGCAGCATGCAAAACTATGCACGTGCTCGGTTGAAGTGTATAAATGTGCTGGTCGCCAGGAGAAAGAGGGGAAATCCCCTCAATACCCCCGAGTGGGTTCTCCGACTCCTCGATGCTCTTGCAGCCATCCATGTTCTTTGCTCCTGGCTCTGTGGCCCCTGCCTGCTCTTGGAGCGACAATGCGAGTCATGCGGTGGACTCATATCGGATGACAATTAGGCCCTGGTCATCAATTCCAAGTGCACAAGCGATAAATCTTTGGTAATTTGTATGTGTGTGTGCGCTCCTTTCCAAAGGGAAAAGAGAACTCTCCCAGCCAGAGAAAGAGCAAATGTATTTATGTGTGTGTGTGTGTGGTTGAGGTTAAGTGCTGGAATTCTGCTAAATGTGGCTAACCAAAAAATGGAAATATTCTCTCCCGTTGGTGGTCTAATAGAAATTTTGAAAATTACAGCAGCGTCCCTTTTTAGGCTTGAAGCCCATCAAGCGTGGGCAGACCTAGCGAGTTTTGAACATGGATTACATGCCAGCGGGGCTCCAACAACATGATGTGAAGATCGTTACATCCATGCTAATAGTTCTGTGTGAGTTTTACAATAATAATAAACATATTCGATTTAATTTTCGTTGCTCAGCATTTCTCGTTCTCTTCCTTCGCTATGCTATCAAGTAGAAGAAGGCAAGAGTGAGACAAAAGTGGATTAAAATAGGAAAGACAATTTGTTTATAAATGTATTTTGTTTATCCTTAGTAACAACTCCCCATAGAATTGATGTCAATCTAATTTGGTTCCGTCCAACATTTGGCAGCATTTTAGAATGCTGTGAATGTTTTATCTGTCTATTTACACACGACCAAGCACACAAGTGATCATTATGCCGGGCTTTAATTTAAATAATTAATAAATTATAATGCTGGCTGACTGGCCGCCTGCTGGGAAGCGGATGTTGGGTTGGTTGCAACCTAAAAGTTTCTCATTAAACAAATATTTTCACAGCAGTTAAAATTTACGAGTGTGTTGGCCGAGCTAGACGACGCAAACACATGGAAAATATATATGCAATTTATGTTTCGGCAAGGAAGGGACAGTCACAAAGGAGAGGACACAGAGGGTGCGAGGAGAAACTGCAGCAAGTAGTGCAGTGTAAACAGGATCCCGGGGCCGAGGACAGGGCAAGGACATGCCAAAGGACACACACAGAGACACATAATGCAAACATGTGACTTCCGCATGTGGTGCAAACACTTACGCACACTCCAGGAACCTCCACTGTCACCACCCTTTCTGTAGGCCAGCCTCTGCCTTCTGTCAGCTAGTAACCCCTCTTTGCAGGCGAACGCCCCTTCTGTCCTTCATTCATAAAGTTTGTCCCATAGTTGTTAACAACTCGAGCAGCAGCCACCCAGTCTGGGGATCCTTGTGGATGGATCCCTCCAGGACCCACTGCTTTTGGTGGGGCTTAACAGAGGAAGTGGAAGGGGAAGGGGAAGAGGAAGGTACTGGTCTGGGGGTTAAAACAACATAATGTGAAATAACTTATTGCCCTTAAAATGTCATTTATGTCAACGGTAAGATAAGTTACGCATACGCACTGTGGGCGCACACTTCCTGTTCTGGTGCTGTCCCACCGTTTCTGTGTGTCCTGTATGCTGTCTGCCTGCCTGCCAGCCTCTGACAACAATTAAAGTCAACAGGAAATGTGACACATTTACTTTTGGTAATATAATATTTTCAATTATTTAGCATAAATGCATTACACATCATACACATACACAGACATCTGCACTCCAGTGTCCTCCAGCCCATTTTGCATGTAATTTAACACATGTTTTGCGTTTTGCCATTCGAAATATCCTGCGGCATTTTCCGAAAACTAATTAGCTGCCTTGTTACAGCATCCCCCTCATAAATACACCCTCCTATGTATGTACTCATACGCACTCAAAAATAACAAGATTTTCAATTTACCGCCCCAACATTCGTGTCATTCGTTGCTTTCTGTACTGTGGTTTCCATTTTCAATGCATTACACAAGCGTGTCCGTCCCTGTGTAAAGTGACTCCCTTTGGTTAGGCATTGATGAGCACAATGAACAATTTCATGCGAGTGAAACTTTTCCAGTTGTGCCATCGAATCCATTTTGTTGTGCACTTCACTTTTGCCTCAATTCACTCCACTTCACTGAATTCATTCATTTATTCATTGACTCACTCACTTGATGTTTTTGTGGAGCTGTTCAATGGTCAGTCTTGAATATATTGTGACAGTTTATTACATTTCTGCTTGCAAATTCAACAATTCATAAAATTGTTAGCTTCAGTCCATGTAATCATTTTTAAGCCTTTCTAATGTGTGTGTCAGTCCTGTTTTCAATTAAGGTAGCAACGCCATCGCCAGGCTTTTAATTTCTGAAATCAGCTTTAATTCCGATTTTATGATATCCATGTCTTAAGAAACAGATTTTTTAACAAGTCAAACACATTCATTAAGAGACTTCGATTTAAAAAAAAATAAATTGAATATCCCAATGGTCCCTGCTAAAGCCCTGTCCTAAGGTTTTAATAGAAGCTATCAGAGAGTAATACAAAAAGAATACTTTAGGAAATTTATTTAAATACAATAACGAATTTTACGTGCACATTCTTATCCTATATATGCAGATTACCATACATTAAAAATGCATTCCCCCAATAACCAAACTGAATTTCAATATATGTGTGCTATGAACACAGCCAAATGCCTGTCCATTCAGATACTTATCAAACATTTAACCCAAGCGAACTCTGCACACGCACTGTCCCCTTCATTTAAATATTACCAACACAGAAATTCAACAATTCCAAACCCAAAGCGAAACGCAACCAAAATATATTATATATGTACACCGCTACACCGAAAACCCCACAAAAAATATTATAACCAGAACACATTACCAACAATTAGGTGTAAGAGCGGTAAGAGCAGAGGACCTGCCCAAAGTATGGGGGGTATGAGATACCGGTGTCTAAACACATGTAAAATACGTAGAGGAAACGGCATTGATAGAGGCAATTAACAGCTCGACACGCCATATTTCCTATATATGAATGGAATATTCAAGCCATGATTGGGAGCGTAGAACAATAAGAACTCCATGGTCGATATACCAACTGGAAACAACTGGAAAATACCCTCTACGCTGAGGTTCTTTAACGCTTATTGGTCGATACTGCATCTTGAAAAGTCTCCACCATCATGAGAACTCAGCTTAAATGCTGGTAAAGGCAAAGGATGCTTACAACAAAATTCGCTTATATTTTTAACTTTATATATTTTAAGAAAAGAAAATCGGTGCAATTTTCTTACAAATTTACAGAACGAATCTTCTTGTAATACTGAGCAATAATTATAACAGCTTAAAATTAAATTGAAATGCCCCACTAGTAAAAGGTATCAAAAGAGGACTACAAAAGCAGGTTAAAGAAAAAGAGGAGCAGTACAAATACCTAAAATTTGGACACATAATTAAAAATACAAAAGCATAAAGAGGGGGAACGAATGAAGGAGTGGGAGGCATAGCCCCACTAATGGCTGTCGATGGCGATTAATTTATTGTTATTGCTTAGGTAAACAAAAGGCGGCACCAGAATAGGAATTGGTGCCCAGTATAGGGAGGAATACGAGTGTGATGGGGAGGGGAGAATATTATTAGTAAACCAAATGCGTAGCCATAAATTACCACTCAGCGACCCTGAGAGAGATGCCCCAATGAATCCTGAGAGCAAAAACTTGGACCACAAAGCAGAAATGTAATGAAAATGCCTCATGCCTGACAGCTCCACCAAAGAAATGGTGGCATTGTGGCATGGGGGCATAAGGATGAGCCAGGAAGTGGACCTTGAGGTGAAGCTAACCGAACGATGGTCAGACGTGCGTGGCCAAGGCCCAGGATATGCTCACAAATTTGCGCTCTGAATTGATCGTGAGCTCGCATATTTTATTTAAGGGCCTCCCTCCAGCGATTTCAATCAGCAGCGGAAAGGGCCTCATTCACTTTTCCTTTTGGCTTTCTCCTTCTCAATCAGCAATGAAATTAATGTGAGATTGATGAAACCTTGAAGAAATCTGGGGCCAAAAACCAGAACCTTTGACCATTGAAGCCATGGGCACAAGAGAGCTTAAAGTACAGTCAAATGTGGATTGGGTTTCATTTCCATTCAGCTCAGAAATTGGCAAATTCGCTAATTTGCTAATCCTTAGTTCATTAACAATTCGACAAAGAGTTTTAATTCTAAGAAGCGAACAATGTTTTCTTTGTTTTAACTCTTTTCCGTTCAGAAAACAATCGAACAATCGACTTAAGAGCTACACTCCGCGGAATCCCCGCCCCCCGACAAAAGTCATCTACTTTTCCAGCTTATTTCGATTACTCAGACTAGGGGACACGAACAAACTTCGCCAAAGAGGGAGGGAAGGAGTGTGTGTCCAAGGTGTTTTAATTAATTAGCTTTTTGTTTTTACGTTTCCACTCCTGGTCTCTGTACCTTTCCCCTTCTCCCTCAGTCTTTGCCTTTCTCCCACTCTGAGTTCTCTGCCTCATTTCGATTGCGTTTTTACGACAATGCGCGACTAATTTGTGTAAATTAAATTTATCGACCAGAAAATGCCACAGCAGCCAAGGCTGGCCCCAAACTTCTCCATCGTAATCCTCCCACTACCAGATGCCTCTCACTTAAATTAATCATACGCAGTGGGGCTCGGTGCGCACTCATCGACAGAGAACGAGAGTAACCAACGCTATGCAGCGGAAATTTGGCTCAGTTTCTTCGTTTTGGGGTTTTGTTTTTCGATTTGTCTAGTACCCCTGCAGAGGGGACTACGATTTTGATCAACGTCGAAAAATGTAAACTGATTGCTGTCCAGATTGGACCATTATAGCTCATACTCTTATCTATGTTCGTATGTGTGTAGCTTCCATTAAAATGCTGGATCTGCATAAGGGTACATGCAACTGCAACTCCAACAAGCCGACTTCCATCTTGTATTCTGTTGTTGTTTCTTTTTCCGTTTGGGCTGTTTCGATTTCGATTTTGTGTGCATTAAGCATACGCAATGTGGTCCAACTGAGGCTGAGGGTGCAACTGAAACTGAGGCTCATCATCAGTAAGCATCGTGGGGATTGGGAGAACCCCTTTCTCCTCATCATTCTTCCCACCAACATATTTGCAACACTTTTTGGCCTTTAATGGCCGAGACCGTAAACAGGCAACGGCCCGAATGGCCTGCCAATTGCCCACTAAAGCTGAACCTTTTTTTATTCTTACTCGTACCTTATGTCCGCTTGGCCAGCTGCCAGGCAGTAGCCAGTGGCCCTCTCCATAGAGTGCCTGCCGCTCGCCCCACAAGACACTCATGCACTTTCATTAAGTTTAATTAAATTCTCACTTTGTAAATGTCAATGCACAAACACATACAGTAGTACTACACAACACAGCACTACGAAAAAAAGGGGCTATCTACATGGCCATGAAGGTGGAAATTTGAGGGGAAGGTTGCGAATGGTTGCTACTCTAGGTGAGAGAGAGCTGTAAGTATGCCAGAAAGTTTGAAATACCCAAAAGAAAAAAGAGAGTAACATTTTTGTTTGTGAAGACTAATTAGCCAAACTTAGCCTAAGATTCTTTCATAGCTGCCCACCAAACTCAAGCGTAATATTTTCATGTAATGATTTTAATGCATCCGAAGAGGCATTCGTAGGTTAGTATTTCCATCTCCCTTATATACCTCTGCTACCTTGTAGCTTTTGCCTGCCACAAGCCTGAGCGAATTTATAGCCCTCGAGCATGGCGACAAAAATCTTTCGGCAAGCTGAGGCACAAATAACAACACGTCGTGGATTGTTGCTCTGTTTTTTTGTTTGTTGTTTCTGTTGTGTACTCTGCTTCATTTTTTGTTGGCGAAATTTTTTTCAGTTTTTGGTTCATTTTGCAGACATTGTTGGCTTTTAATTTGCCAACACGCAACGGTAACAAAAGGTAACTGCTTATTATGCAACAAACTTTTCTATTTCTCTGGCGTTTTCATTTCTCTTCTTTTTGCTTGGGCTTGGCTTTATTAATTTTTGTGTATTTTTCATGGGAAATTTGTTGAGCGACGCCCAAGCAGAGTCAAAAATGTTGCCATAAACTTAACCATAAATAATTCAAAATAAACTCCAGTTGTGTGTGTGTGAATATATATTCGTGCCAGGATATTAACCCCAATTGCGCTTGGCACTTGTCGGCCTGCCCCAGGTTGTCCCTCTCTCCTTTCTCATTTTTGTACCCGGTATTTAGAAAGTTCAAGGGTATATGTATATATGATAATCGTTGAGAGGATAGCCAGTGATAAAACTAAATGCACTATAGGAACTCAATTTATGTAGCGTGTATTTTTTTCTGATATTAAGTTAGATACACTTTGTTTAGAATTTCAAGAATGATTGAGAAAATCCAAAAGTATATTTGAAATTTTAAAAATTGTCTCAAATGTCAAATAACATATACAAATGTCCATGTCTGCAGATCATGGCAAGCGAGACCCGATTATGTATGTATATTGCCTTTAAGCATTACTCCCAACTTAACTCGTAGTTGAAAGATTCTCGTGGAAAGTTATGTGATGGCGAATATATCTAGATATATTATTTATTTATTTATTTATCGCATAAATTTATAGCTATTGGTTAATGATTACAGCCAGAATGTGGTTCCAATTTTCTTACGCAGCATTACCTTCATTCCCCCACATTAAAATACTTAGGCTCCCTGATAAAAGCCCCAATTGGCGGGTATCATATAGTCGGAATATCGACTATAACCTTCTTCCTTGTTCCTTTTCTTTTTAAGTGTTTTCCTTAAGCGCCATAATCAGGCGCAACGGGAAAAGCAAAAGAAAGAGATAGAAAGTGGGGGGCTAGAAATAGCGGCATAGAAAACACGCAAATATGCAAATGTATGTGCCACATTCATATGTGTGTGTGTCTGTCAGGGTGTGTGTGTTTGTGTGTGGGGCATAAATTTAGTGGAATGTTTGTGCTCAGTCGCTGCTCCTGCTGCTCCTTAAGCCGCTTAGGGGCCGCCATGGGGCTAAGCAAACAACAAGCATCGACTGCTCAGCGCATACCCTTTAGATTCCACTCGATGAAGCGGATCAATTAGCTATAAAGGGTGCATAAAAATAAATTAAATTAAGCCAATTAATGGACTCGAAAAACTAGTTTGTGGATATGAAATAATGAAAGTAGTTTCCATTTGTTGATCAACTTGGAAATGAGATCTTTTATCTAAACCAGATTCATCAGATGGTGAATGTGACCATTCTATAATTTTATTGAGTACAGCATGGTCATACTTCGAGGAGCATCTTTGGTACGTGAAACTATGAGCTTGCATATCCTTTTTCTTGCTCGCTTGAATAAAACTCCACCATTTTGAGTTTTTCTTCTACATAATGGCAGAGTATCTTCTATCCTAATACCTTTACCATTTCTTATGCTTCTTCCTGCCTTGTTGGTTGATGTGCTCTTTTTTCTTGGGAGTACGAGTATGTATTGTATTCTGTGTTGTATTTTTGGCCTATGCATGTTTAAAATTTTATGTTTGCCAATGTGTTTGGCATAAATGCGCGCCTCTCTCCGGCTCTTTGGATCTGAATGTGTGTGAGTGTGTGTGTGTGTGTGTGTGTCCGTACTGTTGTCTAGGCAAATGTTTGGCACCATGTGGCATGCGGCAACATGCGTCTTGCATATAAATTTTCAAGTGCCTGACATTTTGAACACAGATTTTGCTATTGCCTGCTGCCTTCTTCTTTCGATGCATCTGACTCTTTTTCTCTGATGCTTATTTTTTGCCTGAGTTTTGCTTTTATCCTGATTCTTCATCTGCATCTTCTTCATCATCGTTCTCTTCCTTAATACTTCTACATCTTCGTCTTCTGCATCGTTTATATCTTTTGTGATGGTTCTTGTTCTCCCATGTCTTCTTTCCTAATGTGTCTTCTCTTCTTATAGTTATCAGTCTTCTGGATGCTTATTCTCTTATTCTTAATTCCTTTTATCCTTCCCTTTGTTTGGCCTTGATTTGCCTTTAAGCGTTTTGTTATTAAATTTTCCTAATTTATTTTTTTCCCGCTTTGATTTCGCACGAATGATTCTGACATTTTTCGCGGTACCGCTGCCCTCCAGTCAAACTGCCTCACCACATAATGCCTCAAAACTGTCAACGCATTTTGGCCAGCAAATGCCCGAATTATGATGTCAACTCTGGAGTCACCAACGCACACACACACGCGCGGACTCAGAGGGAGACACGCGTACGAACATCAACCCACTCTTGCAGCCCACACTCATCCATCCATCCTTCCAACCTTCCACCGCCCACACTCATTCACCCACTCGCACATTCATTAATCATTACACAAAAGCTGAGAAATTCTCCTCGTGGCCTCAGAGCGAACAAATTTTGTTTCGTATAATTGTCATGCATGTGGCATAAGTATCCCAGAAAGAGACAACGCCAGCAAGGGCGAAAACAGCAACAAAAAAATTATATTTAATTTCGTGTTAAATTGCGCATAAATACTTTTATGATGTGTGTGTGGGCGCTTAGATTAGAACTAGAGTTCTTGGTGAGGCCAGTGACCCGGTTGTACAGGATTTGGCTTGGGGAATTCTATCCGAAATTGTACCTACATAATTTTCTTGGAAAAAACATAGTACATAGTACGGCTAGAATATGAAATTTCTCAGAAAATATAGGATTTTATGATTGCTTTTTGTCTTTGAGTTCATATTTCAAAGACTAAAAAAAAAAAAGCCCAAGTTCAGCGCTTCCTTAATCAATATAATCTCCGATTTTAAGTGCAGTTTTACATTGAAATTAATTATGAAAAAAGTTTTCTTTTCCTGAATTCTTTACAAATTATTTTGTTTAAGTGTGTAAATTCCAGGGTAACTATACATTCATATTATCCCATTCAAGGTCATATAAAAGATAGATCGTTAGTTATAATATCAACTGACCCTAAAGATAAAGTTTTGAATAAAAGATATTTCAGGATATTGTTTCCTGCTGCATAAATTTAGAGCAAATATCTATACGTATACGTAATTGCATTGCTGGCTATTTGCTTGGCTCAAACAGAGAGCCATAATTGCATGGCTTATTCAAAGTGTTTGCCCTGCCCACAAATCCCGTTAAACGAGAGCTCCAGCAACGAGTCCGCATTCGAGACTGAAATCGTTTGCAGCTCCAAAAGCCCCACGAAGGTTCCCGCAACGAAACGAAACGCAGCGAAACGAAACGAGAGCGAAGCTCTAATTTGAGTTTGTGAGTTTCGTTTCGTTTCGTGCATTGACTCTCTCAGTCGAGCTTTCTCTCGTGGGTGCAAAGGATTACCCAAAATCTGAATGGGACGAACGGCATTGAAACGGTGCTCTGCCAGAAGTATATTTTTACAGGTGAGACATTTCCGCTCTTCGAGTCGCATATGCTAAGGGCCATTCGCTCTCTCGTTGTGAATTGTATGTTCTCTGAGTGACGGCATGGACTGTTACCAAATATGCGACTTTTGTCAGAGCGTTCCATGGGAATGCCTCAACCTTTATTTATTTACCTCCCGATGTCACTTCTGTCGTATCTTCTTTTGGCTCTGCTGTTCTTTCTCCCCCTCCTGCTGTTGCTGTTGCTGCTGTTGCTGCTGTTGCTGCTGTTGCTGCTGCTGCTGTTGCTGTTACTGCTGCTGTTGCTATCGTTCTTCCTCTGCAATGGTTCTGTTAGCCTTCTGTTACTGCTCTTGTCTCTGCTTTAGCTATGCAGCTGTTGGCTCCTGTCCACCGCCTCTGCTTTGGCTCTTCTATACCTGCTCCTACCTTGGCTTTGGTTTTGCTGCTGCTGCCGCTGCCGCTCTGCAGGTGACCAAGTTTTTGGTGTATTTTTTTTTTTTTTGGTGGCAACAGAGGCCCAGAGATATATTCACTTAATGCACGCCCGTATCCGTTTTGCTTGATGCGCCACGTTCTCAGTTGGCTGCTTGCCCACCTCCCTGGCTTTCAGCCACAACCCCTTAGTTTTTTTTTCGCCGCCGCCGCCGCTGTCGATGTGTGTGTGCTCACCCTGTACCGTTAACGCGTGACTTCGAGTGCCCTTAATGCTGTAAATGAATATTTAATGTTAAAAGCACTTGTCGAAAATGCAGCAGTAACGACGGCGCCGTGGCAGAGCCAGGCAGCAGCGGTAGTAACAACTGCAGCCTCGTTTTGGTTACCGGCGAGTGGGTGTCGCAGGGCCGTAGGGGGATGGTCAGAAATGGTTTTGGAACAGGCTGAAGCGGGAAAGGGGCCGGGCAGGGGTACCACCGACCAGTGTGCCGCTTCACTTAACGAACAAGTTGATTTTAAATTGTTTTTGCAATTGGAGCATGCGATTAAATGTAAATAGTTGCAGTTCGTTGGACCAACTTTAAAGGCCCCCCATTTACAAATTAGCCTTAACTTGAACTTGCCATCTCGCTCTAACTATTCCCATCTCCCTCTCTCTCTCTCTCTCTCTCTCTCTCTCTGTATAGCCTCTGTTTGGTATACTCTTTCAAAAGGGTATTTCACCAGCTGCGTTCAGTGCACAAGTAAAACAAAACAATCTAACACGGTGTTATTTTATCACACGTATGCCTTTACTTATGCTTGAGGCGAAAAGATTAGCGGGACGGACCATAGCTGTGGTCGGCGCCAAAGTAGATCAAAGAATAAACCGTGCAAAACGAAGTCAAATTTACGACTGCTTTATTCCCACGCATAACTTCAACTATCTATTAATTATATTGCATTTCATTATTTTCGGGTACTATATTCCAAAGGATCTGAAAGGGTGTCGCAGGTTTCGGCCTGGACTTCTCTTTCTCCTCGGCCTCTGGCTGGCTAGCATAAATAATGTTCGGGCTTTCAGTTTTAGACCCATCTTGGGCTGCTCTGTCTCCTACTTCGTCTGCTCCCACTTAACGTTGTCTGAGACAAATGTTTATAAACCGCTTAATTATTCACTTGGCCTTTTCCTAACCAGCCCCAGCCCCAATCCATCCTTTCTTTTGTTTGGGGAGTGCGTGAGACCCGGGTTCTGCTTGGCCCGGTTTGGTGGCACGCAAAACAAATTGACACAAAGGCTCAGATTTTGCGGTGTTAAGTCGAGCCGGCATAAATCACGGAACTCTCGGGCGGCAGGCACTCTTCTTGGCCTCCACAACTTTTGGGGTAACTGCTTAAGCAGTTCTGCGCTATATTTCATAATTTTTGTTGGCTAATGAAAAATTCGTTGCGCGCTGAAAGGGCCCTCGTTTGATGGGGCCGATATAAATGAAGGCAGACAAAAAAGACAGATCTGTAGAGAAATTAGCCAGGGGAAGGTTTAAGAAAAGAGAATAAAGTAACGAAGGGTTTCCATTAAATTTATCAGCTAAGTCTGGGCTCCTTTATCCCCCAGATTTATCTCCGTTGAAATGTACGAGAATGCTGAATGTGAAATATTTGAGCATTTCACATTGCTTCTTAGTTCTGCAACACACAAAAAACTATCCTTCAATTCATTCTTCTCTACCATACGCATTATAGCATTATCATATTTGTATCAAAGTAAATTTTGGTTTCTCTTTTTTCGGTTACATCTGTCATCCTTTACCTGTGTTTGCACCCACATATTCATTTCCCTTACTTTGCATATTTTTTCTCATTTTCTTGTCCACCTTTTCTGACCGCTCTGCCCGTGGTAGCGTTTCAACACTCCCAGCAGCCACATGATTAAGCCATTCCATTGCATGCTCGTACGTTACAGGGATATTCATTCCCGCCTCAGACAGATCCCAACAGTACCCTACTCTGACTGTGCATTCCCACACTTCCTTCATCTGGAGGTCCTTCACACTATAACGGGAACTCATGCTCGGCTGCAAATTGACCCGATTCGCAATTGTAAATGCAACACGCACGCGGCCAATTGGCAGCATGTCAAGCCAACTCAGCTCCACTCAACTCAAACGGAGCTCGGCTCGGCTGAGGCTACAATTTATTTGCAGCACAGTGGGGATAGATGGAGAGTAAGGAGCCTGGCAAGAAATATTACAAAGCAGGTAGGGCAGCGGCAGAGAGTGTCACCGAAATCTGCTTCAGCTGCGTTTCAGACTTTGCCGAGTGCATGACCCAAAGACATCGACACTGCCACTGCCTTACCTGATATTTAATACACCGTGGAGCTGTGCCACAGAGTGAGGAGTGAGGATGGTAGGCATCATCCAGTCAGTCATTGTGTGGCAGACTAAATATAAACTGCACTTCAAATGATGGGGCAACTCTGTATCTCTATCCGAGAGTGTTTCACTCTATATCTGTGTTTGTGTGTGTGCCTGTGTGGGTGTGTGGGTGTGTGTTCCATTTTGGCCCGCTGTCAACGCAATTGCTGTCATTGCACTTAACGCACTTGCGCCCACTCCGAGGGGCTGAGTTTGGACAGGGAACAGGCGGCAGGAGGCAGTTGGGGGGAGTGCACAGCACAGCACGGCATCCCCCGTGCAGCGACTGGCTGCAATTATGGCGTCTCAATGCATTTTGTGCGTGGCTTTGTCAGTTAGCCTGGAAGCCTGCCGCTGCATATTTGCAGCAGCGGCCGTCGTATGGCAGCTGCTGCCCTGCCTGCAGTCCGGTGACGGACGGAACAGTGCGGCGGACCAGGAGGCGGCCGGCAGCGGGACAAAAGCGTTTTGCTAGACACAAAAGCTTTGAATGCCCACGGGGCAGCCATTAGCCTAATAACGCCATGCACTAACACACATGGACACACACATTTATGTATACGGATAGGCAGCAGCAGGACACACTCACACTCACATTCACATAGATACTCTCTGCCACATACACAGGCGGTCTACCCATCAAGCACAGTGGGACAATAGTTTTGGAAAAGAAATTGCTACAGAATTCTGTGAACCTCAGGAAGTGAGAGTACCTCAGGGCAAAACGGACTTCCATCACCTAGATTTTGGAATAGAATGAAGAATTATTATGAAATATAGACAGATTTAAACTATGAATGGAATTGTGTACCGAATCACTGTGCAACGGGGATGCCGAGTTGAGAAGGCGCCAGACTAACTCCCGACACGATAGCCTCATTGTCTCGCATGGGGGTTTTGAGCTGCTGTCACGTGTGGCCCCACCGCAACAGCACCAACAACACAATAGCTGCAACAAACGGACTGAGAGAGAGAGAGAGAGAGAAGGAGGCCCAATGAGAAAGTGCGACAGACAGAGAGACAACATGATGAGCGTCGCCTCAGCTTCGTTACAATTAACATAAATAATAGCCAAGTGGTCGGTGGTTGTCGTTGTTCTCTTCCTTCTGGCTTTAGTTGTTTTTGCTGAAAAGTGGAAATATATTTTTCACTTTTTATTTCTAATTATGACGCCGGGGACATGCTCCAAATGCCACAAACAAAATGTTTTGTATTTTGCATATATTGTGATGTGGTCACATAAGTGAAAGGTGCGTTTGAATTTTGTGAAAAACATACATAAATATGTGTTTATATGCAGCCACAAATTGTAATAGGACCCTCGACGGAGCCTATAATTGTGGAGCAGTTTAATGGTATAAATAGTGAATGGGTCTGGAAAACAGCTTTTGCGGAGCAATAGCTTCGCAGGTGCGAGAGATATCTTTGCAATTCACTATTATTATCAGTTCACTATGGCAACAGTCTATAGATAAAGGAACTGAACCCATTCTTTAACGCTTTTGCTTTACAGAACCTTCAAACTAGTCCAAAATCTTATGTAAATAAATATTGCATTGACACAGCTCGCAGATTTCATTTGCCACCAATTTTCGTTTGTGTTATTTACTTAAGTTTTTACACATCTTGCGTATATCTTGTATATAGTATACATACAATAAATTGAGAACGCAGAACTGTAAATCAGAGCTAAATATATGTATGTACCCAGACAATTAATCACCAAAAGTGATCCCAATGTATCCCAATAAACATATATTATCTATTTACTCAATCAAATTTCGATTTAACTTTGACTTAAAGCTAAAATTTGTGGCCTCAGCCGAAAATTGTTACACGAAAGTCGCCCAAACATTTCCGTTGCTGTCAAACTCCGTTTGAAGAGCCCCGCAGCAGTCAGAGCTTTACTGCTTTACTCCACCTCCAACGATACGTGGTACGGTACCCTTAGTGCTGCTGCTACTGCTGCTGCTGCTTCCCAAACTCATTCCTCAAAATGTGGCAACGTATGGTGGAAGCATTTTGTGGCATTCCGTTGCTGATGCAGTAACAGCAGCTTACGCTACGTATACGCAACGTCTGAGGTTTGGCAATAAAATTGCACATTGTTGCCTTAACTTGTTGTTGGTGCTGTGGAAATACCAACCATTGCAAGATTTATATGTTTTAGCCCGCTTAAGTGGTAGTCAGACATTGGTTTTAGGATCTCCATCTCCATTTCTGTCTCTGTCCCTCTTGTGTCCCTGTGTTTCTCTGGTATAAGACGACTTTATAAGTCTAGACGAGATGGAGTTTAGGTTGGATGTATGAGTACCAAGAGAGAAGGGGGTCACTCGGTGCTTGGTGACATTCAAATGCTGAGTAAAATTTCCAGCCATCTGCTGAGATTTATGCGGATGATGTCCCCGTATCAGCCCAGTCCATGGAGTCCAGGGTCAAGCATTTCTGTTGGTGTGCATAGTTTTGGGGGGGAGGGGGCCAGCAAAACAACTTTCTACCAACATTTCCTACACACAGAATTTTCCTGTCTATCTTTTGTTGTTGCTTCGTATTTATATATAAATTTCTTTTGGCCATATTATTGAGCAAGTTTCCTGGTATTTCGAGCACAACTTATGGTGCAAAAATTGAATTGAATTGGGTACTCAGGCAGCGAGGCCCAGGACCGGGAAGAGGACCAGAAGAAGGACCAGTACCAGGACCAGGACCATGCTGGAGTTGCTCGTGCCGACTTCCTACGACCCAAAGCGAGAGAGAGAGGAAGTCGCAGACCGTGCAAAACCAAAAGTTTTCTGCTTTTACAGTCAACTTCCTCTCACACACACACACAAACACACACCAATACAACCCAAAATTTGTTTAATTAAAATTTTTGTGTAAAATCTGTAAATTGTTTTCGGTTCGTTTCGTTTTCTTTTTTGAAAATAGTTTTGACAACACACAAAATTATTGCCACCAAAACTGTGAAAATTGTTTAATTATTGCAAAGCGGCCATAGAAAAATCTTAAGGAAATAGCTTTCGGAGGCATTGGATAGTTTTTGAACTATTAACTTACTTGGCAGTGTCTCTGTTTCCACTTTGTTTTCGGTTTAGGGATAAGGACACTACGGATTGCCTTCGTTTGAAAGTAACTTGAAGTTGAAGTGGTTCTTTGTGTTCCTTCTTGTGCTGCTACCCTTGAATAAAATTCTCATTCATCCCCCATCATCTTGTCCTGAAATTTGTTCCCCAACCGCCAATGTCTGATTGTCTATCCAACATACCTTAACCATCAATTATTCACTAATGCGCGCATAATATAGTTATATAATTGTGACACGCACTGACGACAGTTGTTGTTGTTCCCGTTCTCCTCCTCGAAGGCCACAGAAAATTCATCAATTTATCATGCGAAACGATGGTGAGAGAAATGGATAGAGAGAGAGAGAGAGAGCGATTGTGTGTGTGAGTGGGTAGAAACTATCCGCAAAATTCCCCCCAAAAAGCGACAGCCCACAAAATTATTCAAGTCAATGAACAATTTAATTTATCATTAATATAAAATCCGACAAAAGTGAGAGCCACAGAGAGGGGGAGAAGTGTCGCCCTGGCGTGCTGCCATCGAATGCCACTTGAGCTAATCTCATATATCATCATCCTGGGGATCTGCTAACGAATGACGGTGAAACGGAGCCAAAGCCAAAACCAAACAAGAACGGGATGATGCCAGCAGTTAGTCCCAGCATTTGATACCCTAGGTTTTATGTTTTGTATACTGTGTGGATGGGCAGATGTGTTTCTCTGTGCGTTGCAAACACCACTTGAATATGATAGGACTCTCTGGAATGGTATAGCCAGACCAAGACTGACTTCAACCTGACCCCGACACTGGTCTCGTCGAACAATTTTTCTAATATGTTTGATTTTACTTTCAAATGGGCGACCTCTGGTGTCCCTGTCGCCCCCGATATCGGTTAGCCGCTGCCTGCCATAATTCTGAACGGGAAACTTGCTGGCATCAGCAGCAGAGGCAAAGGCAAAGGGCAGAGGCAAGAGGCAAGACGCAGTTGCAGACAGTAGGGGCAGCCAACAGTGGCAGTGGCAGTGGCAGGAGCAGCAGTGTGACCATTAATACTCAATTGGCTGTGCTTCCCGTGTGGATTGTGGTCGTGGTCGTTGTATCCTCCCTCTCTATATCTATCTCTCTCTCTCTCTCTCTCTTCCACTATCTGTTCCTGGGGTTTCTCTACTTGGTTGGCTGCCGTCATCTTTGTCGTCTTGTGCTGACACTTGAATTGAATCGAAATTGGTTATTAGCCATTCTTACGAGAATCCCAACGACCGACGGTCTACGAGAGCGGTATACATAGTATATGTACATATATGTATGGTGGAAGAGAAAGGGAGGGGGACAGAGAACGATGTTTCTTGCATCACTTGAAAAGCGAATATGTTGAAAAAATCATGTCGCTGTGGGAAATAGTTCTGAAAATGGTTAAGACTCCTTGGTATCCATGGATGATTCTTTGTATCCTGTAGGTTATTTCAATGGCAAGTCGCAATTCATAATTGTTTGGATGTAGCGCAGGTAAGTCTATCAATCGCAGTATGAGCAACTGCAATCACTAAGCAAAACAAATATTAGAAAAATATTGAATTATTGTTTACAAACCCGAAAGCAATGGGAAGGGGTGCTGATTAAATCTGATGCCATTTTCCAATTAGTGAAAGTTCCTTCCGTATCGACAAGCAATATACATGTATGTATGTAACAGATCCGACTTTATTGATGTTTTTTTTGCTGATACAAATTCTAGGTCATGGCATCGATTATCCTTAGCACAAATCACAAATACCCGCCGGATAACTGGATAACACATATAAAGATTGGATATATACGAGCAGATACACGTGTGTGTGCGTATATCTGGTACGCAATATTTATTTGCCACCTCATTTTTTATGGCCACAAGTTGACAGGAAACGAACAAAGCCTGGGGGCAAGTCAACTTTTGCCAGTTTGATAGCCGGTCCGTGTCAATGCAAACAATGCAGAGGCAAAAGCTGGCGAGCACGAGCACGAGTACGAGTATTACTATACGTATACTAGAACAGGAAGCAGGGAACAGAAAGCGGACATATCAATGGTTATTTGGAGGCAAAATGAAATCGTTTTTGTGTGTGTGCAAGTTGCGTTTCCGTGGAAAATGGCAGCACAGGCACAGCCATGTTTACGATTCGATCGCATTCGCACACGATTTTGAGTTTGATTTGTTTGCAGAAAACTCGGTCGCATCCAGTTCTGGTCTGGATTGGTCTGGACTGTTCTGTGTGTGTGTGTGTGTGTGTGTGTGTGTGGAGAGAGAGTGCATTCGCTTGGAATATCTTAGTTTTTCTCCTCCTCCGCCAATCCCTTACTAGTTCGAGTATACTCGTGCTCGCACTCCCTTCTGGCTCAGTGGGTTTCTGCTGATGTTCGCAAAATATCCAGCTCAAAATCGCATGCTTTATGCATAAATAAACAAATCACTGAAATCAAAAACATTGAAAATGACTTCAAAACTCAGCTCAATGTGCATCGATTCGCTGACTTGGACGAGTACGAATACGAGTAGTATACCATGTGCTCACATTCACATTCGCAGCCGCAGCCGCATCCGCATCCATATCCATATCCACCATCGACATGGCCATGGATCCGGACATGTGTGCTCTCCGTTTTCAGTTATTCCACTCGTATTTATTTTCGAGGGTTTTCACTTGCCATTTTGATATTTTTTCGGCGTTTTGGCTGGCATAAGTGTGAATCAAAGGGCTAGGAGAGGAGACAGGAGCGAGATAACTTGTTTGGTGGTTGCTTTAAAGAAAAAGATTTAAGCGGAAAATATAACTTTGAACTCCTTTAAAAATTTAAAACATCTATAATATATGTTTGTATGAACTGTCGCTAGCATGGTATTTGATATGATTGCCAAAGCCAAATGAAGGTTATGCCTTGGCTTGGCCCATTACAGAAACCTGGGTCTCTGCCTTCCTGGCACCCTCATGCATATTTATGGGCCGCCCACATACGGCCTAAATGAAGTTAGGCCAATCATCATCCAATTATAACTGTAAAATTATACTAATTACAACTTTGAAATTAGAAATATGCAAATCTCAATCTTTGTCGGCTGTGTGTTATGTGTTGTTGTGTCTGAGAGCAAAGTTTTGCCTGATTAAAAATTTCATCTATCGTATGCATGTGCGTGCCCCTCTCCTGTCCGTATGTGTGTCCATTCCATCCGTGAGTGCGGTGCATACATTTGCTTAAATTATATTGACACGGACGCCGTGCAAGGCGACGTCTGCCAGACTACTGATAAGTGAGCAAAGCAAAGCAAAGCTTTGCCAGCGAAGGCCATCAAAAAGTCGGCGCTTAGAGAGTCAGTCAAGCGGACAAATATGCGGACACTCCGTACCGGGAGCTAGATATATTTATAATATATAAGTTCATACATAGAGTTAGAAGGCAAGAGAGAGAAAGTGTCGCAGAAAAAGAGACAGACCCATGAAAGCCAAGCCAAGACCGTAATGCATAAATTATGACTGAGCGAAAGCTCACAAAATGCTAACTATACTCACACACACATCCACACATACACACGGTATAAAATTAAAACAAAAAGCTGAAAATAATCTGATACAAATTAAAACAAAATACATGAAAGAAAGAACTAAAAAATTAATTTGGAAAACTTGGAAGACGAAAAATATGTTTTAGAAAATTTTTATAAGAAAAAGAAAAATCATGGGTATACCAGAATATATTTTAATAATGTTTTTTTGACCCAATTCTGAATTGAAATTTAATTACAAGGATCCAATGCTTGTTAATTATTTTTGATTAAAAGATATACAAAAGTATTGAAGATCCAAGGCCACCATTTTTTTTTTTGGCTCTGAAAAAAAGATCCGAAATGCCAAGAGGACTTTCTCGAACAACAAAAATGGTTTTAGCCCATTGAATGCCAAGCGAACGCATTAGAAGAATGCCTCGGCGACACTTTGTTGCCCAATTAGCGCACCCATTTCTTCTTCAATCCCCACAGCGACATCACCGTCGTATAGTTCCATTTCAGTGGGGGTGGGTGGAAAGCCATCTCAGATATGCCAAACACGTGTCCTCTTCCCGTTGGAAAGGAGTGGAGCCGTTGGTCACGTTCCTGGCAAGTAAATTCAATCAATTTGGGAGGACACAAACTAGTGACAATTGTTGCAACCATTCGGACACTCGCTCCGCCTAATTGGTCGCTAATTGTAATGCATTTTACAAAGCTGCACTCGAAGGTCACCTCTAAACTGGAACTGTCTTGGCCAAATAATCTGGATAGTAGTTCGGGACTTGTCAGCCTCAGACTTGGCCTGGATAGTTATTTTTCGCTTTCGGCCTGCCAATTTCCATCTACACATTACTTGATCATTTTCCAATTGACAGCCCACAGCTGTTGCCGAAGGTTTTCCTTCAGCCTGAGCCTCTCCCTGCTGTCTGTTTTCGAATTGTCAAATTAAAACGGAAAAATGTTGAATTTGATTAGCGAAGCGTTAAAGAAAAGACACGGCCCCAGAAGGAGAAGGAAGCAAAAGCAAAGAAACGGAGCAACGAAGCAACGAAGAGTACGAGTAAGGCCAAAGATAATGAGTCTGTGTTGAGACATCGTTTAAGCGAAACTTTCCGCGATTCCTCTTTGCTGAACTAACGGTTCTCGTTGCTCGGCCAGGGTTGGATATGTCCAGGAATAGAAATATTGGCAGTTCATGGATGAAATGGGTAGAGGTAGATACAATTTCAGCCACTAATTGAGTAGGGTAGGGTATGGAGTAGAGCAGCTTTGCTGGCAACAAAGTCCGAAATCTACTATTATCTTTGGATCAGCTATAAGCTATCATTTATAAAAAGGAACAGTTGATATAAATCTTTTGCAGATATTTGCTTACTTTCCTTACAAATATTTGTAATACATTTTCAGATCATGTCGGCGAGGATGATCCATCCTCCATCCCTGGTCAAATAGTTAGTCAGTCAAGCAAGAGGCAGCTATCATTGGCAGTTACACACTGGGTACAAGGGGCAACGATGCAGCTGCTATTCCGGCAACGCCCCACTCCCACTCCCACACCCACACCCTCTGTAGTCACTCCTTTGGTGGATAATTTCGTAATTATTTAACTTAATGGAAAACAAACTTAATTCTCGTGCAGGAGGAACATAGCAAAAAAAGAACGGCCAAAAAGTAAAAATAAAAAAAATACCGTCGAGTCAACTCTGAGATAGGAAAAGAGTGAAAGAGGGTGTGACAGTGGGAAAGTGGATGCTGCAAGGGGTCTAGTAAATGAAAACTATTTAGTTTTTTTTTGTTGTGTGTGTGTGTGGGGGTGTGGGGGTGTTTGATCAAGCATCAGACAGAAAGAGTTTGGATTGACGTGTTTATGCCTATCCCGACCGAATGAATTACGCTGTAATTCGCTTAAATTATTTATCCATTGTTCGGTTTGAGGGCTTTGGCTAATTGACAGCGCAGAGATGAGACTGGAATGGAAACCCCTTACCAAAAATGGTCAGGGAAAATCCATGGCAGCGAAATGTGCAAGCCTTGCCAGCGAACTTATTGCGGAAAGTTCAAAGGTTTCCATAATGAAAAGCGAACTGAAAATTGATAATCCCCCCTCCCCACCCCGGCAATCCACTACTGCTCCATTCCACCAGGAGTTACAGCAGCGGATAAAGTTTTTGTGTGCTGAGGTCGGTACATGTCTGGGATCTTGGTTATTAAGTGCCGCAAAAGTTCCCAGCCCCAAAAATGATAATTGGGCATTGAGAAGAGAATTTTCGCTGCCCTGCCGCCCACTCCCCACTCCCCACTCCCCATTCCCCTTTTCACTATATCCGCCCGTCGAAAGATGCATAATTAACACAAAATAATGATAAAGTTCATGGCGAGCAAGGCTTTTCTTATCTCCGCCCATTCAATTATGTAAGTGTTCCCACCTCCCCAACCGCCAGGCCGGGCCAATCCAATCCAAGCGAAACTAACGCTCAAGTTTCTCCAGGGAGAGAGCAAGAGATTTACAGCAAAACTTGGAGAGATGCATTCTCAAGTGAAGTGAAGCTGGAATTGGAGGAAGCTCGGCTCTTTTGGCAGCCGCTGCCCTGACGGTCCTGGGGTTTCGGTGTTCGCCTTGGGTTGCCATCGAGGGGTCACTGGCCAGACAGAACCCACCAGCGGAAATTGTTCAATAATCAGCTTTGACCAGCTTAAGACGTTTGGAAAATGAATTTGATGGATGGAAGTTGGATTGGGATGATGGCAGATTTAAATATCTATCGCTTAGCATAATTCTAAAAATTTTAAATCCACAGAAGCTGATTTCAATCAATTTGTGTTCCGACAGTGCTCGTTGTAGGGATTTAGGGACATACATAATTGTATTCCAAATGGCTCAGTGCTGCATCTAGTCAGAGTCGCACTCTGAATCTTTCTCTCTCAGTCAAGGTCCTGCGGTGCATAATGCTTATTAAGGAGTGCTGCCACACACACAACCCACTTGCACTATTTTTCTTCTATGCAACCCATAACACTCTTTCCCCCTCTGCATCTCTTTCTCTCCCTCCCTCTGTCTCTCCCTCTCTTTGGGTTCTCCAACTGTTTTGCTATGACGCTTGAGTCAACATTAATTTAAATGAGTTGCCACTTAACTTTTAATTAAAAATTCACTTTTTATTTATTTAGTTGGAAACGGAATGGACTGGCCCCGACCCAAACCTGCCGCCCCACAGCCCATTCCCATTCCCAGTCCCCCCCTTGCACTTATTCTGCGTCCCTCTCCCGCTAACTTTGATTTAAAAAAGTAGCGCCAACTAAAATAAAAATTGCAAAAAATAAAATAAAATACCAAAAACTAAAAAAAGAAAAATAAGGACGAAGAAGGAGGTGCATTCAGTTTGGCATACGCGCAGTTTCATATAAATTAGAGTTTGTATTATTTTATTCTGCTTGAAATGAGCGCAAATGGTTTTCATTTAATTTGGCGCGCGACTTTAATTGCCATCGACTAAATAAATAACCGCGAATGAACAAACGAGTGCAACGATATGTGAAGTGTGACTGAAGAAAATGGGGAGTTCATCAAGCTATTTTCGTAATTCTTATTTTTCCCTGCCGGGATTTGCATTCATTTTCATCCAGCACTTGTGAAATTTTGAGACGTGCTGAGCCTCTATATGCTAACCCCTTAGTTCCTTATATCCTCTTACTTGCATAAATCGAATCGAAACACAGCAGAGCTAAGTTATTAATTACGTCCAGTCTTCCTCTCGACTTCATTGATATACATACATACGTACATAGGTATGGCATCAAGGCATTTTGGATGGCTTCTGGCATCGATTCAAGAACAATTCGAGCTGTGAGCCTCTAATGTTCTGATATTTGAGTGTTGACTGCTGGATGGGTTCGTAGCAAGAGTTTATTTGATGCCAATGTGTTAATTTTGACAGCAAGACATGGCCAATTAATTACAATTGAACTGCTCTCCCTGCCACACACACACATATACGATAATGCTGAAAAGTCTGGATGGGTTGTCAACCCACACTGTCCACGTATATTAAATTTGTTTGCTGAGGTTTATTCAACTGTTTGCCAGAGCTTGTCACGGTGGGAACGGGGACAGGAGAGGCGGACATGTGCAGCCCTTGAACTGGAATTGATGCATTTACATCCGTTTGTAATTTCCTACTTGTGCATGGAATATACAAGGGGGTCTATATCTGCATTGCTCGTCTCCAAAACTGTTCCACCAATGCTATGCAGTCAACCGATTCGAATTCCAATACCGGGCTCAGTCACTCACTCAATCTGCCTGTTACCTCTCTGTCTATATTTGGGTAGTCCCACTTCAATCCTTGCAGTTTTATTGCGTTAATTTCATCATCATCATCATCGCACTCACTCGTGACCCCGGCTACATGCAAATTTTCCCACCTCCGTCACTTCTCTGTGTGTGTGTGTGTGAATTTCCACAGCTCAGTCAATATTATTGATCAGGCGTCAAATTTTGGATGCGGGGGAAAGGGAAACTCTGAATCTGCTGCACACACAAATTGTGGCAAAATTTTCATAGTTGGTCTATCCACGGCCCTTGGCTGTCGCAGCTGGAGGCGGATTTGACTTGTTCTCGGGGCTATGTGTGGATATACCCAAAGTAATAGCCCTTAATGTGAGACTTTACAGCAATTAGCTTTCAAGCAAGTTGCACAGAAAGCAAAGAAGCACCAGTGGTGAATGTTGGGGTTTTATTGTACTGGTGTTTTAGCTGATGATTCCCGATTTGTACGAGAACTTGTAGGAAAAATCTATGTTAAATTGCCGAGCGTATCGGCACGTCTGATCTGATCTCTTCAAACTAAATAATGAAAATATTGAATAAAATCAAAGAGCATTGTGCGGTTTCATTTTCGAGTCAATAAACTTTCTTATATCCGACTAAATATGTTTTTTGACCCATTGACAAAGTCTCCAACAGACACGATATTTAAAACGAGCTGTCTTCCGAAAATCCGGAACATCAGCGTCTCCCATTCTTCTTGTGAAGTTTTTATACCCGTACTCAAAAAAGAGTTAAGGGGTATATTAGATTTGTGGTAAAAGTGGATGTGTGTAACGCATAAAAGACAAAAATCTGCGGCAGGCAAAATTTTAAAGATACGCTAAAGCTAAAAACGCAGTATCGAAGAGAATGACCATATCTACCAGATTGCCGAGATCGGATCATAATTAGAGCCAGAATGAAGAAATTAATTTTCAGTTACTTCCCCCTCACACGTTCCTTCTCGTTTTTCGTAGTCTGGTTAAACGTAAATATTTCAGTTGAGAAATCTTAAACTTTGTAACTATAGCGCCGAACAGCTGGAGTCCAGAGCCTCACTTCAAAGTCGCTAGTGGCGCCCCGAATCGACTTTTCTTCTTCTTCCATTTTTCGAATTTAGTTTTAGTCCAATTTAGCAAAGAATTAAACCACATTTAACATTTTATAGAATTTGTTATTCGAAATTTGTTCGTTCAGTCTTAGTCCAATTTAGCAAAGAATTAAACCACATTTGAAATGTTTTAGAATTTCGTATTCGAAATTTGTTCGTTCAGCTTTAGTCCAATTTAGCAAAGAATTAAACCACATCTAAAATGTTATAGAATTTCGTATTCGAAATTTGTTCGTTCAGTTTCAGTTCAATTTAGCAAAGAATTAAACCAGCATTTCGATATTCGACATGCTACAGTGGCGCCTTACTTTGAGAAATTGTATTTTGAGATGCGCCACTGCTGACACTACACAGATGGCGCTACAACAAATTGCGCAGAAGTATTTTTTATTTGCATGGTATTTATTCGTTTCAATTCCATACAATTTTTTTGAAAACCTGGTATTTTCTTGCTTAGCTTGGTATTTGTTTGGTATATTGCAGACGGATAGCAGACGAAAAATAAATAAATAATTAATTAAACAATAAAAGCTGTTGTTTGGATGATTATTTAATATATTTAATACAGATAGTAAGGCACATTTATAATTATAAAGTTAAATGAAGCTGTTAAAAGGTGCTAGCGAGTAATTTCTGCGAATTTGGGCGTGTTTAACAACAATATAATGGCAACAATACGGGTGACGTAGTAAAATTGGTCATCTTTTAGCTCTGCCATTTGGTGAGCCAGCGTAGTTGCGTACGCCCTAATTTCGTTCATTGGCTATCTGTTCGGCGTTGAGAAGTACTTCTCCACCATCTTTCGGATGGCCTCCACCTCGTTCCTATTTCCAGAGTCGGTCGGCGTCCCTGAGAATACTTCCGCCCAATTAAGGGCAGTGTATTATTGCTCGTATAATTTCTGTACCGTTGCAACGGTTTTCAGGTGTAATGCTGCCACATTACCTGGTGGAAGATATCCCAAATGACTGGGATCCATATTCGCTTTATTGTGGTCGGACACAATGGCCATTCGATTTTTGGCCAGGCCCAGTTTGGAGATTTTTTTCAAAACGATCTTAAGAGCCGTGGAAGCCCTCCCAAGCTTTGATTGACGATTTGTAGCTATATCAATACATATGTTGATGTGTAAAAATATATATTTAAATAGTTTGTATTTATAGAAGCGAAATAATTCTACTTACCACTCGGATATATACATACATAGCTAAAGTGGCTGTCGTCCAAGTGAATGGCAGCAAAAGCCAGCACCCTCAATTTAACTTTGCCTTGACCACTTGGTGTCCTTGGCTGAAAATATTAAATAAATAAATATGTATATAAATGTCTGTATTGTATAAATAATAATATTAATTAAACACTTACGATATCCATTAAATAGTATTCGTCAAAGTACAAAAAAAAGGGGTTTGCTTTAAAGGAACCCAACGATGACAGCATGTTTACTTTTCCTCGATGCATCTCATCCAGATGCGCCGGACGCTCAAAAAACTTTATAAGACGCTTTATTTCTCCAACATTTGTTTTCCTATCAAAGGTTATAAAAAATACTCCATAATATTTCTAATTTTGGGTGTTCTTGGAGCTTCGGTCGACGCTAGGAAAGGATACACTCCCGCTTCGCTATGAGCTGGCAATGGCGGCATGTAGTTGGCATTGTGGGCATAGTTGAAGACATCAACCGGAAATATACTACCTATGGAGGTATTGAGGGAAATCCTCGCTCCTCCGGTTGTGGGAGTGGATGTAGCACTGGTTTCCGGCGTGTAGCCGCCTCTCGATTTGAGTCCTTGCAGCTGACTGTTGGATGCCGACAAGGCGGCTGTTGCTGTTGCTTGTCATGAGTTGTGTCCTCTGCAGTAATGTCGACACATTATGAAATCTAGTATACACCAAGCATATGGTGCCAACTGATGCCAACTGACTGCCAACCTGCCCCATCATAAATGAGGAATGGGCAAAGAGGGTGGGGGTGGGCGTGCCGTATTATAAACTTTGTCCATAGATTCCTATTTTTCAGAGAACTTTTATTTTTCATATTGGCGAATAGATACTACGATGCTACTTCGAGGACTTCAGATTCGATGTCATCACCGACCATCTCGCAATATAAAATGGCTGAAAATCCTTGAAAGACCGTACGGACTCAATACGACAAGTATTATCCCACAATCTGTTGGATATGGTGGGGAGAGCACAGAGTCGCGTTAGGCGCACCCACACACTTTGCACATACGCTCTGGGCTTAATTCCAATACTCTTGTACATCAAAAAACAAAAATACAAAAAAATACGCGATGGTAAATAGCTGTTCGTTCCAGTAAGCGGCAGTTATTATTTATTATAAATAAATGAACATAAAACAATTGCAGCATTATTGGCGAAGTGGTCCCATGGCCTCCTGCTGCGCATCGACGACCAACTCGTCCCCATGCGATGGCGGGCCGTCTCCTTTCCACAGCTCCTGCAAGCACCCGATGTACTGTTCAAAGTCGTTGGCTTTGAAATTTAGTTCTACGTCAGAAACTCCCAGCACGTACTTGTGGTACGGGCAATGGTGATGGTAGACGTTCTTGCGAGGATAGGTCACTGGCAAACGATGCTCTTTCATGTGATCCAAATAGCTGTCATAGTCGCCAAGGAAAGAATCAGCCGTGGCTACGTAGGACATGGCATCGGTAATGATCGTTTCTGTTTTAGGATCCATGTTGAAGGCTTGCAGCATGGGGTCTGCCGAGAAAAGGTGATCCTTGTCCGGGTGCGTAAAACCGTCGCGCAGTGTCCACAGAAAGGCAATCGGCATGAGACTGAATCGAACGCAGTCCATTAGGCGGCCCAGATGCTTCACGCGTTCGTCGCGCGCCAGGTTCATCCAGCGCAGGACCAGGAAGAAGACCTCTATTTCGGAGTTAACGCCGATAGAGTCGCGCTTGAGTAGGTATTCCAGGTCGTCAACTGATAGCTCCGTGAAATATTTGCTCCCCACGAGCGCTAGGAAGTAATTTCGAATCCTTCCGCTCATCGCATTGCATACATCCTGAAGATCCGGGTATGGCTTTGCCTGCCGAAACACCATAAAGGCAGCCTTTTCGCGCAGACTATCGGCGTTCAGCACCGCCCAGCATATGGGCTCAAGAAGGTCAATCTTCAGGTACCTGGCCACCTGGAGTGTATACACCACGTCAGCAGTGCTGGGCAGCTTCTGGAAGCGCAACCATTCGTAGGCGCACTCGAAGCCTTTGGCCGGCACCTGACTTGGCAAAAAGTTGAAATTGGTGGCACGCCAATCGCGGCTCGCAAACCACATCGAATAGCACTTGAGAAGGCTTGGTATGCAGTAGAACTGACTATCCTCGATATTCACCTGCAAGGTGGCCCCTGCGTTGTCCCTCACCTGTTTGGCGAGTAATTCGGAGATCGGCTTCGTGTGCGGCAATGTTCCAACGTATATGGGAGTTTCCTCCAGGGGCAAGAAGTCGAAGAGGGAGCGCAGAGGAACCGTTTGCTCCCCCAAGCCCGAGTACTCGTCGGGAGAGATCAACCAACGGCGAGGACTCGCTTCATCCGTTTCCATGGTTCCAGCAGGAGGCTTCTGTTCCCCCAAGGCCGAACTGGTAGACGACATCTCCGAGTCGGTATTCTGGTCGTTGCTCGTCGAGCTTTTGCCGACTTGAAACGTTTTCTTAATTTTTTCCATTATGTTAAATATTCCGGAAATATTTTTTTTGTGTTGAAAGCAAATTGAACAGTCAGGACTGGAACTTTTCAATAGTGACGTGTTACGGGATGGTGACTGTTTTATACTTTTTCAAATACATTTTTTTGTTTGCCTATAAAAAACTACCTCGGGTATCAGGCCCGATTAGTGGGCATAACGTGCGCGTCATACCGGGCATACGATTATTATGGGATGCTATAATAGCCCGTCGAAGCATTCGAGAGACGACATCAAAATACAGTTATACAGTTATACAGCACGGAATTTAGCGCCCAAAACATTGCAGAAATTATTGGCCATCTTGCTCGTTGGCTTGCAACGGCTGACACCCTTCTCGGAGCACAGCCACCGAAGTTCGTCCCCAGAAGTGTTATAATGGCATCAGGGGGTCACAACATTTTTGTATGATAATAATACAATTAGTTTCAAGTATTTTATTTAATGATTTTATGTATATTTTCTCCTTTTTGCACAAACATAAATTTTTAGCGCCAAAATATTTTTTTTGTTCTACAAGTTTTTGTTGTTATTAGTGGTGATAGTTGCGCTGATAGGCAGAAAAGTGCAAAAATGTGCTGTTAAGCGCAAAAGCAATCGAATATATCGAATAGACGCACATGAATCAGAGACCGACGCAACTTTTTGCCGCCACTAGGGCCCTATGCTTAACAGCCTATTAGTTCCACATTGCCACATCAAGAGAAAAAATTAAATTCAGGTATCTGGCAGCCACGAATACTCGGTTTGTAGGACTGACGAGAGCTGGCCGGCATGAGACTTGGGCGTTGCTATTCTACATACATTTTACAAATCCATATTCGATAACCAAATACTCGATACATAATAGCGCCCAACAGCACTTTTTGTATCTCGCGCCTAACAGTTCTATTTGTAATGTTTTGTGCTCAAAACAAACTAATTCGGGCCAAAGAATCATCAATTCAATGCTGCAATTTGCAATTCAGAAAAGCCGTCAAAGTTGGTTTTATATACGTTGCATTTCTGCGCGTAATAGCTCGTCCTGTATTCCGTCTATTTAAGATTCATTTAGTTGCAGGACAATGGAGGAAATGTGCAGAGTTTGCATGGGAACGTCTGGAGCATTCACAAACATTTTCACCGAGACACAAATGTGGGACACCTGCATTGCTGACATGATAGCTCAGTGTACCGGGTATGAGGTTAGCCGAGGCGATTCACTATCCGAAAACATATGTCCGCCTTGCCTTGAGGATGCAGTGAGTGCATTCAATCTTAAGACCACCTGCGAGCAGAGCCATAAACTATATTTCAAACTGATGGAAGAGGATAAACAAGACGAAATCTGTGATAATGAGGAGGACGAGGACTGGGAACCGTCAGATAATGAAAGTGAGCAGTCGAACAATTTTGAAGCCGATGCAAAGGTTCAAGGTGATCGTTCAGACGATCGTCTGTTCAAATGTAGTCTTTGTCCAAAGAGCTATGCGCAAAAATCGAATCTTAATAGGCACATAAAATTGCATACAGGTGAACGACCCTATCAATGCTCCCAGTGCTCAAAGTCCTTCATATATAGGTCCAATCTTGAATTACACAACCGTACTCACACTGGGGACCGACCCTACTCGTGCTCTCACTGCTCGAAGACATTTCAACAAAAAGGCCAACTCCGCGATCACATTCGTACTCACACGGGTGAAAGACCATACAAGTGTTCTCACTGCTCGAAATCTTTTTCATGCTCTGGATCTCTCCGGATTCACATCCGTATGCACACGGGTGAACGACCCTACCCATGCTCTCAATGCCCAATGTCTTTTGCACAAAAATACCATCTTGAAAGACACTTCCGTTTGCACACGGATGAACGACCCTACCAATGCTCTCAATGCTCGAAGACATTTATAACAAAATCAAACCTTGAGATGCACACCCGCATGCACACGGCTGGACGACTCTACAAATGCTCAGACTGCTCGCAGTCATATCAGACAAAATCCCATCTGAGCGAACACCTCCGTACGCACACGGGGGATCGACCCTTCAAATGTTGCCACTGTTCCAAGTCATTTAAGCAAAATGACGAACTCAAAAAACACATCCGCACTCATACTGGGGAGCGACCGTTTCAGTGTTCTCTCTGCTCGAAATCATTTAAACAAAAATGCCAAGTAAGCGAACACCTTCGGACTCACACGGGGGAGCGACCATTTAAGTGTTCTCACTGCACAAAGGCTTTTTCGTACTCTGGATCTCTGTGGGTTCACATCCGTACGCACACGGGTGAACGACCCTACCAATGCTCTCACTGTTCAAAGACATTTATAACAAAAAATACACTTGAAAGACACACCCGTACGCATATGAGTGAAGGACCCTACAAATGCTCCGACTGCTCGAAGACATATCATACCAAATCCCATCTGAGAGAACACATCCGTACACACACGGAGGAGCGGCCCTATAAATGTAACCACTGCTCGAAGTCATTTAAGCATACCCAATCTCTTAAAAAACACATCCGCAGTCACACGCCGAATGATAGTTAGAGCGTTCCAAATACAAAAAAAATATCTCCCTATTCCAGCACTACGTATCTTTTTCCTTATTTCCTTGGGTACTGAATATATCCAATATCTAAGATAAAAAATCGGTAAAGCAAGAAAAAAAGAAAATATTTCGTTCAAACGATCTAATATGTACTTATCTGGAAGATAAAGATAATAAAGCCAACTTATTCAATTATATAGTGATTCCGGCAGCTTTCAGCTGGGAGCACAAGGGTCCAACATGTTGGCTGCCAGTGGGTCTGCTCTCCTCCGACGTGTTTATAAAAAGGTTGCAGAAGCATTCCACGGCATCTAAATATTGTGTGTTTGGACATGAGAGCAAAGAAGTATATAAAGTAGAGCTGTCAAACGATTGATAGATATTTTTCAAGCGTAGTGATATAAAGATTGATCAAATCAAATGTATTGTAATTAAAAATTGGTAATCCATCAATTTTGTGTTAAAAAACAAGAGTTGAATAACACATTTTGGCATTAGCAATCATTAGATTCCAGCCACCAGTAAATTTGTTAAAAAATTTGTCAAAACTATAAAATCGTTTAAATCAGCCAATTTACCAATCAAATCAAAAACAATGCAGAGATGGGAACGTGACAGCTGGTAGCTCGATACTATCATAATAGTCTCAAAACTATCGATAGTAGCGGCCATCAGCAAAACATTGATACCATCGATAGTGCCCTCGATGGTTTGACACCTCTAGCGTACAATAAATAAAACAAATATAAATACAACAAATTTGCAAAAAATAAAGCCCATCGGATCGCATATAAAATGAACAATGGAAACCCAAATATAGTATTTAATCCTCTGATCAGTTGCATACAGAAGGTAGTGCTATATGAGACCCGCACAGTAAGTAGTTGTAATTAACTTGTAAACAAACATTTTTATTTGTTAACTGTTCGTGATTTAGCGTTTGTATTTGGTTGGCAGTAACAACCGTGAGACGAGATTTAGGCTGCTCACAATCGATCGGCTTGCACACAATCGGTTGAGTATTGAGGAAAATGCCAATGAATTCAATAGCTTGGAAATTAGACGCTTTGTGGCTTCCCTCACGGGCTCGCCGAAGGTGACATCAGCCTATGGAGTGCTGGGCTTTGTCAGATTCCTCGAGGGATACTACCTGATACTGGTTACCAAGCGCAAGTGTTGTGCCTTCATTGGAAACCATTTGGTCTACACTATTAAGGACACAGTGATGGTACGTGTGAACGAGGTGACATCCCAGCGACCACCGCACCCCCACGAGGATCGCTACAAGAAAATGTTTCAGAACATCGACCTGCGTAGCAACTTTTATTTCTCGTATTCATACGATCTGACGCGAACCCTGCAGTATAATGAATCGGCGCCGCGCTTTGTGGGAGCCAAGGTGGATCTGGATCGGGACGAGCCACTACCCGACTGGAACACGCTGACTAACAACGTTGCGCAGATTCATGAGCGTGTGGACTATGCATTTCGCAGCGATTCCCGCAAGCGTTTTGTATGGAATGCCTATCTGCTGCAACCAATGGAGGGTATAATGCTGAAGGACTGGCTGCTGGAGGTCATCCACGGATTTGTTAGCCAATCGTGCATCAGCATCTTTGGGCGGCATGTAAATGTCTGCCTTATAGCGCGACGCAGTACGCGCTTTGCGGGTACACGCTTCCTCAAGCGTGGTGCAAACTTTCAGGGCGATGTAGCCAATGAAGTAGAGACGGAGCAAATTGTTAGCGACGGTCAGCGACTGTGTGCATTCACGCAAATGCGTGGCTCCATACCATCCCACTGGTCGCAGGACATCAGTAAAATGGTTCCCAAGCCTCAGATTCAGGTCGTTATATGTGATCCCTATGCTCAGACACCCTCGCGGCATTTTGAGCGGCTGCTATTCCACTATGGGGCCCCATTGATAATGCTGAACCTGGTTAAGAAGCGAGAGCGCCGGAAGCACGAGTCTATCATCTCCAAGGAACTGGAGTACAGCATTCGCTACCTAAATCAGTTTCTACCCCCGCCACATCGAATGAAGCACATACACTTCGATATGGCCCGGCAGAGCCGTTTGAGTGGTGGAAACGTCATGGAGCAGTTGGCTATATACGCAGAAAGTGTCATTCAATTGACGAATATGTTCTTTAAAGCTCGAGGCAGTGATCTCAGCCTTCAGACTGGCATTGTACGCACAAATTGCGTGGACTGCTTGGACCGTACCAACTCTGCCCAGTTTGCCATTGGAAAGTGTGCACTGGGGCACCAGCTAGAGAGATTGGGCTTTCTGAAGTCGGCGAAGCTAGAGTTCGACTCGGATTGTGTAACGATGCTGGAGCATTTGTACGAGGAGCATGGCGATACGCTAGCGTTGCAGTATGGTGGCTCTCAGCTAGTGCATAGGATTAAGACATATCGAAAGACCGCTCCCTGGGGCTCCCAAGGCAACGATGTGATGCAGACCCTCAGTCGCTACTACAGCAACACTTTTAGCGACACTGAAAAGCAGCACAGCATCAATCTATTTCTTGGCATTTACAAGCCTAGCCTCACAAAATGTGAGTACATGCATATATGTATCATTTAGTTCTGCATTGATAGTGTTTTTTTGTTTTGTTTTTTTCATCTAGTGACTCAACCTATATGGGAGCTACAAACCGACTACGATATGCACAATGACTTTGTGCCCAGCACGGATAGCAAACAGATAACCGATTGGGTTCGTCATAAGGTACGGGAGTGCCTGCCATACTCGTGCGCCGATTCGAACAAGCTCGTTAAGGAGCTATTCCGCGTACACAGCAATGGCTTGGAGATGATCGATGCCTACTCGAATTACCATCAATCCTTCAAGTGGAGTGATCTTAGTGAGCACATTGCCTTTGAGATCAGCCAGCTGGCAATGCGCTTTATGCCAACATTCCGCACCAACTACAGTCCGTTTCAGAGACAGATTCAGACGTCACGAAAAGCTCGTCAAAATCCCTCGATGACTGGACAAAGTTCCACGGGGTCGGCGAACAGCAACTCTTCAAGCTCTAGTGAAGGCGATGACAGCTCCAGCGATGAGGAGCTTAGTGCCAGCTTTGCCGAGAAAGAGGCCAAGCAAACAGAATCGGCTGAGCCGGCCGCTATAACCCTGGATTCGGTGCTTCCTTCAATGGAACAGGTTTACGGCTGCAGCATTAATCCGCCCTCCAAACAGAGCATGGCCATCTACAAGAAGTACGTGCAAATGGGAAAACTGTCCAGTGGAGGAGCTCGGCCTGCCCAGACATCCGTTGCCCAGCGCGACCAGGAGCTCGCTAAGATCATGAGGGGCATCACCATGCGCCCGCTGAGCAACTATGGCCAGGACTCGTATCTGAGTGTGCGTCCACCGACCGTTCCAAGCAAGAGTCAGAATATATATGTAGAGTATTGTAAAACACCGCGCAACTTCAATTCCGTGCCCAAGTTTGAAGAGTTCGATGTGCTCTATCGATATGTACAGAAGCTCTAGAAGCAGCAAAATTTTAATTTCGTTTGCTCAAACGTATGTATGCATCTATGTTTTTAAGATTGAAATTATTGTATTTGTAACAACAATAGAATTCAATAGCTGACTTGCGCCTAACAGCACATATTTTTAACATTTTACATTTGACAATGGAGGAAATGTGCAGAGTATGCATGGAGACGTCTGGAGCATTCATAAACATTTTTGAACATAAACGGCACTTTTCGTGATCACAAAAGGATGATACTATTTCTCCAACTGCAGATCGAGATATGACCGATATCTTAAACGACGCCTAATAAATGCATCTTTACACAAAATGTACACATACACAGAATATAAATTTGCTTTCCACTTTTCCTGAATTTTTAAATTCAAAATTTTTTTTCCTTGAGGAAAAATCGTGTCGAGTAGTGTTATTTGCATTAGGTTGTTACCTACATTTTTAAGTTTGTTAAAAATACTGAATAACGTTCTTCTAAAGAAGCTTAACCGTGTGATCTTTCAATATACATATATGTACAAAAATTATATATCGGATTTACCTAAAAAAAATATTTTCAAATGTATACAGCTAGTAAAAACCAATTCGAGACTACCCATATTTTTACATCCGATAACACAACATATGTTTTCATTCGACTAGTATGTGAATGAGTTTTGCGCCTTACAGTCCATTTCGTGTATTCATTTTCTCAAACCAAAACAATTCACGCCTAGGAATCATTCATATTGTCAATTCGGAAAAACTGCACCATTTTGGCTGCTTGTGGGTTTGATTCTAAGCATTTCACATGTATGTATTTAAATGTTGTTGCATTCCGTTTATTAAGATTCATATATTTGCAGGACAATGGAGGAAATGTGCAGAGTTTGCATGGGAACGTCTGGAGCATTCATAAACATTTTTGATGAGACACAAAAGTGGGAGACCTGCATTGCTGACATGATAGCTCAGTGTACTGGGTATGAGGTTAGCCAAGGCGATTTACTATCCGAAAACATATGTCCGCCTTGCCTTGAGGATGCAGTGAGTGCATTCAATCTTAAGACCACCTGCGAGCAGAGCCATAAACTCTTTACACCACAAATGGAGAAGGGAATAGATGAGGTCCCCTGGGATGCAAAAGTAAAAAGAGCTGATAAGGATGTCGATCTTGTATTTAGTTGTCCCCATTGTTCGAAGCAGTACACGCATAGAAGCAACTTATACAGACACATTAAATTTCATACTGGTGAACGTCCCTACAAATGCTCCGACTGCTCAAAGTCGTTTATACAAAAAAGCGAACTCGAGGTACACATCCGTATTCACACGGGTGAGCGACCGTTTGAGTGCACTCATTGCTCGAAGACGTTTAAGCAGAACTCGCATCTGCAAATACACATTCGTACCCACACAGGAGATCGGCCCCATCAATGCACCCAATGTCCGAAGTCATTTCAAGAACTGTCCCACCTAAAAGTACACAGCCGAACTCATACGGGAGAGCGACCGTATATATGTTCTCATTGCCCCAAATCTTTTTCCCATGCTGGAACACTACGGGATCATATCCTTTTGCATACCGGTGAACGACCTCACGAATGTCCACACTGCTCCATGTCTTTTGGGCAAAAATCAGAGCTGCAAGTGCACATCCGCTCTCACACGGGAGAGAGACCGTTTAAGTGCTCTCAATGCCCCAAGTCCTTTGCCCGAGCCGCTTGTCTCCGGTCTCATATCCGTTTGCATACTGGCGTACGACCCTACCAATGTTCCCACTGCTCAAAGTCCTTTGTACAAAAATCCAATCTTGATACACACGTACGTACTCACACGGTGGACCGAGCCTACCAATGTTCCTACTGCTCAAAGTCCTTTATGAAAAGTTGCGATCTCCAAGCACACATCTGCACTCACACCGGGGAGCATCCCTACAAGTGCTCATTCTGCTCAAAGGGGTTTATTCACAACTCATCTCTGAAGAGACATACCCTCACTCACACGGAACAAGGGCATTCAAGTGTACCCGATGCTTAAATTTCTTTACTAACTCGGTCATTCGGCGAGCTCACATTCGTAAGCTCCCTGAAGTATGGCTCTACGAGTGCTTCTACTGCAGATCGAGATCTCTAAGTTCTTTACAGATCTTGACACTTTCCGGCTGAGGTAAGAATGACCGATATGGGGGTAAATGGGAGGACAACGCAAATTCAAGACGGAATAACTGAAATATGTATATTCTCCAGATGCTTAATCTGTCATTACTTGTTCTTTAGATTCTCAAGAACTGGGTATATATTTAATAAAAATATTCCTAAACATTTTGAAATGTAACAATGTGTTCTTGAACTTTTGACCAAAACATCATATGTCGATACGTCGGATGCGAGGATATTTAATTTAATTTTGGCTGAGCATTGACGAAAAAGATTAATTTGAGGAATATCAAAATTCCCTATTCAGGTAAGCCCAAAAGCATATTAAAATCTCTTTCAGGAACACCCATATTGTTACAGATTCTGGTAATAGCCTGTTACCGTGATGCGCGCGTAACAGCACATTTTGTAGACTTCAGTGTATCAAAACAAAACAATTCACAAGTAATACTTGAGAGTAGCTTTTAATTTAATATAAAAGGCACAATTTGATTGCTTGTGGGTTTAATTTTCCACTTAATTCACCAATAGATGTAGATTTCTGTATTCCGTTGATTAAGATTCATTTAATTACAGGTCCATGGCGGCGATATGCAGAGTTTGTATGGGAACGTCTGGAGATTTCACAAACATTTTTAATGAGATTACAACATTGGAAGCTTGCATAGCTGACATGATAGCTCAGTGTACCGGGTATGAGGTTAGCCGAGGCGATTCCCTACCAGAAAACATATGTCCGCCTTGCCTTGAGGATGCAGTGAGTGCATTCAATCTTAAGACCACCTGTGAGCAGAGCCATAAACTCTATTTCCCAGCAAAGGAGGCGGGGATACAAGATACTCTGGATCACGAGGATTGGTCAGGTAGTGGAAGTGAGCAATCGAACAATGTTGGAACTGATGCAAAATTTCCACAAGAGTATGTAGTGAGGAACAATTTCGTACGAGCCTACAAATGCTCCGCCTGCTCACAATCCTTTGAGAAAAAATCCCAACTAAGCGAACACATCCGCACTCACACTGAAGAGCGACCGCATAAATGCTCTTATTGCTCAAAGTCCTTTATTATAAAATCCAAACTTGTAAGACACACCCGAACGCACACGGGTGAGCGACCCTACAAATGCTCTCACTGCTCGAAGGCTTTTTCGCACGATGGAACTCTCCGGATACACATCCGTACACATACGGGTGAACGACCATACCTATGCCCTCACTGCTCGATGTCCTTTACCCAAA
The DNA here is from genome assembly GCF_018151105.1 of Drosophila obscura. Classification (NCBI taxonomy): domain Eukaryota; kingdom Metazoa; phylum Arthropoda; class Insecta; order Diptera; family Drosophilidae; genus Drosophila; species Drosophila obscura. The sequence continues at coordinate 5,627,465 of NW_024542791.1, read as the reverse complement.
ATCCCGAACTCAAAGCACACATCCGTACACATACGGGGGAGCGACCATATAGGTGTTCCCAGTGCTCCATGTCATTCAAACAAATCGCCCATCTTCAAATCCACACACGTTCCCACACAGGTGAACGACCGTATCAATGCTCTCACTGCCCCAAGTCATTCAAACAAAATGTCGAACTCAAAGTACACATCCGCACTCACACGGGGGAGCGACCATACATGTGTACTCACTGTTCGAAGACATTTAAACATAACATATCTCTAAAAAAACACAATCGCACTCACATGCAGAACGATCGTTAAAGTTTTCCAAATGAAATGCAAATCCATTTATTTCGCTATTCCAGTACTACTATTCACGTTTGTGCCTAATTTGGAGAACGACTCTTTTAGTGTTCAAGGGTTTTACAGTTCCTTGGGTATCTTCCTTCCAGTATCTTCGATAGCCAATAACTATAGCAAGAAAACTAAAAACATTTCATTTCTATACATGTACATACACACACATATTAATTAAGTTTTTAGGAATTAAAATAGATTTCAAAATAATAAAAGCAAACGTCAATTGACAAGTGTTTCCATACGTTTAACTTAAATAATGTACGACAAGAAGCTTCTCCACCATAAGTTCGAAGAATTTTAGACTGTCTGTCCTTTGTCCAGCGTTTTGTCACTTTCTTTTTAGATGAACAATGCCCAAAGGCAGGTTCAAACTCTGTTTTAACTCCCTCTCAAAACGAGTTACCACACAACTGCCATAGAGGACTGTGAAACGAAAGAAAATATTTATATATAAATGTTGGAAATGAATGCCGAATCGTATTATTTATACATACCAGTACGTTCCAAGTATGGATTCTATGCCAACCCACTAACTATCTCCAGTTTATCATTTAGCATTTCCACACTTTGATCCTTCGTTTAAAGTTGGGCATAGCATAATTTTTAATTTGTGGTTTATTTATTTAGTGAATTTAAAAGATGACTATAATTTATGAAAAATATTTTAAATCGATACCACATTCGCGCTTTCCGCCCTATACTTTGCGCTTAACAGCTCTATTTCTTATGTATTCAGCTCCTGGCTAAATAATGCGAACCAAAACCACATTATACATACTTATGTACATATGTATATCCAACCTACCCCTCAGCTTAATCTGAATAAAGCAAAAAAGCCAAAGAAATTGACATCTATAGTTTGCAATTCGGAAAAGCTGCACAAGTTAGTTGTTTGCACTTTATATTCGAATAGATTCGAGAACGAAATTGTGTATTCCGTTTACTTTAGTTCTATTCCAATGGAGAAAATATGCAGAGTTTGCATGGGAACGTCTGGAGCATTCACAAATATTTTTGATGAGACACAAAAAAGAGACACCTGCATTGCTGTCATGTTATCAGAGTGCACAGGATACGTGGTTAGGCGAGGTGATTCCCTACCAGAAAACATATGTCCGCCCTGCCTTGAGGACGCAGTGAGTGCATTCAATCTTAAGAAAACCTGCGAAAAGAGCCATAAACTATGTTTCCAAGTGTTGGAGGATGAAGAATTAGAAGAAGAAGACTTTTCTGATAGTCTGGAAGATGAGGACTGGGAACCGTCAGATATTGAAAGTGAGCAGTCGATGCATTTTGAAACCGATCAAGATGGTAGCGATAACACTGATAATGTTGATAGAACCTATAAGTGTTCTGACTGCTTGAAGTCTTTCTCACACGCCGCAACGCTCCGGCATCACATCCGTACTCACACGGGAGAACGACCCTACAAATGCTTATTCTGCGCAAAGAGATTTCGAAATAAATGCAATCTTCACACCCACACCCGTACGCACACAGGGGATCGACCCTTTAAATGTTCCCATTGCTCGATGTCTTTTGCACAAAAATATAATCTCGAAAGACACACCCGTACGCACCCGGGAGATCGACCCTTCAAATGTTCCCATTGCTCGAAGACATTTGCACAAAAATTCGAACTCAAAATACACATCCGGAGACACACGGGGGAACGACCTTATAAGTGTACACACTGCTCTAAATCCTTTGCCCGATCCGATTGCCTTCGATCTCATATGCGCTTTCACACGGATGAACGAACCTACAAATGTAGTTACTGCTCCCAGGCATTTAAAGAAAAATCCCATCTGCAAAAACACAACCGTACTCACACTGGGGAACGGCCGTATAAATGTTCATACTGCTCAAAATCTTTTATGCAAAAATCTAAACTTGATAGACACACTCTCACTCACACAGGTGAAAAACCCTACCAATGCGCTCTCTGCTCAAAGACATTTCCAGAAAAATCTAACTTACAGATACATATCCGTACTCACACGGGCGAGCGACCGTACAAGTGTACCCACTGCTCCAAGTCTTTTTCTCACACCGGGACTCTCCGGATTCACATCCGTACGCACACTGGGGAACGACCCTACAAATGCTCTGAGTGTTCGATGTCTTTTACACAAAATTCCGAACTCAAAGTACACATCCGCACTCACACGGGGGAGCGACCATATAAGTGTTCCCAGTGCTCGATGTCGTTTAAACAACTCGCCCATCTTCAACTACACAACCGCACCCACACAAGTGATCGACCCTACCAATGCTCTCATTGCTCGAAGTCGTTTCAAGAAAAATCGAATCTCCAGGTACACATCCGTATTCACACGGGGGAGCGTCCGTACAAGTGTAATCACTGCTCTAAGTCCTTTACCCATGCCACAACTCTTCGAGGGCATATCCGTTCGCACAAGGATGAACGACCATACGAATGCACCCACTGCTCAAAGTCTTTTATACAAAAATACAGACTTGATAGACACACCCTTACTCACACAGGTGAACGACCCTATCAGTGCGATCACTGCTCAAAGACATTTACTCAAAACTCCCATCTTAAAGTACATATCCGTACTCACACGAAGTAGCGACAACCGGAATAACTCACATCCGTAGGCACCCTGCTGCCACTGTAGTTCGAGATCTTTAAGGCTCTTCAAAGATTTCGAGCTAGGAGAAACCGACTGCGACAAAGGACACGGCTCACGATCGAATACAAGCTTCTCCAGAAGCTTAACCGCTCGCCAACTCAAAAGCGACTTATCCTTCTGACATAGGGTAATATGAAAATATTTAAATAGAAACAAAAAAAAAACCGATTGATGTATATTTTTAAAAGTATTTTATAATGTACATATATATTTAAATGGAATAAACAATACATAACATACATACATCACTATTTCGCTAACATAACATAACATATGTTTCTGGCGCCTAACAGCACATTTTGTATACATTTTCTCAAAGCAAAACAATTTGAGATATGGTTTGGCAAAAATTAGGTTGGTGCTTTTTTTTTTTTTGTATTTTACTTAAATACCACACGTAGATATACTTCGTTTTACTTCAGATATAATCAATGGAGGAAATATGCAGAGTGTGCATGGGAATGTCCGGAGTATTTACAAACATTTTCGAGGAGACACAAGAGTGGGACACATGCATTGCTGACATGATATCGGAGTGCACAGGATACGTGGTTAGGCGAGGTGATTCACTATCAGAAAACATATGTCCGCCTTGCCTTGAGGATGCAGTGAGTGCATTCACTCTTAAGAAAACCTGCGAGCAGAGCCACAAACTCTATTTCACTCCGTTGGAGGAGGAAGACGAGGACTGGCAGGATGGTGAAACGGAGCAATCGAGCCAATTTGAAGACGATGAAGAGATACACCAAAATTATGGAAATAAGACGGATAATGTACAAAAGCGCTACAAATGCGCCGAATGCTCAAAATCTTTTTTACACAAATGCTCTCTCAGGGAACACTTCCGTACTCACACTGGGGAGCGCCCGTATCGGTGTTCTCACTGCCCCAAGTCTTTTGCCAACGGCTCAACCCTCCGATTTCACGTCCGTACGCACACGGGAGAAAAACCCTATCAATGTTCATACTGCTCGATGTCTTTTGCAAATAACTACAACCTTAAAAGACACACTCGTACTCATACGGGTGAACGACCCTATCTATGCCCTCATTGCGCGATGTCATTTTCACTGAGTTCTGAACTCAAAATACACATCCGTCGTCATACGGGGGAGCAACCGTTCCAGTGTTCTCTTTGCTTAAAATCATTTGCCCGAGACGATAGTCTCCGGGTTCATATCCGTTTGCATCAGGCTAAAAGACCTCACCAATGTCCTTACTGCTCCAATTCATATATCGGGAAAGCAGCTCTACAGGTTCACATTCGTAAGCACACTGGTGAACGACCATTCAAATGCACTCAATGTTCAAAGTCATTCGCACAAGAAGACAGCTTTAAAAGACACTGCCGTACGCACACAGGTAAAGGACCCTACAATTGTTCGGACTGCTCAAAGTCATTTAAATATAGCATATATCTTAAAAAACACATCCTCAGACACTCGGAAAACAATGGTTAAAGCTTCCCAAATACAAACGCAATTTAAACATTTTTTTAAGAATGTGTACATATATTAAGAAATAAATTAAACTATTGAATTGAATGGTCATTCTTGACGTGTACAATCTTCAAATACCAAAAATGTTATGCAACTGAAGAAAGATCAGTCATATGCTGGCGTTATTCGTAGATACATATGTGCATAAAGTCACTCCTAAGCGTGATCCATGTGGGCACCTAGCACCATACCCGGACTTCTGTCTCAAGAAAAGCAGATGGCTGTTCCTGGGCCGGCACGCGGTGTCCAGCTTCTACGCCAGCATGTGCTGCTCGTGCTATGGATAGTCAGATATCTTGCACTTGAAGATCTTTAGTCGCAGTGCCTTTCTGATGACCTATTCGGAATGGAATACATGCTTACATAAATTAATAAACGATAACTGATAATTAGGAATCTATCCACTTACATCTCAAAGCTTAATGGCAATAGATAAAGGAGCCAATTCAAGTGGCCAACATGCTGGCTGCCAGTGGTCTGATCTCCACCGACGAGTTCATGAAAAGGTTGCAGAAGAATTCAACGGCATCTGACTTTTGTGTGTTAGGACATGAAAGCAAAGTATATAAAGGCTGCGAAAGGATTCGAGATTATAAATACCTATATGAGAATGCATTATTATTTTTAGCAGACCCACTAACAGTGGTCCATGCCCCCACCTGTTGCATTGGTACTAAATCCAGGCGTCGTTCTTGTGTATAATCGCAAATCATTGCAAGCATCGGTCCTCTAATGCCTTGTATGAAATTCAACTTTTCGTCTATCTTGTTCGGTCTTGTTGCTCATAATATTAAAGGTAAATATTACTATGTTTTCAAAACATACATAGATACTCTCGCACCTAACAGCACTTTTGGTTTCTTTCATCTTGCGCCTAACAGCTCTTTTTGTAATGTTTTGTGGTCAAAACAAACTAATTCGGGCCAAAGAATGATCAATTCAATGCTGCAAGTTGCAATTCAGAAAAGCCGTCAAAGTTGGTTTTTTATACGTTGCATTCCTGCGAGTAGTAGCTCGTCCTGTATTCCGTTTATTTGATATTCATTTACTTGCAGGAAAATGGAGGAAATGTGCAGAGTATGCATGGAGACGTCTGGAGCAGTCACAAACATTTTTGATGAGACACAAAAATGGGACACCTGCATTGCTGACATGATATCGGAGTGCACAGGATACCTGGTTAGGCGAGGTGATTCCCTACCAGAAAACATATGTCCGCCCTGCCTTGAGGACGCAGTGAGTGCATTCAATCTTAAGAAAACCTGCGAGCAGAGCCTGATGGAGGAAAATAAGGCAAGAGACCTCTGTGTTAATGTAAAAGAGGAAGACTGTGAGCTGTCAGATAGTGGAAATGCGCAATTAAAACGTTTTAAAACCAATGCAAAGGTACATCGAAATGATAATCTAGATAATTGTAGCGTCGACGGTTCTGACCACTCCAAATCCTATCAACTAAAATCCCAACGCGGCGAGCATAAGTGCTCTCAGTGCCCCAAGTCTTTCTCATGTGCCGGAACTCTCCAGCGTCACATCAGCACACACACTGGAGAACGGCCCTACAAATGCTCCGACTGCTCAAAGACATTTCGACATAAATGCAATCTTCGAACACACACCCGTACGCACACCGGAGAACGACCCTACCAATGTTATCACTGTTCGATGTCTTTTACACAAAAATCAAATCTTGAAAGACACACCCGTACGCACACGGATAACCGACCACACAAGTGCCCTCAATGCTCCAAGTCCTTCATACAAAAATCCAGTCTTGAAAACCACATAATTTCCCACACGGGTGAACTACCATACCCATGCTCTCATTGCTCGCAGTCTTTTGAACAAAAATCTCATCTCCAAAAACACACCCGGACACACACCGAAGAGCGCCAGTATAAGTCTTTTCGAGGAGTCTCGAGGAGGTTTTCTCAGACTGTTGCGCTCCGAGACACCCATTCAGGAGGCGGACCACACCAGTGCATTCAGTGCTCTCAGTCATTTACAAAAAAAACCGAACTCAACGACCACACCTGTATTCACACTGTCGAGCTGCCGCATAAGTGTACTCACTGCTCCAAGTCATTTGCTCGATCCGACAGTCTCCGGATTCACATCCGTTCGCACACGGGTGAACGACCTTACCAATGTCCTCACTGCTACAAATCGTTTATTAAGGAAGAACAACTGCATATTCACATGTGTACGCATACGGGCGAACGACCGTACAATTGCTCCCAATGCTCGCAGTCTTTTGAACAAAAATCTCATCTCCGAGAACACAACCGTATTCACACTGGCGAACGACCGCTTAGGTGTTCTTACTGCTCAAAGTCTTTTAAACAAAAATCAAAACTTGATAGACATTCTCTCACTCACACAGATGAACGGCCTTTCAAATGCTTTCAGTGCTCGAAATCATTTCAAGAAAAATCGAATCTTCTGGTACACATCCGCTCTCACACTGGGGAGCGTCCTTACCAATGCACCCACTGCTCGAAGAAATTTAGATACAAAAACAGCAGCTACCAAAGACACATACGTAGTCACACAAGCAATGACAAGTGCGTTAATCCGGCACTCTTCGAGATCACATCGGTAAGAACGCTGGGAACGAATGATTCTATTTCTCCAACTGCAGAACGAGATATTTAAATTTATTCAATTATTTCCGCCATCCTCTTTACTGTGACTTTTACATATGTTACGTACTTTTGTACGTACAGTCCAAGCCATTTTTGGACAAAATAATTGACGAAATATTGGGCAATGTCCAAATTTCTGTATTGAATGTTAAATGTGGCCTTTATAATACAGTTTTAAGTGTTAAAATATTAAGGATAAGATAAAAAAAGACATCGAAATTTTATGAAATGTTAACCTTTTAGAATGAGCGTTTTTTGCAGAGTTACCTTGTAATCTGCACTTCGACAATATATCTGAAATGACCATTAATGAAGTGTACAAAAAAAGTAGCAATAAGCTATTTAATTTTTAAGTTAGTTTAAAATGTTACATTGGTATATTTTGAGTGAATAATTGATTTATTCGACAGAAAATCATAACACATATGTATGTGTGTATTTTACTAATGCATTTTTTAAGTTCAATATGAGATTTGTTGCGACGACCCCAAAAATATATACACAAGACCATTAAAAATTCGAAATTTGCATCCAGATGTGGCCTGAATTCTTCAGAAAAGGAAAAACTATTCCCAGACGGAATTACTGAGCTACGTTCTCCAGAAGCCGTGAGTTCTTTCAATATAGACCAGAAGATTTATGTAGAAGCATAATATTACAGATTTGATGAGCTTTGCGCTTAACAGCCCATTTCGTCTATTTATTTTCTTAAATCAAAACAATACACGCCAAGTCATATTTTCAACTCGGAAAAACAACACTATTTAGCTGCTTGTGGGTTTGAATATACTCTTTTCACATGTATGTATTTTAATTTTGTTGCATTCGGCCCTTAAAACTATTTCAAACTGATGGAAGAAGATGAAGAAATCTGTGATATTGTGGAGGACGAGGACTGTTCGTTGAACGACCTTATCAATGCTGTCACTTCTCAAAGTCGTTTCAAGACAAATCTAAACTCCAGGTGTACATCCGTACTCCCACGGCGGAGCGACACAACACAACATGTCAGTTCGCACAAGGATGAACGACCATACGAATGCACCTACTGCTCAAAGTCATTTACTCAAAACTGTCATCTGAAAGAACACATCTGTACTCACACAGGTGAACGACCCTATCAATGTTCTCACTGCTCGAAGTCATTCACACAAAAGTACAGTTTTACATCACAAACCCGCACTCAAATAAAGGAGGCACTCATGAAAGCGATCCTCTTAAAGTCGACTGATTAGAATCGCTTGGCTTTCAAGGTGAACAATGCCCAAAGGCAATTCCAAACTCTGATAAATTCTCTCGCCTGAAAGGTCTGTGAAACCCTACAATTCTAAAGATATGCAACAGAAGATATTGATCAAAGCGAATGTGAAAACCGGAGCCTGAATGTCGATAATTTATTTAACTTTAGTTAATCCTGGAAAGTCACAAAAATGATTCATTAAAATACTCTGAAATTGCTTTCATTTGAACAGGATACGGATACTCGTGGTAGTCTATTTGCCATAATGCTCCTCTGTCGTATTTGGTGGTGGCTCCGAGTGGACCTTAGACTGATATTTGTACTCCGAGTGGGAACCGGGTGGCGGGCCCGTGCTCGACGCCTGCATAGCATTATAGCCGGACTTTTGTCCCAAATGATGTAGGTGGCTGGTTGTGGGCTTGTACACGGTGGCCAACTCCTGGGCGAGCATGTACTGCTCCTGTTCTGGGTAGTCGTGTTCGCAGTGATGTTCGCCACAGATCTTGCACTCGTAGATATTTGGTCGCAGCGTGCTCTTGATGCGCTATCGAATGGAATATGCTCATGGTTATTGACGGACGCTAACCTAACTGATGAATGAGAATCTAATCACTTACATCCCAAAAGCTGGTACCGCTGGTCCGCATGAAGTTGATTATCGCATACCCCGGTATGCAGATCAGCGAGAAAGATGCGAACATCCATCCAATGCCATAGGCCCAGTCCGGATACGTGTATCTCCCATTGTGATACGTTGGCTCACGATAGTTGATGAGACTCAGCACCCAAATGGCCTACAAAAAAGAGATGAGCATGAGATATGGTTCAACAATTTCTATAGCGGATCACATACAAAGAGGAGGCAGGGTCCCAGCACAAGCCAGCAGGATCTGAGATAGAGTGATGGAGCCTTTCCGGTCATCTGTTTGACATTCTTCGACAGTCGCCCGGTGCCGTAGAACCAGGCAATGGCAATCATTTGGCAGAAGGCCAGAAACATAATTGTCACGGAGGCGGCATAGTGGTCCATCAGCTGGAAGTAGTAGATGCCGCCCTGTATGATGTTTGGCATACCGAAGAGGCACGAGATAACGCAGACAAAGAGCACGACTATTTCGTGGTAGCCCAGGTGCCGTTTAATCCAACGCGGAAAGCCATCCTGTATGGAGGTGACCACCACCTCGACAATGGCAAACTGAGAGTTCAGGCCCAGGCAGAGCAGCATGAAGAAGAACATGACCGCCCACAGCTGGGCGTACGGCATCTTGGCCATGGCCTGTGGATACACCACAAATATCATGCCCGGCCCATCGCCAATGACGTCCCGCACATTGGTGTTCTGCTCCAGCGCCAGGTTGCCCAGGGTGGAGAAGGCGAATATGCCAACCAGCAGGCTGGTTATCATATTCACCGCACTCACAGCAATCGTGTCGCGGAGTATGTTGTTGTTGTACTTGTTGTAGCTGGCAAAGGAGATCATGGATCCGAAGGTAATGCCCAGCGAATTGAAGTTCTGGGAGGCAGCATTGATCCACACATTGGCATTCTTCAGCTCCGACCACTTAGGTCGGAAGAAGTAGCGCAGACCCTCGGCCGCCCCGTCGAGCGTCACGGCCCGTACCATCAGTATGATGATGAGCACAAACGGAAAAGTGGCCGTGAAGTAGCGCACCTTGGCCGACGACTTGATTGACTTCCATGTGGCAAAGTAAACCATCAGCCAGGCGCAAATAAGACAAGCGAACAGCTCCCAGCGCATCATGCCCGGATATTCCAGGCCACCGCTGATCTGCAGCACCTTATTCCTGCAGGAAGAATTATAGAAGAGTCTTAGTAGAATTGTCAATTCGGGGGCAAACTTGAATGCATTCATTACTCGAAGAACTCCTCAGAGGGGGTGCGTGATGTGTCCGGTGCACTGGCATTGTTTTCCTTGCGTTGCGGCACCCAACAGTCGGGCGTATTCCATCTGAAATTTAAATTTAAAGGTTCGATAGTATATTGCATTGCCCTGCTGGGCCCTCTAACCCACCTGTTGCTGCAGTCAATCCAGGGCATCTCCGTTTTAAATGACGTAAAGAAGTAGTAAATGGAATAACCTATGATGACGCTGTAGTACGTGGACATGAGAAACGAGACGACCACACTAGCGAGTCCAGCTCCTGCAATTGTTGGTGGGGCATTCGTAAGCCCATTAGAGAAATTGAAGAAAACATTATAGAGACACCTCGCACAGGTATAGGAATTAATTATTCTCTTATTTATATTGACAGAACGCTGTCCAAAAGTAAGAACTAGGATCGGATCACTTTTTTCTAAAGGTAATTCACCTAAAACTCAGCCACATTTAGTGCCCTTCCCACGAGGTTTTATTGTATAAATTGTGTACAAATTGGGATAAGAGTAAGCCTAAGACGGCAGCACCTTTTTTGGAGGTTGTAATGTAATGTCGATTGGGTGAGTTGCCGCGGGAATATGAATTCCTAATTGGTCCAGCAGCAAATTCGACCGGTTTCATTTGGAACTACATCCGAGTATGTACATGTCTAGACCCTAGCCTAGACTGGCATTCATATGCATAATTTGCCGTTCGTTCTGTACGCCACAGCGACAATTGGATGGATAACCAGACATTCGCGAATCTTGCTTAAGTAGTTTTACACATTATTAATATTTATTTTCTTGGCTCTGCCTTTGGGCCTGCGAGTGGGGGTGTCGCTGCTTTTTTCGCAAAATATTGACAATAATTAAGCGTTTTGTAATGTTGTTTTCTAGATTTATGACCCCTCTGACAACCTCAGCCTTGGGTCGGGTCCGAGTGTGGAGGCGTTAGCAGGGAGCCGGGAGCTTGCTTCCGCGCCTCACATTTTCACGCCACTGCCACAACGACAACAATGAATCCGGCTAATTAGTTTCCGTCCGTATGCAAGTAGAGCACCGCACGGGGTAACTCAAAGCTAAAAAAAAAAAACATAGCTCACACATCCATGAGCAGGCGAGTATGTAGGTACATATATTTTTGTTGTTTTTCTAACCGACCTTGGCAATGGATCTGGCCAAGGCAGCGACACTTTTGAGCTTGTCATGGTAGGATGGGTAGCCCTCAGCCTCGTTTTTCCATTGTTTCACAGCCCACATTCATTGTGACGAAAGAATATTTGTGTAACTCGAAACATTTTCACAAATGACGCAATGAACTTTATTTCGAATTAGCTGATTTATTTCGAGTTTGTTATAAAAATAGCCTGAATTTTGATAGACCATTACCCATTAGATCAGGCGACTCGAATCACTATACCATTAAGCTGTCATAGGAATCAATCAAAAGCATCTGCGGTCTAATGATTTTCCACATAGTAACTTATATAAATACGACCAGAATCGGTATTCAGATCCATATAGCCCCCGAATCTAAATCTAATTAATTTTTAGAAGCATTCTCTGTCGTTTCGTTGTAAACTTACCTTTGAACAAAGGACACAGTTGACCCAAGGCACCGATGGGTCCACGACCAGTGTACTGGCCCACAGACAGCTCCATGAATAGCAGCGGAATGCTGCATATGAACAATATTATGCAATAGGGCACTAGAAAAACACCTGGAAGTAGCAGTAGCAAATGCAAAAAAATATTAGTTATGGGTCGGTCTCAATGTAAATGTGCGCACAAATGTGACAGCAGCTAAGTAAATAAATTAAATTAATTATAAATATTTGAGATCAACAACTGCAAATTGCATAAGGCCATACGAGCTGTACAAGCATCTGTCTCTCCCTACTTTTCCATCATTATCAAGAGATCTTGTGCTCATTATATACGTAAATGGGGCACCAGGTCCGAGTACGAGTCCGAGTCTGAGACCGAGTGACCAAAGTAAATGAAGATGGACGCGGGTCTCCAAGTGACTCGCGTGTTCATACACCATGGATGGTGGGTGGGAGGGACGGTAGGGAGGTATATGTACGGAAAGACGTTGTCTTCGAGATGATGACAGTGACCGCTTTATTTTAAATTTTAATTTATGGCTTTTAAACGCTGGAGCGGAAATGCCACATAAAGCGCAAAATTGTCAAATGCTTTTAGAGCAACTAAAAGTTATTCTTGCCGCATGAAATCAAAGCAACTATCTGCCCCATCGCATGTGCGGCACTCTTGGAGCGAATTCTTTTTAATTGAATTTCCGAACATATATTGATCCAAATTGGAATTCTATAAAGATCACTCCACTTACCACCGCCACTTTTGTAGCACATGTAGGGAAAGCGCCAGACATTGCCCAGGCCCACCGAGTATCCGATGCAGGCCAAAACAAACTGCATCTTGTTGGCCCAGTGCTGCTGGCGCGGCTTCAGCTGCACAGCGTCGTCGGACATATCCAGGTAGCTGTCATCGTCATCGATGCCCAGTGGCCTGCCAAGGCGAGAAGAGGGTGGATAATATTGTATTGTAAGTTTTGTGGTGTCAAAAGCCCAGCCAGGCGCATCCAATTGGTGTCAACACTCAGCCAGGCCGTAGGCAGTGCAAGTGCACCCCTCACTGATTTAACGAGCACCCAAACAGCGAACGCGATTAGTTGTTGCGTCAAATGGCTTAATTGCAGTAATCACATGCTCCATGCCACAATGGGGGCTGGCCTGGCCCCGTGAGGTGCTAGTTGCTATGGCATCAGTGGATCAGATGATGGGGCTGATGGGGCTGATGTCGAATTGGGGGGGACTGAATGCCGAATGTGTGCGAGGGTGTCTGATGTGGGTGGCGATGCATCTCTTTTTCCCCTCTTTTTATATCGACTGCATAAATAATTCTGACCACCACAAAGCAGACATTTAAATAGGAACCAAGTATTCAGAAGGAATTGCTTGGTATTTTTGATTGTTCGGATCAGCGCTAAAGAGATTATAAACATTCCACTTAGCCATTTAATAATCGTTCATATTTAATCAGCGCTTATTCGCTAATGCTCTAAGCTAATAAGCTCCCCGATCGTACAATTTTGGGCTTAAGAAATGGCCTGATTCGACTCGGGTTTTACGTAATGATCGCGCGATCGATTCTTACACTTTGGCCACACGCTGGAAGCGAAAGGTGGATTGCTCCGAGTGTTTCGATGACTGCGCATCGTAGTCCTGACGATAGGGCATTTTGCTACGGTCTACTACGGATCTGAACTCAGTATATAGTCTGGTATATGCGAGAGTAACTTGATGCTATGTCCTTAGTTCACGTTATCCATGCGGCCATCACTGTTGGATTCACACTAAACACGCCCAGGAAAGGATACGGATTACGGATTACACGGAACTGGGAGAACTGTGCCGTCTGTGGGCTGACACGTTACTGACTGCTGATCCGTGCACTTGGCCGCCAGATTCCAGCCAACAATCGCAGCCACATTTTGGAGCACAATGGCGCGTGGTAATTGCTCGAATCAATACAAATATCAATCTATTGATCTCGTTAAGGAACACTGCTTAAAAATAGCTGGTGCCCCGATGAGAGGCTGCCCGCGACACGTTGCCAGCTGCCCAGAGGCGCTATCACATGTCCCCCGGCCAGAGATGCCACAATGGTGCTAAAATTATCTGTTTGCCTGCCTGTTTGAATGCGCTTTATTTGCTTTCATTGCTTTTTATGCTGAGGTGCCAAATGTTGGCCAAATTTGCCACAAATATTAGTTCGTTTTATCGGCTCCGCTTTGTTATGCTAATGGCCATAGGAGATACGCCATACTTACGGCGGTGTCTGGGGATTGACCATGTCGAACAGCTCGTTGGCGGTGGTCGGCACTCGACGTATGACCAACTTCCGTCCATCTGTGGATCCAATGCCAATGGAGGCCAGGGAGCGGACCGATGTCACATCCGAGTAGATCTGATGGGCGGGCAAATCGTGAAATAGATAGGAACTGCCGCTCAGCGAGGCCTGCGGTTGCATATACAGCGGATTGGGGGCATGCAGCCCAGAAGGGGCAACCGCAATGCTAGCCACAAGATTGCCACTGCTGTCATTCAGCGCAGGCATATAACCTAAAGGTAATTTTTAATTTAAGAAATATATATAAGATTATTAAACAAATTATTCAATTGAGATTAAATATAAATTGGTGTAAGTATTTTGTATATTTTTTGAGGGGGATTTCCATGCGGTAAATATTAATTTTTATAAGACAAAAGTTCAGTGGCGGTTAGGAAGCCCCTTCGCATACTTAATGATCATTACGAATCGTTTCAAGTACATGAGATTAAGTCATTTAATTTTGTTATATATGAGTAGTATTTCAAGTATCGGAATTTTGAGTGTGTGCGAAACCTACCTGAGGCAATCGAACGCATGCTGCTGCTGTGGCTGCCGATTCGCGAGCGCTGATCCATGCTGAGCGGCGACATGGCCACCGTATCACCGGCCATGGTCGTGGTGGTGGTGCAGGTCAGGGTAGCGGGCGTGGGTGAAACGACCGCCGGGCTGTGCGTGAAGATGGGCCGCGGCTGCCCACCAGCTGCCTCAACTGGCTCTCCATCGCAATCTTCCAGGGTGAAGGTCACCGTGGAGGTGGATGTGGCCGCCGCTGGCGGTGGCTGAACCATCAGCTGAGCCTGCTGTATGACCTCCGAGCTGGGTCGCGATTTGATCGACGTCTGTCGAGGCGGCTGCTTGTGCAGTGCCGCCGACATGGCAGCCAGCGAGGTGGTTGAGCTGGTCTGACGGAATGGCAGTGGACCTACGGGGGTTCCCGGCGTGGCAGTCGCTCCGGGCGTGGCCGGTATAATGATGAACTTGTGGGCACGTGCGGAGGGTGAGCGTATGAGACGGGTCTGTTCGTCGCCGCCGTCGCCACAACTCTCAGCACCACTGTCCGACAGCTGGCTGTGTCGAAGCGTGGAGCGCTTCGTCACCAGGTTGAGGGCGGTGGGCGAGGAGGCTGTCTTCGCCAGTCCACCAGCGGCTTCATTGCTCTCCGACATGCTGATGGTTATTCTTTTTTTTACAGGGATCTGGTCTGGGATCTCCTCCTGGTGGCTGCGTTTTTTTGTTGCTGCGCAAATTCGAGCTTCTGGGCTTGAGTTTTGGGGGGCGATCATAAAACCATGTTGGTCTGCTGCTTCTGCTGATGTTTGCACTGGCTTGCTGATGCTGCTGCTGCTGCTTTCGTATCTTTCATTTTAATGCTCACAATCTGAGGCCGGGTCGTTTTGCAGCGTTTGCGACTCTCTCAACGGGATGTTGTCGGTGCTTTAAATCACATAGAAAGCCCTGAATATAACAATCTTGTTAGTGTGGTTCTCTGTAGTATGTTAGGCTTAAGCTTTCAAGTCCTATGTATTTAAATAAATCAGCAGCACACCAGAAATACACATGGCATATCATGTGCTCTCACTGAAGATATGAGAAAACTTTCTTAAAAAAAAAAAAATATTTGGACTCTAATTTTAGCCTCTTAGAAACCCTAAGAAATACAACACAAAATGTACAACGTTTTTCACTTATAATTATCATGACATAACGAAAGTTTCGTATGAATTCTCTCCGACTCTCGCGACTCATTGCTGGCCCATAAATGTGACTGCACTTGTACACTTTTTAGGGGAATTTGTATGAACGTTGTATATATTTATTTTTATTTGTTTATATAAATAAGCAACAAGCTGAAGTTTTGTCCCATTTTTGTTCCATTTTATCACCGTCAGAGATAAACCTTCACACGAGCTCTTCAAACAGCAACACTCACACAGACAGCTACTAGCACTTGACTCGACAGATACAAATTTGTATCTTATCGGTAGGTAGAGTTAAGGTACGAGGTATCTACACCCCGCCCACTCTCGGAGCAGTCAGCACCTTATGTAGCAGCATTTCTTTGTCTGCTTTCATTTTTGATAGCTTAGCCATATCGAGATATTCCGTGCTAGCCGATTTACGAATTCACATACAATTTGAAAGTTTCCATGGATTCAAATGAACAGACGATGCGCGTCATAAGCATGCGATGATCTTTTTGATCTGTTGATTTGCTCCACTGACTTTTCGGTGTCCAAGGGTCACTGAATTCGAAGAGAATGGCAAAACTATGCGGCAATTAATAATGTCATTACGCATCTTACACGACAAACACTTATACTCGTATGTGTCGCATATCAAGTCGCACATGACACGCTATGGGGTTTCATTTTTATTGTAATATCAATAAGCTGAGCCGGTCTGGTCCCCAAGTTGTATGTAAATTTTCTGTCCGAGCACGAGGCACGAATGTAAAATGTTTGAACTAAGCCTGGAATGTGAAATACTAAGCTGATTCGTGTATGGCAAGTGTTGGGCTTAGGTGGGGTATCAGTTTTACATAACTGTGTGCCGTAAGCCTCTTAAGAGATCACTTTTGAAAGCATCTGTTGACTTGTTGTTGGAATGACATTGAAATTTGTTTGGATATATTTTCAGTATTTGTTTGAATCAATCAATCATTTATGATACGTGTAGAATATAATGACTTTCTTTGTGGGGGGGATTCTCAGTGGCAAAACCATGAGAAAATTCCAATGGTGAGAAATGTTTTGCTAATTTTTGTTTTGTCTAACAATGGGCTACAAATTGTCAGCCAATACGCGAACTTCGATTATAAAGCGAAAACTTTATATGGATCTTGTGCATCGTAAAACAAATGTTCTACGAGTATTCACATTGTCGCTTGTTGGTCTATAAAAAAATTAGCACTTGGACTTGCTAATGAAAGCTTCGCCTATCAATCGATGGGGCGACAAGTCATAGCAAGTCATTATACAACTTTTGCTTGTCCAGATGCCCAAACAGAGATTAAACAAATGTTTTATTGATGGGTTTGTTGGGCCACCAACAAGTCACCAAAATCACAAAAACACGAAACACTAAACCGAAATATAATCACACACATTAATTATGATAATCAGAATGATTGCAATTGACAATAATAATGGTAATTTCATTCATTTTGTCAGCTCAAAAGCTACAATCAACTTTGGCAGGGATTCACTTTATTTATTTATTTATATTTCCCGTTTGTTGCCTAATTTGCATCCTAATACTCGTAATAACATAATCAACACACACATTATATGGAATTGTATCAATTACCCGACGACGACAGTCGCCCGGAATCAATTTGGTGTCGCGGTATACCCGTACTTTATGCTCAATCTGAAAGCCAGTGCGATTGCAAATTTGACGAGTAGGTACACTTTGAAACCACGAAAGACACCAAAAATGTCGACGAATTTGCGGCCCCGGCGTATACGCGCTGAATTATGGATTTCCCTCCAGACAATGGGCCCAGAACGTGCCACCACGCGCGCTGTCAAATGTCAACTGATCCCATACACGTTCGCGAATATCGTTTACACTTTACGGGGACGCGGTGGCGGCACCACAACACAATCAGCACGATCCGCTCTCTCATTCTCTCTTGCGGCCTCTCCAAATGCCTCTCGTACTCTTCATGCGTATGTGTGTGTGGGGGCTCTCCATTATCAAACAAAGATACTACAAGCAGAACAACAGCCAGCCAGCCAGCCAGCCAGCCAGCCAGCCAGCCATACCCATAATAGGCATAATGAACTGGGACTGGAAGTGTAATTGGGGATCTCCAAGCGGGGTAAGCGGGTTAAGCTTGTTCTGCGGCTACCACTCCACTGTCCCCATATGCTTATGCATATTAATTTTGATTACGGTTATGCGCCGACCAATTTTGCGTCTCACAGATTCAACAGTATAAGCGCAGAGATGGTATGCTTGACATTCGAGTATTCTGAGTTCAATAAGACATAATGTGATTTATATTTATTTATTTATTTATTAGTTTACAATAAGCGATTACAATTAATTTCGTTTCTCATTTTTTTTTGTCGTTTTAAATACAATTCTTTATAATTACAATTGAACTATTGTGTTCTTTTTACAATAAGGGTTTACTTTCTTTTGAATTCTTGATATTTGCTGCCAGTGCAAAAAGTTTTGTCCAGATTGAACTCTATTTGGAGCTCTATTCGGATAAAAGGTTATACATTTTTGTTAAATTTATAAAAGAAAAATAAAAGTGTGTGTTTGGTAACGTTTAGGGTTAAATAATTTGAAATATTTTTTGTGCACTCGCTTAGGTACATCGAAGTGCGCCCATGTGGTTGTGGTATTAAGAAAATAATTTCAATTTTATGCCTGGCATGGAACGGATTCAGATTTGGGATAGGATAGGATCAAAGTATGGAAACCTATACACAATAATGCGCTACCTAAAATACCATAGAGTTTTGCTGCCTGCGTATTATTTACAATGTCTGTCTCTTTGTGTACGTGTCTGAGTGCGAGTTTATATATTTTTGTATGGTATTTTCACCATAAAGAAGTGCTCTTCTGTCTCTCAACGCTTCACGTTCGGCTTAAAGTAGTGACTATACATTTTGTTTACGTTTAATAATATTAATTTAAAACTTCATTTTAATAATTTAATTATCCAGGCTAATCATTCCCCCCTCTCCTATATATGCCTATACTCAAATTAAACTCCCATCAAGTACAGTTGCGCTCTATGAACTGACACCGGAAACGAAAATTCGCTGCATAGTTTCCGGCGCGTTGACAGCAGCGGACTCTCCCTTGATGAAGCAAATATAAGTTGATGGTGGTGTTGGTGGTGGGGGGCGGATAGGGGGCGCGCTGGTTCGTTGCCTTTTAAAGTACTCTTTATACTTGGGTTCCCTACATATTAGTAAGTTTAGTGGAAGTATCTCTTTTGCATTAAAAACAATCACAACAATTTAATATTAATTGACTAAGAAACTACAAAAATAATTGGTTAAACATAGTAGAGGCTAGTGGTACAGTACAGTACAGTGGTAAGTAGTCGTGGGTGGATAGTGTTCAAAATCAAATCCTCCATTAGTCGTCGTCGTTGCAATTAAAATTAAAACAAACCTAGTATTTTTCCTATGCATTAGATGGACAGTATGTATCGTTTTGTGCGCTGTTTGGACGCCTCAGTGGCAGTAAAAGGTTATTATATACTTTTTTTCTCGAACGTACTTCCATGTGCTTCGAGCTTAGAGTTTGTGTATCTGATTGTGTGTGTGTGTGTGTGTGTTTAACTCTTGAGCTCTTGTACAATCCATCAGAGACAATCGTTGGCATATTGTCAAGTGGTTATAGCTGACACAAGCGGAAGGTTCAGCGGAAGGTCTTACATACTGCTAGAGAGAGTATTCTGTGGTGCATTGTTCGTTTGTGTTGGAAAATCAAGGCAGTTTTCAATTTTAAAAGGCGAGTTGAGTTCATATTTAAAGTTACAGGAAGTGTGTGTGTGTGTGTTTCTGTGCTATAATACAAAGTGTCGTTGGTACTACCCACACCCTAAATATTTATAGGAAGTCTTTAGTCATACATATAATACGCATGTACATATAACAGAATATTAATATTGATAATCGACTAATGAAGAAGTTGTCGTTAGAGGACGAGAATTCGTTTGTAGCTGCACTCTGTGTACCCCCGCTTCGCTCCTACATCTACATCTCTTCTGTTTTGGCAGTTTCTGGATTCGATTCTATTTTTATGCTGGAAGCTAAATACTCTGCTACACTACGCAAAATTCTCATATTAGTGGGGGAGAGAGAGAGAGAGAGAGAACACTAAATGTTAATACAAATAATAAAATTATTCTCTTAAAGTACTATTATTATCTTCTG
Source organism: Drosophila obscura (assembly GCF_018151105.1). Lineage (NCBI taxonomy): Eukaryota > Metazoa > Arthropoda > Insecta > Diptera > Drosophilidae > Drosophila > Drosophila obscura. The sequence continues at coordinate 5,607,381 of NW_024542791.1, read as the reverse complement.
CATGCATGCATTTTGTTTGCATACAAAATTCTCGCTTTTTACAATTTCATTTTCATTTCGTTCTACGGCCATTATTCCGGCCGTGTCATTCTTTCAGCTCACAAATTTACTTTTGTTTTTCTTTGATTCATTCTTCGCATTTTCATTGAGATATCATTAGATGTGTTTTGCATTTTGCAGAACTTTTTGCACGTGCCTTTCAAATATTCACATTAATTTAAAATTCTGTGAAAATATTACCCTTTTTTTTCTCTGGTAGTTTTTTTGTTCTTTCTTATCGTCTAAGGTGTGTTATAGCTAGGTGTGTGTGTTTGTTTTTGTGTCCGGTGTAGTGTTTAGGATATGTAGTCCGGCGTTGGCTCGGGCACAGCGTCGGGATTGGCAAAGAGCGGATTGGGGAACTCTGGCGGATGTGGCAGGGGCGCTATGGTCTTGGGTCGCCTTCTGTAGGCCATTAGCCAGCAGGAGACGGCCACGGCGACGGCCACAAGTGCCAATAGAGCCGTGATGACCAAGGCAATGATCAGTCCCACCATCGATACGCATATATCCTCCACTCGCTGTGCCGCCGGTTTGACTAGAGGATGGCAGACGAAAGGAAAGGAAGCAAAGGGTTAGTGTTTGTCATTGAGAATGTGCGGAATGGGGGCTACTACTCACTGTTGGCATCATTGAGGCCTGGACCGCTGCGCTTCTCGAATGTGAGAATCGCATTCGATGAGATGGTTATCTCCTCGCGCAGCTGACCCTCAACCCCCGAGTTGGTGGCAATGGCAGTCGTGTCGCTCGAGTTGTCGGCTATGGAGCGGCGACGTCGCCCAAAGGCATTGTAGCCACCACAATTGACCGGCTGGCAGCGGCCGAAGCAGACGCGTATGTTGCACTGGAATCGTATGTTGTCGCTCGAGGGGAACTTGAAGGCATTGAAGCTGGCCAGCAGACTGTTGGTGTCCGGATTGTATTCCCAGTTGCCAAAGATGCTCGTGTCCGTGGCACAGCCGTTCTCGTCCGTGACCAGATACTCGTTCTGGACATTATCCTCCATGGTCTTGGCAATGCAGGAGCGAGCAAAGCCACCATAAATAGCTGTGGGCAGAGAAACATAAGAGGATTAGGATACTGCTGAGACATGGTCTTGGGGGCTTGATTCTCTTACTGGCTGGCTCCACATCCACTTGCAGCTTGAGATTGTCGCCGATTTCGGCCGAATTGATCTCCTCGCCCTCGTTGGTGATGATGCGCATCTGGCAGATGGGCGGCGGTCCGGTGTTGGCAATGGTGCCGGCTGTCGTCAGCATGGACACATTGAAGCCCAGCGTGACGTTCTTCTCGCCCGTCTGGTAGACGCACTTGATGTTGTACGCCTGGGCCTTGTAGGTGACCAGCTTGGGATGCTTCTGGATGACCAGCACAAAGCTGGCCACATCCTTGACCGCCTGCATGCCACAGCTGCCGAAGTGAACGCGGAAGATTTCGGTGCGTGGCACCGTCTCGCCATTCAGATTGACCACACGACGGCAGTCCTCGTCCTTGCTGTGGCCCTTCACGTACAGGACCCCATTGAAGCCGGGCTCCGTGATGTGAATCTCGACTTGAACGCCATCGGCCAGGCAGCTGACGACCATGTCGGGTCCTGGGGAAGTCGGTGCGGAAGTTGGTGTGGTTGCAATGCAGCTCCGGATTGCCCGTGTAGCCGGTGATGCACTGGCACTGGGCACGATGGTTGACGGCATTGCAGAAGGCATTCACTCCGCACACCTTGGTCAGGCAGGGATCCTCGCAGGTCTTGGTATCCAGATTGCAGTAGCGATTGTCCGCGCACTGGTCGTTGGTGGTGCACTCGGGCGGCTCCTCCGGCTGGCACTCTCCTCGTGGCGTCAGCCGGTAGCCCAGCTCAATGGGACAGGTGCAGCGTCCGCGCTCGTCGATGACCATGCCGCGCTCCAGCGCGCACACGCAATGGCCGCTCTCGTCGATGCGGAAGCCCTGCTCCACCTGGCACGGGGTGCAGTACTCGTAAATGTCCAGCGCGGTGCCCGGCGGGCACACACACTGCCCGTCCACGTCGCGCACGAAGCCCTTCTCGATGACGCAGAGCGATCGCTTGTCGCACTGCACCGCCGCATTGCCGGTGTAGCCCTCGAGGCACTCACAGATCATGGTGCGTACGGGCAGGGTGTCGCGCACACGGCACTCGGCATTCACGCCGCACGGCTGTGTGGCATTGCAGGGATTCACGCACTCTCCGCGCAGACAGGCCCTCTGGCTGGGGCAGTCCCCGTCGCTGATGCAGATGGGCGCATGCCGTTCGGTCTCGCAGCCATTGCGTCCGGGCACAGTGCCCGGCGGGCAGGCGCATTGGGGTCGATGCTGGTACACCTTGCACAGTTCGTCGCGGCCGCAGATGGCCGTCGTGGCGCACGGATCGTTGCACTTGCCGTTCACACACGCCCGGTCCGTGGGACACTCGTCGTCGGTGCGGCAGCCGAGCGGTGTGCAGCCCAAACGGGCATTGCCACCGTGTCCCGGCGCACACTCGCACACGGCCCGATGGTTGATGGCCAGGCACTGGGCATTCGAGCCGCACTGTTCGCCCTGGCAGGCGGGCACGCAGAGTTGGTTGCGGCACGCATGCGTGCCGGGGCAGTCCGCGTTGATGTGGCACTCGCTCTTGGCGCACTCGAACTCGGGATTGCCCTCGTAGCCCTGGCGACACGTGCACACCGGCTTGTGGTCCTTGATGCGGCACTCGGCGTTCACGCCGCAGTTGCACGGATCGCGGCAGATGCCGTTCAGGCAGGACTTGTCGGCGGCACAGTCAGAGTCGGAGATGCAGCCGCCCACCTTGACGATGCCGGTGGTGGGCTTGCAGCTGCCGCTGCCGCTGCTGATGTAGCCGTCCGGGCAGATGCAGATCATGGTGCGTACCGGGGACGTGGGCGTCACCTGGCACTGGGCGGGGCGTTGGCAGGGCTCCAGGACGAGGCAGGGATCCACGCACTGTTCGCTGATGCAGGCCTGTCGCGACGGGCAGTCCGTGTCCAGCACGCAGACGGGCTGTGGCTGTGGGCGGCAGTCCACGTAGGGATTGCCGACATGGTCGGCGGGACAGCGACAGACGGCCAGGTGATTCTGGGGGCGGCACTCGGCGCGCGGGGCACAGGCATTGTGGTAGACGCAGGGATTCACGCACTGCTCGTTCTGGCAGGTCTTGTCCGTGGGGCAGTCGTTGTTGCTGCTGCAGCCGATGATGCGGCAGCGCTCGTAGGGATTGCCGCGGTAGCCGCTGAGGCAGCGGCACTGGGCGTGGTTCGACTGCACGAAGCACTCGGCATTGGGGCCGCAGGGATCGTTGATCAGGCAGGGATTGATGCAGTCGCCGTTGATGCAGGCCTTGCCCGAATCGCATTCCCCGTCCACGCGGCAGCCGATCGAGCGGCAGGCGGCGTAGGGATTGCCCTCGAAGCCATCCTGGCAGCTGCAAACGGCGCGATGTTGGGTCACCTGGCAGATGGCATTGGTGCCACAGTTGCAGGGATTGCGGCACTGGCGATGGATGCACGCCTCCTGGTCGGGGCAGTCCTGGTCGCTCTCACAGCCCGGCGGACTGGCCAGCACCAGTTGGCGGCACTCGCCACTGGCGTCCGGCACCTGGGACTCGGGACACTCGCAGACCATGGTTCGCACTGGCACACTGTCGAGGACACTGCACTGGGCGGTGCGGGCGCAGGGCGAGAGTTCGGTGCACGGGTTCTGGCACTTGGCATCGATGCAGGCCAGGCCGCTGGGGCAGTCGCCGTCATCGCGGCACACGGGCTCGACGGGTCGGCGCTCGCAGTAGGCGTACGGATTGCCCAGAGGCATTTGCTCCGGACAGCGGCAGACGGCGCGATGCTGCAGCGCCTGGCAGATGGCGTTCTGGGCGCAGGGATTCTGCTGGCCGCACGGATCCACACACTGGTTGGTCAGACAGGCCAGGTTCGAGGCACAGTCGTAGTCCGAGTGGCATTCGAGGCGCAGGCAGCGCACGAACGGATCTCCCTCGAGGCCGGCGGGACAGCGACAGTTGGCGCGATGATTGCGTCCGTAGCATTCGGCATTCAAGGCGCAGGGATCGACCACCAGGCAGGGGCTGATGCACTCGCGATTCAAGCACTGCTTGTCGCCGCTGCACTCGTCATCCGACTGGCAGCCGATGGCCGCACAGCCGAACTGGGCATTCCCGGAGAATCCTGGCTTGCAGTAGCAGATGGGATGATGGTTCTTCACGCTGCACTCGGCATTCGGTCCGCAGTTGCACGGACTGATGCACTGGGCATTGATGCAGGTCTCCGTCACGGGACAATCGCTGCTGGACTTGCAGCCCACGGTTATCACATCGGAAGCTGTACGGATGGGAGGAAAAATGGGAGAGATGGAGGGTTAAATCTATTGGCAGGAGTGATGCTCAGTGAGTGATGTACGTACGTGGCAGACAGCGTTCCTTGGGATCGCCCGTGTAGCCGGGCGGACAGCGGCAGATGGCCTTCCGCTGCTGCACATGGCAGTAGGCACCGATGCCGCACGCATCCGCAGCACAGGGACTCACACACAGTTCGTTGCGGCATGTCTTGTCCCTGGGGCAGTCGTCGTCACGCGTGCAGCCCGGCTCTGGACTCTTGGGCAGTCCGATCTCCGTGGAGTAGCACTCGATGCGGGGATTGCCCTGGTAGCCAGCTGGACAGCTGCACTGGGCGTAGTGATCCCGCGAGGTGCACTGCGCATTGACGCCGCACTTCTCGAGGCGGCAGGCGTCCAGGCAGTTGCCGTTCGAACAGACCTCGGGATTGGCGCACTCGGAGCTGTGCTGGCAGCCACCGCTGGGCGGGGCAATGGGTCGCCTGATGGCCACACAGTTGCCGGAGCTATCGGTGACCGTGTCGCTGGGACACTTGCAGATCATGGTGCGCAACGGCAGGGTATCGAGCACGGCACACGTCTGCTGGGGGCTGCACACATGCGGAGTGGCGCACGGATCGGCACAGCGTTCGTTGATGCACGCCAGCTTCGAGGGACACTCGGCATCCTGGGTGCACTCCGGCGACTGTGGGGTGCGCTGCGGCATATCGCACTGGACAAACGGATTGCCCTGGTAGCCCGCACGGCACTCGCACTGCGGCTGATGGCGTCGTCCCACACAGATGGCGTTCAAGGCGCAGGTCTCCTGCTCGCAGACGGGCCGGCAAACGCGGTTGAGGCGATCGCAGGCCTCGTGATCGGCACAGTCTTCGTTGTACTGGCAGTGGCCGGTTATGCAGGCCACGAAGGGACTGCCCTGAGTGCCGGCCGGACAGCTGCAGACAGCCTGGTGATTCTGCGGCAAGCACTCGGCTCCACTGCCGCAACGCACCTGTCCATGGGTGCACGGATTCACGCAGTTCTCGTTCAGACAAGCCTTGTCGTAGGGACAATCCGCATTTATTTTGCATTCAGCTGTAAATATAAAAAAGCGAATTTTTAGGGCTTGTCAAGCGGCTCTCTCGCTCTCTCTCCTCCCACTTACGTTTGTAGCATTGGACTTGCGGATCACCGCCCCAGCCAGCGGGACAGTAGCATATGGGACGTGAGTTTTGCACACGACATTCGGCATTGCCGGCACAGGGATTGGCCTCGGCACACGGGTCCTGGCAACGCTTATTGATGCACGCCGTCGTCGGTGTGCACTCCGAGTCGTGTGCGCAGCCAGCTGTGATTTGTGCTGCAAAAGATGATCGAATAATGTTATCGATCCATTAGGGGGGGGGGCCAATCGATAAATGCAACTTACGTGGCTGGTAGCAGTTGGTAAAGGGATCGCCTTGGGTGCCTTGCGGGCAGCTGCAAATGGCGCGATGCTGCTGGGCCAGGCACTGGGCTGTGCGGGCGCACGGTGAGCCATCCAGGCAGGGATTGACACAGTTGCCAGCGCGACAGGCTTCCGTGTCCTGGCACTGATCGTGCGATGTGCAGCCCAGATCTTGAGCGGGTTCTAAATGGAGAGGAAAATGCAGCAAATTAGCAGCTGTATAAATATATGTGGCATAGTGGCAGGTGCGAGAGTTAAGAGTTAAAGAGTGCGCGATACAATATATATGTACAACTGCAAAGGTGGTGCATATATGCGCTCTAAAGATCGGGTTTATATATATTTATATATTAATATTTTTCACACAATAAAAAAGTCTCTGCTGCAATGAGATAAAAGCAAACTCAAAAGTAAAGCAAAGCGAAAGCAATGAATCGATTCCGACTGGGACCGATGTCTCACCTTTGCGACATCCAATGTCAGCATCACCCACATAGCCGGGCTCACAGCGGCACGTCATGGTGCGCAGGGGCAGTGTGTCGACCACATCGCAGATGGCGTTGGCCCCGCACGGATGGGTGACGGCGCAAGGGTTCTGGCATTGGCCGGAGAAGCAGGCCAGCCGGCTGGGACACTCGGCGTCCATGGTGCAGCCCTCGGGCTGCACGGGCACCAGGTCACAGCGTACGGCGGGATTGCCACTGAAGCCCGCCGGGCAGCGGCACTGGGCGCGATGGTTGTCCACACGGCACTGGGCAGCGATGCCGCAGCTGCACGGATCCTCGCATCTCTCGTTGCGGCAGGCCAAATGGAAGGAGCACTCGTCGTCGCTGCGGCACTCGGGCCGCTCGCAGCGCACCAGCGGATTGCCGCGGTATCCATCCGGACAGTGGCAGCGCGCGCGATGGTTGAAGTCGGCGCGACAGGTGGCTCCTGTGCCGCACTGGGTGAAGCCGCACGGATCCACGCACTTCTCGTTGATGCAGGCCTCGGTGGGGGCGCATTCGGTGTCGGAGCGACAGCCGAGCAGGTAGCAGTGCTGCAGGGCATTGCCCGTGTAGCCCTCGTTGCAGACGCACAGCGGCCGGTGCAGCTGGACGTGGCAGCGGGCCTGTGGGGCGCACAGATTCGACTGCTCGCAGGGATTGCGGCAGGCCTGGTTGATGCAGGCCTTGTCGTTGGTGCACTCCGCATCGCTGACACACTCCGGCTGCGGCTGCTTGGGCTGCTCCAGCTGCGGCGGTATCTGCCGCAGGCACTGGGCGTACGGCGAGCCGTAGAAGTCGGGCGGACAGCTGCAGACAGCCTTGTGGTTGATGGCGCGGCAGATGGCGTTGAGGCCGCAGGCCTGCAGACAGGGATCGCGGCACTTCTGGCTGACGCACGCGCGATCGCGGGAGCAGTCCTCGTTGATCACGCACTCGGGATAGCTGCAGGTGGCAGCGCCGTTGTGGACGCGGCAGATGCCGTTGCTGCGGCAGGGTGACGGGTTGCAGGGATCCACTGGCTCCGCCTGGCGCGGTGCCTCGCACTGGACGAACGGATTGCCCACCATGTTGGCGGGGCAGCTGCAGACGGGACTGTGGTTGATGGTCTGGCACACGGCTCCGTAGCCGCACTCGCCCACACAGGCATCCACGCACTTGGCATTGATGCAGGCCCTGTCCTTGGCACAGTCCGAGCTCAGGGTGCACTCCGGGCGACAGCCCTGGGCCAGCGGATTGCCAAAGAATCCTGGCAGGCACTCGCACACGGCCTTCTCGCTCTGCACGCGACACACGGAATTGGGTCCGCACGGCGAGGGGTAGCACGGATCGGAGACGGGCGGCGGCGCCAGCAGGCGCGTGCACTGCACAAAGGCGTTGCCCGTGTAGCCCGTCGGACAGGAGCAGATCGGTATGTGGTTGTTCATGTTGCACCTCGCCTCGAGGCCGCAGACGCCCGGACAGGGATCCACGCACTTGTTGCGCACACAGGCCCGGTTCGCCGGGCACTCGGAGTTGCCCACGCACTCGGGGCGGCAGCCCTCGTAGGGATTGCCAATGTACTCCGGCTGGCTGCACTCGCACACAAAGCTCTGGCCGGTCACGCGGCAGTTGGCATTGGTGCCGCAGGGCGATGGATAGCAGGGGTTCTTCGGGGTGGCTGCTGCTGGCGGCTCTTGCAGTGGTGGCTCTGCAAAGGGTGGAGATGATGGAAGGTTAGACGGGTTAAATGGAGTCCTGCAAGTGGAGGTGCCTGCCTGAATACAATATGCAAACTTGTTTTGGGTGTTGTACAGTGGGACTGGGACAGGGACAGGGACATGGACTTATTCTTACTTTGGCACAGGCGGAAGGGATCCCCGGTCATGCCGCTGGGGCACTGACAGTTGGGTGTGTGCAGCCGGACCACGCACAGGGCGTTCTGGCCACAGCTGCCGGGACAGGGATCGCTGCACCGCTGATTGATGCACGCCAGACTGGTGGGGCACTCGTCGTTGCTGACACACTCGGGTCGGCAGTTGGGGGGCGTGCCCTGGAACTCTGGCAGGCAGCGGCACTGCGCCTGACCCTTCTCATTGCTGCACTGGGAGTTGGGGCCGCAGGGCGATGGGTAGCACGGATCGCGCACAGCATTGGACACGGGTCTATGCACAACCAGCAGACGACACTGGGAGTAGGCATTGCCGGTGTAGCCGGCAGTGCACTCGCAGTGGGCCCTGTGCTGCACCGCCTGGCATACGGCATTGAGGCCGCACTGGCCGGGACAGGGATCCACACACTTCTGGTTGATGCAGGCGTGCACCTGGGCGCAGTCGGAGCTGGCGTAGCACTCCGGTCGGCAGTTGGGCGGCTGACCGAAGTAGCCCGCCAGACAGGAGCAGATGGCCACGTCGTTTCGCTCCAGGCACTGGGCGTTGGCTCCGCATGGCGATGGCTGGCAGGGATTGGCCGGGCGCGCTGGGGGCTCGTCGCGCAGCGGGGAGCAGGAGACAAAGGCATTGCCCGTCATCCGCTCGGGACAGTGGCACATCGCAATGTGGTTGACGGCATCGCAGAGGGCGTTCGGCGCACAGTTTCCGGGGCAGGGATCCACGCACTTCTGCCGCACACAGGCCCGGTTCCTCGGGCAGTCTGAGTTGAGGACGCACTCGGGCCGGCAGCCGGTGTACGCATCACCCTGATATTCGGGCAGACACGAGCACTGGCCATCGCGGCACTGGGCATTGGCGCCGCACGGAGACGGCTGGCAGGGATCGGAGATCGGAGCTGTAAGAGAGGGTTGGCCGGCATTAGAAGGGACCACAGGGGGGGCTGTGAAATGGTGGGCGGGCATACTCGTCGGCGGTGGGGTGGGCGGCACAATCCGGCAGCTGGTGAATGGATCTCCGGTATAGCCGCTGGGACACGAGCAGCTGGGCGTATGATTGATCACGTTGCAGAGGGCGGCAAAGCCACAGGAGCCGGGACAGGGATCGCGGCACTTCTCGTTGATGCACGCCTGGTTGCTGGGGCACTCCGCATTGATGGTGCACTCGGGCCGGCAGTTGGGCGCAGTGCCCACATAGTTGGGCAGGCAGCTGCAGCTGGCTCCTCCGTTCACCGCCCGACACTGGGCGTAGGGACCGCAGGGCGAGGGATAGCAGGGATCGCGTGGCGGGTCCTCCGACTTGGCTGGCTTTGGCGGTGGGGGATTGGGCAGACAGCGGGTCAACGCATCGCCCGTGAATCCGGGCAGACACGAGCATAGCGGACTGTGATTCCGCACATGGCACTGGGCACTCAGGCCACAGGCGCCGGGACAGGGATCCTGGCACTTCTGATTGATGCACGCCTTGTCCGCGGCGCACTCGGCACTGATCACACACTCGGGACGGCAGGCGGGCGGCGTGCCCACAAACTCGGGCAGGCAGGAGCATATGGCCTGGCCCTGGGACTCGCGACACTGGGCATTGGCACCGCACGGCGATGGCTGGCAGGGATTCACGTATTCCGGTGGCGTGGCTATATTGGAGAATATGCGAGTGTTTAGCATTCGTACAAATCACAGGACCATGGCGAAGCGTTTAGCGATTAACAAGGCAACCAAAAGCGTATTAAGTATCGTATAAAAAGCTAGCATATTGTCACAGACGCGCGAGGGCAGGGAGCAGCAAAGCAAACATGTCATGCACACGACATGTATGTTGTTCTTCCCTTTAGAAGGCTAGCAATTGAGCACTGCGTTGTTCGGGATGAGAGATTCGATGGATTTAGGGGTTTAACGATGACAGGGAGATGATGGCATATTGTAGCGAAGGCGAAGACGAAGACGAAGAAGGCGTAAGACTGAGAATTGAGTAGGGGCTTTTTGTAGGTATTGAGCACTGCGTTGTTGTTTAGAGAGAGAGAGAGATGAGAGACTGTATGGATTTAGGGGTTTAACGATGATGCTTAAGATTACGAGGAGATGGCGGCATAAGGAGCAGGCTGAGAAGGCATAGGACGGAGACTTGAGTACTGCATTGTTGTTGTTTAGAGCAAGGGGAAAGAGACGCAGACGCATTAGGATTAGGGCGATGCTTAGAGTTCGTTTCTTACGTTCGTGCTGCAGCCGACGACATGCGAGATAGGGATTGCCAATATAACCCCCATGGCACTCGCAGACGGGGCTGTGATTTATGGCCACACAACGGGCATTGGGGCCGCAGGCACCGGGACAGGGATCGCGACACTTCTCGCCGAGGCAAGCCCGGTCGCTGCTGCAATCCGAGTTCACTGTACACTCGGGCCGACAGATCTCATACGGATTGCCGTAATAGTCGGGCAGGCACTGGCACACGCTCAGGTCATGGTGGGGCCGACAAATGGCATTGATGCCACAGGGACTGGGCTGGCAAGGCACAGCCACAGCCACATCCCTCACGGGCGGCTCGGGACGTGCACAAATGCTGTAGGCATCGCCCACATAGCCCTCGGGGCAGTGGCAGATGGGACTGTGGGCCACCACACGACAGAGAGCCAGTTGGCCGCAGCTGCCGGGGCAGGGATCGATGCACTTGTAATTGCGGCACGCCTTGTCGGCGGGGCAGTCAGCGCTGCTCACACACTCGGGCCGACAGTGGGGTGGGGTGCCCCTGGCGTACTGTGGCAGACACGAGCAGCGGGCAGAGCCGTCTGGCGTCGCCCGACATTCAGAGTGGGGGCCACAGGGCGAGGGCAGGCATGGGTTTACTTCGTCGCGGGGAGGTGGTGGCAAAACTGAAAGAGGCAAGACGTGAGATCAGGACGGGGTTTGGATTTGGGCTTGGGGCTTAGAGGATTATCGGGCATACCTATGGGCTGACACGATAGCAAGGGGTTACCCGTGAGATGGGGCGGACACAGGCAGCGGGGACTGTGGCTCTGCACGTGGCAGATGGCCCGCAGGCCGCATGCCCCCGGGCAGGGATCGCGACACTTGAGATTCAGGCAGTATTTGTCCAGAGCACAGTCGGAGTTCGAGGTGCACTCGGGACGACAGGCGGGTGGAGTGCCCACGTATCCCGGGAGACAGTAGCATATCGCCTGCTCGTGATAGGCCCGGCAGTTGGCGTTGGGTCCGCATGGCGAAGGTCGGCAGGGATCGATTGGTTCGCGCTGTGGTATCACAGCGGGCAATGTCGTTGGAGGTGGCTCTATTGGGGCTGGTATGGGATCGCAGCGCACAAAGGCATCGCCCCGCATTCGCTCCGGGCACGAGCAGGTCGCCAAGTGGTTGTAGACATGGCAGAGGGCGTTCAGTCCACAGGTTCCTGGGCATGGATCCTGGCACTTCTGATTGACGCAGGCCTTGTCCCGCGCACACTCCGTGTTCAGGACACACTCTGGACGACAGCCAAAGTAGGGATCGCCCCGATACTCCGGCAGGCAGCTGCATTTTCCATCATGACACACCGCATTGGCTCCGCATATTGAGGGATAACAGGGATCCTTCTGGACTATGGGCTCTTCATGCTGTATCGGCGTGGGTTGGCAGGACACGAATGGATCTCCTGTGTAGCCGGAGCGACAGAAGCAATGAGGCACATGTTCGTGCACTCGACACACTGCCTCATAGCCACAGGATCCCGGGCAGGGATCGCGACACTTCTCACTGATGCACGCCAGCGCCGAGGGGCAGTCCGATTGGACGACACATTCCGGCCGGCAGTTGGGAGGGGTTCCACTGTAGTTGGGCAGACACACGCAGGCGGCCGCTCCAAAGCGATTGTGGCACTGCGAGTACGGTCCGCAGGGCGATGGATAGCAGGGATTGAACTCGAACACGGGTCTCGCCACATCATAGTTGGGCCGACGAGTGGTTGCTGGTTGTGCCACGGCTGGTATGTTGATAATTCCAGGTGTGGGCTGTGGTTGCGGTCTCTGAATCTCGTAGTTCACATCGTACACAGGCTGTTGAGGTGCCGCGGGAGTAGGTTGTGGCACCGAAGGAATGTTTACCACTCCGGGAGTTGGTACATAAATCGGTGGCGACGGTTGTGATGGTATATTGATCACACCAGGCACAGGAGTTGGTACAGGGTAAGTGACGTCCTGGATAGGTGGATTCTGTGTGGGATACGTGGGCTGTGGCACTGAAGGAATGTTGATAGCTCCAGGCCTTTCTACAGCTGTCGGTGGTGATGGTTGCGAGGGAATATTGATCACACCAGGGATCGGCGAAGGCACTGGCTGCGGCACAGATGGAATATTCACAACTCCTGGTGCAGGAGGAGGATTTGGCTGTGGTGTCGGGTAGCTAACATCGTGGATGGGTGGATTCTGATACGGATACGTGGGCTGTGGTACTGAAGGAATGTTAACCACTCCGGGAGTTGGTACATAGCTCGGTGGCGACGGTTGTGAGGGAATATTGATCACTCCAGGCGCAGGATGTGCCACGGGAGTTGGTTGTGGCACAGAGGGCACGTTTATAACTCCCGGTACAGGATTTGGTTGACGTATTGGATAACTGACGTCCTGGATGGGTGGATTCTGTGTTGGGTACGTGGGCTGTGGCACTGAAGGGATGTTTACTACGCCCGGCTGTGGTTGTGGTCGGGGAATAGGAGCTGGTGCTGGTGCTGGCACATAGATGGGCTGCTGGGGCACCGGGTACACTGGCCGTGGGGGTGAGGGAATATTGATGACACCTGGTACCGACGGAGGCGGTGGATAGTACACGTCGTATATGGCAGGACGCTGCACAATCGGCGGCTGAGGCGTGGCATACACTGGTTGTGGCGGCGCAGAGGGAACATTGATCACTCCCGGCTGTGGTGCAGGTGACACAGGGTTCGCTGGCGAGGGTATAAATACTGGACGCTGCGACACGGGTGGCGCTGGCTGCGGCACAGATGGGATGTTCACTATGCCAGGCCTCTGGGGCACTGGAGTGTGTGGCGTGGGATAGTTGACATCGTACACTGGCGCCGGAGGTGTGGGATGCACTGGCTGCGGCACTGAAGGTATATTTACTACACCAACAGGCCTCTCAGAGATCGGTGTCTGAGGCGTGGAATATGTGACATCATGGATGGGGGGAGGGTGCACAGGCTGCGGCACAGAGGGAATATTAATCACTCCCGGATGTGGCGGTGCAGGTGGCACAGGGTTCATGGGTGTTTCCACATAGACGGGAGGTTGATGAGAAGGCGGGATCGGTTGCGGCACGGAGGGAATATTAATCACTCCCGGCTGTGGTGCAGGTGTCGGTTGTGGCACGGAAGGAATGTTCACTATTCCGGGTGCAGGTTGACGTTGAGGAGTCGTTGGATAACTAACATCGTAGATCGGTGGCTGGGGTGATGGGTACACAGGCTGTGGCACCGAAGGGATGTTTACGACTCCTGGATAGCCTGGCTGTGGCTGTGGCACCGACGGAATGTTAATCACTCCCGGCTGGGGTGGTGCAGGCTGCGCCACTGAAGGAATATTCACAATTCCTGGTGCCTGCTGAATCGGCGTCTGAGGCGTTGGGTAATTCACATCGTAAACTGGTGGCTGGGGTGATGGATACCCTGGCTGTGGCACGGAGGGAATATTCACTACTCCAGGCTGTGGTGCAGATGGTATAAAGACTGGACGTTGGGGAACAGCAGGCACAGGCTGTGGCACCGAGGGTATATTCACTATTCCTCCAGGTTGTTGTGGAGTTGGAGATGGATAATTCACATCGTAGAACGGCGGCTGAGGTGTGGGATACACTGGCCGAGCCCCTGCAGGTATATTTACAACTGCAGGCTGTTGTTGGATCGGTGTTTGGGGTGAGGGATACGTTGGGATGTTTACGACTCCTGGCTGTTGTGGAGGGGACTGTGGCCTCGGCGGTTGGTTGGGAATGTTGACGATTCCCGGCTGCTGTTGCTGGATGTACACCAATCCGGGTATAGCCACCGGATAGGGTGGCGATGGAGTGTCGTATATCTGTTGGGGTCGTTCGGCTGTCGGCGCTGTCGGGGAATGAGGGGTTGGGGCCAGAGGAGTGGGATGGTTAGGCTCTGGACCGTTTACACTGTCGTGGAGTATATTCTTACGTCTGGTGGGTAGCTCGTAGCAGCGGCTGAACGGATCACCGGTGTGCGCGGCGATGCAGTAGCAGATGGGACTGTGGTAGTGCACCCGACAGTCGGCATTTAAGCCGCAGGTTCCGGGACAGGGATCGATGCACTTGCGATGGACGCACGCCCTGTCGAGGGCACACTCTGAGTTCAAAGTGCACTCGGGTCGACATTGGGGCGGGGTGCCATGGAAGTCGGGCAGACAGGAGCAGACGGCTTGGTCGTTCGACGGCTGACACCGGGCATTGGGTCCACAGGGCGAGGGATCACACGGGGTCAGGGGTGCTGGGGCGGACGAGAGGATTAGATTGGGGTTCGAGGGGGTGCGATTGCATGGCGGTTGCTTACATTCCTGGACAAGGGGCTGCGGGGCACAGTAGGCCAGCGGGTTGCCCGTGTAGCCGCTGAGGCACTGGCAATGGGGCAAGTGATCCAGCACGTGGCACTGGGCGTTGAGGCCGCAGGTGCCCGGGCACGGGTCGCGACACTTTTGCTGCACGCACGCCCTGTCCGAGGGACAGTCGGAATTGAGGATGCACTCGGGCCGGCAGGCGTCGTACGGATTGCCGTAGTAGTCCAGCAAGCAGACGCAGGAGGCAGCGCCCCTCTGCTGACTGCATCGAGCATTGGCCCCGCAGGGATTCGGCTCGCACGGATTGCGCAGGGGCTGATCGTGTTGCAGTACCTCAATGGCCGTTGTGGGTATCACGGGGGGGGACGGGGACGCGTAGGAGGGCCGAGGTGCTGGTGGCAGACACGAGCTGAACGGATTGCCCACCAGGCCCGGGGCACAGACACAGTTCGGCTGGTGATTGTACGTCCGGCAGATGGCGTTGTAGCCGCAGAGGCCGGGACAGGGATCCTGGCACTTCCAGTTGATGCACGCCCTGTCGCCGGGACACTCGCTGTTGGCAATGCACTCCGGCCGGCAGTACGGCGGCACGCCCACATACTCGGGCAGGCAGCGGCAGATGGCGTTGAGGCCGTCCTCGTTGCTGCACTGCGAGTGGGGGCCGCAGGGCGAGGGCTGGCAGGGATCGATGGGCTCCCGCTGCACGGGAGCTCTACGGATCAGCTGGCACTGGGAGTACGGACTGCCCGTGTAGCCCGACGGGCAAACACACTGCGGACTGTGGCTGATCACGTGACATTGGGCGAGGTAGCCACAGGCGCCGGGACAAGGGTCGCGGCACCTTTGATTCACGCACGACAGGCTGGGGGGACACTCCGGGTCGCTGACGCACTCCGGGCGACAGACGGGCGGACTGCCGTAGTAGCCGGGCAGGCAGGTGCATTCCGCCCGAGAGCCAATCTCGCGACACTGTCCATGGGCGCCGCAGGGCGATGGCTGGCAGGGATGCAGCTGAGTGGGCGCTGCATCCTGCCGCTGGACGGGCTGGCACAGCACGAACGGATTTCCCTGCTGGCCATCCGGACAGTGACACAGGGCCACATGGCTGTGGACGCGGCAGTAGGCGCCGGAGCCACAAGTTCCCGGACACGGATCGAGGCAGCGATTGCGTATGCAGGCCTTGTCCCAGGGGCACTCTGTGCTCAGCACGCACTCGGGACGACAGCCCGCGTAGGGATCGCCCTGGTAGAGTGGCAGACAGCTGCAGACGCCGTTCGAGCACTGAGCATTGGGGCCGCAGGGCGAGGGGTGGCAGGGATCGTCTTCGGCCACAATGGGAGCCACTGGCGATGGGGTTGGCGCTGGATAGCAGCGGTAGAAGGGATCTCCGAGGTATCCTTGCGGACAGGAGCAGCTGGGGACATGGTTGAGGACCGCACACTGGGCGTACAGGCCGCAGGCGCCGGGACAGGGATCCCGACACTTCTGGTTGATGCACGCCCGATGGCTGGGACAGTCCGAGTTGAGGGTGCACTCGGGGCGGCAGTGGGGCGGGGTGCCGTAGTAGGAGTCCAGACAGGTGCACACACCTTGTCCGTACTGCTCGCGACACTGGGCATACTGTCCGCAGGGCGAGGGCACGCAGGGATCTACGGGAGCAGGGGACGACTGCTGTCGAATGGGTGGCTGGGGCGGCGGGGGCAACGGGAGGCATCGCATGAAGGCGTCGCCGGTGTAGCCGGGCGGACAGGAGCAGAGGGCTCGGTGTTGGTGCGCCTGACAAATGGCATTCTGGCCACAGGCACCCGGACACGGATCGGCGCAGTGTCTGGCCACGCAGGCCCTGTCCTGCGGACACTCGGGATTGGTGGTGCATTCGGGTCGACAGGCGGGCGGAGTGCCGTAGTATTCGGGCAGGCAGCGACAGACAGCCTGTCCCTGGGCTACGCTACACTCAGAGTTGGGGCCACACGGCGAGGGGCGGCAGGGATCGACGGCTGGAGGGGTGCAGAAGGGTGCAAGAGTGTTGGTGGATTGTGGGTTAGACTGTGGGCAGGTGTGGGGGGGTTGCTTACGTTCCGCCTGGACAGGCACCGCCTGGCAATGGGTATAGGGATCCCCTCTGTAGCCGGGATAGCAGCTACAGCTGGGTATGTGACTCACGACCTGGCACTGGGCATTGGGGGCACAGCTGCCGGGACAGGGATCGCGACAATGTTGATTCAAGCAGGCCAAGTGGCCCGCACAGTCCGAGTTGAGCACACACTCGGGTCGGCAGCCCTCGTACGGATTGCCATAGGTCTCCGGCAGGCACTGGCAGGCCGCAGCTCCGCTCTGCTGTCTGCAGATGGCATTGCTGCCGCACGGACTCTGCGCACACGGATTGATCTGATCGCGTTCGATCGGTGGTCGTGGCCGGCAGGCCGTGTACGGGTCTCCGATGTAGTCGCCAATGCAGAGGCACGCGGGCACATGGCTCACCACCTGGCAGCGGGCTGCCTGTCCGCACAAGCCGGGACACGGATCGCGGCACTTCCGCCGGATGCACGCCAATTGGTTGGGGCACTCGGACGATGTTATGCACTCGGGTCGACAGTTGGGCGGCGATCCTATGTGGCCCTCGAGGCACTTGCAGACGGCTTGATCGCCTTGTTCCGTGCACTGGGCATTCGATCCGCACGGGGATGGCTGGCAGGGCAGCAGGGGTTCCCGCTGCACAATCGCCGGTGGCGTGCGCTGGCACAGGGCGAAGGCATTGCCCGTGTATCCGGCGGGACAGCTGCAGTGGGGCACATGGCGAATGACCTGGCAGTTGGCAAACTGACCGCAGGCACCGGGACAGGGATCGCGACACTGCTGATTGAGGCACGCCAGGTGGGGGGCACAGTCCGAGTTGATGGTGCACTCGGGTCGGCACGCGGGCGGCACCCCAAAGTATCCGCTCAGGCAGGAGCAGACGGCCTGCTGGTTGGCCACGCGGCACTGGGCATTCGATCCGCAGGGCGAGGGCTGGCACGGATTCAGTGACTCCGCGGGAGCAGCTAAACAAGAGGCGGGGTGGGAGACATTAGCTGGAGGAGTTCTTTCCACAAGAGATGGCCAAGGGAACCTACATTGGATGGTCGTGCACTGGGTGAAGGCGTTTCCGCTCGTTCCGGCCGGACAGCGACAGATGGGGATGTGGTTGCGCACCTCACAAACGGCGCCCACACCACAGGCGCCCGGACAGGGATCCACGCACTTGCTGCGCTGGCAGGCCCTGTCCCGGGCACACTCTGTATTCAGGACACACTCCGGGCGACAGCCCACATAGGGGTTGCCGTCGAACTCCGCCAGACAGCTGCACTGCCCGCCGGCACTGCAGACGGCATTGGGGCCGCAGGGCGAGGGGTTGCAGGCGTCGCGCAGCACGGGAACCGGAGACGGCGGCGGTTGGGGTCGGCAGCTGACAAAGGGATTGCCCTGATGGCCAGGCGGACAGCTGCAGATGGGCGTGTGATTGATGACGTTGCAGTGGGCCAGCAGGCCACAGGAGCCGGGACAGGGATCGCGGCACTTCTCGCCAATGCAGGCCAGGTGCGAGGCGCAGTCGGGATTGATCACACACTCCGGCTGGCACTGGGGCGGGACGCCAAAGTATCCGGGCAGACAGGAGCACAGGGCCTGCTGGTTGCCCTGATCCCTGCACTGGCCAAAGGTGCCGCACGGCGAGGGGGCACACGGGTCGCGGTAGCTGTCCTTGGGCGGGGCATCATAGCTAATGGCTGCTCCTGCAAAGGGTTTGTTCTCGGTGTTAGGCAAGGCCAAAGGGTGGCTGGGCGGGGGGGTCTTACGGATCTTCTGACAGCCACTGAAGGCATCGCCCGTGTAGCCGGGCAGACAGCTGCAGTGGGGACTGTGGTTGAGGACACGGCACTGGGCGTTGCTGCCGCAGATGCCGGGACAGGGATCCACGCAGTGGTGCTGCACACAGGCCCTGTTCAGGTCGCACTCGCTGGAGATGGTGCACTCGGGCCTGCACGCGGGCGGGGAGCCCACAAAGTCTGGCAGGCAGCTGCAAATGGCTTGACCATTCGCCTCACGGCACTGGGCATTGGGTCCGCAGGGCGCGGGCTGGCAAGGACGGGAGGCAATGGGCTCGGGCAGGGCTGCGGGGAGGAGAAGTATGGGCTGGGGTAAGTACGCCAAAGGAACATCAAGGAGGGTCTTACGATCGCGCTGGAGACTGCAGTGGGTGTAGGGATTGCCCTGGTAGCCCGCCAGGCACTGGCACTGCGGCAGATGGTGGCGCACCTGGCACAGGGCGTTGGAGCCGCAGCTGCCGGGACACGGATCGCGGCAGTGTTGATTCACACACGCCAAATGGCTGGGGCAGTCCGTGTTGAGGACACACTCGGGACGACAGCCCTCGTAGGGATTGCCATAGGTCTCTGGCAGGCACTGGCATGCGCCTGCTCCATTCCGTTCGCTGCACAGAGCATTGGCGCCGCACGGACTGGGCACACACGGATTGAGCGGCGTCTCTGGTACATCGCGCACCAGCACCTGACAGCCGGCAAAGGGATTGCCATTGTATCCAGCCAGACACGTGCACATGGGCGTGTGATTGATCACGTAGCACTCGGCGTTCTGGCCACAGACTCCGGGGCAGGGATCGCGGCACTTTTGGTTGCGGCAGGCCAGATTCGTGGGACAGTCGGAGTTGGAGACGCATTCCGGTCGGCAGTCGGGTGGTGTGCCCACAAATCCAGCCAGGCAGCTGCACTGGGCGGTGGTTCCTTGGACGCGACACTCGGCATTGGCGCCACACGGCGAGGGTTGGCAGGGATCCAGCAGCAGAGGGGGCGGCACTTGGCGGTGGCAGGCCACGAACGGATTGCCCGTGAACGATGGGATGCACTGGCAGTTGGGACTGTGGTTGATCACGCGACAGTCGGCATTGAGGCCGCAGGATCCGGGACAGGGATCGCGACACCGCTGCTGCAGACACGCCAAGTGCAGCGGACATTCCCCGTTGCTGACGCACTCGGGACGGCAGGAGGGTGGTGTGCCCACAAACTGTGGCAGGCACGAGCACACGGCCTGGCCATTGATGCGGCGGCACTGGGCATTTGGTCCGCAAGGCGAGGGCTGGCAGGGATCGACGATGATGGGCGGATCCTGTGCCGGCGGCAGAGCTCGACACTGCGAGAAGGCATTGCCCGTCATTCCCGGGGGACAGTGGCACATGGCCACGTGTCGGTGAACCTCACAGATGGCACTGGACCCGCACGTGCCGGGACAGGGATCGACGCACTTGTTCCGCACGCACGCCTTGTCCCAGTCGCATTCCGCGCTCAGGATGCACTCGGGTCGGCAGCCAATCAGGGGATTGCCAATGAACTCGGGCAGACAGCTGCAACTTCCCAGGCGGCAGACGGCATTGGCGCCACACGAAATCGAGGCGCAGGGATCGCTGGTGTCACGTTCTGGTGGTGGGGGGTCGCGTGGCCGCGCATGGCAGGATGCGAATGGGTTTCCAATCAGCCCGGGCGCACACTGACACGTGGGACTATGGTTGATCACCGTGCAGTGGGCATTGAAGCCACAGGCTCCCGGGCAGGGATCGCGACAGTGTTGATTGGCACACGCCAAATGGGAGGGACAGTCCGCGGCGATGGTGCACTCGGGCCGACAGTTGGGCGGAGTGCCGTAGTACGAGGGCAGGCAGGTGCAGGTGGCACTGCCTCGGTTGTCCCTACACTGCGCATACTGGCCGCAGGGCGAGGGCACACAGGGATCGCGATCGACATCCAAGAGCGGGGCAATGGGTGCTAAAAACAGGGAAAGATGGAGGATACTGCTGCTGCTTGGGTTCTGGGATTCTTCTCTTACGTGGCAGGGGCAGGCAACGGGTGAAGGCGTCGCCCGTCAGCCCGGAACGACAGCTACAGATGGGGGCATGCTGGAAGACACGACACTCGGCATTGGAGCCGCACACTCCGGGACAGGGATCGGCGCACTTTTGGCTGAGGCACGCCTTGTCACGCGGACACTCGCCATTCGAGACGCACTCCGGACGACAGTTGGGCGGCGCACCCACGTATTCCGGCTGGCACGAGCAGATGGCCTGCTCGTTGCTCTCCCGACACTGCGAGTTGGGGCCACAGGGCGAGGGCTGGCAGGGATTCACATACTCCTTGAGAATGGCTAATGAGACGGTAAGTAGGGCGGGGGGTTAGGGCTGCTGATCTGGGGCACACACACACACGCAGGATCTTTGACTCACGTTTCTCGGGCAGACGACAGTAGCTGTAGGGATCGCCCAGGAATCCGCTGAGACAGTGACAGGTGGGCAGGTGATTGATGACGCGACAGGCGGCGTTCAGGGCACAGACCCCGGGGCAGGGATCGCGGCACTTCAGCTGATGGCAGGACCTATCCGCCGGACAGTCGCTGTCGGCCAGACACTCGGGTCGACAGGCCTCGTACGGATTGCCGTAGTACTCGGGCAGGCACTGGCAGGAGCCGGCACTGCCCTCGTGGCGACACACGGCATTGGCCCCGCAGGGATTCGGCGAGCAGGGCTGGACATATTCGATCTGTTGGAGGATCGGCGGCTGGTGGCAGGCGCTGAATGGATCGCCCGTGTAGCCGGGCAGGCAGTGGCACATGGCGGCATGGCTGATCGCATGGCACTGGGCATTGGAGCCACAAACGCCGGGACAGGGATCGCTGCAGCGCTGCCTGAGGCACGCCCTGTCGAAGCTGCACTCCGAATTGGCCACGCACTCGGGCCGGCAGTTGGGCGGCGTGCCAATGTAGCTGGCTAGGCAGCTGCACTGTGCCTGATCGCCCACAGCCCGGCACTGGGCATAGGGGCCGCAGGGAGACGGCTGGCAGGGGTTCCTGGGTTGCTGCTCATCGCGACGCACTGGCTCCGGGAAGCAGCCCGTGAATGGGTTGCCATTGTGTTGCGGCGGACAGCTGCAGATTGGCGCGTGATTGACCACGTGACAGAGGGCGTTGAAGCCACAGGTTCCGGGACACGGATCGCTGCAGTGCTGCCGCTGGCACGCCAGGCGCGGCAGACAGTCCGAGTTGTGGCTGCACTCGGGCCGGCAATTGGGCGGCGTGCCCACATAATCCTCGATGCAGGAGCAGACGGCATTGTTGTTGAACACGCGGCAGCGGCTGTTGGGGCCGCACGGGGACGGGGCACACGGATCGGGTGGCGTAAGGGCCACAGTTTGGGGCCTCGCACTGAATGAAGGCATTGCCCGTCATCCGCTCGGGACAGCGGCACATGGCAATGTGATTGATCGTCTCGCAAATGGCATTGGGGGCACAGGTGCCCGGGCAGGGATCGACGCACTTGTGGCGCACACAGGCCCGATCCCGCGAGCAGTCCGCATTCAGGACACACTCCGGACGGCAGCCGCGGTAGGCATCTCCCTGGTAGTCCCCAATACACGAACACTGACCGTTCGAGCACTGAGCATTGGCCCCACAGGGCGAGGGATGGCAGGGATCGTCGAGGGCAATGGGCGTGGCTACGGATGGGCAGGGGTGGGAGTTGAGGGTTGAGTTCACAGCAGGATTCGTTTCCATTTGATGCTTACGTGCTGGTGGTGGTGGTGGTTCGGGGTAGCAACTGGTGAAGGGATCTCCCACATAGCGGGCGGGACACTGACAGCTGGGCACATGGTTGCGGGTGGTGCAGAGGGCGTTGTAGGCACAGGAGCCGGGACAGGGATCCGCGCAGCGTTGATTGATGCACGCCTGGCTGGACAGGCACTCGGCACTCTGGGTGCACTCGGGTCGGCAGTTGGGCGGCAGACCAAAGTAGTTGGGATAACAGCTGCAGATGGCCTGGCCCTGCGCCTGTCTGCACTGGGCATTGGCGCCGCAGGGCGACGGCTGGCAGGGATCGCTGACAATGTCGTACAGGACATGCGAGGTAGGAGCTGATCGAAGGGGAGGGATGAGGGATATTAAGAATCACACAGTGGTCAGGGTACAGGGGGGCCAAGGGACTTACGAGGCACTGGATAGCAGCGGGTGAATGGATCTCCCGTGTAGCCGGGCTGACAGGAGCAGAGAGGGGCATGGTTCATGCCACGGCAAACGGCATTGTTGCCACAGGCACCCGGACAGGGATCCACGCACTTGTGGCGCACACACGCCCTGTCCAGGCTGCACTCCGCGGAGACCGTGCACTCGGGACGACAGCCAGGCGGACTGCCCACGTACTCGGGCAGACAGGAGCAGACGGCCTGCTCGCCGGACTCACGGCACTGGGAGTTGGGGCCACAGGGCGAGGGCTGGCAGGGATTCACATACTCACGAAGGGCTGCAATGGGAAAGGGAGGAAAGGGAGGAGCTCCAGAGATGCGGATACGTGGACTCAGGGCTGATGTCTGCTTACGTTTGGTCTCGATGCTGCAATAGCTGTAGGGATCGCCCACGTAGCCGTTCAGGCAGTTGCAGGTGGGCAAATGATTGCGGACATAGCACTCGGCGTTGTGGCCACACACTCCGGGACAGGGATCGCGGCACTTCTGATTCACGCAGGCACGGTTCGAGGCACAGTCAGAGTCCAGGACGCACTCGGGGCGACAGGACTCGTAGGGATTGCCGTAGTATTCGGGCAGACAGGTGCAGGAGCCGACTCCATTCTGCTGCCGGCACTCGGCAAAGGCGCCACAGGGACTCGGATTACAAGGCTGCAGCACCTCCACGGGGTCACGCACGACAATGGGATCACAGCGGATGAACGGATCGCCGCTGTAGCCCGCCTGGCAGTGGCACATGGCGCTGTGGCTGATGACGCGACAGACTGCGGATGTGCCACAAAGTCCGGGACAGGGATCGCGGCAGCGATTGTTCACACAGACTTGCACAGAGCTGCACTCAGAGTTGGACACGCACTCGGGCCGGCAGTTGGGCGGCGAGCCAAAGAAGTTGGCCAGGCAGGAGCAGGATGGCGTCTCGCCCACGGGGCGACACTCGCTGTTGGGGCCGCAGGGCGAGGGCTGGCAGGGATCTCGCGGCGCAACATCCCTCAAAGGCTCAACTGGACACGGGACAAGCATTAGGTGGGACTTCTGCTTAATGGACTGGGGGATGCACTTACAGATCATGTGACACTGCGCGAAGGGATTGCCCGTGTAGCCAGGCCTGCAGCTGCAGAAGGGACTGTGGCTGACGGCGCGGCACTGGGCGTTGGCGCCACAGGCGCCCGGACAGGGATCGACACAGCGCTGGTTCTGGCACGCCAAATGGGGGGCACAGTCGTAGTTGCTGCTGCACTCGGGCCGGCACGCGGGCGGCACCCCAAAGTAGTTGGGCAGGCAGCTGCAGATGGCCTGGCCATTCCGCTCGCGACACTCGGCGTAGCTGCCGCAGGGCGAGGGGCTGCAGGGATTGCGATAGACCGGCACTGCATCGCGTACGGGACTGGGACTGCACTGGGCGAAGGCATTGCCCGTCATTCCGGGGGGACAATGGCACATGGCTGTGTGGCTCTGGACTTCACAGATGGCATTCAGGCCGCATGTGCCGGGACACGGGTCCGTGCACTTTTGGCGGATGCAGGCCAGATGCCGAGGACACTCGGCACTCAGCACGCATTCGGGTCGGCAGGAGACATAGGGATCGCCCAGATAGTCGGCCACACAGTGGCACTGTCCCTCGCCCGAGCAAATGGCATTGCTGCCGCAGGGACTGGGATTGCAGGGATCGCGCGGCTCATCGTACGTGGGCGGGGCTGTGGGGTGGGGGACTTACAGAGAGTTCTGGAACAAAGGTAAAGGTCAAGGGTCTTACGTGGAGCGGGGTGGCAGGCCAGGAAGGCGTCGCCCACATAGCCCTGCAGGCACAGGCAGCTGGGCACGTGATTGGTCACCCGACACTCGGTCTGCTGGCCGCAGGCGCCGGGACAGGGATCGCGACACCGCTGCTGGATGCACGCCAAATGGCTGGGGCACTCCGCATTGATGGAGCACTCGGGTCGGCAGTGCGGGGGCGTGCCAAAGTATTGGGGCAGGCAGGAGCAGACAGCCTGCTGCTGCTGGTTGCGGCAGGCGGAGTACAGGCCACAGGGCGAGGGTACACAGGGATCGCGGTAGGGGGCCACATCTCTCAGGGGTGGCGGAGCAACTGTCAGGGGGCGCAGAGGATTAACACCATTCCGGATCACGTTTCATGGTTCTGAATCTTTGCTTACTCTCTGGTCGTGGCAGGCAGCGCACAAAGGGGTCGCCCATCAGGGCTGGGGGACACCTGCAGACGGGACTGTGGTTGCGCACCTCGCAGATCGCTTGATGGCCGCACACACCAGGACAGGGATCGGCACACTTGTAGCTGATGCACGCCTTGGTGGCGGCACACTCAGAGCTGGAGGTGCACTGGGGACGGCAGTTGGGCGGGGCTCCTTCGAACTCGGGGGCACAGGAGCAGACGGCCTGCTCGTTGACCACGCGACAAATGGCATTGGAGCCACAGGGCGAGGGCTGGCAGGGATTCACGTAGTCATGGACAATAGCTAGTGGTTTGGGTTGGGGGTTAGGATACGAAATACGCTTGGAATTAGTAACTAGTTCAACTACGAGCAACAGTTTAGTACAACTACGGAGGAGAATTGGAGCTGGCTTACGTTCTGGCGGCTGGCTGCAGTAGCGATACGGATCGCCTATGAATCCGGGGAAGCAGCTGCAGAGGGGCGTGTGATTGACGACATTGCACTCGGCGTTCTGGCCACAGCTGCCGGGGCAGGGATCGCGGCACTTCTGCTGCTGGCAGGCTCTGTTCGCGGCACAGTCCGAGTTGAGCACGCACTCCGGTCGACAGCCCTCGTAGGGATTGCCAAAGTACTCCGGCAGACACTGGCAGGCGCCCGCGCCGTTGCGTTGTATGCACTCGGCGTTGGAGCCACAGGGCGAGGGCTGGCACGGATTGATGGTCTCCACATCGCGCACAATCGGCTGGCACTGGGTGAAGGGATCGCCGGTGAGGCCCGCATCGCAGACGCACATGGCCGTGTGGGAGACAACGCGACAAATGGCACTGAGACCGCACAGACCGGGGCAGGGATCGCGGCACTGCTGATTGATGCACGCCCGATTCGATGGACACTCGGAGTTGGTCACGCACTCCGGCTTGCAGTACGGCGGAGTGCCCACGAATTGCGGCAGACAGGAGCACGACGGCGTGTCCCCAACGGCGCGACACTCGGCATTGGGTCCGCACGGGGACGGGCGGCAGGGATCGCGTGGAACTATTTCCTCTCGCTGTGGCGGCTCGATGATCTGCTGGCAGCCCACAAACGGATTGCCCGTGTAGTGGGGCAGGCAGGTGCAGAAGGGATTGTGATTGACGACACTGCACTGGGCACTCCTGCCGCAGGCACCCGGACAGGGATCGACGCACTTCTGGTTCACACACGCCTCGAGGGACACACACTCCGCGTTCGAGGTGCACTCCGGACGACAGAGCGGCGGCGTTCCAATGTATCCGGGCACGCAGGAGCATACGGCCTGACCGTTCGCCTCACGGCACTGAGAATTGGGGCCACAGGGCGAGGGTTGACACGGCTGGACAATGGCAGGTGCTGCAGAGTGGAAAGGGCGGGGGTAAGTGGTTTGAGTCCCTGTGAGGATGTTAAGGCAGCTGTTCTGGGGGCTTACGTGGCACTGGTTGGCACTGGACGAACGCATTGCCAGCATAACCCTCAGGGCAGGTGCACATGGGCACGTGATTGAGGACCGTGCAAACGGCATTGGGGGCACAGGTGCCCGGGCAGGGATCGAAGCACTTGTGACGCGCACAGGCCCGATCCCGGGCGCAGTCCAAACTGGTGATGCACTCGGGGCGACAGCCGCTGTACGGGTCCCCATGATACTCCGCGATGCACGTGCAAACGCCTGCGCTGCACAGCGCATTGGCACCGCAGGGCGAGGGCTGGCAGGGATCCTCCAGCTCCACCACTAGGACGGGACAGATCGTTGTTTAAATCATTTCTGAATGGGAGAACAGGGACAGGAGGGAGACGCTTACGTGGTGGCGGCGGTGGTTGGGGCTGGCAATTGGTGAATGGATCGCCCGTGTAGCCCGGCGGACAGGTGCAGCTGGGCGTATGATTGATCACGTTGCAAGTGGCGCCAAGGCCACAGGAGCCGGGACAGGGATCGCGACACTTCTCGTTGATGCAGGCCTCACGGCTGAGGCACTCTGCATTGATGCGACACTCGGGACGGCAGTTGGGCGGAGCGCCCAAGTAACCAAACGAACAGGAGCAGGCAGGCGCCTCGCCATTCGCCCGACACTCGGCATAGGGGCCGCAGGGCGAGGGCACACAGGGATCGACAGGTGTCTTTTGCACTGGCGGGGCCACTGGCACAGCTTTGTGGGGGAAATTGGGAAGATTAAAACACTGGGAACCGCGGCTCTGATCGGTCTGGGGGGCTCAACTTACGGGGCTTGGGTACACAGCGATAGAAGGCGTCGCCCGTGTAGCCGGCGCGACACGTGCAAATGGGACTGTGGTTCAGCACACGACACGTGGCCTGCTCGCCGCAGGTATTCGGACAGGGATCGACGCACTTCTGGGCCACGCAGGCCTTGTCCTTCGCGCACTCTGAGGAGATGGTGCACTCGGGCCGGCAGACGGGCGGTGCACCCACATATTCGGGCAGGCAGGAGCACACGGCCTGCTCGTTGGACTCGCGACACTGGGAATTGGGGCCGCAGGGCGAGGGCTGGCAGGGGTTCAGGTACTCCTTGATGGCTACAAAAGTTAGAGCAGGGATTGTGGTGGTGGGACTAGATCTCCAAGTGATTAGGTCTGATGTCTTACGTTGACGTTCGGGCAGGCACTGGCGGTAGGGGTCGCCGGAGTAGCCCGTGATGCAGCTGCAGCTGGGCACGTGGTTGAGGACATTGCAGATGGCGTTCTGGCCGCAGGTTCCCGGGCAGGGATCCTCGCACTTCTGCTGCTGGCAGGCTCTGTTCGAGGGGCAGTCCGAGCTGAGGACACATTCGGGGCGGCAGCCCTCGTAGGGATTGCCAAAGTACTCCGGCAGACACTGGCAAGAGCCAGCATCCTGGCGCGAAGTGCATCTCGCATTGACGCCACAGGGACTGGGATTGCATGGGTCCAATCGGTCCAGCTGCTGGATTCTCTTCTCCGTGCACTGGGTGAACGGATCGCCCTCCAGGCCCTCGGGACAGACGCAGCTGGGGGTGTGCGAGAGCACGCGGCACTCGGCCAAGAGGCCGCACAGACCGGGACAGGGATCGCGGCACTTCTGCTGGATGCACGCCTGCTGGGTGGGGCACTCGGAGCTGGTCACGCACTCGGGTCGACAGTTGGGCGGCGCTCCAATGTACTCGGGCAGGCAGGTGCACGACGGCGTCTCATTGATCTCCCGACACTGGGCGTACGCGCCGCAGGGTGAGGGCAGGCATGGCTGGCGAGGCGGCGGCACTGGCGGCTCAATGATCGGCTGGCAGCTGACGAAGGGATTGCCCGTGTGGCGGTCCAGGCAGCGACAGAACGGACTGTGGTTCGTCACATGGCACTGGGCACTGCGGCCGCAGACGCCCGGACAGGGATCGCCGCACTTCTGGTTCAAGCAGGCGAGGTTCAAGGGGCATTCCGCGTTGCTGGTGCACTCCGGCCGGCAGAAGGGCGGACTGCCAATGAAGGGTGCGATGCAGGAGCAAATGGCCTGCTGGTTGGCCACGCGGCACTGGGCATTGGGTCCGCAGGGCGAGGGCTGGCAGGGATTCTCCACAACATCGAGTTCTGTAAGGGGTTCCAAGGACTTTTGTAGCGACTCCGAACGGGCAGAGGGTAGGGGTTTGAGGGTTTGGGCTTACGTGGCACTGGGCTGCACTGGATGAAGGCGTTGCCCTGCATTTCGGCGGGACAACGGCAATTGGGAATGTGATTCAAGACCTCGCATATCGCATTCGTGCCACATATGCCGGGGCAGGGATCCACACACTTGTGCCGGACACAGGCCCGGCTGCGATCGCATTCTGTGTGCAGGACACATTCGGGCCGACAGCCGGTGTAGGGATCGCCATGGTACTCGGGCAGACACGAGCAGACGCCATTGTTGCAGCGGCTATTGGAGCCACATGGCGAGGGATAGCAGGGATCTTGAGGTGGCAGAGGATCTTGAACTGGGATTTGCAAAGAGAAATGAGAAATGATTTCTGTTCCGGGGGCTGACAATTCTGGGCGCTTACTTTTCTGCGGTGGCTCGGGATTACAAACGCTGAATGGATCCCCAATGTAGCCCAGAAGACAGCTGCAGATGGGCGTGTGATTGATCACATTGCACTGGGTGTTGAGGCCACAGGAGCCGGGACAGGGGTCGCGGCACTTCTGATTGATGCACGCCTGATGGCTAGGACACTCCGCATTGATGGAGCACTCGGGTCGGCAGTTGGGCGGCGTGCCCGAGAACTGCGGCAGGCAGGAGCACGAGGGTGTGCCATAGACATCGCGACACTGCGAATTGGCGCCACACGGCGACGGCACACACGGATCAAGGGGTTCTCTTTCAACGGGCACCTCGGGTGGAGCTGCAAAAGGGGGGAGGGGAGGGGAGGGTTTGATAGGATATTTTCCATGACATTCGAAGGTTTCTCTGGCGCTTACGCGGCTGACGGTAGCAGCGGGTGAACGGATCTCCGGTGTATCCGCTGAGGCAGCTGCAGATGGGATTGTGATTGCGAACGCGACACTCGGCCTGCTGGCCGCACACATTCGGACAGGGATCGACGCACTTGCGATTCACACACGCCTTGTCGGCGGCACACTCCGAGCTGCTGGTGCACTCCGGACGACAGGCCGGGGCACTGCCAATGAACTCGGGCAGACAGGAGCACACGGCCTGCTCGTTGATCTCGCGGCAACGCGAGTTGGGGCCGCAGGGCGAGGGCTGGCAGGGATTCACGTAGATGGGTACGGCTAAAAGAAGTCACACGATGGTCAGAGAGGATCAGTGGGCGGGGGAGAGGATCATAGGCCTGGATAGTCTTACGTGGTTCGTTCTCGACGATGCGGCACAGGGTGTAGGGGTCTCCGGTGTAGCCAGTCAGACAATTGCAAGTGGCCAGATGATTGACCACCTGGCACTCGGCGCTCTGGCCACAGACTCCGGGACAGGGATCGCGGCACTTCTGATTCACGCAGGCACGGTTCGAGGGGCAGTCGGAATTCAGGACACACTCGGGGCGGCAGCCATCGTAGGGATTGCCAAAGTACTCCGGCAGACAGGTGCAGGAGCCGGCTCCAGCGCGCTCCTCGCACCTGGCATTGACGCCACAGGGACTGGGATTGCAGGGCTGCAGCACCTCCACGGGGGCGTCTCGGACCGGGCTACACTGGGTGAATGGATCGCCGGTGAAGCCGCTCTCGCACAGGCACATGGCCGTGTGGCTGAACACGCGACAGTTGGCATTCTGTCCGCACAATCCGGGGCAGGGATCGACGCATTTCTGGTTGATGCACGCCCTGTTGGTGGGGCACTCGGAGCTGGAGATGCACTCGGGCTGGCAGTTGGGCGGAGCTCCGACGAACTCTGGCAGGCAGGAGCAGGATGGGGAGTCTCCGGAGACGCGGCACTCGGAGTTGGGGCCACAGGGCGAGGGCTGGCAGGGATTCTGTGGCGGTCGATCGTCGCGTTGTGGCAGCTGCTGGCAGCCAACGAACGGATTGCCGGACATGCCTGTGGGGCAGCTGCAGAAGGGACTGTGATTGACCACGTTGCACAAAGCATTGAAGCCGCAGGTGCCCGGACAGGGATCGCGGCACTTCATGTTCTGGCACGCCTGATCCGCCGGACAGTCCGAGTTGGTGACGCACTCCGGCCGGCATTGGGGCGGACTGCCCACGTAATCGCTCAGGCAGGAGCAGACGGCCGTGTTCTGCACCACGCGGCACTGGCTGTTGGGTCCGCATGGCGTTGGCTGGCAGGGATTCTGCTGGACGATGGGCGCCGTCGGCACGGGACGACA
This sequence comes from Drosophila obscura, assembly GCF_018151105.1. Lineage (NCBI taxonomy): Eukaryota > Metazoa > Arthropoda > Insecta > Diptera > Drosophilidae > Drosophila > Drosophila obscura. The sequence goes on along the minus strand of NW_024542791.1, from coordinate 5,576,652 downwards.
CTCGAAGAACGCGTTGCCGGACATCCGGTCGGGACAGCGACAGATGGGTATGTGGTTGGTCACCTCGCAGAGGGCGTTCACGCCACAGGTGCCGGGACACGGATCTATGCACTTGTTGCGCACACAGGCCCGGTCGCGGGCACAGTCCGTGTTCAGCACGCACTCGGGCCGGCAGGAGACATAGGGATCGCCCTGGTATTCGGGTATACACGAGCACTGGCCGTTGCGGCACACGGCATTCGAGCCGCAGGGCGAGGGATTGCACGGATCGTCGCTGACCGGTGGCGGGGATGTGGGCTCCGGTGGCTTGGGGCTGCATCTGGTGAACGGATTGCCGATGTACCCATCGATGCAGGCGCAGAGCGGCGTATGATTGATGACGCTGCAGACGGCGTCCAGGCCGCAGGCCCCTGGACAGGGATCGCGACACCGCTGATTGATGCACGCCCTATTGGCGGGGCACTCGGCATTGATGGTGCACTCGGGCCGGCAGTTGGGCGCCTGGCCCATGAAGCTCGCCAGACAGGAGCACGCGGGCACTCCGTTGATGTTGCGGCACTCGGAATTGGGGCCACAGGGCGTGGGCAGACAGGGATCTCGCAGTGGTTCTTCGATCCTTTCGGGCGGTGGCGCTGTTGCGGTGAGGCAGATTCTTCTTTCAGCTGGAGTTCTTTTACAGGATTGAGGGGGGGCCACAAACTTACGTGGAATGGGGAAGCAACGCGTGAAGGCATCGCCAGTGAAGCCGCTGAGGCAGCTGCAGATGGGACTGTGGTTGCGCACTCGGCACACGGCGTTGCTGCCGCAGGTGTCGCCGCTGCAGGGATCCACGCACTTCTGGTTAACGCACGCCTGATGGCTGGGACACTCTGAGGAGATGGTGCACTCGGGTCGGCAGGCGGGCGGAGTGCCCACAAACAGGGGCAGACACGAGCAAACGGCCTGCTCGTTGGCCACACGACACTGGGAGTTGGGGCCGCAGGGCGAGGGCTGGCAGGGATTCACGTATTCGTTTTGTGGTGCTAAAAGTGGCGGCAAATTAGTGGGACAGAGAACAGAGAGGGCAGGGCGTTTCTTACGCTCTTGCAGTCGCGTGCACTGGCGGTACGGATCACCCACATATCCGGCGAGACAATTGCAGGTCGGCAGATGGTTCACCACCTGGCACTGGGCATTCAGACCGCATGTTCCGGGACAGGGATCCTGGCATCTCAGCTGCTGGCAGGCCCTGCTCGAGGGACAGTCCGAGTCGAGCATGCACTCCGGCCGACAGCCGGCATAGGGATCGCCAAAGTATTCGGGCAGACACTGGCAGGAGCCAACGCCCTGGCGATCGCGGCACACGGCATTCGGTCCGCAGGGACTGGGGCTGCACGGCGTGCGTATCTCAATGTCGCGTATGACCTCGGGGCTGCACTGCACGAAGGGGTCGCCGGTGTAGCCCTGCTGGCAGATGCACTGCACCGCATGGCTGACCACACGACACTCGGCATTGAGGCCACAGCGTCCGGGACAGGGATCGACGCACTTCTGGTTGACACACGCCATCTGGCTGCTGCAGTCCGAGCTCGTTACACACTCTGGCCGGCAGTTCGGTGGCCGTCCAATGTACGTCTCCAGGCAGGAGCAGGCGGGGGCTTCTTGGCCGACGGCGCGACACTGGGAGTAGGGGCCGCAGGGCGATGGGCGACAGGGTTCGACTGGGACAAGATCACGCACGGGTTCAACTGGGAAGGACAAACATTAGGGACAACTCTCTCTGGGGGTTTTATTCCCCTTTCCTTGTGTGGCTTACTTTGTGGCTGGCAACGGATGAAGGGATTGCCCGTGAAGCGTTCGGGACAGGTGCAGAAGGGGCTGTGGCTGACCACAGCACACTGGGCACCCACGCCACAGGTGCCAGGGCACGGATCACCGCAACGCTGGTTCAGACACGCCTGCGAGGGCGCGCACTCAGCGTTCGAGGTGCACTCGGGGCGGCAGGATGGCGGGGCTCCGATATAATTGGACAGGCAGGAGCAAACCGCCTGCTGGTTGATCTCGCGGCACTGGGAATTGGGTCCGCAGGGTGAGGGACGGCAGGGATTCGTTTCCACAGTCGTTTGCTGGATGGGTGAGCAGCGTATGAAGGCACTGCCAGCGGTGCCATCCGGACAGCGGCACATCGGAATGTGATTTCTGACATCGCAAATGGCATTCTCGCCGCACGTTCCCGGGCAGGGATTGTGGCACTTGCTGCGCAGACAGGCCTTGTCCCTGGCACAGTCCGAGTTGAGGACACATTCCGGACGACAGCCGGCGTAGGGATCGCCATGGAATTCGGCCAAACAGCTGCACACACCGTTGGAGCACTGCGCATTGGGACCACACGGCGAGGGGTTGCACGGATCCACATATTCACCTACGTAGGGGGAGTGGGTTTGGCAGTTAGGGAGGGACTCGGCGGCATACAGGAGCTGGGATTTGGCTTACTTTGAATGGGTTCGGGTGGTGACAGACGACAACTGCTGAACGGATCGCCGGTATAGCCCACGGGGCAGACGCAAATGGGCGTGTGATTCACCACATTGCACTCAGCACCGTAGCCACAGGACCCGGGACAAGGATCAATACATTTCTCACGGATGCACGCCAGATTGGAGGCACACTCGGCACTGATGGTGCACTCGGGTCGACAGTTGGGCGGCGCCCCCAGGAATTCGGGCAGACAGGAGCAGGAGGGCACACCCTGCACATTGCGACACTGGCTGTTCAAGCCGCAGGGCGATGGCATGCAGGGATCACGGTCCACACGCTGAATCACAGGCGGTGGGGCTAGAGGGGTTGCATATCTGTTAGATCTATCTGTGTGCGGGGGAGGAGTGGTGGTGGGTGTTGGTCTTACGTGGCAGGGCATAGCAACGGGTGAAGGAATCACCGGTGAAGCCTTGACGGCACTGACACAGTGGACCATGGTTGCGCACCCGGCACTCGGCATTGATGCCGCATGTACCGGGGCAGGGATCCTGACAGCGCTGACTTATGCACGCCTTGTCCGTGGCACACTCGCTGCTGAGCACGCACTCGGGCCTGCAGTTGGGCGGCAGACCGATGTACAGCTCGAGGCAGGAGCAGACGGCCTGGCCGTTGAGTTCGCGACACTGAGAGTTGGGGCCACACGGCGAGGGGCGACAGGGTTGAGTTGGTTCGGCCAGACGGATAGCTAGAAGGGGGACGACAGGACAATCTCAGGATGGATCGCAGATAGGAAGGTGGGCTGGGTATCTTACGTTGCGCTGGCTCCACATGGCAGTAGCGGTAGGGATCACCTATGTATCCGATGCGGCATATACAGGTGGGCAGATGATTCGTAACGCTGCAGTCAGCATTGGTGCCGCAGGTGCCGGGGCAGGGATCGCGACATTTCTGCTGCTGGCAGGCCTTGTTCGTGGGACAGTCTGAGTTTCGGATGCATTCGGGGCGGCAGGACTGGTAGGGATCGCCAAAGTAATCGGGCAGGCACTGGCAGGAGCCGATCCCATTGCGCTCGCGGCACACGGCATTCGAGCCGCAGGGATTGGGTTCGCAGGGCGTCACCTGTTCATTGACAATGCGTTCTATTTTGTGTGTGTTTGGGGGTAAAAGTGATCGAGTGGGAGAGACGGAGAAACGGAGGTCAGAGAGTTGTAATTAATATTCTTCAGTGGATCTCGGGTTTAGTACAATAAAACACACACACCTGGCGTGGGCTTTTGCGGCTCTGATTAATCCAATTGTGGTTATAGAGATTATAGTACGAGTTAGGTGTTGGCTTCAGTTAACGAAATTTGCAATTGCAATTGCATTTCAAGTGCTCCGCTTTATTTAGTGTTGTTAAACGCTGTGCAGCTGTACCGCATTGCTTAGTGTGGTTAAGCGCTGTGCGCTGCGTGTGTGCGTTGCCAGTGGCAGTGTTGTGTAAGTGCGGTGGTGGTGCCATTGCAATGGCGTTACATTATATTTTTTTTGATAAGTTTTGGCGTGTCGTAAGTAAAACAAGTGTCTATTGCAGGGGTTATATCCTTGGATTTATTGATTTCTTTGGTTAAACTACAGTTTTATGTTATACATTTTAATACTCTAAGTTGGTTTGACTAGAATTTAGTTTAGATCTTTGGCGTAGCGTAGATTTGTTGTTGGTGGTTTGGTAGGGGTGGAGACAACAACGCAGTACTCAATTTTGGGTAATTTTTGGGTTAGGTTTCAATTTTTGTTGTGGGGGTAGTAAGCAAGTGGAGAGAACTGGTCTTTTGGTGGGCCAAATAACGAATTAGGTAAAAGCATTTCAACGGATTTGTTTCCCGCCCAAAAAATAAGGCGGAGGCAACAACAATATCATCAAAGGGTTAAAAGGCAAGAGTCAAGGCAGGTTTGGTTTTTTGGTGGGTGGTGAGAGGAGGCATTAAAATACGGCTTGGTTTTGGTTTTTGGTTTTTTGGTAAGAAAGCAAAAATAAAGGCGTGACAAGTTTGCATATTGTATATTCAGGCGTTAGGGGCAAAAGCAATATAATGTAAAATCAATATTAAAAGTTTAAAACTAATTAAAACCTTTGATTACCCCCGGCATACAGACACTTTCAGCGTCACGTTCACTCCGTCAGTTCGTACAGACTGCGTGCTCGTTGAAATTTGCATTTTGCGTATCGAAGTGAAAAGTTTGTGGTATTCGATTTGGGGGTGTAGTAAACTTCATTTTGCAATGCATTGTGCCAGTAAGTGCGGTAATCATAGATTTTAATGAAGATATATGTATGTATTTGTGTGCTGCCTAAGGAGCGTATTAGAACAAGTAACGCGTGTAGTGAGGTGTTCCATACACGTAGAGGTCTGCATGAATGCATTAACATCAGATTTTTAAATTCTCGCGCATTCTCTTTTCCATCCTTTATTTGTGCGTGTCCAGTCATGTGGGAGCAGTGAATGAGTGTATTCATTTTTGTGCTCCCATTTAGAGTACATTCTGGCAGACCTCTAGTGTGAATTGTAAGAAAAAAGTAGTGCAAACAAATAGTGCCTTGAAATGTATGGAATATGCAATTGCAGCGATTGCCATTGCAGTTTTGTGTTTTACAATAATACTTCATTTATTCTAATACGCAAAGAACGAATGTGAAACTTTCAAGAGGGGTGGGATACTTTCATTAAGCGGTTTGTCTAAGAGTTTCACATTCAAGGTGGGACCATCCAAGGCGTAAACGAATGTCTGCAGTGTGCATATAAGCTCCAGATCTAGATCGCATGTTGTACTGGGCGCCCAGTAAGCAGCAAACCAAAACCACGAATATAATAATAAGCTGGTTTACGCCTTGGCCTAGCTACTAAACAGTTGTAAAATATAAATGAAAACGGGGGTCCTACCTTGTTCCTTTTGACAGCCGGTGAACGGATCTCCTGTGTGGCCCACATCGCAGGTGCAGATGGGTTGATGATTCGCCACATTGCAGAGGGCATTGAAGCCGCAGGCATTCACGCAGGGATCGGCACACTTCTGGCGTATGCAAGCCTTGGTCGGCGGACATTCCGGATTGATGGAGCACTCGGGCCGGCAGCTGGGCGGTGTGCCAATGAAGGTGGCTGCGCACGAGCAGGCTGCATTGCCATTGAGCACCTTGCACTCGGAATTGGGTCCGCAGGGTGATGGTTGACATGGCTCAGTGGGTGTTGGCGGCTTGCGTTCTTCCTGGAAGCAGCGCGTGAACGGATCTCCGGTGTAGCCTGAATTGCAGGAGCACGATGGATTGTGGTTGATCACCTGGCAGCGTGCGAACTGGCCGCAGGCGCCGGGGCACGGATCGACGCACTTCCTTTGCACGCAGGCCGTTTGCAGCGAGCACTCGGAGCTGACAATGCACTCCGGCTTGCAGGCGGGCGGAGAGCCCAGCATGCCCTGCTGGCAGGCACACACCGGCCCTTGGGCCGACACATGACACAGGCTGTTGGGACCGCAGGGATTCGGCTGGCATGGGTCCTTGGCCACGGGCGTCTCCAGGCGGCAGTGCACGAACGGATCGCCCGTGTAGCCCTGCAGGCAGCTGCAGATCGGTATGTGGTTGGAGACATCGCACTGCGAGTTCTGGCCGCACACTCCCGGACAGGGATCCACGCACTTCTTGTTCAGGCAGGCCTTGACGGGGGCGCAGTCGGTGCTCAGCGTACACTCCGGACGACAGCCGGTGTAGGGATCGCCCTGGTAGTCTCGCAGGCAGGTGCAGGTGCCGCCGTTGCATTCCGCATTGGCGCCACACGGCTGCAGGTCGCACGGATCCTGTGGTTCGTTCAGTGGTGGCCTCGTGATCGTCTCAATGATCTCCACACACTGGACAAACGGATCGCCGGTGAATCCGCCGCGACAGGTGCATATGGCCAAATGGTTCTGGATGCGGCACTCGGAGTTGATGCCGCAGGAGCCGTCGCAGGGATCGCGACACTTCTCGGCAATGCAGGCGCGGTTCGAGGAGCAGTCCGTGTTCACAATGCACTCGGGTCGGCAGTTGGGCGGCGCCCCAATGTAGTTGGGCAGACAGGAGCAGGAGGCCTGCTCGTCGCGCACACGACACTCCGAGTAGAGGCCGCAGGGCGAGGGCTGGCAGGGTGTCTTCGATACAGGAGCATCCTTGGGTCCGGCAATAGCTGGCGCCGGGTAACAGCGGGCGAATGGATCGCCCGTCAGATCCGAGGGGCAGCTGCAGATGGGATTGTGATTGATCACCTCGCACTTGGCATTGATGCCGCACGTCTTGGCACAGGGATTGGCGCAGCGGAACTTGTGGCACGCCTTGTTCGGCTGGCACTCGGCATTCACCGTGCACTCGGGCTTGCAGTTCGGCGGAGCTCCAATGAAGTTCTCCAGGCAGGAGCAGACGGCCAGTCCGTTGGCAATGCGGCACTTGCTGTTGGCGCCACAGGGCGAGGGTACGCACGGATCGGCGACTGGCGGCGGCGTTGTCGGCTCCACGCGGCGACAGTTGGCAAACGGATCGCCCGTGTGGCCATCGAGGCACACACAATTGGGCACATGATTCACGGCATAGCACTGGGCGTTCAGGCCACAGATGCCCGGGCAGGGATCCTGGCACTTGTTCCGTATGCACGCCTTGTCCGTGGTACAGTCGGAGCTGAGCACGCACTCGGGTCGGCAGCCCTCGTAGGGATTGCCCTGGTACTCGTCGATGCACTTGCAGGCGGCAGCGCCGTTCCGTTCGATGCACTCGGCATTGGCCCCGCAGGGCGAGGGCTGGCACGGCTTGATGGGCTCCTCCTGTTGCGGCACACACTGGACAAACGCGTTGCCAGCATAGCCCACGGGGCAGGAGCACGAGACCGTGTGTCCGATGACGCGGCACTCAGCGTTGGTGCCACACGAGCCGGGGCAGGGATCGCGGCACTTGTTGTTGATGCAGGCCTGCGTCGAGGCACAGTCGGGATTGATGATGCACTCGGGCCGGCAGTTGGGCGGCGAGCCAAAGAACTCTGGCTGGCACTGGCACACGGGTCCGCGCTCATCGGGCTTGCATATGGAGTTGGGTCCGCAGGGCGAGGGCACACACGGATCTCGTGGCGCTTCCTTAACATCTGGCGGCGGTGCCACAGCGATCTCTGTGCACTGCTTGAAGGGATCTCCAGTGCGGCCAGGCGGGCAGCCACAGATGGGGCTGTGGTTGATGACCTCGCAGCGTGCCTCCAGACCACAAGCAGCGGCGCAGGGATCCACGCACTTCTTGTTGACACACGCCTGCAGGGCAGAGCATTCACTGGAGACAACGCACTCGGGACGGCATTGGGGCGGCGCCCCAATGTATCCCTGCAGGCAGGAGCAGACGGCATGTCCGTTGACATCGCGGCACTGGCTGTTCGATCCGCATGGCGACGGCGCACAGGCCTGGGGCTTGGGTGTATCTTCGATGGGCTTCACACGGCAATTGGTAAACGGATCGCCCTCGTAGCCCTGCAGGCACGAGCACACTGGTATGTGGTTCATCACCTCGCACACGGCATTGTTGCCACAGATGCCGGGGCAGGGATCCACACACTTGTTGCGCATGCACGCCTTGTCCCGCGAGCAGTCCGCCGAGAGGGTGCACTCGGGTCGACAGCCCTCGTAGGCGTTTCCTTGATAGTTGTTCTGGCAGCGGCACTCGCCGGCAAAGCAGTCGGCGTTCGGGCCACAGGGACTCGGGTTGCACGGATCGTTGATGACAGGCGGCGGGGTCTTGCCCTCGGGTTTCTCGGTGCAGCGCACAAACGGATCGCCCTCGTAGCCCTCGATGCAGTTGCAAATGGGCAGGTGATTCAGCACATGGCACTTGGCCTCGAAGCCGCAGGAGCCAGAGCACGGATCGCCGCACTTCTGATTGATGCACGCCTCCGTGGGCCCACACTCGGAGTTGAGGACACATTCCGGCCGGCAACGCGGTGGGGCGCCAATAAAGTTGGGCAGGCAGGAGCAGGCCGGACTATTGCCCACAATCTGGCATTTGGCATTGGGACCGCAGGGCGAGGGCACACAGGATGCCGCTGGTGGCTCTGGTGTCGTCACATCGTGTGTTATGGCTGTACAATAGAATAGGCTTTAGAACTTTGAATCTCTCGCATTCATTTGTCGTATACTCACGTATTCTGGTGCACTGCACGAAGGGATCGCCGGTCATGCCGCGCGGGCAGGTGCAGATGGGGCTGTGGTTCTTGGTGCTGCAGATGGCCCGAATGCCGCAGGTGTGCAGGCAAGGGTCCACGCACTTCTTGTTCACACAGGCCCGTTCCGGGGCACACTCCGCACTGACTATGCACTCGGGTCGGCAGTTGGGCGGCTGATTGACGAAGCCCGACTGGCAGGAGCACACGGCCTGGTTGTTGATGCTGCGGCAGTTGCTGTTGGGGCCGCAGGGCGAGGGATTGCACGGGTTGAGTGCTGGCCGGGGGGTAACCGGCACGGGCTTGCAGCTGAAGAACGGATCTCCGCTGTAGCCGGCCGGACAGTTGCATGTGGGCACGTGGTTATCGACCGTACAGAGAGCGTACTCTCCGCACATATTGTCGCACGGATCGATACACTTGAAGCGGACACACGCCTGGGCGGCCGTGCACTCATCGTTGATCTCGCATTCGCGTCGGCAGCCGCGCTGGGCATCGTAGGGATTGCCCTCGAAGCCCTCGTGGCAGTAGCAGGCGCCGGCTCCGTTGCGTTCGCGGCACTCGGCATGGGGGCCGCAGGGCGACGGTTCGCATGGCGATGTGGGCGCCTCGGTGGGCAGGAGCAGGGGAATCAGCTGGCAGCCAAAGAGCGGCTCGCCCTCGTAGCCATCGGCACAGGAGCAGACGGCATTGTGCTGCACCACCTGACAGACGGCATTGCTGCCGCAAGAGCCCGGGCAGGGATCGACGCAGCGCTCCTGCTGGCAGGACAGATGATTCTGGCACTCGTCGTTGTTGGTGCACTCTGGCCGGCAGTTGGGCGGACGTCCAATGAAGTTGGCATTGCAGGAGCAGGCCGCTTGGTTTCCGATCTCGCGGCACACGGAGTTGGGGCCACAGGGCGAGGGCACACACGGGTTGTCCGTGCTCTTGCCGTCTTCGCTGGGTGAACAGCCGCTGATGGGATCGCCGGTCATGCCGGGCACACAGCTGCAGATGGGATTGTGGTTCACCACCTGGCACTTGGCATTGTTGCCGCAGGAGCCGCGACACGGATCGGCGCACTTCTGATTGATGCACGCCCGATTCTGGGGGCACTCCGAGCTGACGACACATTCCGGCTTGCAGCTGGGTGGCGCTCCGGTGTAGCCTTCCAGGCAGGAGCACACCGCATGGCTGTTCGTGTCCAGGCACTGGCTGTAGGGTCCACAGGGCGAGGGCTGGCACGGGTTCTCCGGCCGTCGTGTGACCACTTCAATGAGGGCGCACGAGCGATGCGGATCGCCGGTGTAGCCGTCGAAGCAGTTGCAGTTGGGACCATGGTTGAGGACACGGCACTCGGCATTGATGCCGCAGGCACCGGGACAGGGGTCCTGGCACTTGCTGTTGATGCAGGCACGGGAGCGATCGCAGTCATCGTTCTGGACACATTCCGGTCGGCAGCCACTGTACGGATCGCCAAAGTATTCGGGCAGACAGGTGCAGGAGCCGGCGCTGTTGCGCTCCCGGCACACGGCATTGGCGCCGCACGGACTGGGATTGCAGGGATTGCGTGGCGCCTCCGTTGGGGTAACTATACGGGAAAGAAAATAATGCAAAAGTCGGGCAGTGAGTGGGGGATGAAAAGGTATATGCGTTGGCATGCAATTGATATATACTTTGCTGTACAATCGCACAGCCGGAGAACGGATCGCCGGTGTAACCAGGCACGCATTCGCATGTTGGACGATGCTTGATCACCTGGCACAGGGAGTTCTGGCCACAAGCTCCAATACACGGATCTGCGCAGCGCTGATTGACACAGGCAAGGTTCGCCGGACAGTCGGCACTACTCATGCACTCGGGCCGGCAGTTTGGCGGCCGTCCGAGGTAGTCCGGCAGACAGGAGCATGCAGGCGAACCGCGCACATCGATGCATTTCGAGTTGGGTCCGCACGGTGAGGGTACACAGGGATTACCGGATTTTTCGGGTATTATGGGCTCCACTACACATAGCCAAATAGCCAATAGCCGATAGTCAATATATCCATGCCATAACACACACAATTTACACAAAACAATTACATAGGTAGGTACGGTACGGTAGTCGAATAGATCGGAGATAGATTGGAGTTGGAGTTGGATGGATAGTAGTTTACATAGTGTACATAAAATCACAAAAAACATAAAATAGAGAAATAGAAAAATAAAAACATTAAAGTAAAGAGTGTATAATACATGCAAGAGGAAGGAAGGGGAGTATCGAGACACACGGTTGCCATTAACACACCAGAAAGGGTATTCATTTTAATACCAATTACATAAAAGTAGAATTGAAGATTATAGAACACTGGAAACGAGATGTCAACACAGAGAATGAGAGCGAGTGTCAGCTGCGAGAGAGTAAGCTCTCGGTACGACAAGCAAGAGAACGAAATCAAACGAAGAGAATGAGAGCTGAGAGCGCTACTTGTTCGCCGTTAGGCAAACGGCTTCTACATTTGTTTTCTTTATGAATATCATCTTCCACGTGTTCTGTAATCTATGAAAGATTTCTGGGATTTTATATATTTAATTTCTAAATGGCAACCGTGCTTAAGGCAGTGCAACCCAACTGGTTGGATCTGACATCCTCCAATTGGCTTGCACCACCTTCGTATGGAGGGACTTCGAAACATGCTTACACAATATTTTAGTGCATCGATTGAAGGGATCTCCAGTGTAGCCTGGGGCACAGGAGCATGCAGGATAGTGATTTATAACCTGGCAACGTGCCTCAATGCCGCATGTGCCCGGACACGGGTCCACACACTTCTGATTCTGACAGTTGAGATCTTGGGCACAATCGGAGCTTATGATACACTCGGGCCGACAGTTGGGGGCAGAGCCAACGAGTCCGGGCTGGCAAGAGCACACGGCATGGTTATTGATCTCCCGACACTGGCTGTACGGGCCGCAGGGCGAGGGTCTACACGGATTCACATCGGCCAGGGCTGGGGGGTTGAATGGGGATTTAGTTGGGTTTTAATCGATTTTGTTTCATTTCGTGATTTCGGCAGGGTACACCTACGTGGTGGCGGGAGTTGGGGTATTTCACGGCATGCACTCGACGGATTTCCAGTGTAGCCGGCCAGGCAGGAGCAGCTGGGCAAGTGATTGGACACACGACACTCGGCGTTCAGGCCACAAACGCCCGGACATGGGTCCGCGCATTTCTGGTTGACGCACGACTTGTCGCGCGAGCAATCGCTATTCACCACGCACTCGGGTCGACAGCCACTGTACGGATCGCCAAAGTACTCCGGCAGACACGTACAGGAGCCGGCGCCGTTGCGTTCACGGCATTCGGCATTGGGGCCGCAGGGCGAGGGTTGGCAGGGTGTCAGGCGTTCATCGGATTCGGGCAAGGCTGCAGGTCACAGACGAAACGAGATTAGGACGCATATCAAACGGGGTCTGGGGGAGAGCTTCGAAGTGAAGGCGCTTACGTTGCGGATTGCAGCCAGCGAAGGGATCGCCAGTGAAGCCATTGTCGCACGAGCAGATGGGCGAGTGGCCAACGACACTGCAGTAGGCATTGAAGCCGCACGAGCCCGGACACGGGTCTGTGCAACGCTCATTGATGCACGCCAGGTTGGCCGGGCACTCGGAATTGAGGGTACACTCTGGTCGGCAGTTGGGGGCACGGCCCACGAAGTTGGGCAGACAGGAACAGACGCCAGTCTCGCCCACGACGCGGCACTGGGAGTTGCGACCGCAGGGACTGGGCACGCAGGGATTCTCATTGGACTTGGGCTGTTCCGGTTCTTGTTGCCGTGGGGCGCAGCGCACAAACGGATCGCCCGTGTAGCCACTGGGGCACGAGCAGATGGGATTGTGGTTGGTGACCTTGCAAATGGCCTCGTGGCCGCAGGTTCCGGGACAGGGGTCTACACAGCGCAGGTTCACACAAGCCCGGTCTTGGGAGCACTCGGAACTGACCGAGCACTCTGGTCGACAGGCGGGCGGAGTGCCCACATAGTTGGTGGTGCACGAGCAGACCGCATGTCCGTTCACCTCGCGGCACTGGCTGTAAGGGCCGCATGGCGACGGGCGACATGGCTGGACAGGCGGGGCCACTAAAATATTCATAGGGGAAATAAAATGCGTTGAACTGAGTTGTTTCGGGAGAACGTGAGACAAAAGATGGACCCTACATTTTGGTATTTCCCGGCAGTACTGCGACGGATTGCCCGTGTATCCGGAGGGGCAGCTGCAGCTGGGCCCGTGGTTAATCACATGACACTCGGCGGAGACGCCGCAAACGCCGGGGCAGGGATCGCGGCACTTGTTGTTGAGGCAGGCGCGATTCTTCGAGCAGTCGCTGTTCAGGACACACTCCGGCCGGCATTCGGTGTACGGATCGCCACTGTATTCGGGCAGGCAGGAACAGGAGCCGACGCCGTTGCGCTCGTTGCACACCGCATTGGCGCCGCAGGGACTGGGGTTGCAGGGCTGGGCCACCTCGGGCGGTACGATAACTGAATGAATGAAGTGGGGAAAGGGGTGGCGGTTTAGCAATGTGGGGCAATGACGTTGACCTTGACCCTTACTTTGTGGACTACACTCGGAGAACGGATCGCCCGCATAGCCATCGAGGCAGCGGCAGATCGGTCTATGATTATTTACAAGACATGTGGTCTGACTGCCGCAGGTACCCACGCAGGGATCCCGGCAGCGCAGATTGATGCAGGCCAAGTTGCCGGCACACTCCGAATTTGAGGTGCACTCGGGTCGGCAATTTGGCGCCCTACCCACATAATGTTGCAAGCATGAGCAGACGGGCTGCTCATTAGCCGCCGACACCCGACACTGAGAGTTTGGCCCACAGGGCGAGGGCGCGCACGGCTCGACGCGATCATGAACGATGGGCCGTTCTAAATGTACCATCACACCACGACACCAGGACACCACAAATATGATAACAGCATGCACAAAGATAAGCCATAAGATAGAGTACATAATAAAAGAGATAATAAGGTAAAGATATAGTATACAAGTATAAGGAGAGGATGATGTCAAGCATGGAATGAAATGGAGAAAGTACTTGAGGGGCACTTCCGTTGATGGGCGATGATGAGAGATCATTTCGGTTTCTATACCCTTGCAGATGAATGTACGAGAATAATGTAGCCTATTTCCCCCGTTGGCTCTCTGCCAATTCAGATTTGTACTCTTCATAATAGCTCCTCCTTCCCTAACAGGATTAGGGACTAGTGTATGCCCCAGCCTGATTACCAGAGTGTCATTATGTCGAGGCACGTGTGTCTCTACAGTCCGACTAGTTTAATTTAATTTTAATCGAATATTAATGGTCGAATGTAGTCATGTGCACGACATGTAAATGGACATATATATTTTTTCTTTTTTACTTTTCGCTTGTACTTTTTGCTTTTTGCAATTGTCGAAAAATATATATTCTGTCATGCACACGACATGTATGTCGAAGAACAAATCTCAGAGAAATGGAAGAAGTTGGGAGCAGGGACGTGGCCACCGCTGATGTAATATTTGGGAATTAACATATTCGACCCTTGTCGTAATTTTTAATCTTGTCCGACTGTCCAGATCAAATAGTTATTGTTATCAAAATTGTATAGGACCGTCGGTTATGTTATTTTCCTTTCAGATTTAATAAAAATCGGACAAACATGTCGTATAGTCTTCAAAAAGGACTCTCTCTACTCTATGGATCTGCAAAGGTATTTGAACCTTCGGCTTGCCGAAACTTCGTCTTTCTACTCGAGTTTTGCCTCCGTTTCTTACTTTCTTGTGGGAAACAGCGCACGAATGGATCACCGCTGAAGCCGGGACTGCAGGAGCAGATGGGATTATGGTTAACGACACGGCAGAGCGCATTGTTGCCACAGGTGCCCGGGCAGGGATCTTTGCACCGCTCGTTCAGACACGACTTGTCCTGTGCACACTCCGAGCTGCTCATGCACTCGGGCCGGCAGTTGGGCGGCGAGCCAATGTAGTTGGGCACACAGGAGCACACAGCATGGCCATTGACCGGGCGACAGATGCTGTAGAGGCCGCAGGGCGAGGGTTGGCATGGATTTTCGGGTACTATGGGGTCGGGATCTAGATCGGGCAGGACGACAATTAGTATTGCTTCAAGTGGGGGCCTAACTTTTGGGTTGGGTCTTACAGCGTGGCGTCTCGGGCACCAGGTGACAGCCGACAATGGGGTTGCCCGTGTAGCCGGGCAGGCACTCACAGTTGGGCGCATGATTGAAGACGGCGCAGAGGGCGCTGTGACCGCACATGCCGGGACAGGGATCGACGCATCGCTGATTGACGCAGGCCCGCGACTTGGGGCAGTCCGAATTGATGACGCACTCGGGGCGACACTCGGTGTACGGATCCCCAAAGTACTCGGGCAGACACTTGCAGGCAGCAGCGCGATTTCGCTCCTCGCACAAGGCATTCAAGCCGCAAGGACTGGGACGACAGGGCTGAGAGACCTCAATGGGCGCTATGTGGCACAGAAATGGAGGGGTTTGAGTATTTTTTGAACACCTGCTGTGGGCATTTCCCCAGAAGGACCTACTTTCTAAGATCTTGTAGCAGCCGGAGAAGGGGTCGCCACTGAAGCCGGGCTCGCACATGCACACCGGCGCATGCTGGCTGACGTGACAGAGGGCATTGTTGCCGCAGGAACCGATGCACGGGTCGGCGCAACGCGCATTCATACAGGCCATCCGGGCGGGGCACTCCGAATTGATGCTGCACTCTGGCCGGCAGGCCGGCGGACGTCCAATGTAGTTGGCCACGCAGGAGCACACGGCTCCGGTGCTGGCCACCTGGCACTGGGAGTTGGGGCCGCAGGGCGATGGCACGCAGGGATTCATAGGCACGATGGGGTCTGGTATTGGCGCCGGTTCTACAAACATACGACATTTCAATTTGAGACGCTATCCAAGGGAGAAATTCGGACAGCGGGAAACCTACTTCTTTCGGGCAGACACTGGTGGAACGGATCACCGGTGTAGCCATCAATGCAGCTACAAATGGGGGAATGATTCGTGCAGCGACAACGCGCATTGTAGCCACAGGTGCCGGGGCAGGGATCGCGGCAACGTTGATTGATGCACGCCCTGTCCGAGGGACATTCGCCACTTGTGCGGCACTCGGGCTTGCAGTTGGGCGGAACGCCCAGGTAGTCCGGCAGGCAAGCGCAAACGGGATGATCTCCAGCCACGTGGCAAGTGCTAAACAAGCCACAGGGCGATGGTCTACAGGGGTCTTTGGGCAAGGGCAGGTACATATCTGAGGAGAGGATGGGCATATAGCATTTAGAGAGGACTAAGTTGGGGACCAAGAGCTGGTTGGTTGGGCATACTTGAGGGACGTTCGACGCAGGCGCGTTGTGGATTGCCGGTGAAACCGGGCTCACAGCTACACACAGCCTGGTGATGGGCCACACGGCAGATGGCATTGAAGCCACAGGCATTTTCGCAGGGATCGCGACACTTCATGTTGATGCAGGACCTGCTGGCGGGGCAGTCACTGTTCTGCACGCACTCGGGGCGGCAGTTAATGTACGGATCACCGAAATAGTTCTGGATGCAGCTGCAGGAACCAGCACCGTTGCGTTCGCGACAGATGGCATTCGCACCGCATGGGGATGGGTGACATGGATCGGCGGGTTGGTCCAGGACCACGACTATCATAGCAAGCAGGTATAGGAATGGATATAGATATAGATACAGGATGTGGATACAAACACAGTAGACTTAAAGCTAGGATGGATGCTACAGAAATGTACATAATACAAGGAACATGCATAAACAAATGTAAACCAAAAGCCATTTACGTCTAGAGCACCACTGAAAGGAACATGTAACATTACGAGCAGGCAGCCTGCTGCGCTCTCGGAAAGGATAGCAAATAGTCTGGAAGAGGTGTACTCACTCTCTCGCATGTTGCAACCGGTGTACGGGTCGCCCTCGAAGCCCTCAATGCAAGCGCACTTGGGCTGATACTGCTGTGTGGAGCACTGGGCATTGAAGCCACAAATGCCAATGCAAGGATCCTCGCATCGTTGTCGAATGCAAGCCCGGTTCGATGGACAATCCTGATTGATAACGCACTCCGGTCGGCAGCTCGGCGGGGCACCGAACATGCCCTGGGCACAGGCGCATTCAGCGCGATTGTTCACATTCCGACAATTGGCATTGGGTCCACATGGACTGGGCAGGCAGGGATCCAAAGTTTGTGGGCGTTCAGATGCTGCAGGAAGCCGCAAGAGTGTGGGTTAGAGTGAGCTTCGATTGGGGTTTAATTTGGACTTACGTTTCGGCACACATTGCTCGAAGGGATCGCCTATGTAGTCTCTGGGACAGGAGCATATCGGATTGTGGTTGTTCACTTGACACTTGGCATTGAAGCCGCAGGTTTCGGCACAGGGATCGGCACACTTCTGGTTGATGCACGCCAAATGTTGGGCGCACTCCGAGCTGACGACGCACTCGGGCCGGCACTGGGGCGGGGCACCGAAGTAGCCAACATGACAGCTGCACGTGGGATGGCCCTCCACCGTACGGCAGATGCTGTTGGGGCCACATGGATTCGGCTCGCAGACGCTCACAGGTCCCACGGGCATGCGCTTGCAGCCCACGAACGGATCGCCCTCGTGGCCACGCGAACAGATGCAGGATGGCAGGTGGTTAACCACCGCACACTCGGCATTGGCGCCACAGGCACCGGTGCAGGGATTGCGACAGTGCTGCTTGATGCAGGCCAGCGACGAGGGGCATTCCGAGCTGTAGATACATTCGGGACGGCATCCAGTGCTGTACGGATCGCCAAAGTACGGCTCAATGCAGCTACAGCGAGCGGCATTGTTGTGCGGGGTGCACACGGCATTCTCAGCACAGGGATTGGGATAGCAGGGTCCAAAGTCATCACCGGATTCTGTGTGGATTGAGGATTAGATATACAGGGTACAGGAAAGATTAGATATCGGACTTACTCTCTTCCTTTGTCTGGGAGCAGCCGATGAAGGCATCTCCCTCGTAGCCCTGGTCGCAGCTGCAGTGGGCTGAGTGCGCGATGACCGTGCAACGGGCATTGTGGCCACAGACATTGGCGCACGGGTTCTGGCACTTCTCATGGATGCAGGCCTTGTCCGAGGGACACTCGCTGCTCAGGGTGCACTCTGGCCGGCAATAGGGCGGGCTGCCGATGTAGTTGGCCACACACGAGCAGACGGGTCGGTTCTGTTTGATCTGGCATATAGAGTTGGGTCCACAGGGCGAGGGCACGCACGGATTCTTGGGCAGATCCACCTCGCGTCCCGGCTCCGGGTATGGGCGAGCAGGCAACGAACGGATCTCCCTCGAATTTTTGCTCGCACGAGCAAATGGGATTGTGATTGAGCACCTCGCAGCGGGCGCCAACACCGCAGATGCCGGGACAGGGATCCGCGCATCTCTGATTGAGGCAGGCCTGGTTGGGGGCACACTCAGAGCTGACGACGCACTCGGGCTGGCAGACGGGCGGGGCACCCTTGAAGTTCGGCAGGCAGGAGCAGGCAGCATAGCCCTCGGAGGTGGCCAGGCAGCGGGAATTGGGACCGCAGGGCGAGGGTTCGCACGGATGTGGCCGCTCAATGGGCGGTGAAACGGGTGGCAGATAGTAGGGATTGCAGGCAATGGAGGCATCTCCACTGTAACCCTCCGAGCAGATGCACACCGGGGCATGGTTCACCACACGGCAGATGGCATTGATGCCGCACACGCCGACACAGGCCTCCACGCACTTGGAGTTCACGCAGGCCTTGTCCGCGGGACAGTCGCTATTGAGTACGCACTCTGGGCGACAGCCGACATGTGGATCGCCAAAGTAGCCCTTGCGGCAGACGCAGGCGAGGCCACCGGGGGCCCGCTTGCATTCCGCATTGCCGCCGCACTGCAGCTTCGCGCAGCTTGGCGCTGGCGTTGGCACAATAGCCGATTGAATGGTGCACTGCTCGTAGGGATTGCCATAGAGTCCCGCGGGGCAGGAGCACACCGGATTATGTTCGTACACATTGCAGATGGCGTTGCGACCGCAGGAGCCGGGGCAGGGATCGAGGCAGCGCTGGCCCAAACAGGCACGATCGAAGGGGCAGTCGGAGTTGGCCACACATTCCGGTCGGCAGCGGGGATTCTGCTGGGCATTGGGTCCAAAGCAGGGATCACACAATGCCACACCATCGCCATAGACCGAGCAGACGTCGTGCGGTCCACAGGGCGACGGGGCACACGGGTCTCGGGAGACGTTCTTCAAGATGCCGATCGGCACGCACTGCAGGAAGGCATCGCCGGCGAATCCGTCCAGGCAATGGCACACGGGCGTATGCTGGCGGACATTGCAAATGGCATTGATGCCGCAAATGGCTCCCGCACAGGGATCCACGCACTTGTGGTTGATGCACGACAGGGTCTCGCCGCAGTCCGAGTTGATGTCACACTCCGGCTGGCAGCCCGACTCTGGATCGCCCAGGTAGCCGGGAATGCAGGAGCAGACGGCGCGGTTGTTCAGCAGCTTGCACTCGCTATTGACGCCACAGGGACTGGGCACACACGGATTGGTCTTCGGATGGTCCAGGGCATAGCAACGGACTCCTGGGTTTCCGGTCAAGCCAGCATTGCACGAGCACACGGGGTGATGCTCCTCAACGCGGCAGTTGGCTCCATGGCCGCAAGCTCCGGGGCAGGGATCGTAGCAGCGGAAGCCCATGCAGGCTTTGCTGTGCGGACAATCGGCATCCACCTGGCACTCATAGCCGTGACAGCCCACGAGAGATGTGGGGTCCCCGGAGAGACCTTCGGGACACACGCAGGCGGTCTGTCCATCGCCGGCCACAACGCAATTGGCACTAGGTCCGCACGGATTCGGGTCACAGACGGTGCGACTGGGCTCGCGGCAGCCTTGGTAGGCATCGCCGACATATCCAGAGCGGCAGTAGCATTCCTCACGATTGCCGGCCACATAGCAGTCGGCATTCCGGCCGCAAGGACCTGGCTGGCAGAGTTCGATCGATACCGCGGGCTTCTCGCACAGCCTGAAGGGATTTCCAATCTTGTTGTCGGGACAATAGCACACGGGCTGACGCGACGAGTCGCAGATGGCACCAGTGCCGCAAGGGCTGGGATCGCACGGATTGATGGGCTCCACACAGCCACGAATGGTGTTCGGGCTCTCCACGTAACCCGGCAGGCAGGTGCACTTGGAGAAGCCGTTGCTCAGGACAGAACACTGTGTGTTGGGGCCGCATGACGACGGTTCGCATGGGTTCGATGGCAGCTCGCAGGCTATCGCCGGTGGCTGGCCCTCGTATTCGGGCAGGCAGAAGCAGATGGGTTGTCCATCCACGCGACGACATCCGGAATTGGGTCCGCATGGATTCGGTGCGCATTCATCGCCCTCTGGGACTGCATCATCAAGAGTAGTTAGTATTTTTGTTGATAGGTAATCCTTAATGAATACTTACTGCAATTCTTGAATGGATTTCCAGTGAGTCCCTTGGGACAATAACAAATGGGATTGCCATTGTCCAGTTCGCACAGCGCACTGAGGCCACAGGGATTGGGATCGCAGGGATTCTGCGGTGGACTGCAGCCCACCTGGGGATTTCCATTGTATCCAGGCGGGCACTTGCACACCCCACGATGATTGATCACATCGCACAGGGCAAAGGCGCCGCACTGGCAGGGCGATGCACACTTTCCATTGATGCAGGCCTGACTAGAATCGCACTCGGTGTCGGCACGACATCCCTGGAGCGGCGAACACTGCACATAGGCATTGCCCAGGAAGCCGGGCAGGCAGCGACAATCGGTGCCGTGGTTGATGGGCACACACTCGGCATTCTCGCCACAGGAATCCTCTTGACAGGGATTGATGCAGCGACGATTGAGGCGATCGCAGAGCTTCGTCGGTGGACAGTCCTCGTTGTATTGGCAGACATTGGTGCGTGCTATTGTTTTGGGTTACGATTACGGGTGCGAGATTCGGGTTGTACGGTTGTGGGTGTATTTATAGTTGAGGTGTCGGGACGGTACAAGTTTTATACATGGTGTATACGTGGTGTACGGGTATTTGTACAGTGTTTATGAAAGAGAGAGCGTTTTGGGAAACGAAACGATGTGTAAGATTAGCAAAGGACTCCTTGGAGGACAACAGAAATGTGCCATATACTGTGTGCTGCTGCTATAGCTCTTTAACGGATACTAACCTGGCTGACAGCCGACACGTCCATTGCCCTGGTAGCCATCGGCACAACTGCAGTCGGCCTCATGGTGGGTGTTGATGCAAATGGCATTCGTGGCACAGGGATCATGCACATCGCATGGATGCTGGCATCTCTGATTGATGCAAGCCTCCGTGACTCCGCAGTCGGAATTGTCTGTGCATTCAACTGGAAAGTGAATGAATTTTATTAACATATGTCAGACACAAATATCTATACACAAAATATTTATCCCTCGTTAAGTTAATTCCATTTTTTTAAATAATTGTTTAATTGATTAATTTGTTTAGTGCCTTACTTGAGGTTTCGGTGGGCACACACTTGACCATCGGATTGCCCTCGTGTCCCTGCGGACAGGTGCATATGGGTCGATGACTCTTGGCCGTACACTTGGCACTCGCGGCACATATCTTGGCAAATTCGCACGGATCCTGACACAGACCCATATAGCAGGCCTCGCTCTCAATGCAATCGTTGTTCGATTGGCAGGGCTCTGGTGTTTTTGGTGTACCCGGTGGCTCTACTTGTTAGAAAGGATTTAGTGAGTTAAAGGCGTTAAATTAATTGATGAAGGTTTTTTAAAATGGTATTAAATGACTGCAATAATATGTACAGGGGCTATGGCTAAGGTATGTACAATTTTTACAAAATTATTTGGTAATATTCCAGATCAAAAAAACAAGCCCTATACATAAGTATTTATGTATATATTATTTATATGTACAATATGCTCTCTTGCCACTTTGGGATCTTTTTTTGAACATTAAATTATTAGGTACAGTGTCGAAGAGTGAGTTGTGTGTCAGAGATCTGCAAGAATGCACTCAAAATTGAATACCATTAGAATGGAAGGCATCGAAGCCAGCTTCAGTCTCTTAAAAATATTTCAAACAAATAAGTTTGTAAAGTGGAATTCATTTGCATCACGCGTTAGTCCATGTAAATGGGTATAAATGGTGAATGAGCTGAGCTCTTTAAGCTCTCTTTATGCGCTTTTATTCGCAATCGTTTAATTTGAGGACTGCTTGAATGGCAAAACCTGACATTTGAATCAAAAATGACCAAAATAGAAGGCATCATGGACATAATTCATTCGAATGCTTAATTTTTCTGGTATTTGATTTTTGTATGTAAAGTAAGTAAATTTTTAATTATTGTTGGAAAAGAAGAATGAAATAAATAATTTAGCCACAAAAGAACACACAATATGGACGCACAATAATTCGAGTAATTCGAATCTCTTCGGCTAAGACATTTAATTCACTTTTTTGTTGAAAATGAGCACACAATTTCAGGTGCATTCATTCGAGTTTTCATCTTTTGAATTTTGAGCATAAAAACTCCCATGTGGTGAATTCCTGCAGATCTATGCATAATGTGTGTGCTGGGAAGAGATCCCAAAGTGGCTTGCATTTCACTTATAAAAATGGTAAATAAATATACCTTTCTTACGGCAATTGCCCAGCTTACAGTGCTCGTTAGGGGCACAGTTAGTATCTACTGTACATGGGTTAATTAATGAGATGTCAGTGGTGGTTGTGCCGTTGTTGTCCCCCAGTGGGACAATTATTGTGCTGTAGATCTCCGTTGTGGTGCCATCAGTGGTTGGCAGCTCGATCGGCCAGTTCGTTGTCGTATCGGGCACTTCATTGGATGTATCCAGACGCGTGGTCTTCATCTTTGGCGTCGTTGTGGTGCGCCGTTGACTGTCGCCATCCACGTCTTCACCACGCAGCTTGGTCGTTGCCACCGATGGCCTTGCCGTCGGTGTATCGGTTATATTGTTCTCACCATCACGGTACCGCCTTGTGGCATCCGTATGGGATGTTGTGCTTTCGGTATCTGCTGGTTTACTCTTACTGGTACTGGTTGTTTGGTTAGTAGCGCTTGTGGATGCTGTGCTCGATTCAGTGCTAGTAGAGGTAGTGGTGGTGGTGGTCGGTGTCGGTGCTTTGACACCTGTGTTTGGGTTAGCAGTTGTTGTGGTTGTGGTTCTGGTTGTAGTTGTTCTTGGTGTTGGTGTTGGTCTCTTGGTTGTTCTTGATTTCTTGGTAGTACTAGTAGTTATTGTTACATTAGCTAAGGAGAGAGACGGGTATTTACACGGGTAACCGGGAGGTTATTTTATATTAGACATATATGTATGTACACATTGTATTTACACGTTAAGTGTTAAGTATTTAGTATTAATTGGCTAGAACTTTGGCGAAGAGGACTTACCCTTGATACAAGCACCAGTGGTGGGATCGCAATTGGCACCCGGTGGACAATGCTCGCAGCCAGGAGTGCGACCCATTTCTGCCGAAAATTCAATAGCATTATGCATTATTTAAATTTAAACTAAGAAAAGTTTTCGATTTTGGCTGGAAGAAGACACATACCTGCAGAGCACAAAGGCTGATGGTTGAGAACACGACAATCCTCGGTACGACTGCAGGGATTACTGTAGGTACAGGGATCCACGCAAAGCGCATTGATGCACGCCTGCTGGGTGGGGCACTCATCACTCGATGCACAACCGATTTCTGTTGGTGCCAGAGATGAATGCGATTAGTTGGGTTCGTCTAGAAACAACTTATAGTTGTTGGCACACACGTGCATTAATATATTGGTCGTTAAAATTTAAGTCATTCCTTTGGTCAAGAATCCTGTTCGGTAGGTAGTTTCTCTTTCATTAATTCATTTCAATGCAGTTAGTAGTAGAATTCTTCTATTTTCAATATTTGTTCTTTAGTCTCAATTATTAAATACTAGCAGGCATTATCCATTAGTTAAATACACATATATGTATTATATTTTAGTTGTAAGCTGTTGCCTCAAACAACATATACACATGCAAAAGCATTAGGGGGTTAGTGCATTTATTTTAAATACTATTTCATACAATATCCATTTCTATACTAGGGTTGTTTTTTAAGGTATTGTTATAAATTAGTAATCCATCAACCACATGCAGCTAATACAGTCGGATACACTTACGGTACATGATAATGTTCAACTAAAACGAGTATATGTACTAAATACAACAAAAGTCAACACAGATTAAAACACACAAAAAATTGAAGAGGTGTCGTCACGCCGAGTGAGAGAGAGAGAGAGGGAACATGCGAGTGGAAATGACAATTCCAGAAAAGAACATAACGATAACGATAAACATTCAAGATGATGACAAAGGATTTGGATTTGATTTGATGAGATTTGCAGCAGGCAGGCAGATGACAGGCAGGCAACTCTAAAACATGAACGGGCAACATTGCAAACATTGAAAGGACATGCAAACTGAACAGCTGAACGCTAAACGGTGAGGAGAACTCCAATGGATTGGCATTCAAAGGCCAGTTCGAACTATCTCAGGTGTAATATTGCAGCTGGTGGTGAAGAAGATTGATTGATTGATTGATTGGTGGGTGGGTGGGTGTATTGATTCGGTGCAAAAACGTTGAACGAAGGACAGCCAAAAGAGAAGCAGTACGAGAAGGGGAGTGGAGACAAATGTGAAGGAAGAAGTAGCGCATGATAACCGCAAAGGCACAAAGAACACACGCGGGGTATTGCGAGGAATAATAAAACAAATGGTAGCATGCACGTGCCCCCACAAAATCGGATGGCTGCTCATACATGAACATAAATATAGGAGTATATGCCACAAGTAGAGAGGGATAATGGCTGGAAATCCAAGAGAAGAGATAGATTGAAGTAGGCTACTACGATTTGCCAGTTATATGTATTGGCGTTGAAAGTAGTCGACGCCACGATACCGCAACCCTGTGGTTCCTTGCACTTCATTCATTTATGATTCGATATCAAGACTTACAACTTATATACACAACTTTAGTTACCTGCTTTCATAGAGCAATCGGGTCTATTTACATCAGCGGCGGAATCACAAAAGCACATTGTAGTGTGGTTCAATGTGCGACAGATAGTCAAATTTAGCACAGTGCAAACATTTTGATAGTACTCACAAGGTGATATGCATATGCCTGCCACACAGGTCTCATCGTCAGAACAGTCGTCTTCGGTCATACATTTAATTTCCGGAGCATCAGTCACAAATCTATCGGTGCTATTTGGCAAACTAACCGCCGAACCAGGCGTCACTACCGACAAAGAAGGGGGATCTGTTTCCTTTGAAGCAGATGGTATGGTGGATCTATTGGATGGACTAAGAGTTGGCAAAGGTCTTGCCGATTCTTCTGTCGTGTAATCGGTCATTACCAATCGAGTAGTTTCTTGTGGAAAAGCTGTGGTTGTTTCCGAAGCAGAGACTGGCATGGTAGTTTCCCTAGAGATTGGTACTACAGTTGGCATACTTCTAAGGGCGCCTTCTGTGGTGTAATCGGCAATTCCCTTTCGGGTTGTCTCTTGAGGAAGGTCCGTCGTTGTTTCAGAAGCAGATGTTGTACTAGTAGTTTCCCTAGAGATCGGTACTACAGTTGGTACAGTTCTAGGAGCTCCTTCTGTGGTGTAATCGGTAATACCCATTCGGGTTGTCTCTTGAGGAAGGCCCGTCGTTGTTTCAGAAGCCGATGTTGTACTAGTAGTTTCCCTAGAGATTGGTACTAAAGTTGGTACAGTCCTAAGAGCTCCTTCTGTGGTGTAATCGGTAATTCCCATTCGGGTTGTCTCTTGAGGAAGGGCCGTCGTTGTTTCAGAAGCCGATGTTGGCATGGTTGTTTCCCTAGAGATTGGTACTAAAGTTGGTACAGTTCTAGGAGCTCCTTCTGTGGTGTAATCGGTAATACCCATTCGGGTTGTCTCTTGAGGAAGGGCCGTCGTTGTTTCAGAAGCCGATGTTGGCATGGTTGTTTCCCTAGAGATTGGTACTAAAGTTGGTACAGTTCTAGGAGCTCCTTCTGTGGTGTAATCGGTAATTCCCATTCGGGTTGTCTCTTGAGGAAGGGCCGTGGTTGTTTCAGAAGCCGATGTTGGCATGGTTGTTTCCCTAGAGATTGGTACTAAAGTTGGTACAGTTCTAGGAGCTCCTTCTGTGGTGTAATCGGTAATTCCCATTTGGGTTGTCTCTTGAGGAAGGGCCGTCGATGTTTCAGAAGCCGATGTTGGCATGGTTGTTTCCCTAGAGATTGGTACTAAAGTTGGTACAGTTCTAGGAGCTCCTTCTGTGGTGTAATCGGTAATTCCCATTCGGGTTGTCTCTTGAGGAAGGGCCGTCGTTGTTTCAGAAGCCGATGTTGGCATGGTTGTTTCCCTAGAGATTGGTACTAAAGTTGGTACAGTTCTAGGAGCTCCTTCTGTGGTGTAATCGGTATTTCCCATTCGGGTTGTCTCTTGAGGAAGGGCCGTCGTTGTTTCAGAAGCCGATGTTGGCATGGTTGTTTCCCTAGAGATTGGTACTAAAGTTGGTACAGTTCTAGGAGCTCCTTCTGTGGTGTAATCGGTAATTCCCATTCGGGTTGTCTCTTGAGGAAGGGCCGTCGTTGTTTCAGAAGCCGATGTTGGCATGGTTGTTTCCCTAGAGATTGGTACTAAAGTTGGTACAGTTCTAGGAGCTCCTTCTGTGGTGTAATCGGTAATTCCCATTCGGGTTGTCTCTTGAGGAAGGGCCGTCGTTGTTTCAGAAGCAGATGTTGGACATAGTAGTTTCCCTAGAGATTGGTACTAAAGTTGGTACAGTTCTAGGAGCTCCTTCTGTGGTGTAATCGGTAATACCCATTCGGGTTGTCTCTTGAGGAAGGGCCGTCGTTGTTTCAGAAGCCGATGTTGGCATGGTTGTTTCCCTAGAGATCGGTACTAAAGTTGGTACAGTTCTAGGAGCTCCTTCTGTGGTGTAATCGGTAATTCCCATTCGGGTTGTCTCTTGAGGAAGGGCCGTCGTTGTTTCAGAAGCAGATGTTGTACTAGTAGTTTCCCTAGAGATTGGTACTAAAGTTGGTACAGTTCTAGGAGCTCCTTCTGTGGTGTAATCGGTAATTCCCATTCGGGTTGTCTCTTGAGGAAGGGCCGTCGTTGTTTCAGAAGCCGATGTTGGCATGGTTGTTTCCCTAGAGATCGGTACTAAAGTTGGTACAGTTCTAGGAGCTCCTTCTGTGGTGTAATCGGTAATTCCCATTCGGGTTGTCTCTTGAGGAAGGGCCGTCGTTGTTTCAGAAGCAGATGTTGTACTAGTAGTTTCCCTAGAGATTGGTACTAAAGTTGGTACAGTTCTAGGAGCTCCTTCTGTGGTGTAATCGGTAATACCCATTCGGGTTGTCTCTTGAGGAAGGGCCGTCGTTGTTTCAGAAGCAGATGTTGTACTGGTAGTTTCCCTAGAGATCGGTACTAAAGTTGGTACAGTTCTAGGAGCTGCTTCTGTGGTGTAATCGGTAATTCCCGTTCGGGTTGTCTCTTGAGGAAGGGCCGTCGATGTTTCAGAAGCAGATGTTGTACTAGTAGTTTCCCTAGAGATCGGTACTAAAGTTGGTACAGTTCTAGGAGCTGCTTCTGTGGTGTAATCGGTAATTCCCGTTCGGGTTGTCTCTTGAGGAAGGGCCGTCGATGTTTCAGAAGCAGATGTTGTACTAGTAGTTTCCCTAGAGATTGGTACAAAAGTTGGTACAGTCCTAAGATCTCCTTCTGTGGTGTAATTGGTAATTACCGTTCGGGTTGTCTCTTGAGGAAGGGCCGTCGTTGTTTCAGAAGCAGATGTTGTACTAGTAGTTTCCCTAGAGATTGGTACTAAAGTTGGTACAGTTCTAGGAGCTCCTTCTGTGGTGTAATCGGTAATACCCATTCGGGTTGTCTCTTGAGGAAGGGCCGTCGTTGTTTCAGAAGCCGATGTTGGCATGGTTGTTTCCCTAGAGATCGGTACTAAAGTTGGAACAGTTCTAGGAGCTCCTTCTGTGGTGTAATCGGTAATACCCATTCGGGTTGTCTCTTGAGGAAGGGCCGTCGTTGTTTCAGAAGCCGATGTTGGCATGGTTGTTTCCCTAGAGATTGGTACTAAAGTTGGTACAGTTCTAGGAGCTCCTTCTGTGGTGTAATCGGTAATACCCATTCGGGTTGTCTCTTGAGGAACGGCCGTCGTTGTTTCAAAAGCCGATGTTGGCATGGTTGTTTCCCTAGAGATGGGTACTAAAGTTGGAACAGTTCTAGGAGCTCCTTCTGTGGTGTAATCGGTAATACCCATTCGGGTTGTCTCTTGAGGAACGGCCGTCGTTGTTTCAAAAGCCGATGTTGGCATGGTTGTTTCCCTAGAGATCGGTACTAAAGTTGGTACAGTTCTAGGAGCTCCTTCTGTGGTGTAATCGGTAATACCCATTCGGGTTGTCTCTTGAGGAAGGGCCGTCGGTGTTTCAGAAGCAGGTCTTGTACTAGTAGTTTCCCTAGAGATTGGTACTAAAGTTGGTACAGTCCTAAGAGCTCCTTCTGTGGTGTAATCGGTAATTCCCATTCGGGTTGTCTCTTGAGGAAGGGCCGTCGTTGTTTCAGAAGCAGATGTTGTACTAGTAGTTTCCCTAGAGATCGGTACTAAAGTTGGTACAGTTCTAGGAGCTCCTTCTGTGGTGTAATCGGTAATACCCATTCGGGTTGTCTCTTGAGGAACGGCCGTCGTTGTTTCAGAAGCCGATGTTGGCATGGTTGTTTCCCTAGAGATCGGTACTAAAGTTGGTACTGTTCTAGGAGCTCCTTCTGTGGTGTTATCGGTAATACCCATTCGGGTTGTCTCTTGAGGAAAGGCCGTCGTTGTTTCAAAAGCCGATGTTGGCATGGTTGTTTCCCTAGAGATGGGTACTAAAGTTGGAACAGTTCTAGGAGCTCCTTCTGTGGTGTAATCGGTAATACCCATTCGGGTTGTCTCTTGAGGAAGGGCCGTCGGTGTTTCAGAAGCAGGTCTTGTACTAGTAGTTTCCCTAGAGATTGGTACTAAAGTTGGTACAGTCCTTAGAACTCCTTCTGTGGTGTAATCGGTAATTCCCATTCGGGTTGTCTCTTGAGGAAGGGCCGTCGTTGTTTCAGAAGCAGATGTTGTACTAGAAGTTTCCCTAGAGATCGGTACTACAGTTGGTACAGTTCTAGGAGCTCCTTCTGTGGTGTAATCGGTAATACCCATTCGGGTTGTCTCTTGAGGAAGGGCCGTCGTTGTTTCAGAAGCCGATGTTGGCATGGTTGTTTCCCTAGAGATTGGTACTAAAGTTGGTACAGTTCTAGGAGCTCCTTCTGTGGTGTAATCGGTAATTCCCATTCGGGTTGTCTCTTGAGGAAGGGCCGTCGTTGTTTCAGAAGCAGATGTTGTACTAGTAGTTTCCCTAGAGATTGGTACTAAAGTTGGTACAGTCCTAAGAGCTCCTTCTGTGGTGTAATCGGTAATTCCCATTCGGGTTGTCTCTTGAGGAAGGGCCGTCGTTGTTTCAGAAGCAGATGTTGTACTAGTAGTTTCCCTAGAGATCGGTACTAAAGTTGGTACAGTTCTAGGAGCTCCTTCTGTGGTGTAATCGGTAATACCCATTCGGGTTGTCTCTTGAGGAAGGGCCGTCGTTGTTTCAGAAGCCGATGTTGGCATGGTTGTTTCCCTAGAGATTGGTACTAAAGTTGGTACAGTTCTAGGAGCTCCTTCTGTGGTGTAATCGGTAATTCCCATTCGGGTTGTCTCTTGAGGAAGGGCCGTCGTTGTTTCAGAAGCAGATTTTGTACTAGTAGTTTCCCTAGAGATTGGTACTAAAGTTGGTACAGTTCTAGGAGCTCCTTCTGTGGTGTAATCGGTAATACCCATTCGGGTTGTCTCTTGAGGAAGGGCCGTCGTTGTTTCAGAAGCAGGTCTTGTACTAGTAGTTTCCCTAGAGATCGGTACTAAAGTTGGTACAGTTCTAGGAGCTCCTTCTGTGGTGTAATCGGTAATTCCCATTCGGGTTGTCTCTTGAGGAAGGGCCGTCGTTGTTTCAGAAGCAGATCTTGTACTAGTAGTTTCCCTAGAGATCGGTACTAAAGTTGGTACAGTTCTAGGAGCTCCTTCTGTGGTGTAATCGGTAATTCCCATTCGGGTTGTCTCTTGAGGAAGGGCCGTCGTTGTTTCAGAAGCCGATGTTGGCATGGTTGTTTCCCTAGAGATCGGTACTAAAGTTGGTACAGTTCTAGGAGCTCCTTCTGTGGTGTAATCGGTAATACCCATTCGGGTTGTCTCTTGAGGAAGGGCCGTCGTTGTTTCAGAAGCCGATGTTGGCATGGTTGTTTCCCTAGAGATCGGTACTAAAGTTGGTACAGTTCTAGGAGCTCCTTCTGTGGTGTAATCGGTAATTCCCATTCGGGTTGTCTCTTGAGGAAGGGCCGTCGTTGTTTCAGAAGCCGATGTTGGCATGGTTGTTTCCCTAGAGATCGGTACTAAAGTTGGTACAGTTCTAGGAGCTCCTTCTGTGGTGTAATCGGTAATACCCATTCGGGTTGTCTCTTGAGGAAGGGCCGTCGTTGTTTCAGAAGCCGATGTTGGCATGGTTGTTTCCCTAGAGATCGGTACTAAAGTTGGTACAGTTCTAGGAGCTCCTTCTGTGGTGTAATCGGTAATACCCATTCGGGTTGTCTCTTGAGGAAGGGCCGTCGTTGTTTCAGAAGCTGATGTTGGCATGGTTGTTTCCCTAGAGATCGGTACTAAAGTTGGTACAGTTCTAGGAGCTCCTTCTGTGGTGTAATCGGTAATACCCATTCGGGTTGTCTCTTGAGGAAGGGCCGTCGTTGTTTCAGAAGCCGATGTTGGCATGGTTGTTTCCCTAGAGATCGGTACTAAAGTTGGTACAGTTCTAGGAGCTCCTTCTGTGGTGTAATCGGTAATACCCATTCGGGTTGTCTCTTGAGGAAGGGCCGTCGTTGTTTCAGAAGCAGATGTTGGCATGGTTGTTTCCCTAGAGATCGGTACTACAGTTGGTACAGTTCTAGGAGCTCCTTCTGTGGTGTAATCGGTAATACCCATTCGGGTTGTCTCTTGAGGAAGGGCCGTCGTTGTTTCAGAAGCCGATGTTGGCATGGTTGTTTCCCTAGAGATCGGTACTAAAGTTGGTACAGTTCTAGGAGCTCCTTCTGTGGTGTAATCGGTAATTCCCATTCGGGTTGTCTCTTGAGGAAGGGCCGTCGTTGTTTCAGAAGCCGATGTTGGCATGGTTGTTTCCCTAGAGATCGGTACTAAAGTTGGTACAGTTCTAGGAGCTCCTTCTGTGGTGTAATCGGTAATACCCATTCGGGTTGTCTCTTGAGGAAGGGCCGTCGTTGTTTCAGAAGCCGATGTTGGCATGGTTGTTTCCCTAGAGATTGGTACTAAAGTTGGTACAGTTCTAGGAGCTCCTTCTGTGGTGTAATCGGTAATTCCCATTCGGGTTGTCTCTTGAGGAAGGGCCGTCGTTGTTTCAGAAGCAGATGTTGTACTAGTAGTTTCCCTAGAGATTGGTACTAAAGTTGGTACAGTTCTAGGAGCTCCTTCTGTGGTGTAATCGGTAATTCCCATTCGGGTTGTCTCTTGAGGAAGGGCCGTCGTTGTTTCAGAAGCAGATCTTGTACTAGTAGTTTCCCTAGAGATCGGTACTAAAGTTGGTACAGTTCTAGGAGCTCCTTCTGTGGTGTAATCGGTAATACCCATTCGGGTTGTCTCTTGAGGAAGGGCCGTCGTTGTTTCAGAAGCAGATGTTGGCATGGTTGTTTCCCTAGAGATCGGTACTACAGTTGGTACAGTTCTAGGAGCTCCTTCTGTGGTGTAATCGGTAATACCCATTCGGGTTGTCTCTTGAGGAAGGGCCGTCGTTGTTTCAGAAGCCGATGTTGGCATGGTTGTTTCCCTAGAGATCGGTACTAAAGTTGGTACAGTTCTAGGAGCTCCTTCTGTGGTGTAATCGGTAATACCCATTCGGGTTGTCTCTTGAGGAAGGGCCGTCGTTGTTTCAGAAGCCGATGTTGGCATGGTTGTTTCCCTAGAGATCGGTACTAAAGTTGGTACAGTTCTAGGAGCTCCTTCTGTGGTGTAATCGGTAATACCCATTCGGGTTGTCTCTTGAGGAAGGGCCGTCGTTGTTTCAGAAGCTGATGTTGGCATGGTTGTTTCCCTAGAGATCGGTACTAAAGTTGGTACAGTTCTAGGAGCTCCTTCTGTGGTGTAATCGGTAATTCCCATTCGGGTTGTCTCTTGAGGAAGGGCCGTCGTTGTTTCAGAAGCCGATGTTGGCATGGTTGTTTCCCTAGAGATCGGTACTAAAGTTGGTACAGTTCTAGGAGCTCCTTCTGTGGTGTAATCGGTAATACCCATTCGGGTTGTCTCTTGAGGAAGGGCCGTCGTTGTTTCAGAAGCCGATGTTGGCATGGTTGTTTCCCTAGAGATCGGTACTAAAGTTGGTACAGTTCTAGGAGCTCCTTCTGTGGTGTAATCGGTAATACCCATTCGGGTTGTCTCTTGAGGAAGGGCCGTCGTTGTTTCAGAAGCCGATGTTGGCATGGTTGTTTCCCTAGAGATCGGTACTAAAGTTGGTACAGTTCTAGGAGCTCCTTCTGTGGTGTAATCGGTAATACCCATTTGGGTTGTCTCTTGAGGAAGGGCCGTCGTTGTTTCAGAAGCAGATTTTGTACTAGTAGTTTCCCTAGAGATCGGTACTAAAGTTGGTACAGTTCTAGGAGCTCCTTCTGTGGTGTAATCGGTAATACCCATTCGGGTTGTCTCTTGAGGAAGGGCCGTCGTTGTTTCAGAAGCAGATTTTGTACTAGTAGTTTCCCTAGAGATTGGTACTAAAGTTGGTACAGTCCTAGGAGCTCCTTCTGTGGTGTAATCGGTAATTTCCCATTTGGGTTGTCTCTTGAGGAAGGGCCGTCGTTGTTTCAGAAGCAGATGTTGGACTAGTAGTTTCCCAGAGATCGGTACTACAGTTGGTACAGTTCTAGGAGCTCCTTCTGTGGTGTAATCGGTAATACCCATTCGGGTTGTCTCTTGAGGAAGGGCCGTCGTTGTTTCAGAAGCCGATGTTGGCATGGTTGTTTCCCTAGAGATCGGTACTAAAGTTGGTACAGTTCTAGGAGCTCCTTCTGTGGTGTAATCGGTAATACCCATTCGGGTTGTCTCTTGAGGAAGGGCCGTCGTTGTTTCAGAAGCAGATGTTGCCATGGTTGTTTCCCTAGAGATCGGTACTAAAGTTGGTACAGTTCTAGGAGCTCCTTCTGTGGTGTAATCGGTAATACCCATTCGGGTTGTCTCTTGAGGAAGGGCCGTCGTTGTTTCAGAAGCCGATGTTGGCATGGTTGTTTCCCTAGAGATTGGTACTAAAGTTGGTACAGTTCTAGGAGCTCCTTCTGTGGTGTAATCGGTAATACCCATTCGGGTTGTCTCTTGAGGAAGGGCCGTCGTTGTTTCAGAAGCCGATGTTGGCACGGTTGTTTCCCTAGAGATCGGTACTAAAGTTGGTACAGTTCCAGGGGCTCCTTCTGTGGTGTAATCGGTAATACCCATTCGGGTTGTCTCTTGAGGAAGGGCCGTCGTTGTTTCAGAAGCCGATGTTGGCATGGTTGTTTCCCTAGAGATTGGTACTAAAGTTGGTACAGTTCTAGGAGCTCCTTCTGTGGTGTAATCGGTAATACCCATTCGGGTTGTCTCTTGAGGAAGGGCCGTCGTTGTTTCAGAAGCCGATGTTGGCATGGTTGTTTCCCTAGAGATTGGTACTAAAGTTGGTACAGTTCTAGGAGCTCCTTCTGTGGTGTAATCGGTAATACCCATTCGGGTTGTCTCTTGAGGAAGGGCCGTCGTTGTTTCAGAAGCAGATGTTGTACTAGTAGTTTCCCTAGAGATCGGTACTACAGTTGGTACAGTTCTAGGAGCTCCTTCTGTGGTGTAATCGGTAATACCCATTCGGGTTGTCTCTTGAGGAAGGGCCGTCGTTGTTTCAGAAGCCGATGTTGGCATGGTTGTTTCCCTAGAGATCGGTACTAAAGTTGGTACAGTTCCAGGGGCTCCTTCTGTGGTGTAATCGGTAATACCCATTCGGGTTGTCTCTTGAGGAAGGGCCGTCGTTGTTTCAGAAGCCGATGTTGGCATGGTTGTTTCCCTAGAGATTGGTACTAAAGTTGGTACAGTTCTAGGAGCTCCTTCTGTGGTGTAATCGGTAATACCCATTCGGGTTGTCTCTTGAGGAAGGGCCGTCGTTGTTTCAGAAGCCGATGTTGGCATGGTTGTTTCCCTAGAGATTGGTACTACAGTTGGTACAGTTCTAGGAGCTCCTTCTGTGGTGTAATCGGTAATTCCCATTCGGGTTGTCTCTTGAGGAAGGGCCGTCGTTGTTTCAGAAGCAGATGTTGTACTAGTAGTTTCCCTAGAGATCGGTACTAAAGTTGGTACAGTTCTAGGAGCTCCTTCTGTGGTGTAATCGGTAATACCCATTCGGGTTGTCTCTTGAGGAAGGGCCGTCGTTGTTTCAGAAGCCGATGTTGGCATGGTTGTTTCCCTAGAGATCGGTACTAAAGTTGGTACAGTTCTAGGAGCTCCTTCTGTGGTGTAATCGGTAATTCCCATTCGGGTTGTCTCTTGAGGAAGGGCCGTCGTTGTTTCAGAAGCCGATGTTGCCATGGTTGTTTCCCTAGAGATCGGTACTAAAGTTGGTACAGTTCTAGGAGCTCCTTCTGTGGTGTAATCGGTAATACCCATTCGGGTTGTCTCTTGAGGAAGGGCCGTCGTTGTTTCAGAAGCAGATGTTGGCATGGTAGTTTCCCTAGAGATCGGTACTAAAGTTGGTACAGTTCCAGGGGCTCCTTCTGTGGTGTAATCGGTAATACCCATTCGGGTTGTCTCTTGAGGAAGGGCCGTCGTTGTTTCAGAAGCCGATGTTGGCATGGTTGTTTCCCTAGAGATCGGTACTAAAGTTGGTACAGTTCTAGGAGCTCCTTCTGTGGTGTAATCGGTAATTCCCATTCGGGTTGTCTCTTGAGGAAGGGCCGTCGTTGTTTCAGAAGCCGATGTTGGCATGGTTGTTTCCCTAGAGATCGGTACTAAAGTTGGTACAGTTCTAGGAGCTCCTTCTGTGGTGTAATCGGTAATTCCCATTCGGGTTGTCTCTTGAGGAAGGGCCGTCGTTATTTCAGAAGCAGATGTTGTACTAGTAGTTTCCCTAGAGATCGGTACTACAGTTGGTACAGTTCTAGGAGCTCCTTCTGTGGTGTAATCGGTAATACCCGTTCGGGTTGTCTCTTGAGGAAGGGCCGTGGTTGTTTCAGAAGCCGATGTTGGCATGGTTGTTTCCCTAGAGATCGGTACTAAAGTTGGTACAGTTCTAGGAGCTCCTTCTGTGGTGTAATCGGTAATTCCCATTCGGGTTGTCTCTTGAGGAAGGGCCGTCGTTGTTTCAGAAGCCGATGTTGGCATGGTTGTTTCCCTAGAGATTGGTACTAAAGTTGGTACAGTTCTAGGAGCTCCTTCTGTGGTGTAATCGGTAATTCCCATTCGGGTTGTCTCTTGAGGAAGGGCCGTCGTTGTTTCAGAAGCAGTTGTTGGCATGGTTGTTTCCCTAGAGATCGGTACTACAGTTGGTACAGTTCTAGGAGCTCCTTCTGTGGTGTAATCGGTAATACCCATTCGGGTTGTCTCTTGAGGAAGGGCCGTCGTTGTTTCAGAAGCAGATGTTGGCATGGTTGTTTCCCTAGAGATCGGTACTAAAGTTGGTACAGTTCTAGGAGCTCCTTCTGTGGTGTTATCGGTAATACCCATTCGGGTTGTCTCTTGAGGAAGGGCCGTCGTTGTTTCAGAAGCAGATGTTGGCATGGTTGTTTCCCTAGAGATCGGTACTAAAGTTGGTACAGTTCTAGGAGCTCCTTCTGTGGTGTAATCGGTAATACCCGTTCGGGTTGTCTCTTGAGGAAGGGCCGTGGTTGTTTCAGAAGCCGATGTTGGCATGGTTGTTTCCCTAGAGATTGGTACTAAAGTTGGTACAGTTCTAGGAGCTCCTTCTGTGGTGTAATCGGTAATACCCGTTCGGGTTGTCTCTTGAGGAAGGGCCGTGGTTGTTTCAGAAGCCGATGTTGGCATGGTTGTTTCCCTAGAGATCGGTACTAAAGTTGGTACAGTTTTAGGAGCTCCTTCTGTGGTGTAATCGGTAATACCCATTCGGGTTGTCTCTTGAAGAAGGGCCGTCGTTGTTTCAGAAGCCGATGTTGGCATGGTTGTTTCCCTAGAGATCGGTACTAAAGTTGGTACAGTTATAGGAGCTCCTTCTGTGGTGTAATCGGTAATACCCATTCGGGTTGTCTCTTGAGGAATGGCCGTCGTTGTTTCAGAAGCCGATGTTGGCATGGTTGTTTCCCTAGAGATCGGTACTAATGTTGGTACAGTTCTAGGAGCTCCTTCTGTGGTGTAATCGGTAATACCCATTCGGGTTGTCTCTTGAGGAAGGGCCGTCGTTGTTTCAGAAGCAGATCTTGTACTAGTAGTTTCCCTAGAGATCGGTACTACAGTTGGTACAGTTCTAGGAGCTCCTTCTGTGGTGTAATCGGTAATACCTATTCGGGTTGTCTCTTGAGGAAGGGCCGTCGTTGTTTCAGAAGCAGATCTTGTACTAGTAGTTTCTCTAGAGATCGGTACTACAGTTGGTACAGTCCTAAGAGCTCCTTCTGTGGTGTGCTCGGTCATTCCAATTCGAGTTGTGTCTTGAGGAATGGACGTGGTAGTTTCAGAAGCCGATGTTGGCATGGTAGTTTTACTAGAGAGGGGTGTAAGTGTCGATCTATCGATCGGAACTACAGGTGGTAATGTATCCATTCGTATATCTATGGGAATTGTTGCTGATTGGGATTTCGTAGATGTTTCAAAAGAAATTGATTCCGTCATTGTTGGAGCTGTGCTTGATGTCTGTTCAGTGAAGAGTGTTCTCGTTGTATTTGCATCGGGGATAATAGTGGTCAGATTTTCAGCTAAGGATATTGGGGTATTTGTTTCTGTGAATGAAGAACTGGATGTATCTGAAGGGGTTGGTGTAGTTTCAATTGCCAGGTGCTTGGTAGTTTTATAGGACTCCGTTGTAGTGTTATAGGAGACGGTTGTTTCGTCCTCAGCTTCTATATCGGTATAACGAGTTCGCATTTCGGTTTGATTTGCCAATTGCATAACCGTGTACTTAACACTGACTGATTCCGTTGTCGTTTCGATGGGTTCGTCTGTCACATTGGTCGGTATGCAGTTCGGGGTAGTACTGTTGTTCGTCGAGGTCTTGGGGCATATGCATGTAGTAACCTTATGAGCAATAGTGACGCACTTTATCGCGTCCACACAGAGTGTGTGACAGGGATCGATACATTGACCAGACGATCCACATTGTTGCGCTTCACTGCAATCTTCGTGTGAGGTACAGTTGCCACCTGGCATATCTGCTTGGTTTTTGGTTTTGTTTTTGTTTAGATAATTTTGGGTTTTGAGTGGAGTATTTTGTACATAATTCAAAATAAAAGTATAAGATTTAAAAAATAAAATACGTTAAAATATTTACAAATTTGTACCATATATATATATATAAGGAGGGATAGAAAGTGTATAGCTACAACAAAAAAGAAGTAGGTGCACTATATATATATACAGAGGGGGTAGGGTACCTAGGAAAATACTCTTTGAATTTTCATTCTACTAATTCTCTTGCATACAACTGCAAAACTGTAGGGGAGATTCGAAAGCTTTATTAACTATTATACGGTTAATCAAATTTCAAATTAGGAACAAACTTCTTTACTATTAGTTAGCTACATATTGGGTTGGTTTTTGTTTGTTTGTTTTTTGTTTTATTGTTTTTTTTTTTTACCATTAGTAGTACATGTGTTACCGTTTATAATAGAATCATAGGTTAAGATTTTCATAGTATTCAAGAGGCATTTTGATTAAATTGATTAATATCACGGTGAGCATGAGCGTGTGTGAATGTTCAGAAGAGTTTTGCTTGTATTTATTGTGTCTTCATGTTACTATTGTTTTGTATTTGTATAGATCAGACCTATAGATCTGTACTTTGGTCAACGTTTTGGATTGGATTATGGTGCATTAGCTTTGGCACAGGTGCTAGTGGCGCAAAGCGTTTAACTTGGGGGATATTATGGTCGCTAGACACGAGAGAACTGGCCCACACTTTCGGCTTGTAACTAAGCTTTCTGTTTCTATGGACCATATCGATAAGCAAAAGCTTTATACGAGTACAGGCGGCAGTTAGTTTCTCAGTCCTATGTACATTTACACACAAAAATCTCTCGAGAAACAGATTGACGAGTTGTGAAACTTTAGATAGGAATATCAAGTCAATGTATTTCGTCGGGTAAATCGGGTATATTTGTGTGTTTCTTGTGAGGGGACAGACAATAAGACAGAGCTAGGCAAAAAGGTGAGAGCGTGTGTGAGAGACAGTGAGAGACAGAGAGTGTGGTAGGTGGTAGAGAGAAGAAGGCAGGAAACAGAGATACAATATTCGAGAGACAGAAAGACATAAGGCACTCTCTTGCGGCATGGAGCCAAAGAGTGGTTGGTGAGAGAGAGTACGTTTGTGCTTTACCTTTTTGACATCCATATTTGGCATCGGCTATAAATCCAGGTGGGCAGAATTTACATATCGGCTTGTGATCCTCGACAATGCATGGCGAGTTGGGGGCGCATGTTGCAAACTTGCACGGATCGACGCACTGCAGTTTGCGGCAAGCGAGGCCGGCCGGACAGCCGGCATCACGCAAACAAATGGATATCGAGGGCTGACAGTCCCGCATGCAGATGCACACGGGCTTGTGGTTCTGTACCTCACAGGACTTGTTCTCGGCACAGATCGGTGCCCGGCCCAACGGCACAATACATGGGTTCCGACATTTGCCATCCGTGCAGGCCATATTCGAGGCACAGTCATCATCGCGATAGCATTCCCGCTTATCCGGTGCACACGTCAGCTCTCCGTACTCGTTGACTATGAAGCCCGATTTGCAGATGCAAACGGGTTGGTGGCGTCGTGTCTCGCACTTCTTGTTGCTCTCGCAAATGAAAAGCGGATTGTTGCATGGATCTGTGCACTGGCCGTACTGGCCGCACTGCAATGTCTCCGGGCATTCGTTGTCACTGGAGCATGGTATCTGCTCCTTGGTCTTGGCATCCATGTCATCAGTGAGACAATTGGGATCGGGCTTGCACTCGACCTCGGGCCGGCCGATGTGACAGCTTGGACAGGAGCAGCGTGGACGATGCAGAACAGTTTTGCAAAGCGCATTCGAGCCGCACGCGCCACGCATTGTACAAGGATCGCTGCAGTGTCCTTGGAGGCACGATTTTTCACTGGGACAATCCGTATCTGAGTAGCATTGTTCGGTGTCTATAACATAACATACAGCAGGCGGGAAGAACGAGAGAGAGATAGACAGGAGTTGTTTTTTTTTTTTTGGTTGGTTTTAAATGTTAAACGTTGGTGGTTTCGTGGGTGCATTCATCTATTCGGTGGCATAAACGCGGTACGCTACTAAATAGATATACCTAAATATATCTTCATTCCGAGGGAAACACATAGAAGTACGGAAGTGCGACATTGAAGGGTCATTGAGTCAAAGGTTTTTGGGTAGACAGAGCTTGGTAGAAGATTCAGGGCTGGCTTTTTGCATGGAACAAAAGTGTTTTTTGGGTTTTTTTTTGGGGTGGATGGGTGCTGTAGGGTC
The DNA here is from genome assembly GCF_018151105.1 of Drosophila obscura. NCBI lineage: Eukaryota > Metazoa > Arthropoda > Insecta > Diptera > Drosophilidae > Drosophila > Drosophila obscura. Next base: position 5,537,142 of record NW_024542791.1, on the reverse strand, counting down.
TGGAGGGTAAAACTTATATCTAAATGTTTCTAATAAACAAAAAGGGAGAAATCTTAAACGAGACAATATATAAACAGTATAATCAAGTTATATTTTTGTTGGTTTGCTTTGATTTGGACTTCTTTTTTTGCTTGAGTGTTTTTGTGTGGATTTGTTTTGGTGGTTGGGTGGTGTTGGGAGTTTTTGTTGTTTGTGTGTGTTGTGGGTCGGTATTTGTGGTTTGGTTTGTGGTGTTCGATTAAGTGTCAGTGGGATTGTTGTGGACTCATTTTTGGGGTTTTTTTTTTGGGTTGGTGGGGTTTTGTGCATGGGATTTTGTTAGAGTAAAATAAAATTTTAGAGTGGGGGTGGTTGGGAATTTGTCAACGAACTGTGTTCAGAAACGGTGTGCATAAAGAAATCATAAGGAAACGAAAACTAAAGAAAGTTAAATAATGGATTTCCTTATCCAAAATTTAGTGCAGCAAAAGGTTTCTTTCAGATTTCATTTGGTTGTCTTATTCAAATTGTAGAACTGTGAAGGGAACATCTCACAATAACTCGGGTTTTATAGTATGTAGTATTTAGTATCGTATTTAAAAGCAAGCCAATTTCTGGGCTGCTTTCTGGGTTTCGTCGTATGAATTTGATAGTATTGGAGGCAGCGTACAAGAGAGCGAGTAGCAGGCGTAGTAGCAGTGAGAACATGTGAGCAATAGTTACAATCCTTGATGATTTACCATATATTAACGAGCGAGCATATAGAGCAGGAGATATACCCAATTTGATGCTGATCAATGATATATATATCTGGAGATTAATGCGAATTCGAGCTAATACATATTGGTTTTTGTATGTAATTGTGTTTTTCGTTTTTTTTTCTTTGTTGTTTCTTTGGATTTTGTTCAGTAATGGCAAAAATTACACGACATCCAACACATGCGCTCTGCCCTCACGAGAGACACGTTATTGGCGATTGGTTTTGGTGAGTGAGTGATTGATTGATTGATTCAGATTCAGAGAAAATATAGAGCGAAAGATTAGCTTTATAGGAATATAGGTAGGCTTTAGTAAGAGTACAGGAAATAGTAGTTGAAAAATCGATGGGTAAGAATAAATACAATTTGGAAAACGTACGTTAGGTATACTTTGGAGACTAGTTTTCAAACTCTTATTCCCCGTGTGTTATTCATAATTCACAGTATTGTTTTGTTTAAATTTCGATTATATTTACAGATTGGATATTTTTGGGTTTGATTTTTTGTTGTTGTTTGTTTGTTTGTTTGGTTGGTTAGTTTTGGCCGCTTAGATGCGGCCTATAAACAATATGTACATATGTACAAATTTTTTTCTGTATATACAACTTAATCGCTAGTCAAATGTACCAAAAAACAATATTGAAAGGTTAGTTAAATTTAGTTACATTTTAAAATTCAATTCGGGCTGGGTTTTTTATTTGTTGTTGTTTATTATAAAAAAGAGTTTGCAACCAATAGAGTGTGTGGTAGGATAGGCAGCAGCAGGAGCTTTCTTAATATGTACTTTTTGTAAGGAGTGTTGTGTATTTTGTACAAATAGTAGATCATTTCGGTTATATGTATTTTGTTGACTTGCTTTAGGGATGCATTGAAAATAGTAGTAGTTGTTGTATTGTTGTTGTAGTTGCTGTTGTTGTTGTTGTTTTTGATGTTGCTTTATGGTTTGCTATGGATTCTATACAACCGTTGAATTGTAATGGATCTTAAATTGATTTACTATTGTATGTTCCTCTCAATTGGTTTTTTTTTTTTCAATTTTCAAGCATATGTTTTGTGAACTATGTGTGAGAATTGTCCCGTCCACAGTTCCCAATCTGAGACTTTATGTTCATTTAAGAAATGTACGAAAAGGGTTTTTTCTTTTAGCAAAATAATAGGGATACGACAGAGCGGTGGATAGGGCAGGATACAATAGGTGGGCGGTGGACAGAGCGGAATCGGTAGGAAGGAGGGATAGGATTATTTTGGGATTATGGATTTCGATCATCATTTTATCAAGTATCAAGGATGTGTTGAGGATTGTTGTCTATTATGTGTTGTATTTTTTTTTTCTTTTTTTTTTTTGTTGTAAATTTTAGTTTTATTTAGATTCGTTTTAGATTTAATACTGGGGCTACGTATCGCTATCGCGGCGTTTTTTCTTTTGTTTTTGTTTGTTTGGTTAAATAGGGAGCAGGATGAACCAACTTGTTGTCTACTGAATCTGTGCGAGAATATGGATGCCGCAGAGAGCTGTTTTTGCCAATACAGATGGTTATTCAAAAGCCAATTTGTATGTGGTAACTAAACGAATTCCAATGAGAGTTGAGCAGCTCTATGAAAGCCAGAATGAAAAATGAGTACGAACGCAAGCTTCAAGCTTTTTTTTTTTTGATTTGTTGTTGTATGGGGGAAAGAGCCAACTCTTTTTTTTGTTTTGTTTTCAGATTAGTATGATTTTAAATTTACTTAAAGTCTAGACTTAAAAACTGCTGCATATAGTAGTAGTATTTTGTGTGTGTTTCAAAAATGAATTTAGGCACAGATTGGGTAACCGCGATAGCGACAGCAACAATCCACGAATTTCCATATGCTGTATTGATGTATGGTTTGTGTTCTATATATTAAAGGATACTTGAAAAGCTAGAGCTAACTCTTTGGTCTGGTGTTTTTGCTATTTGGGGAAGGGTTGTTGTTTTTGTTGTTGTGTAGGTGGTTGTGTGATTCGGTTTTTGAGCGTGCTGGGGTTGGAATTATACGTATACCTGGCTTTTCGCACATGTGTATAGGTTGTTAAGAAATATAAATACTCAAATAATTACGTATTAGATATTGGCACACACACACACACACACTACACTGAATTCTTTGGTCAAATACGTATGTACGAGTATATCTAGGCAGCCGGAGGAGGCTGTGTTTGGAATTAGTGGAATTAGCTAATTAGCTTGGGGGTTGTTTGTGTGTGTTTGTGGTTTAAGAAACTCGCATCTATGGCTAATAAAAACCATTAAAATTATAACAACAAAATCAATTTCAATTGGTTACTAACAGACCTCAAGTTATTAAGTTTTTGGTTGGTAAAAAAAACGGCAACGGAACGCTGGTTAACATGATTAGGCACTATTCTGTACGCTAAGGACTATAAAACACACGAAACTTGAATGAATGGAGGGCCACTTACCCTGCTGGCACACATAGTCATAGCCATGGCGCACACAGTCACCCACATCGCAGCCGAGAGTACGGCAGTCCTGCTGCGGTGGCGTCAGATAACCTAACCCAAAGGATAGAGTTGGTTAGCTTTTGTTTTTTGGAAGGCATTTTAGCTTGCAGTTTACATTGAACATAGGCATCACCATTGGGGAAGTCCTCCGGGCAGTAGCACTCGGCTTGGTCGTTGTCCAGTACATGGCAGGCGGCATTCAGGCCGCATGGATGATCGTGGCAGGCATTCACTAGAGGTCCCTCGCAGAGGCAGCCCTTGTTGGCATCCCCGATGCAGCCATCCATGCAGGCACACTCATAGCCGCCGGGCACTTCGGTACACTTGGAGTTGACGCCACAGGGGCTGTTGGAGCAGCCGCCATCCAGGGGCTGGCACTCACTGGCGGGATTGCCAAAGAAGTCGGGTGGGCAGGAGCATTGGGCCTGGCGATTAGCCACACGGCATTGGGCATTGGTGCCGCAGGCACCGTACTCCAGGCATGGATTGCGGCACTTGCCGCCATCGCATCGCTTGTTGCTGTCGCAGTCAGAGTCCTGGCGGCACTCGAACTGCACGCACTCCTTGCTGGGTTCTCCCTCGTAGCCATCGGGGCAGTAGCACAGCATCCGATGCTCGGACACGGTGCACAGGGCGTTGCGTCCGCAGGCCTTGTCGTCGGCACAGGGGTCCGTGCACTTGCCGCGCACACAGCTCTGGTCGGCGGCGCAGTCACTGTTGGACTTGCAGCCGGCAATGCAGGCTCCCCGCTCGCAAAGCTGTCCCACGGTGCACTGTCGCTTGGGTCCGCACTTGTTGCGGCACTTGCCACGCGCGCACTGCTGTCCGCAGGCGCAGTCCTCCGTTCGGGAGCACTTGGTGGCGCAGTAGGCCCCATTCTCGTCGCATTCGCAGCCGGGATGGCAGCGTTCCGCTGGCAGTTGGCAGCCGGTGAGACCGTCGCCAATGAAGGAGGCCGGACACTGGCATTGAACGCCATGATTCACCACCAGACAGTCGGCACACTGGCCACACTGGCCGGGGCTGCGGCAGGGATTCTGGCACTTCTTGTTCACGCAGGCCTCGTCGGTGGCACAGCTGAGGTCGTTGCGGCAACCGGTTTGGCAGACACGACTCTCGCAGATCTGGCCCTGGGCACAGGCTTCGTCCGTGTTGCAGACGGTGCGGCAGGTTCCGCGCATGCAGCGCTCGTCCGAGAGACAGTTCTGATCGTTGCGGCACTTGCCCTGACAGCTGCCGGCGTAGCACAGCTGGTTGTTCTGGCAATCCTCGTTGCGTCCGCAGGCGATGCGCGGCACCTTGCAGGCCACGTTGGCCTTGCCGCTAAGTCCCTCCGGGCAAGTGCACTGCTTGCGATGGTCCACGGTCTGGCAGAGGGCATTCGTTCCACAGGCAGTGGGGTCTGCACATGGATCCACGCACTGCTGGGCAATGCAGGAGAGTTCGGACGGGCAGCCCTGGTCGGAGCGGCAGCCGGGCACGCAGTTGAGTCCCAGACACAGTTCGCCGTGGGCACACTCGTTGTCGTGGCGACAGAGTGGCTTGCAGACGCCCTGCTGGCACCGCTCGTTGGTTATGCAGCCGGCATCGTCGGCGCACAAGGGGCGGCACACAGACTCGAAGCACGCCAGACCGTTGCCACAGTCGCGATTCTCGCGGCACTCAAGCGGAGGGGCACGCACGCAGCCCACCTGGGGCGTGGGATTGGGCACCATGCTCTCCAAGCAGCTGCATGTGGCCCGATGATTGGACACCGAGCAGGCGGCATTGGGCCCGCAGGGACTCTCCACACAAGGATTCACACACTTATCGTTGCGGCAGGACTCCGAGGCACTGCAGTCATCATCCACATGGCAGCCGTAGACGCACTTGTTGTGCAGGCACACATGCCCCAAGAAGCAATCGTTGTCCACGCGGCAGGTCACTAAAATCGAGCAACAGACACAAATTAAACAACTGAAAGCCATGTGAGATGGAAGGTAACCTACGCATGCAATTGCCCCGCAAGCATTTCTCATTGGAGGCACACTCCAGATCGTTTTGGCACACAGGCAGGCACATGGAGTCACGGCAGGTGTAGCCGGGCGAGCAGTCAACTTCGCAGGCCACTGGCACCCGGACACATTCCTTCGACGAGTCTCCGGTGAAGCCCTCCGGGCAGTGGCACTGTTTAAGGTGATTCAACATCACGCATTCGGCATTCTGGCCACAGGCCTGGGGCTGGACACATGGATTGAAGCATTGGCCGCCCTGGCAAACCTCCGACGGCCCACACTCGGTGTCCAGCACGCAGGCAGCTATATTTATACGGGGAAATCAGAGACAGAATTAATTGACTTGCAATTCCATAAGTAGTTGAATTCCCGTCTCTTGCAACGTTCGTGTGTTCGGCGTGTGTTGTCGTTTTACTGTGTAATTTGTAGTTAAGTTTTTCTTTTTTTTTTTTGCATCTAGTCTAGGAGTTAGAGTTAGCGTTTGATTTAATGCGTGGGCATCGAAGCCAGTCCAAGGTTTTTGTAGTAAGTATCTAGTAGTTATAGTAGTTTCTTGAGATGTTGTGACACACTTGAGGGTTTGCACATAAATTCAAATTATATATTTATAAGTACATAATCGGTGGAATACTTGAACGCTTTTGTGAGGTTAATGCTTACATTCAACGAATTCCCTTATTTATAAAATTTTCAACACAGCATCAATGCTATGGATTTTAAATTAAAGTAAATAATCGTAGCGAGCATAAAGATTTTCCTTATACTTATTATTTCAAGTCCAGCAGCCAGATACTCTCGGCTTTTTATCTCTGTTTTTTTTCGTTTGCTTTTGGCAGCATAAAGTACACTCTTCTGTTTACTACATATTAATTTCAAAGGCCACTGTACCGAATGTGTACAAATTTCCCACAAGTGAATGGCTACATTCGTTCGAAGCATTCGATATTAAAGATTCCTATATATTTACGATGAAATACTAAAAACGTATCCCTTTTCTTTTAAATTACGATGTCAAATTGGTTTAGAAATTACGAAGATCTATGGGTTTTTGATGAAATTTAAATATTTTAGTATTCTTTGCATTTAATAATCTTTTTGTGGATCAAGAGAAGTTCTCGCACAACTTCTTTGGTATAAAATTCATGCAAGTCATTTATGGTTCTGCTTGTAAAAAGAAAACTTTAACAACTATTTCTGTATGGTTTTTTAAAGACTGAAAGATAAATAATGATAATCAGCATCCCATTGAATGTCACAACATCTCTCTGGCATAGATTTCTGTGCTAGTTTTGTTTTTGGTAAGTAAGTGAGTGAGTAAGTACTAGGAAGATAGGCATAAAGAGTTTACTCGTTCAGGTGCACCAAATGCAATTGTTTGCTGTAGAGTTTTGCAGTCGGATGGCGGTAGAGTCGGTGGTGGGGCAAAGGTTTGGCAGGCAAAGGTGCGTGGGGAGTACTTACGTTTGCAGACGCTATCCGAGCAGTAGGTGTTTGTGGGACAGTCGCCGGTGACCTGACAGGGAACGGGCAATGGCTTACAGCCGGCCACCCGGTCGGCGGGTTGGCCGTCATAGCCCATGCGACATGCACAGTGAGCGATGTGGCCCTTCGGAACACATTCCGCATTGGGGCCACACAGCAGTTGGGCGCAGACATCGTGGCACTTGGCCACACCGTTAGTTTTGGTGCATGCAGCATGCGGGGGACAGTCCTCGTTGGTCTCGCACTCCACGGAGCTGCGACAGCCCTCGTTATACGGGTCACCAACGAGGCCGGGGGGACAGCTACACTTATAGGAGCCGCGCGAGTTCCGGCAACGGGCACCGGGTCCGCACGGAGCATCGCGACAAAAATCAATGACATCGCAACGCACGCGTGGATCGCCACTGAAGCCGGGCTGGCAGTGGCACACCTGCTGATGGTGCTCCGTGGTGCAGAGAGCATTCTCGCCGCAGGGCTGGCCTATCAGGCAGGCGATCTTGCACATGTGATTGTCGCAGCTCTTGTCGTTCGAACAGTCCTCGTCGCTGCTGCACTCGATCTTGCGGCATCCCGACTTGGCATCCCCAAAGAAGCCATCCTTGCAAATACAGTCCGGAGAATGGGAGCGAGCCACACACTCGGCATTGCGGCCACAGGCGGCACGGCCCAGGCACACCGGCTCACAGCGGGCACGGCCGTAGGCATCCATCAGGCAGGTCTCGTCCTCGCCACAATCCGTGTTGGCGCCGCACTCCAGCTCCTTGGTGCAGATGTTGTTCGAGCAGAACTGGAACTGGGGACAGGTCGTGTTCGATTTGCAGGTGCCCTGGCAGACGCCCTGAAGGCACAGCTGCTCCGTGATGCAGTCCCGATTGGTGCTGCAGAGGGGACTGCAGATGCCATGCGAGCAAATGCTTCCCTGTGCGCACTGTGCATCCTGCTGGCAGTATTGCAGCGGCACACATCCCTGTTTGGCATCTCCGGTGCTGCCCGACTCGCAGGCGCAGACTCCAATGTGGTTCTGGACCGAACAGAGAGCCTGAGCTCCGCAGGCGTTGGGCAGGGAGCAGGGATCAATACACTTGGCGTCCAGGCAGGCCTTGTCGCCGCCACAGTCGTCGTTGTCGGAGCACTCGATGTGTACGCACTCGACGAGAGGATCTCCGCGGGAATTCGCGGCGCAGGTGCACACGGCCTGATGGCTCTGGGCCTGACAATTGGCATTGATGCCGCACGCGTTCTGTCGTTCGCAGGGACTGCGGCAGCGCGAGTTTTGGCAACTGGCGGTGGCGGGACAATCGACATCGCTGAGGCATTCGCTGGGATCGCGACAGCCGGCCTGCAGGGGATCTCCGATGAGTCCCTCGGGGCACTGGCAGTTGTAGCTGCCCGGCAGATTGTTGCAGAAGGCCGTGCTGTGGCAGGGCTGGGACAGACACTCGTTGACATCCTCGCAGACTCCTCCGCTGACCAGCTGGTATCCCTCGTAGCAGGCACAGACGGCCTTGTGGTCGGACACCTCGCAGTTTCCTTTACCGCAGCCGGTCAGGTCGCAGGGTTTGATGCAGCGATTCGTCTCCGCATCGCAGGCACGATCGCTGGCACAGTCCACATGATCGATGCACTCCACCTTGAAGCAGCCGACTCCTGTATCGTTCGGATCGCCCAGATATCCAGCGGGACAGCTGCACAGAGCCTCGTGTCCCTCGGACTGGCAATGGGCATTGGCCCCGCACACTGTCTGCAGGCACGGATCCGTGCACTTGCCTTGGATGCAGGCCAAGTTGTTGGCACAATCGTCGGGCTGGTGGCATTGGCGGCCCTGGGAGCAGCCCTGCTTGGTGTAGCCATCGCCGACCGTGCCCTCGGGACACACACAGCGATAGGAGCCAGGGACATTCTCGCACCGGGCACTGGCATGGCACGGCTGCTCCGTGCACTCATCGATGTCCGAGCAGCCGAAGGGCGTGCCAATGAAGCCGCTGGCACACTTGCACTTGCCAGTGAGGCACAGCTCCGTGGGCGGGCAGTCCGCATCCGAGTCGCAGCCTGGCTGGCAGGTGCGATCCGCATTGCAGATCTCGCCGGCCAGACAGTTGTTGCTGGTGTAGCAGACCTTGCGGCACACCTGCTGGTAGCAGCGCTCGCCAATCGCGCAGGAGGAGGTCTTGGTGCAGGGCAGGTTGCACTGGTTGCCGATGCACATGTGTCCGTTGGGGCATTGATTGCTCGCCAGGCAGGGGGCGGGCACTCGAACGCAGCCCTGTTCGGGCGTGGGATTTCCCTCGAATCCTTCCGGGCAGCTGCACTGACTCCGGTGCTCGGCAATGCTGCAGAGCGCATTGGGGCCGCAGCTGTTGCCGGACTGGCAGGGATTCAGGCACTTGTTCTCGATGCAGGACTGATCCTGTTTGCACTCCTTGTTGCTGCGGCAGCCGATGGTGCAGTGACCCTCCACGCAGGCCAGACCTTGGCCGCACTGGCTGTGGTCCAGGCAGGCCACCACACAGACGTTGTTCAGGCAGCTCTCGCCGTCGGAGCAGTCCTGCGAGTTGCGGCACGCGATCCTGCACTGTCCATTGAAGCACAGCTCTCCGCCGCAGTCCACGTCCGTCAAGCACTTGGAGGCGCTGCGGGCGCAGCCGTCCTTGGCCGTGTCGGAGATCGGCTGGAAACGCAGCGGACAACTGCAGACGGGCTTTCGGTTCACCACCTTGCACTCGGCATTCGAGCCGCAGGCATTGTCGCACGGATTCTGGCAACGTCCGCCCGCGCAGATGGTGTTGGCCGGACAGTCGGCATCCCCATTGGGACACTGCCCGTCCGGACGGCAGCCCGCGCTCTTGGGTTCGCCCACGAAATGCGGCGGACACTTGCAGATGGGTCCCTCGGGTGTGACCTCACAAATGGCGGATGGATGACAGGTGCCGGCGGCACAGCCGCTCTGTTTGGTGCATGCCACCTCTGGCAGCGGGTCGCCACGGAATCCGGGCGGGCACTGGCACACGGCGCGATGATCCTCGGCCAAACAGATGGCATTCTCGCCGCACGACTCCTCGTCGCAGACATCGAAGCAGGTGTGAGTCATTCGGTTGCACATTTGGGTGGTGGGGCAGTCATGGTTGTAGACACACGGCACGCTCTGGCAGCCATTGAACGGATCGTACGGATCGCCGGCAAACGGTCCGGGCGGACACTGACATTGGGCCTGGTGGTTGTTCGTGATGCAGACGGCACGGGGACCGCACTTGACCGATTCACAGGCCGGGCGACAGCTCAGCGTTTGGCTGGCCTCATCCTTGATGCAGGCCTCCGACTCCTGGCACTCGGCATGGCTGCGGCACTGATGCTTCTGCGCCGGCTGGCAGCCATTGCGATCGTTGGGATTGCCCACAAAACCATTCAGGCAATCGCAGCGTCCCTGGTGCTGACGGGCCACACAAATGGCATTGGCCGGGCAGGTGAAGGCATCGCAGATGGCCACGCACTTGAGCACGCCCAGGACATCGGGCCGACAGGCGGAGGCATCCGGACAGTTGGCATCGCTGGTGCAGTCGGGCAGCGAGGGTTTCTCGCACGAGGAGACCACCGGATTCCACACGAAGCTCTCGGCACAGTTGCAGTTGGCATGTCCCGCGGGATTGATCTTGCACAGCTCGTTGGGTCCGCAGACCACATTCGCGCACAGATTGATGCACTCCCGAGTGCCATGGGCCGTGGATGTCTGGCAGCCGAAGCCGCGTTCGCAGTCCTTGTCCGTCTTGCATTTGTCCTCCTGTTCGGGTATCGTGCGTTCCGGCTGGCAGCCCACTTGAAGATTGCTCGGATTGCCAAAGTAACCGTCGGAGCAGATGCACGACGAACGATGATCGTCGGCCACACAGAGGGCATTGGGACCGCACTGGATCTTCGAGCAGGCATCCACGCACTTGCGCAGACCCCGGCCCAGCTGGAAGCAGATCTCCGTGTGCCGGCAGTCGGCATCGTTGCCACACTGTCCGCGCACGCTGCAACCCTCGCTGAGATCGTGCGGATCGCCGATGTAGCCCAAGGGGCAGAGACACTTCCCAGCATCGCAGATGGCACGCGGTCCACAGGCCGCCTTGGAACACAGGTTCTTGCACTGTCCCTTCTGGCAGCTGTAGCCATCGGGGCACTCCGTTCGCTCGTTGCACTGGCACTTGTTGGCATCCTGGCAGAACCTGCTCTCGATGGGCTGGCAGCTGCTGTAGGGATTTCCGGCATGGCCCGAGAGGCACAAGCACTCGAATCCACCGGCTGTGTTGAGGCAGGCGGCATTCAGGCCGCACGGCTTGTTGGTGCATTCGTCCACGTCCTGGCAGCCCACATGCGGATTGCCACTAAAGCCCTGCGGGCAGAGGCACGTTATGTGGTTGCCCACAGCGCGACACTCGGCGTTGGGGCCACAGCTATTCGGCTGGCAGACGTTCTTGCTCTGGGCGCCGCAGCCCTCGTAGGGATTGCCATAGGTGCCCGGATTGCAGGCACATCGGCTCTGTCCCAGTCCGTACTCGCAGTGGGCATTGTCTCCGCAGCCTGGCGAGCACTTGGCCATCTCGATGGGCGGCATGCACAGCAGGTCCGGATTGCCGACAAAGTTCGGTTCACAGACGCACTTGCCATTGTTCTTGTCGCAGGTGGCTCCAATGCCGCAGACGACGCCGTCGCAACGCTCCTTGCAGCGGCCATTGATGCAGATCTGACGCTCGTCGCACGGCCGGGAGGCTGTGCACTGATCCGTGCTGCAGCTGCCGCCGGGGAAGGGATTGCCCAGCTGTCCCTGCGGACACTTGCAGGTGGGTCCATCGCTGGTGGGTATGCACAGCGCTCCCTCGCCGCAGATCACGTCCTGGCACTGGGAGACGCACTCGCCATCGGCATTCTTGACGAAACCAACGCGACAGCGACACCATCCCGCATGCTGTTCCGTCTCGCAGTAGGCATTCGATCCGCAGAGCAGACTGGCACAGGGACTCAGGCAACTGCCGTCGAGGCAGGCCAAATTACTCGCGCAATCCTCGTTGCTGAGGCACTTGCTCTTCGGCGTTCCATTCTCGAAGATGCAGCCGCTCTTGTACGGGTCTCCGGTGAATCCCTTGGGGCATACGCATTGGTATCCGCCCTTCTTGTTGACACAGTAGGCGCCGTAGGCGCATGGCAGATGGGCGCACTCATCCTCGTCCGTGCAGCCGAGCAGGGGATCGCCCTTGAAGCCCGCCTCGCACATGCATTGCGGGGGATCCGAGGGCGTGCACTTGGCATTGATGCCGCACGGGAATCGCTCGCAGGGGCTCTTGCACTTGTTGTTGTCCTGCGGATCGAGGAAGTAGGGCGGCGGGCAGACGCACTCGCCCGGCTGGATGCACTTCTCATTGCTGGCGCACTCCTTGTCCGCCGCGCACTTCCGCTGGGCCGGAGCACAGAGTCCGTTGTAGGCATCCCCCAGGTAGCCCTCGGGGCAGTGGCAGGTGTAGCCTCCGGCTTGGTTCACGCACTGAGCCCCAAAGGCACAGAGCTGCGTGCCGCGCTCCTCGCACTCGTTGACATCCGCACAGGTGCCGTCCGGCTGCGTCTGGTAACCCTTGGGACAGGCACAGTAGCTCACGCCACCGGCAATCGAGATGCACTCCGCGCCACTGGCGCAGGCCTGGCCGCCACTGGAGCAGCCCGCGAGCACGCAGCTGTTGCCCAGCAGCTTGTACGGCGCCTGGCACTGGCACTCTGCGGTGCTGCAGATCTCGCACATGATGAAGGGATTGCCGGTGTGGCCCTGCGGGCAGCGGCACTCGTAGCTGCCAGGCAGATTCTTGCACAGCGCATTCAGTCCACAGGCTGGCTTGCCGCGCGCCGCGGAGCACTCGTCTAGGTCCTGGCACTGGCCGCTCTCCGCACTGCGTTCGTAGCCCTGCCGGCAAATGCAGACACTGTTGCCCGTGTACGAATCCTGCACGCAGCTCTCGCCAGCCGCACAGGGATTCGCGTCGGAGCAGCCCGCACTCTTGGACGTGGCACAGCCCTCGCGGTAAGCGTCGCCCGATGAACCGCCTGGGCACTGGCACAGATAGCCACCCGCTGTGTTCGTGCAAATGGCCTTCTCCGCACAGGGATTGGCCCGACACTCGTCGATGTCGTTGCAGCCGCCGGGTAGCGCAGCATTTCCGGTATAGCCGGGTGCGCAGAGGCACTGCGCCTGGCCATTGGCCAGCATGCACTGGGCATGGGCTCCGCAGTCCTGCGTTTCACACGGATGCCGGCAATCGTTGCCGATGTTCGGCTCCGGGCAGAGGCAACGCTTCGTTTCATCACAGATGGCATTTCCGGGGCAATTCTCGCTGGTGGTGCAGCTCACGATGGGTACGCAGCGCACACTGGGATCGGGATCGGCAATGGTGTGCTCGGGACAGCGACAGGTGTAGCCACCGCCGGGCATATTCACGCACTCGGCACCCGATCCGCACTTACCGCCCGTCCGGCACTCGTCCACATCCACGCACTTGCTGTGCGGATCGCCCGAGTATCCAGGCGGACAGGCGCACGAGTAGCCGCCAGCGGTGTTGGAGCAGGTGGCATTCTGGCCACAACTGCCAAAGGGTCCGTGCAGCACATCGCACTCGTCAATGTCCACACAGCCGGCGGCCACATCGCTGGGATTGTAGGTCCATCCCTCCTCGCAGACGCAGTAGGCCTCGTTCTGGTCCGGCTTGCAGTAGGCATGCGGCCCACAGCGTACATCCTCGCACGGCTGCTTGCAGGCCATTCTCGGGGGACTGCCCACATAGCCGGCCTCACAGTCGCACCGGTACGAGCCGGGTGTGTTCAGGCACTGGGCATGCTGTCCGCAGGCCTCTGCATGGGTGCGACACTCGTCGATGTCCACACAACTGGCGCCAATGGGCTCGAAGCCGTCCAAGCAGAAGCACTGGTTCTCAATGCACTCCGCATTGTTGGTGCAATCAAAGTTACTGCGGCACAGGATATTCACATCCACCTGCTCGCAGGCCACCTTTGGATCCGGCTTGCCGTCGTAGCCCTGCGGACACTTGCAGTTGTATCCAGGATTGGTGTTCTCGCACTGAGCATGCTGTCCGCAGGGTTTGTCCAGGGCAGCACACTCGTCAATGTCCACGCAGCCGCGGAACGGGTCGCCGGTGTAGTCCGGTTTGCAGTTGCACACGAAGCTGCCGATGGTGTCCGTGCAGATGGCATTCTCGCCGCACGGATTGTCCTGACACTCGTTGATGTCTGAAGGATCGATCGAGGGGCAGGGTGTTTGGGGGGCAAACGCGTGGTTGGTTCATTGGCGGGTTGTGGTGGTGGTGGTGGTTGGGCGGGGGATTGGGTTAAATATATTTATAAATTAATTAAATTAGTATTCAAAAACAATGCAAAATTGGATGATAGATAGGCGTGGGAGCATATAGCGTGAAGTGGTGGAGCGGGAGCAGCAACAGGATGTAGATACTGTAGATATAGACGGGATTTGGGTGGGAGGACTGGTGGGGTTCAAGGAGGAAGCTGTCTGAAAAGCATGCAGCTGCTAGAAAAGCACAAAAGCTAGGCTTTAAGCTTGCTAAATAAAAAAAAAAACAGCTTTAAAGGAGTTTAGCAGGTTTGGTGGGGGGATTGGGAGGAGGAAGCGCACCCCACAAGGTCTGCAAATCCAGGCGGGTGCTTTATGCCCTCTGATAGTGCAAATCTCGTGTGGTTGCAAAAATGTCGAGGCTTCACTTTCAGTAATTCAATTCAATTTAAGTACTAAATAATACCGAAATTTCAGTATTATCTAGGCGATATTTGCAGTATATTCGACTGAAAGTATAAAGTATTTAAATTTGAATTTGTGTACTGTATTAAAATACCAAAGATTCAGCTTTTTTTGGAATTTTGCAATTTTGTGCAGTATTTTTTAGGTTTTAAGATTTAAATTTTCCAATTGAAAACTAAATAATTTCCAACTTATTTTTTTGTTTTTTTTTTGCGCAAACAACTTTAAATACTGAAAATGGAGCCTGGGGACGAAGCATATCTAAAGCAGGCAATAAATACTAACTCTCGCAATGCAAATAGCCCTGTCCTTGGAATCCACTCGGGCACAGACATCGATACGAGCCCGGAAAGTTAATGCACTTGGCGTTGGTGCCACACTTGGCCACACCATCCGGCTGGTTGCACTCATCGATGTCCAGGCAGGCTAAGCCCGCGCCCGATGCGACAGCGACCACCGCCGTCTGGCTGTCGGCGTCCCCTTGGCCATAGCCCAGTGGCAGTAGGTCAACAGGTGGCTCTGCGTTCTGATCGTGCTCGAGGACAAAGCCGAGGGGACAACGACATTGATAGCTACCGCCCATGTTCACGCATTCAGCACCCGAACCGCATGGATTGTTAGTGGCGCATTCATCGACATCTGGTATTATATTTTTTGGTATTAATGTAGCATTTTGCGGTGCATTAATGTTGGTATGTTTTGTGTGTGAAGTGTGTGTGTTGTTTTGGTATTTTGTAGGTGCCGCCAATTTAAAAACAAACAAAAGTGCAAAAAATACAACCAAAATGGTAAATGTCAAATGATGATTCGATTTCTAAACTATTTATTAGACTCACCCTCGCAGCCATGCATGGGATCCCCGCTGTAGCCATCGGGGCACAGGCAGCGGAAGCTGCCATCATTATTCAAACAGTTGGCATTGCGGCCGCAGGGAGATCGAGCACACTCGTCCTGGTCCACGCATCCTTGGTCGGCGCGTCCATCGCCGTCGTATCCCGTCGGGCAGTCGCAGCGATAACTGCCCGCGAGATTCGTACATATGGCACCGGGTCCGCAGACATTCGGATATGTGCACTCGTCCACGTCCTGACAGTCCTTGTAGGGATCGGTACCCACAAAGCCCTCGGGACAGGCACAGGTGTAATTGCCAGGCGTATTGATGCACTGGGCATTCGGGGGACAGGCCTGCGGATTGCGGCACTCGTCCACATCCGTGCAGAGCACTTCACCATCGCCCTCGTACCCATCGTGGCACTTGCACAGGAAGTGCGACGGCAGATTACAGCACTCGGCATTCTCCACGCATCGCGCTGCTATCGCGGGATCTTGGCATTCGTCAATGTCTGCAAGTAAAGGAACAAGCGACGCAGGGGCCGTGATTAATCGAAGATGCTACACAGTAAATGACAAGTAATTAAAATCCAAACGCAGTACATTATCTTCCACCTTCCAACTTATTTATTGCATGCCATGCCCGCCATGCATCCCGCCCCCCCACGCAGGCGGCACAATCCAAGAGACGTGTTCTGGCTCTGACTTTGGGTCTCTCTACGCATTTTGCCGCTTGAATGCGCACTTTGCTCGCATTCACAGTCGCCGCGAATCGGACATGGAGTAGCAGCAGTGTGGCAATGGATGCCATCGAGATTTGCATGCTACGCATGACATTTCAGTGTCAGTCGGCGCGAGTGGAAGCCACGACGACAATGTCAAAGCACAGGATGCACCAGTTGCATACATTTTCATATCAATTGGATACGAGTACGAGTATGTGGTCAATGTTAATGGGACAATGTGTATGAAGTATTTATTTGGAATTTGAAGCTAGCGATATCATACAAGTCACTAGACTTTTATACTCTTAAGAGAAGGAATATACCTACTAGATCTATGTACATACATACAGAATTTTTATTCCGAATTTTGCACAAGCCTGATAACAATATAAAATGGTTTGGAACATTACAGGAGTCGGCACACAAAACCTGGGTGCCCTATCTCTCAAAGCCTCTGAAATCTAGAACAAGAATCTTATCCACATTGCCAATTGACGCTCTAATGAATAACCTAAGGAAATCATAGAAATTAAGGCATAGCGAACTCTTCGAAGAAAGAACAAATCTCTTGATTACAATCTTAATCTATGACATTTCTTAAAAAGAATCGATTTCTACATTCACCAGAATTCTCAAATTGCATAAGCCTGAATCCAATCTAACCTTTCATGTCGACTGTCTGAGTCTCTGGCGAAAGACTCTGGGCGGAGGAGGAGGAGGAGGAGAATGCGCTGTAGATCAGAGCTTTCTGCTCCAATAGCGCGCAGCGCATCGCATCGTATCGAATCGTATCGAGAATTGAATATTGCCAGAGAGAGAGAGAGATAGAGAGGGAGAGACATGGAGCCAATGAAGCGGCAATACAGCTGGATTGAACCAGACCGACTACGAGACGGCAGCCGTTCTCTTCTGGACCGCAATCTGGGCCCATTAATCATCAGAGGGCCTGCGATTAAGCAAAAGTTGTACATTTATAGCTAATATGACATAAGTACAAAAGTTGGCAAAAGGCAAAGACAAGGACGAGCTCTGCAGATATATAGCAGGGAATGGGATGGGGAATGGGTATAGGGTTTGGGTGCCTTATAATTACAACAACAAGAACGAGTTGGTCGTTCAGTTATAATTACTAGTTTTTAGCTTATAAATTAAGAGGATCATCACTCCCTACTCCCTCCTCCCTACTCATTCTTTCTGGCGGGATACGACCGAAACTGGTATTTGCTCTTAACAACCAACTGATATGACAGCATTCCATGTTTGTGGCAATTGCAAACTCTGATTACTCAATGTCATCATCCTCGTCGACTACCGAGTAGTCTCCTCCACTGCCATCTGCCATCTACCGTCTACCATCCCAATGTTGTCCAGGAGTCGGGAAGTTTTTCCAGAAGCAGGAAGCATTCTATGTTCTTCTAAGTTTCAATGTCAGTTTAATTACTTTATGCAATGCGACTGCAAGACGACAGCAGCAGCAGGTCCCCATCCCCATGGCATGCCGTTCCTCATCTCGATTCCAGACTCAAACAGAGACAACGAGACGTGGTCCGAGACAGAGACAGAGCCAAAGCTAGGCCATTGACCAAAGGCTGTCTAATGAACTTAGTAGCATGCCCCGTTGCGTCTCTACTGCCAGCTCTGATTCTTTTACAGCCTGTTGGCCTCAGACTCTGAGTGTAAATTAAATTTTTACCTCCTCTCTGATTATACAACGCTGAGAATAATGTTCACAAATTTGCTAGTTCTCTAGTTTTTGGGCAGTAACGCCTACTGGGTTCTGGCCACATTTGACCGCTTTAAAAGCAATCAAATATATGCGTGACTCAATGTGATTAGACCTAATGATTGCCTGAAATGATGCTGACATAATTTGCCGAGCTATGCTTCTTCTTAGATTTCCTGTCCGTCTCTATAAATGCTAGCCATAATCGTCAGAACAAGATTTCTTTCAAGTGGCATTTTAAAATGCGGTGATCTGGTGATTAAATAAAAATACAGACACGACAAGGGAAATGCTTAGATGATTATTTTATAAGTATTATATCATTTTCTATCTATACTTTCTATATACTCGCAGAGAATTGGTTAAGGTTGGATATGTTATGTCTGATGGGACATTTCCTGCTTCCAAGAAAAATCATACATAATTGACTACGTATTTAAATACTTAATTAAAGATTTTGGCAAACGGAAGGACTTGCGGTTCTACGGATTACATTTAAAATTGATTTATCATTAGCAGCACATTCGCATTTTAATGGCAATATCT
Source organism: Drosophila obscura (assembly GCF_018151105.1). Taxonomy (NCBI): domain Eukaryota; kingdom Metazoa; phylum Arthropoda; class Insecta; order Diptera; family Drosophilidae; genus Drosophila; species Drosophila obscura. Next base: position 5,518,833 of record NW_024542791.1, on the reverse strand, counting down.
TTTTGGATTTTATCATCCGTTGGTTTCCCTTGGAAGAAATGTCTCCTTTTGTCTCGAAATTGTGTGCAGAAAATAAAACATGAGAGGGAAACTCATCAAATAAAATACATATTGGAAAAATATACCATATAAAAGATATATTTATGTAAGCGTAGTGTTTTATTTCCTTCCATTGATGTTTGCAACCTTTGCACTTTTTTTTACCTTCCTCCCATAGCGCTGCTCTAATTAAAACTAATTACCAATCAGACTGTTGTAGAAATCTATTCCACAACTAAACTTAAAATGCAACAACTGATCTGGTATGCACATTAGATAAACCATGGTCTGGTCTGTCTGGCGTCTATCTAATAAATTGTGTAATTGTGGACTTAATTAGCATCTACTGCAATTTGAGTTATGACATTCGTGCCATGATTTTTTAGTGCATCCGAACACCACATGCGACCGACTGACTATAGCTATATAGTAGAAGAGAGATACAATTTACGAGCGGACATGACTTTCATGCTCCACTGCCAGACAAATGATTAGCAGCTCGAATAAATCGTAATAATACGAATAAAAAAAAAATATACTCTGAACTTGAACTCGAGCAAGGCAAAGGGGTGGGGGGAAAGAAGAAGAAGAAATCATAGTAAAGAAAACCAAAATTAGTTAACAATTTGTTACGCAATTATGCGTCAAGTTTTTCCATAAACTAAGTATGTGCTCTAAGATCAAGGTCGAGTGGCAAGCGAGTGATGTCAGCCGGATCTGGGGCTACAGGGAGACGCAGAGCTGTAGCTAGAGCCATATACATGGGTGGCTTTTTCTGTTTGGTAGAGACGCCCCTCATTTGTGCGTAAATGTGGCAAATACACGCTCGTATAATTAGGCGTGTCAATGCCGACGCTTAAAGCCATTTTCATGCCTTATCAGCGTGCCGGCTTCGACACGAGAATTAATTGCTGCCATTTTGATATGCAAAAAGTGTAAAGTACCAACAAAAAAATAATACTAAAAATAATAAGAAGCCACCGACAATCGACGACCAGTATGTTCTGAGCCAAAAAAAAAAGGTATAGTACTCTTATAGTATACAAAAAAAAACCTAGAGCTTATCATCTGACGTTGATCTCAAACTGCTGCGTTGCCCAGCCCCAAAGACGACGACGGATTGAAGTCCGCCCTGGAGTTGAGGTTGTGGTTGGAGGCAATCGCGGGAGTCCCGCACAATGCAGGTTGGAGGGAGTCCAAGTGCCACATTGTAGGCAGTGCCGTTTGCGGCTTTTGAGGACAGGCGGCGGCATTAAGCGCCGACAATGCTACCGCCACAGACCTGAAGCTGGTGCGATCGCGACTGTGACGGCGTTGCTACGTGGGCACAATCTATTTTATCCGTTTTAATGATCTGCCCCAGTTAGCGAAACGAAAGGGAGCAGCCGCCTGCCAGCCTGCCTGCCAGTGAACGTGGCGGCCAGCGCGTACGATCGTTCGGCTCGAGCGGACAAATCCAATAGCAAAAAGGCCGCAGCTTTAGACGATTCGAAGCTATGGATACCCTTTCGCAAAGAATAGTGTTTCAACCGACTAGTTCCCATGGAAAATATGGATATTAACACAAAATCCGGTTTCTATAGCATTTATTACTCCTGCAATACAGGCGTCAAACCTTTGTCCGAAATTTATCTAATTTACAAGCTGTATGAAACCTTCCCTGCGTCCCAAACATCCACTTAAAATCATACTACACTCCCAGCCAGGGTATTTTGCACTTTTATTGAGTGTGTTTTTTCCCTGTTGTCTTTGGATATAAATTTTAGCACTCTATTCGAGAGGCTCTTTCCATTTATTGCACGCAGAGTGCTGCCGCGGCTGTGTCTGCTGTGGCTGCAAGACAAATGCATTAGAAGGATCGATAGGCCAGATATAGGTCTCTATCTATGGCGCGACTTTACGACTGTGTGCGTGTGGATATATCATATTTTTAACAGTCATTGCATAACTGGACTTTTGCGATGCGTTAACGAAGCCAGCGCCGTGCCATCGCCATCGCCATCGGCATCGCCATTGCTGGATCGAACGCATTTGAGTTATGAACATGAAATAAATGCGCCATCGAGTCTAAAAACAGGTGTTGCCACCAACTACCGTTAGAGGCATGAAAAGAAAAAAGAAAAAAAATAACCAACCAAATACTAAACAGGAAAACAGGTACATAGGTATATATATATATACTCATGCTTGAGGCTGGTGACTCTGTGCCTGGTGCCTTCATCCGACGCAAAATGTGTCTCTAAGCCAAAGAGCGTAGAGTAGGTTTGTCAGGCCAAGACCAAGACGACGGCAATGTGATTTGTTGCAAAGTTTATTGGGTGAACTTGATGCAAAACTGGATTTACATAACATTGGGGGACACATTGAGTTACATTTAAGAGTGGTACGCCAGTGGTACACATTTGTGGATTGAATGGTGCGCACGATAGAGGGGAGAATACTACTTTCTTTTACACATACAGAGGTGGTAGCTGGGGTGTAGTTTTTAACTGAAGAATATGGGAACACATGTGCAGCAGCGATAAAAGGCTAAATTTTGGTTTGGTGACACACATTTAAATGAATATTTGAGAGATCGCAAAATATAGCACTGTCTGCGGAGGCTAAAAGTGGCAAATGGGACAATGAGAATCCCATTTTACCACAATTAGAAATTATGATTCACAATTTGTATGGACATACGAGTGGGAAAAATAACTGCTATTTGGCTGTCAAACTATTGTTAATGTTTATGAACTCTTGGGGGAATCCTTCTACCATTTCTTATCGAAACGGGGCCTCACGAACCTCAGCAAAAGAGAACTGCCTCCCTATGCCTCATTTATGCCACCACACTAAAATATTCAAGGGGGAAACGCTCAATCTCAATCTCAATCTGATACTCTTAAATAAATTAAACCTCAAATCTATAATTATAAAGCCTGGCTACTGGCACTACATCAACATTTAATTGTGTGTTTAAGAGCACTCGCTCTTGCCGCCGTCAGACTCTCTGGGAACGCACTCCGTGTGCGTGCCCCTGATGAAGGTGCAACTATTCCACGCACATGAGCAGAGCGCTGAAAACTTTCCCAGCATATTTAAAACTAATTCAGATGATTACAGACAATTTGACGAGGTTCTGGATAAGTCCAGAGCTAGAGCAGAGCCAAGACAGTGCCAGAGAGAGAGGCCAAGGCCCCTGTCCCCGATACAACGTGCATCCCAATCATCATGATGATCTTCGTCATGATCATGGGATCATGCATAATATGCGAAAAAGTTTCTATAGAAAAGAATTAGATAATGCCGACTGAAATGACTGAAATGCGATGCTGGCGTTACACGTCGCTGGCTCTGAATTTATGCATGCCTGCCCGCTTTTACTGAAGAGACACAGCGGAGCAGCAGCAGTCGTCACATGTAATCTAGAATCTTGGCAACGTCTTCATACTTAGTGGGGTAATGTCAGAGGGTTGGTGCACACATGCTGCTACACCTATCTTTCTCTCTCTGTTTCTATCTCTCTCCAGAGTGTTGAAAGTTCTGGCGTGTCCATGTTTGGGGTCAGATTACATGACACTGATTCCTCCACTTCTAACAGACATCTTCTACATACATACATATGTACATATATGTATGTTGCATGGCGCGAAAGCATTGCTACAAATGTCTGTGGCTTTTTATTGTTTTGGATTTTTTTTCTCTCTCCTTATTCTCTTCTCAACCACAACGATCATCATCATCATCATCCGAAGAAGCAGCAGCATCATCATTATCACAATCATCATCTATAGGAAACGTCTCAGCAGAGAAGAAAGAGCCTCTGTACGTTCTTTACACTTTTTCTAGTTATTATTGCTCTTCTTTCTGGCTGTTTTTTGATGGGTTTTTATTAGGTAACATTAGAGCCAGGTCCAATTATGGCAGCCGGTTCTTGCTTAAAGGGAACAGGTGGGCTTTTCGAAGGTTTTTATTTCGGGATCCTGCTGTGAGCATAACGAGCAAATGAAATGACTACACAGGATACAGATCAACGGAAACTGATGAAGATATTTCGTAACTCTGATTTTTCCAGACCTTAATCTGTACTATTTGCGAGTGCATGTGCGATCGTTGCAAACGTTGGGATCGTGTAACCCTGGGTTTGCTGCTGCTGCTGCTGCTGCTGCAACAATGACTGGCGGGGAGGCGGCACTCAAGTGTAATCGCTACACGGTCATTATTATTACCTCGCAGATAAGTATACTTTATTCTCAGAGAGCCCACGGTTCATGGCGACTGGGAAAAGCTTTCATATTATTGTTTGGCGCGTCTTTTGTTACATTTTCTTTTGGCTTTGGAGGCTGGCACTTGATACTTGCTATAAACCGTTAGCCCAAAGTGCTGCCTGGCCTAAAGTCTGGGCCAAGAAACGAGACGACGATGACGACGACGACGTTGACGGAAGTACAAAACGGCAACAACAATCATTTGTTGGCTGGACCATCATTATGCCAACAAATACAAAGAAGAAACTGCGAAGCTGTCGACTGTGGACTGTGGACTGGGGACTGGCACTTACCTTCACAATGAATACCATTGCCACGATAGCCCGGAAAGCAGGTACACGTATAGCTGCCCAATGTGTTTGTGCAATGGGCAAACACATCGCATGGATGCTGTTTGCATTCGTTCTCATCTGAAAAAGAGATTTGGTGTAACGGTTATGTAAAAAGAGAAGCCAGTAGCTCTCACTCACCTAGGTCAACGCAATTGCAGCCGCCATAGCCATCGTTGCAATGGCAGACGCCATTCAAACACGCGCCATGTGTGCACACTGTGCCGTCCTTATCACAGTCATCTAAACAGGAGAGATTGAAACATAATGTTAGACTATCCAAAACAACAAAAGATATTCCTAGGATTACTCACTTGTGCATTTGAGCTCTTTGTTTTGCTCATCGGAACCAAGATAGCAGTCTTGATTGCCGTCGCATAGTTTCGATAGTTCGTATAATTGCAAATAGTCTGTCGACTCGTTGACCTGGCATCCAAAGTAGCCATCCTCGAGATTCAGGAAGAATACCTCGCCACGAAATCGACTGTTCTTTCTCAAATTTGTCTGGATACGTTGCGGTTGTTGTGAATATTGTGAATGTACCTGTGTTTGGGGGTTGGAGCAAAACAAAAGAATTGTTGTATTAGTTTAATTACACGCACAAAAGTCGGAGGAAGCCTGCAGCTTAACCCCAATTCCCCCTTAATGGCAACCTTCGCTGCAACCTCTACCACCAGGGGGACGGACAGGTGGCGGCGGCAGGGGCACAATCAGGTTTAAACTAATTTAAATTCAAATTAGATACAGAAAAGGTAGCAGGCGTAGCACCGGCAGCACCGCACCAACCAGAGCTTCTTCTTCCACACAAACAGAGAGCGCGACAGAGAGAGAGACAGCGATTTAGTAGATGATTTCTCAACCACGATGTGGTCCATATGGGCACGATGCGATCGTACCAGGCTATAGCCATACCATACCATACCCATACCATAAAGACATTCACATCGCGGGTATGGGAGCATAGAGTAGTAGTGTAGTGCCGCTCTGCTACTGCCTGTTGCTGGCGTTGTTTTGCCGCCACTTAATTGTTACACTTGGCTGATTTTACTTTTAACAAAACAAAAGTTGTTTGCCGTTTGCCATATTTTCTTAGCCAAAACTCTCGGCTGCCGACAGCAGCAGCGGCAGCGGCGTCTGTCTGTTTCTGTTTCTGCCCGCTCGAGTGTTACAAACATTAGATATAGGCTCTGGGTCTGGGAAACACGTTTGTCACTTAAGACCTTTTTGTGCTCCAGCAAAATGAATTAAAACTAGTTTCTTCTATATTCACACACTGCTGGCTGCTGCTATATGTACATATGGACACTTCTATTTTCGTATCTGGTTTAATTTGACTTCCTACGTCGTGGCTATTATTTTGTCGAATATAGTCATTAAATGGCGGCTATGCTTTGGGTATACTTCTTCCAGCATTCCAACAATTCCAATCTGCTTGCCAATTGTATTGTGCGGTTCCGTTCAGAACAAGTTCAATTGAACGGTTCATTGAAATGAACTACAGAAAATTGTTTGTGCCATGTAAATAGGTTGTTCCATCGTTCCACTTCCAATTGTTCCACTTCAAAGTTGTTGCATTTATTTTTAACGACTCTTCAAGTCAACAAATCAAAAACAAACCTATGAACTAACTCCGAAAATTGAATTCAACTCTATTTTCTATTTGCAATTATTCCATTATCAGATTAAACTAAATAAACTGTTAAATAGTTTGTAATTTGTTGTGGTGCAAATGTTTTATTTTAAATCTTATTTTGCATTTTGAGAGGAAACATATATGCTCTCATCGAATTACTCTCGAATTGGTACAGCAGAGATAAAGAAATTATAATTCGCTCTATATGAATAAGCTTCGATCGTATACCGATATTGATGAGCGATGGAATACGACGTTTACCAACACTGATATGAATAACACATCAAGTATCGATTGCATTCAATTGTTGGCCTCGCGCGCGAAAAATCTCTGCCATTTTCTTAATTTCCTCATTTACGACCAATTTTCATTTCGTTTGTTGTGGCTGCTTAATGAGCCGCACAATGGAGTCTACGAAAAGCCACTTGAAGTGCTATACGACCCTGCAGGAAGGTGTGAACGCAAGGCAGACGGCTGTCAAGTTCAAGTTTGTCTGAGAATTGTTTTGGGCAGATTCGTATCGGGCCATCGCCACCGCCAGCCACTAAGCAGCAGCACCGCAGCCCGCATCGTCATCATCATCTGCTACTCGTGGAGGTTCTATGTTGTTTTAAGTTTTCAATTGCTCGCTTCACGCCATGCAACGCTAACGGCCTTGCTAAACAATAGATTCAGCCGCCAGTCGCTGTCGTCGGTTGCTGCTGCCCTGCCTCCTCCGCCTCCTGCACTTTTGCCTCCGCCTCTGCCTGCTACCTGTGTATCTCTGCCACTATGCGGCTGTTACTTTTATCAATTGACAGGCGTCGGCGGCGTCACAATAAGCAGCACATGCACTCAACTGAGGGAACAGCAGCCCCAGCGATGCAACAATTAAAGGCGTGCGAGTAAAGATGTGCGAAGCCGATGTGGGGATGCTGATGTGGATGATGATGATGCGACTGCTGCTGCTGATGCTGCTGCTGATGCTTCTGCTGAACGGCTCCCATGACATTGAGCGGCGCGCCGTGTGTGCCAGGCCCCGGGAACGACTACAATGAGCAATTTTTCGTAGCCAAGCGGTTGGATGGCTGGCTGGATGGATGGCTCGCTCGCTCGCTCGGATGCTTGTTAACAGCCACAATGACAACGGCAGACAGATGACGACGTTGCACGTCAACGCTCAAGTGCATCCGTTATAACTGTCAATGAACATTAACTCTTGTTTCGCACTGTGTCGCCTCTCTCTGCTGTTGTTTTTGGCAACAGCAGCAAGGTAAGGCCAATAAATAAACCACAAAATTCGCAACTAATTATCATCTCTAGCTATCTACCTATCTCTAGCTCCAACGCACAAAGATCTAATCAAATAAATTATAACTGCCTCCGTTGGCTACGAGATTAGACCATAAATCATATCCCAACGCACAAAAGAAAGCAAATCTATGAAACCAAACAACAAGAGAGGGCCCCTCCATCTCCATTGACAGACCAGACGTGTCGCAGAACAAGCCACAAAAACGAGTATAAAGTCAATGAACTCGCCCGCTCGTCTTACCTTTCGGCTTAGAGAGCATTCTTTTGGCCAATTTCTCAAGGCACCGAACCTCGCCGCACCGTGTTCCCGGCACTCGGAGTGCATAAATCGATGACTATCAAAGCGTTTTTTTACAGCTAATGCGGCTATTTTTATTCATTACGTTTTCTTGGCTTTCTTCTATCGATTGGAGTCCCGGCCCCAGCTTTGGCTGCGTCCGTCCAGTCGTTGACCGTAGTGGCGGCCCAGTCAGTGATTTTACTCTTCCGCCTGGCCCTATCATTACTGCCACACTCTCTTCGTGCCTCTCTCTACCTTTAGTCGCTCGGCTTGCTTTTTTGTTTGGTTTGATCCGGAATTCTTGTGTCTGGCTGCCAAATTTGCTTTGCATCTTGGATCATCTTACGAGTAGGTTTTCCTCTCTGATTTCACAGTCAGATGTTAGTTTTAATAAATATGTTTTACCTATGCATGGCCGGCCGTGGAGTCGGTCGGAGTCGAGTCATTTGGCAGTAATTTCTTTTTATGGCTCATTTGCATGACAGGAGACCGGCGAGCGACCAGGTACCGTTAGGTCATCAAAGGTCTCTACCATCTACCATCGCTATATTATGCTCTACCCTTCCATTCTTTTTCTCTCTGTCCGTTCTGTTTGGGGTTTCCATTTCCCCCATTTGAGATATTTGTATACGAATTTGTTTCATAATGAGGTGCCAGATCGTAAATTTAACCAATATCTTTCTCTTCGGGGCGTGAGCCCCTCCTTTGTTTCGAGCCTTTTCGAAAGGCTTCTTCTTGAGAACTCATAAATTCATTATGAACCATACGCTAACTGCTGGATGATCTAATCGCATTCTTAAAGCTACTTATTTTTTAGTTTAATGTTTAATACTTACTGCACTCGAGAGTAGTAGCACTATCCACGTGACTAGTGGCAAAAATATTTTCATTTTTGCTGCAAAGAAATGGAAAGAAAAAAGAAACAGAAATCGTACATTAAAAACCATTAAAATCATGTTAAGTAAATGAAACAAAAATACAATTAAGGCTAAGGCGATTTGTGGGACTTGAGCTTGAGTCCCAAAACAAATACAAATAATTAACTTGAAAATTTTGAGCACGAAGAGGCAGCCAGAAATTGGCCTGGTCATCTCGAACAGGTGCCAAAAAATAACAGAAAAAGAAACAGAAACAGTGGAGAAAGACAGACAAAAGACAAATGTGTGAGGACAGGTAAATGACACTTGAAATTTATGCGCAAACACGGGCCCTGTCACCGGACTTGTGTATCTTTACTTTTCCCCTGAAAACTTATACAACAACGGGACCGGCATAAAAATTTTCAACCCAAACAACCATTTGGCGAATGAACAGCAAATGTTTTTTCATTGTTTGTGGCACCAAACAGTTTTCTCACGCATTCCATTTTCCACTTTCAGTTTCTCGCCATCACTTGGCGACTGATTTTCATTAGAGTTTGGGCTGTCCAGTCGCCTGGGACGACTGTTAATTGGATAGAATGACTGAAAATTGTGTTTCTCCGTTCGAGGGAAAAATGTCATAATTTTTGTGTGGAAAACAGATAGCATCTTTATATGGTATAATTACGATATAACCGGACAGACAGCACAGGAAGTGGGCCCTGGACCAAAGTTTGGGGCGTTAACAAAACAACTTTCTCAGTCGAGTGTGTAAAAGTATTTGCCCATTATCTATCTTGGGTGTACATGTTAAAAATGTAGCCTTTGGCTGGCAATAAAACCTTCAACGGGCCAAAGGGTACTACAACCACAGAGTTTGGCAAAGGAGTTGCGTTTCCCTTACGATTTATCTGTTTCAGTTTATCAGCTAATAAACGCTTAAATAAAATACACACTCTGAGCTAAATTACATGCGCTTTGGCTGTGCTGTGCGGATCCTCAGGATGCTGCAGTTCTGAGACTGGGGATCCCAGTCTTGTTTGGCCTGTTGCTGTTGCTGTTGCGCTGGTCTTGGCCATAAAAAGAATTGGCTTGGCCATAGATTTGCTCTGTTCTAACGACATTTGAAGTGCTCCAGCCATCTTCTAATCTTGTTTGGTCGTTTGTGTGGCTGGGTACCATCTCCATGTCCGGGTAGGGGTACCACCAGCTCTCCGAGGTCTCCCAAGCCTTTGGCGATTTGTGTTTGCCCATGTTCATGATCACTTAATTAAAGCTGCCTTTCCTCTGGTTTCCTCAAACCAGAGAGAGGTTCATTTTATGTTTATTGTGGTTGAGAATATTCTGTGATGCCTGATAAATTTATGTAGCCGCAAAATGAGCGTAATTTGGTTGGTTCTTTCCCTCTTATTTTTTTCCGATTGACTCTGGCTCTGCGATTGGGTTGGGCTGGGTTGCGTTCCCTTTTTTCTTTTAAGGGGCCTTGTGGCTGACAAGCTGATATATGTGCGTGATAAATGTAGCAAATGCTGTTGTTCAGCTGCCTGTTGCCGGCTCACGCTGATTGGGAATCACGAATTGCATAGTCGGAGTCCAATACCAAATGCAATGCGGCAGCCCAAGAGCCTAATCTCTGGCACGTATTTCAAATTTCCAAATTATCAGCCGTCGCAACAAATCGAATAGCCATTTATCTGAGATTCGCCCTTAATGGCTTTCTTTGTACTGTCACGCTTTTAATTGTAATTGCCTTCGGTTTCACTATCTTGGGAGCAGTTTAAGACTTAAGAAAACCGATGGACACACACCCGAAGTGGCTTTAAGACCGATAGTCAATTCGCTTCGGTAAAAACGGATGTTAATAGCTATGCAGCTAATTAATTAATATAGCTTATGCATACTTTTAGTTTTTTCAAAAGACAGATCCATACAAAGATCTGCTGGATTTTCGTCATGCTTTTAGTATTTTGTGTTATATAAAATAAGTCATGGGTAATTTCATCGTGATCTCAACATCGAAATCTTTATCGATAAATCCATTGCAAAGTCTAATCGATACCGTTATCACTTATCGATTTCCTACACAGGTATACTTTAAAAAAAATTATTGAAATCCTTGAAAATAAATGATGTACAAATCTGTGGGGTTACTTTTGTACTCAATCATCATTTTCCATATTTATTGTAGAAAATAAAACATGAATGAAATCACTTACAATGATATAGGGGGTTGCTGGTTGTACATATTCAGTACTTTCAGTATTTTTTATAAATATTCAGATCATTAAAAATAAATGAAATCATTTTTCATTCAACCATTCGAAATATATAGGCGATTATTGGCTGTAATAAATCGATATTTTCAGTGCTTTCAAAAGCATTTGGTTCATTGAAAATGAATAAACTCAAATCCATTCTATCCATTCAAGCATTGACATTATTAAGCATATTCCCCGCCCTCTGCTCAGTTAACGGCACACAAACGGCTCTCATGAGAGATCTCTACCTCCACGCATGTGAGTGGTAGATCTTATCAAAATATTTGTACAATGTCAAATAATTTTGAATGAAGGCCAGTCGCCGCCAGCGGGGCTCTACTTTCAGTTGATGTCGTCGTAGCCCCCCTTGGTATGAAGCCGAAATTCGTTGAATTTCTTGATCTCTCTCTCTCTATCTCTTTCGATGTGAAACTGGCTCTTCGGCCTGCTATACCCCTTGGATGCTGTCAACGCTATCGTCGCCGTCATCAACGTTTGCTGTCGCTGTGTCGCCGTCGCTGGGGGATGATCTCATCTGGTATTAACCTGTCTAGCCACTAAATCAAAGTCAAAGAAGCGAATGACACATTTTTGCCCGATCGTCCGAACAAACATTCTGTACGTAAACCCCAGGCACAACACATTGGAAGTCTAAATTAATGATGGCATCTTTATTAAAAATAAATGCTGATAGCTTGAAAAATGTCTACACACCCAAAGTATGCGACCGGATGCGTCAGACGCATCATCGAATGCAATGACTCGATTAACAGTAGTTTGGAAATTTTGTTTGCATATAAATACTGTACAAATGTACTTGTTACGGGTATACCCAGTACTTCTATAGTTCAGGAGAACATTTTGAACGTGAAAATGGCTGTATCAGTTAGAGTTAAGCGTTTCCAAAGGTTGAATAAAACGCGGGACACATTTTTTAAGCTACTAAAAATTCCAGAAGTTCGTTTATAATCTACTCAATACCCGGTATTGCATAGTCGAAACACTCGACCTATAGTTTTATCTGTTATTTCTCTCGTATTTCATTTTGCATGTCGCGTTTCGTGCAATCGGTTTTTGATTGATTTCCAAATTGCAGGCGGCGCCCCATTTATTTGTGTGGCTGAATATTTTCGTATCATAAATCTCCCCTTAATCGATTAAAGCTGCTGCTGGGGGCCAGGCCCTTGCCACGCCCACCTGCTGGTGGGCTAATCAATTAATTATACTTTTTCAATGTCAAACTGTCACAGAGACCAGAGGGTGCGGTGCATCCTCTCCGCTTTTGCTCCCTTTGGCTGGACGCATAAATCTTGTGGCACAGCGGCGCCATTAACTCGCAACTTGCGCGCTTTATCCTGCGTCTTAACATTTTGTCTAATTGTGGGTTTTCTGCCGCCTCACACTGAAGGTCACTGACAGCCACAACGACTCCGAGTCGGAGTCGGAGTTGGAGTTGGAGTCCACAGTCAGGCTTATGAGTGCCCCAGACATAAATACATACATATGTACATACGAGCATTCGCGCCTGGCAGACAATGCCGCCGCCGCCGCCGGCCTGTCTCCAACAAGCTGCGGGCTGCGAGGAGTTTGGTTGCAGTCATACAATCTGCTCACCTGCCCGCATGCCCCCAACTGTTGCGGCAGGAGCCGCAGCAACTGCAACCAGTTCGCATGAAAATGCATAATCAATCAAAAGAAAACAGAAACAAAGAGAATGCCACAGTTTTGTGGTGGAAAATGAGATGCTCTTCTGAAAGGTATTAACCCTAAAAATAAATAAAATCTTAAATATTTATAAAGGGTGCTACACTGTTCTACTTATTGAAATTTCTATTTATTTTCTATATTTTATTTCCTTTAAAAGCTGCGGCTAGCATAAACCACAAAAAAAAAAAAATATTTATACCCAATGACAAGACAGTTTAAGCGCAAAGTTAGGGTATATCTTGCATTCCAACGCCCATTGACCGTATCATTGATGCATCTTCATATCTGGTAGACTCGTTCGACAATTCGCACGACTCGAATATGTCAAGGTGCGAGTGCGAGTGCGCATGGTTTAGTGGCCTGTCGCCTCGCACCATATTGCCAGCTCCAGCTCCAGCCTACAACTTGTTAACAATTCGTGTAAAGTTGCCGCTCATTAAAAACTCATAAATCAGAGCAGCAGAGAGGCGGCAGAAGCAGACGCAGAAGCAGCAGAGCCCGAAGTAATTGCCGTTTCTGGCCCAATGTCAAAATAAAGGAACTCGTACCGGTCGCCGGAAATGATCGACCACCGGGGTAACAGCTGTTTTGCAGCCCGCTATGTTGGCATGGCATAGCATGCCACGGCATTGCTTGGTACTAGTACAATTTCCGCATTGACATCCAAGAGTATTGGAAGTCTCTGGATGGGTCTTTGATTAATGATAAATGCGCTCAGCGCATCCGCCGCTATGACATTTATCCAGCATCGGCCTGAGAACCCAGCCGAGGCGACGATGATGAAGAAGCCAAAGCCAAAGCCATTAAGCCGCCTCGGAGGAGTTGCCGATGCAGTCCGTTGAAGTTGCTCAGGCGCACAATTTAAAGCAAAACTAACGCAGTTAGACAACAAAACCACTTTCAAGTGGTGGTGCTGCTGTTGCTGTTGCTGTGGCTGTTGCTTTTGGCCAACTGGCTGTGGAGCTTCCCTCCGGTCCCCGTTCACCGTTCCCCGGTCCCTAGTCCCGGTCGAGGGAAACAGCTTTCTGGAAAACGGCTTTCAACTCGTTTCAGTTGCTGGCTGGCTATTGCTGTTGCTGCTGTTGCTGTTGTTGGTGCTGTGCCGTGGGTGCAGCCGTTGCATGTTGCATGCTGCAAGTACGTTCAACTTTTCCAGTTAACAGTTAGATTTTGAAATAGCCAACAGCAGCATCGGCAGCGACTTCGACTTCGGCTTGGGCATACCAGTTTCTGGCCACGGCCTGAGAACCCAACTCCAACTCCAGCGATCAAGATGCGCAATCCGTCGACGGAAGGAAATTGCAGTCCAAGTCGAGTCGCTCCATCGAAGAGCTCTTTGTGGCAGTTGCATTGCGCACATAAAATAAATACTGGTGCTGGGCAATTTTTGTGTTAAAATAAAATTAAAGCAATGCAAACGGCTTTGGTGTAACATTAACCCAAATACATAATTCTTGGCGCATTCAAAGCCAGGATCTTAGCCCACATCTCGGGCACATTAATCATTTGGCTGTGGGACAGGCCATAGCTCGCATCGGATTTGGGTTTATGGGTGAGTGCCTCCTGACGCTACCTAAAGCAGGAAGTCATTAATGGTCCAGGGAATCCGTATGAATTTGAGCGATTCTTTGGAATTTTTGTGCTCGTCTGAAGATCAGTTTTTCGGATGGGGAAGGGTATGAGGTATGTTGCGAAAAATTGGGGGCTCTGCTAGGATGATTCAGGGGAAGCTTCGTTGTAGAAAGGTTGGGGGAACAGCACGAATTTACTCCATGCCTCAGGATATGACATGAAATGGGCTGAGGCGCGTCTAATATCTTTGAGCCATTTCAAAGCAGCTTTACCCAACAGAAGCTGTCCTCAAGAGAGCATAACTTGAAATCTTGGTTGCCCAATGCTGAAAGTTCAAGAACAAAATGTTCCCATAATTTCCATTATATACCTTCAAGTGTTTAAGCCCAAGCTGTCCAGATCCTTGTGCATCAATAGCTGTGATGATAAACGCAACGAGGACTGAGGGTCAGTCCGATGTGGAACAATGCATACATCTTGTCAGCGAGAAGAGCAGCTGAGCTGGCTGGGATCGATTGACTTTTGCTGACTGTTGACAAGTTTTTGATAAGATTAATATGCCGCACGAGCTTAAAGGTTAAGCATGCAAAGCAGACGAATGCGAGGGAGCATTGCACGCGCAGAAGGACAGTCATCCAGTTGGAGCAGGAGCCTGGCACCATGTTCGAGCTACTAAATCTCTTTATCGGATAGTCTCAACGATGAGAATGGGTATGGGGATGGGGATGGGGATGGCGATGGCGTAAACAAGCAACACAATGGGGGAACCTGGGAGACGACTTTAGCGACTTATTTGTAGTAGCAGCCACTACGCACTGGCCCCTGCCTGATGTATTGTCTCTCTGGCTGGGCTGCTGGACTGCTGGGCTGCTTGGCTGCTGGCTGGTGTCTCCTCTGGTTTATGGTGTGTTGGCCCCTGTTTTGTTTATGCACCCAATGAGATCCACCAGCGATATGTATTCGATTTGTTAAGAAATGGCACTTGGTGTACCGTAACCGTAATCGAGTTAGGGCAGAAGTGCGATGATGCTGGAGCGCGATGGTGCGCGCGATTGTGACAATAGCCATGACATAATTGAGACATTATCGATGCCATGCCACTGGAAAGACTCTATTCTCGTTGCGAGCAGTAGCCGCAGCCGCAGCCGCAGTCGAACCGCATCGAAGAGAAATGGCCATCGATGGTCGCGCTTCGTTGGGTGGATGAAAATGTCAAGGTTAAATGCTTAACCTTTTGGCAAAGTAGCTGCACGAGCGGCAAACAATTTAAATGCAATTTTTGCTTAAATAAGAAATAAAATCCGAAATGCAATGCAAGTTGACTGCGACTGCAAGTTCGAGTCGTCGTCCCTGCCCTGCCCTGCCCTACCCTGCCCTGCACTGGCCTGTGTTTCTGAACGCAACAAAGCCAACAAAACTGAACAACAAATATTTGCTAATTTATCCTGTACGTGTCCTCCAACTAAGTGCACAGGTTTTAGGCCTTAAGCCGGCACGTTGGACATGTCTGTGCTGTGATGCTGTGGTGCTGTGGTGCTGTGCCCTACCCCTAGCCAGAGTCAGAGCCAGAGCCTATGCTCTGCCTCTTTTGGCCGTGTTGATTGTTTGCGTTGGACGCGCGGTGGACGCGCTGGCTGTTAAAATGCCTTTGATCTTCTGATATTTCTTGGCCTGGCCCCCAGACCGAGCGGACATGCCAAAAAGCCTCAGCCCCGACGCACGGCGGGCGTATTTAACTTGACTTTGACTGCCTCTCCCCAGTATCGGACCGGGTCCAGCTTCAGCTTCAGCTTCAGCTCCAGCTTCAGGCCCTTTTCTGGTCTCTCTGGGCCCATCCTCCCGGTCTCTGCCCCAGCGGGCAACTTGTTAAAAAGAATGTTGACTGCAGGCGACGCATGTTTTTCTTCCTCTCCCTCCGTTTGGGGTTTCGGGGTTTGAGCTTAAGTTTCTTTCGCTTTTCGTTTTTGTTTCAGGAATGGCAATGGCAATGGTCGCGCAGTGTCCGTAGTGCAAAATTTCGCTTTCATTGCTGACCATGACGCTGTGATTTTTTACCCCGTACTTAACCCAGAAATTAGCTTCGATTTTTTTCTGTTTTCGTGCAGTAACCTACCAATTGTGATGGCAACCCTGGCGGTGACCAGCCTTTAATGCATTTTCAATGATGACTTCGTATCTTTGCTTACCTGCAAAAGAGCGAGAGAGAGGGAGAGAGAGAAAAAAGGAAGGTGTTAATTAGGCTTTTTATAGTGTGTCATGACTTAAACTACGATCTGTGTCTGTGTCTGTTTGCCCTGTGCAACATTATTGGCCACAACCACAGCCCATACCCAAGCGATGATCCTCCGGGGGCCCTACATCTTGCTAAACATAAATGTCAATATTTATTTACACCGCTGCGGTTGCAATTTATTTCAAGTTTTTAATTGAAAAGGCTGTCCCTGGACTGTGGCTTCAATATGCAGCACAATGTGTCTAAGCTGCGCCTCGTAAATGTCCAGAGAGTCGTAAATTGTGCACGCACTCTGGGAGAAATACATATATATATATATGGATTTTCGTTAAATGTGCCAAGGGCATAACCTCTAAAAAAAAAAGGTTTTTCATTTTTGAACAAGGAGAAGAAAACAAAAACAGGGAAGTTACACTGAAAGGAAGCCTCTAGTTTGTAGAGGAGCTTCGCCTGGAATGTACAGTACGCTCCCACCACCTGGACTTAGGGTACTTGCCACCTCTATTATAGATAAGTGATAAAATCAGTAAAAGATATTTCCTTTAGAATAAAGAATGTATAAATTTTAAGCTTTAAAAGAAGGCGCTCTCACAGCATTTATAAAATTAGATTAAAATATGAATATTTAACTAAAATATTAACTTTTTAATGGAGAACGAATACACATTCAGTTTCTTCCACAGATTTACTTCAAGTTTCCAAAGCACTGCATTAATGACTAAACCCCGTGTAAGGCATTGCCAGCTCTAATCAAAAGCAATCTGTAAACCCATTAACTCGCTTCAATACCAAAGCTGACACACTTTCTTGAAGTGTAGTCGCCTCCCAAAAACCCACATGTGCGGGACCTGACCTCCAATTCGATGAGTGCCTGTGGCGCCTTTCGATGGCCTGGCTTTCCAAACTGCACAATTTTCGCCTACGCTGACGCCGAGTGAAAGAGACCAGAGTCTGGACAAGGAGGAGGAGGAGGAGAAGAAGAAGGAGGAGGAGGAGGCACTGCATTCCGGCCTGCAGACTCGAACCATAAATGGACACACACGATCTTTGAGTGCAGTCCAAGCTCGCCCATAAATGGAACTGGCCATTAGAAAGGTAAATTGCAGTCGATTTAATTCAATGCAGGCCGAGGGAAGTACCAATCCCAGTCGTAGTCTCGGCTCTAATTACAAGTGTTTTGGGCCAGTAGTTGGTGACCTTTTGGGACGCTTCGCTGATTTGTTTAAGTGCTCCGCACGCACTTGACGTGGGACACCTATCCAGTCCCACCCTTGAAGACGGGCCACTAATGATGATAGAGCGCCTGGGATCCACTACAAAACGATCAATCATAAAAGGGCAGTAGCTAACGGAAATACACAGATATATTTTTTTTTCGTTGAGTCAAGAACCCAAAACGGGTATCAGACACTCACTTCTGAGCACATTATCCGCAACCAAAAGTGTCGACTTCTCCCTGTCTTTTTTTTCATTCCCCCCTGCAGACTGGCCAAGTGCGTGTTTGGTTTGTATGGCAGGTTCCACTCCAAGCTTAGGCTCTTACAATTCTAATTTATATGATTTTTACGTATTTTATCCGGCGGAAGTAAACCTTCGCTGGTGTTGTGCCGTCGTCTCTTGCCACTTCTGGCTGCTTCTTTCTCCACTTCTTGGCCCATGTTTATTTGTGTTGTAAATTGCGAATGCGCCCCAAAGCGGTGCGCAGTCGCAACACTGACAACAAAAGGAGTTAAATTCAGATGGATTTTGAGAGCCGAAGGCATAGATACCCTTGAATAGTGAGTGGTAGGATATATTCATACGATTGTGGTTGGAATATCTTATGAAATGTTTGTGCCATATCTAATTAAGAATCTAGATACCTATAATAATAGGAAACTTGTGTGCATAAAATATAGAAAGATGAACATGTGTGCAGTGTCTAGACCTAATCAGATCAAAAGTGCTTCCACTTTTCTTGCCTTGCCAAACAGCTCTTCAGAATCATAGTACCCTCTTCAAGCGTACAAAGAGGAAAACATAACGCGTAGTCCCGCACTTCAATAAACAACACCAGCAACAACTATAGATACATATATATATATGTATATACACACAGACGATATACAGACTTGGGCATTAGTTGCCGGTGGCTGGCATTGCGTACGTGCCCGGACCCGGCGTCGCCATCGTCGTCATCATCGTCATGATGATGTTGATGGTTTCTTTGGGTTTACCACTGACAAAGACGACAACCACGCATCGTAAAAAGAGTTTTATGCAATTGCCTATTGTATAATAGCTCCATGTGCCAGTGTGTATGTGTCTGTGGTGCGGTGTGTGTGCGTATGTGAGTGGGGTATGTGCTCTGCATAATTTTATGATTCGCCTGCAAGTTCCTGCAACTGAAGCCAACTCAAGACCCATGTCCATTGGCAATTCCAAGCCCAAAGTCGTTGCCGAATCGATCGCCGACTTCTTTTCTTTTTTGTCATGGAACGCGTGGGCGATGAACGATGAGCAGACAGACGGCCTGGCCCAACCAGCGTTGGGGCGTGCGTGGATTTGATGCATTGATTGAATTTAACGTAATACAATTTGGTCGATGCTCTTGACCAGAAGGGCCATGCCATACCACGCCATGCCATGCCACGAAGCCATGCCACAGGGGCCCCCAGCATGAGTCAGGCGGTGATGTGGGCAGCAGCAAAGTATGATTATGTGACTAGAATTGGAATGCCCGGCCAGAGGATGGACTTTGTTGGGTGATTGGGTGAAGGCGATGGTGATGGTAATTGTAAATGGCCGGACAGCTCGGTAGCTGCCATTCAGTGTTGCCAATTTAGCCAAATTTAGGCATGCGACTCTACTGGGCTTTGAAGCTGGAATGTGATGCTTTTTTGTGAGATATATAATCGTTCTAGTTAGCGTTGAACACAATAATTAATCGCTTACAACAGAACAGCTATCGATGGGAATGAAAAAAAAAATAAAGAGACAATATACCGCAAAAATCAAAACCCAATTAGAGATGAAAGAGACCGAGCGACTAAAGTAAAGATAAAAATTCTACTGGACTTATTGCTGAATAGTTTCTTAAGGAAATATAAAAACGTTCGATAGAAGAAGAAATAAAAACCTTGGCATAGAAATTCTTATTAGGAATAGCGCTTTCGCAGAGGTATCTTCTCCAGAATTACCTTAGACCACAACCATCACATCTCACATTTGAGAGCTAACAAAGTTTGAAATGCTTGAACCATAAATCATCTCAGCGATGATCATGAAGCCTATTCGAGGTTTATCTTGATTTATTTAGTTTCCTATAATTTATGACTTCCCAAGAACATCACAAAGCGATATTTCTGGCTAATCCTCGGCGCAGCGTAATGCATTCCTGTTTAAATTATCATACAAGTACGTACTCGTACTCCCGATTCAGTGGCAAGTAGCAGACTGGACGCGAGTGGACCTTGAAATCCACCAACTACATGCAATTTAAATATACAAAAATAACTAAATCTAGACATAAAAAAAAGCGACAACAGTGCCGCGAACAAGAAGTCTTGTAAAAATGCAAATCAATAAGCAAAGTTTCCAGTTTGCCAGCAATAAAATAAATGTAAGAAGCCAGCCATAAAAACCATCGACATGAAGTTCGGCTACAGGAGTACGAGTTTTTCTCTGTTATACGAGAGAATGCGGGTCTCCTTTTTTAGTTGTTTTTTATTTTTATTATTTTTTTTTGTGTGTGTTTGTGTTTTGTGTCGCATCTGGCAGCAGTTGCAATTTGGTTTAGTACCTAGGTGTTAATTATCGCTAAAAGTCAATGGCGGACAATCGGCGAAATCTGTACAGGGGCATCTCGCATCGCGAATTGTCGCTGTCCACCATATCGGCATCGGGGGCTGTGCTTTGCATCTGTGGCCCCAAGAGAATACTTAGAGAGGAGTGGGAACTCAAGCTCGAGTGTGCAGCTAAGTGGATTGGAGTGGAGTGGAGTCCAGAGTGGTGGCTGTGGACTTGGTTGCAGGTTGCAGACCACAACACACACTCACACACACACACATTTTGCTGCAGTCGGACAGCTGTACAAGTGGCCAAGAGAGTGGCCACGATAATTAATATGAAAATATGTGAGGATAGAGCAGGACAACTCCCCAGGAACAGAACCGAACCGAACCGAACTGAACAGAACAGAACACAAATGTTTGCTGCTATTTTTAGCGGGCCATTTTTAATGAGCCCTGTCCAAAGTCGTGCCAATGCTGGAGGTTGCTGGATATCCTGGCTGCCTGGCTACTCCTCCTCTGGCCCACCCGGGTGTCCTAATTATGCGCTTATTTCTTTTTGCTTTTATGAATTATTAAAATAATCAAAATGGAGCGAGCCTGGGCATTAATTGCTTTATAATAGAGATGGAGAAAACAAATGTAGTAAGCGGCGGCGGGGGTTGGGATTGGTCACTCGTTTCTCCGTTTTGAGTTTCAGTTTCAGTTTCGTTTCAGTTTTTCGCTATGCTCATATTTCTATAATTTATTGTAATGCACTTGGGGCGTGTTTCATTTCTCGCTTTAAAATGGCATAAATATTTAAGCCATGCCCAGCCACAACCCTCACTCTGTCTCGCTGGATGGGGAACAGTATTGAGGTTGGGGTCTGTGGCTATTTAACAATTTATTGTCTGTACATTTATATATATACATATATGTGTATTCATTCCTTTATTTTCAGTTTTTGTCTGAACCTCGGACAGCGGCCACGACCACCTTGATGTTCATGTCCCGAACCCGACAACAGCGACGTCGACGATGACTACGACTTGAGGCCAATTTACTTTACTTTTCATTCATGTTGTACTACGGCGGGTACTACGGCAGTGGGAACAAAACAACAACAACAACAAAAAGAACAAAAAATAAATAAGAAGAAAGAAAAGAATAAGAGAGAAAAAACTGTAAGCTGCGTTCATTACACGTTGTTATTTGTTGTCTGCGGTACATTATTGCTCTTGTTCGCTGTTTTGCTCACCAATTAGCTGCAGTTGCAGTTTGCAGCTTTACAGTTTGTGGCAAAGCGAAAGACTCTGGCAGCGAACTTGCGGCAGTCACTGTTCTGGAAAAGCTCAGCACAAAATGGAAGAAGAATTTTCACAGAACTTGAACTTCAAATGAAAGACTCTGGCAACGAACCTGCGAGAAAACTTGAACTTCAAATGAAAGACTCTGGCAACGAACCTGCGAGAAAACCTTCTCTGGAAAAATTTGCCATGGAAAAGGGTAAGACATGCAGCTGCTCAAAGTATTTGCTACTCTTCTAATCACAGTATTTCCACAGTATGATTTCCTCAAAAAGTGACAAACGAAAGACTCTGGCAACGAACTTGCCGATGGACTTGTACCTTTTGCAGTTATGCAAACGCACTAAAAAACAGGGAGAGTGCCAAGCTTTTGTCACATAAGTTCCACTGTTCTAATCCTCACCCATTGCACAATACTTCGTACTCGTACACCCAAGAAGTCAAAGAACTACAACAGCATTTGGTTGATGATGGGACTGGAGGAGCTTGAGAATTTCTTGCTGACGCACCGGCATCATCATCATCATTATCATCATGATCTCTGACGAAGAGGCACATCAATCAAATGCCTCATTGTACATTGTTTTTACACATTTTGACTACAAGGGCCGTCACTTGAACTTGACATTTGGTGTAAGTGACTATTAGGGGAAGTGCCATGAGAAGGTTCTTCTTCTCGGTCCCAGTCCAGTCCAGTCCAGGCCAGTGTCAGAGTCAGAGCCAAGCCTTTGGCAATTAGCCGTGAATATCAATCAACGCACCATTTGAGTGGAAAAACCGCTCAGCTTTTAATTACACAAAAAGCTCTTTGTGCTGTGCTTTGTGGCTGTGTGTGGGACTTGGAGTGGCTTGAAGGCCTCCCATGTCCCCGCCCACGGTCACCACAAACGCCTCTGCAGCACACACCCGACTCAATCTTGGATGTCGATGTAGCTGTGGCTGTGGCTGTCGATGTTTGTTACCAAGTCGCTTGTTAGAATCGCATTTTCTCTCTTTCTCATATATGCAAAGCGGGCTGGGCTGTTTCTGGTCTCGGTCTTGGTCTCGGTCTTAGCCCCGGCTCACGGGTAATAAGCCAATTGGCGTTGGCCACACTACTCGTACATTTTAATCAAGCCAACAGAGTTGTAAAGCCCACGCACCATCAAAGCCAAATATGTTCCGAGGTGTCGCCAAAGCTGTGAGATGGCGGCAGCTGTCGACCTTCGAAGCGTTGACTCATGGCCCGTCCGTGTCCATAACCGACAAACAAGCTAGAACCGGAGCTGATGAAATTGAGGAGGCTTTTTGGGTATACTTGGGGGGCAAACCCGAAAGGCAATGACCAAAGATATTGCAGTGCTAAAACAAGAATTTCCTAGCTAGAATTTAGCTGTAAGTTTTGCTGAATATTTTATCTCATCCTGAACATGAAAGTTTTCTAAAGAGTGGTATACTGCCTCTTCCTGAATTGTGGTCACAATAACCTCTACACTTTTTTAGCACTTCCTTTATCCACTGACAATTATCTAGCCCCATTTTAGCCTGCTTTATTGCAGTGGACAAATCAAACACCGATATTTCCTTCTTCTTTGAGGAAACCAGAAGTGACTGTCGAGCTTAATTAACAGAAGCGACTCCGACTCGTACCTCTATGGCTACTGTTGACTATATCACTTACTGCGGTGGCTGGCTGTAGCCTGAGGGGTGTCTGTTCAGTGGCCACTGGGCATCGGTCACTGGCTGCCGGTTGCCAATTCGATTAGGCCACGCAAATGTAATTTAATAAATGCGGTTGCCCATGTTGATTAGCATGTGCGGTTTAAGCAATTTACGAGTACTGCCACGCATCCGCGCATCCACAGGATATGAGCTGGCACTCTGACAATGACAGGATGCATCAATGCTCTCTGAAGTCAAGGCGAACTCCAAGATGAACTCCGCAGCGAACTATCCGCCACTGGACACTGGAGACAGGGGAAATGTTTATGGTTATGTGCTCGCCTGCGGTGGCAGCTTCAAACGCTTGGTAATTGAATTTTAAAATGGGGCTCTACGTGCAACAGGCTCCCCATGCTCTCTGTTGTGGCAAGATTAATTTAAATGAAGTTATTAGTCAGCCCGATTGTGCTGTGACAGGGCGCAAACAAAAGACCTAGGCTCCAGCCTCAGCATCAGCGCCAGCCCCAGCCCCAGTTCCTACTCCAACT
Source organism: Drosophila obscura (assembly GCF_018151105.1). NCBI lineage: Eukaryota > Metazoa > Arthropoda > Insecta > Diptera > Drosophilidae > Drosophila > Drosophila obscura. The sequence goes on along the minus strand of NW_024542791.1, from coordinate 5,495,131 downwards.
CCTACTCCAACTGCAGTTTAAAGTGCCCTGATATGGGGATATAGGATATATGCATGTCTACAACGGGTTTTCGTCTGGCACATTGTTGTACGAGTGCTCGTAGTGGTAGTTGTTGCTCTGCATTTGAAAGTTAAATTACGGTAGCGATATCGGAGCAGACATTCCGTTAATTGGCCGCACAACAGGCGGAGATCAGGCTGCGGGTAGTAGCTGTTTTTGGTCTTCAGGAAGATATATTGGTGTTCTGAATACACTTTTTTGTACATTAATTCAGAGGTTTATGGCATCTCCCAGAAGTTTGCCCGCAGAAAGATTTGGCGCGAGAGTATATGGGAATGTATGTGCGAAATTTATTTGGACTAGGCCTTAAAATATTCTGAAAAGTTATTGATGTTCAGGAAATGAATTTCTTAGGTATGCATCAACAATATGAAAAGTATCGTTGGGAATTATTGCATTCCTTCTACACTACAGGGACTGTCTCAAACAATTTTTTAAGATTAAATGATGTACATTTTTACAATCGTTTTTATAATAAATGGTTTGTGATATTTAAAATATGTAAATGAGTTTTCACCAAAGTTTGAAGCAAATTTTGATCGCAACTGTGTGTGTTGATCATTCCGAAATGATTTATTAGTGCGCATCTACATGCATTTGGTCTGAAAATATACTGGATGATTTCTAGATTTATCTATTTGCTGTATGTGCAGGTAAATATATAGATAGGTATGGAATATATGCTTTCTTTGAGCTTTAAAAATATATTCCTCTTTTTTATATATCTTTTGGCAAGTGCAACAAATCTTCGCTGTGCCGCAGCAGAATTTCCTTCTTGATGCTTGGTTTTTCTTTTTCTTATTTTGGCTAAGTCCGCTTTACAGTTGCTACGAAAATTGTTGCAAATTGCAGTTTAAAAAGTTTCCGTGTTGGTTTTTTGTTGCTGTTGCAGTTGCGCGGCACCAACGTGGTTGGTGGCGGCGTCAGAGTCTGCGACTCGGCGGCGACTGCAACTAATATGAGTCATAAATTTAAAGGCTTAACTCGAGATGGAGGCTGGGCCTGTAGTTGAAGCTGTGCCGTTGACAGGGATTTTTAAAATGAAATAAATAAACGGCATTACAGCTAGTTATATGCAGCCAGATCAGGGTCTGGTGCGGCATAAACCACGGCAACAACAACCACAGCGACAGCGACAGAGTGTTGTGTTGGTGGCACTCGAAAGTTGAACTGTATATCTGAATCGGAACTCACTCGTTACTGGGCTGGGCCAAAGTCGTCTGGTTACTTTTGCATTTGGTTGCATGCTGCCCCTGCCCCCGTCTCCTGCATGACACGAAGCCATTTTATTGATACAGATACTCGTAGAGGCCAAATTTTGGGGTCCACCAAAAGAGCCGCTTGATGTCTGCTGTTTTTTGTTGTTTTTTTTTTTGGGCAATTCCTTTGCCACGGACCCGCAGCATGACATCATTTTGAGTTACTCCAAAATCCCAATTCAAGTCTTTTCGTGGCTGCAGCAGCCCTACACAGCGAAAAAACTGGTCGCCGTTTTTACTTTCGCTTTTGTCTTGACTTGACTTCATTTCGGTTTCTGTGCTGCTCTTTTTTGGCAGAGATGTTTCGATGGTCTCCATTTTTATGTTTTTGGGTCATCGCAAAGAAGTACCCGCGTATATGGCAATGAAAACGAAACCGAGTTCTGGTGAAAGTAGGTTGTCCCACCATCACGAAATGGAAAACGCATAACAAGTGCAAGTCAAAAGGAGGACCACATGGTCGGTGCCATGAGCACGCTGAGCGATTGTGTCATGGTTGGAGCCCACGCATCACATCGCATCGCCCACAAAGCCACCAAAAACCTCCACAGACTCTAATGATGTTAGACGCTTCGAAGACAACACAGGCACAGGTTGGCACTGACTTGGGACTTGGCTTTGGCTTCTTTTGATTTGGTTTTGAGTTTCGTCTTCGAGTGATTTGCTCATCTGGTTCGGTGCCCACACAGTTTGACTCTTTTTGGCTTTTGCGTCAGCCAGCAGAGATCAATGCGAAATGCCTATTTGTGCGAAAATTAATTAGAATTTTGTGGCTTTGAATATTGGCTGCTCTGCCGCTCTGGCTGGGAAAAGACCTTGAGTGGCAGCTCCAATCGAACCAAAGTTTGCGGTTCAAGAGACTGTGTGGGATGCACAAACTAGTTGGAGATCAGAGCAGCCAAATGAATCAGAGTTTCGACAAATGCGGCTTGGGTCATCATAAATCTGTTCAGCGGCTCCCGCTGATGGAAGCCTCGCAACATGACTTACGAATTACACAAAATGCCTTGTATCAATCTTCCATTTGGCTGAAAGTAGCTAAATCTCTTTCCCACGAGTTTCACTCGGCCATAAAACTTTAGTTTTATTTGCATTCAATAAAAGTTTCATCGACTAATGGCGCTTGTTAGCCCAGTCTTTTCTTTCCTACTGCAATCAATCGCGAAAAGTCTGTGTATACACAGCACATCAGGAGTGCCTTAGACTGAAACAAGTTTTTTGCTCGAGTCTTTTGATTTTGCAATTAAAATTTCTCCCTCCGATAAAGATCTCTGCAAAATGTGAAAGATGTGTCGCCTTTTCTGTGGAATGGGAATCACCAGCGAAGCATTCACTTGGGTATTTTGGGTCCCTTGGCTCATTTAATTGTGGCAATTTCTTTCGCCCACGCAGCGAGTGAGTCAAGCGCTTTGGCTCATAATTTATAGGCATTATTATTGTAATTTCTCCCAGACGCCGGAGACGGAGCAGATCGCACGCAAAACAATCATATATACACGTAAAGTGAAAGTTTTGCACCTTTTGCCGCACAGCAAACAACTAACAAACGCATCGGCATAAACAGTTTGAAGAAAACAAAAGTAGTCAGCCAGTCAGGCAGTCAGTCAGTTACTCAGTCAGTTTGGAGAATCTGTTAGCGAGTCAGTCAGTCAGTGCGATCCCCCCAAAGATGAGCCACGAACTCCAACCAAAGTACAACCCACGACCAGAGCAAAGACAATGGCTTTCAAATGACTGGCAGCAACTCGTATCTCCAACCAAAACTGGCGCCGACTGACTGACAAATGAGAGCTGCAGTAGTTGCTTTTTTCTGACCAAAACAAAACAAAAAAAAAAATCAAAACAAGACACAGCTAGAGATCTCCTACTGGCATCATCAATAAGCCGCAAGCAATTTGCGGCAAAAGCTGTGGGCAAAAGATTTCGACAAATATTCGCATGCCCAATGTGCGTTTGCCTTGGCCATAAAAATCACTCTCAAGAGTCAAACAAATCCGCCAAAAATCTAAACAATACCAGAAAAACAAATGAAGCTAGTCTAGCTTCGAAGAATTTAATACCCTTAAAGATATAGATATATTTTATTATTTTATAGAAAAATCTAAACGTAAAGCTTTCCCAAAGCTTATCTTCAGAAAAAAAAAACTTGTTCGCCCAAAGACTTGCTTTTCGATAGATATAAGCCTATTGAATATATATGAATTAGTGATTCGATTGAAGCAGTTCCGACTCATATATTTCTTGCAGCAATTCTAAAAAGGCCTTTGACAAATTTCAGCCAGAAACATGTTTATTGAATACCCTATATTTTTTGTGACCTCAGCCCTAAGCCCAGCTTCATTTTTGTCACTTTTTGGGACAATTGTAATGCCTTGAAAAACTCTTTCTTTGGACAAGCGAGCAAAAGTGTGTCAAGACAGCATTTGAAGCAATTATTTGTCATATTTTCTATTTGTGTTTGGGTTTCGTCTTCCACAAATGAGATGCAGAGAAAATAAACAGCATTAGTGGAGAGCTCATGACCAAAAATCCCAGTGACAAGGCGTCTTCGGGCTCGCTTCCATCTGCGTATTCATCTTCACCAAACTCTCGACTCATCAAATCTCACAATGACTTTGGCTTGGGATTTTTGCACAAATGAAAGTGAACGTTTCTTTTTGTTGTTTCCACTTTTTGTTTTCAACACTGCATTTGGGTGGAAAAAACGGAAATTTGTCATGTAAATTTTTGTATGCCAGCGTTATTTGTGTCAGTGATCTCAGGTCTTTTTCAGCTGGAAAATGGTGTGGGAATCTTTTTTTTACTTTGTATTGAGTATGTGGGGGAGACTCACTCAATTTGTTTGGAAAAGGTCTTGACACTTGTTAACTTTGTTTTTTATGTAGTTAAGCTTCAAGTATTAGTTATGGTTTTTTTTTAGATTATTTTTTATTACTAAATTAAAAATACTTTTCTAGTTTTTATTCAGATAAACTGCATGAAATGTGGAAATCGTCTCTAGGATTATTAAAAAATAGTTATTACTTTTTGGTTTGCTTTTTTACAATTTTTTCAAACTATACTTTCTGTATAATTCAAATAAATCATTTTCGAAATTTGTTAAATTTTTGTTTTGTCTCTCAAAACTCGTTAAATTATATTTGCACTTGTCACCAACTGGCACTCATCTCTATCTCTCCTAAAAATCCCTCGAATTGAAATGCTAATAAAAATGTTTTATATGATACTTAAAATTTGCACTTAGAAGTATCCAAAAAAGTTGTGCTCACCATTTTATTCATCAACTGGCGGCCAAAATCAGTTCATACTGCCAACAGCTGCCAAACGAAGATCGACGCCAGCAAAAAGCGTTGGCTTTTTTCTTCTTTTGGCTTGGCTTTTGCTGCCGTAGCAGCTGCCAAAAGCGATTTGCCGTCAAAAGAAACACACAGATACACAGGCACACACTGGATATATTTCTTATTTGCTGGGATCTAACGATATTTCACGCTTTTCTTGGAACACTTTTGATTGGTTTGCGCGCGTTTGGTTTTTTGGAATTTTCACAAGGTAAAATTGAAACAATTAACAGACGCCTGACGCAAACTTTCACTGCAATTCAATAAATATTTGTTGCTTAGATTATGCGCTCAGGCAGCAGCGTCTGCAGCTGGGTATCCGCCAACACACAGGTAACACTGTCTCTGTGCACACACACAGGCTGGTATACACTCGGTGCTCGGTACACACTGTACACACTTCGTAGGAGACCCGTTGGTAGAGAGAACCGCACCGCACGCGCGCTGAAAACGAACTGAAATGTGAAAGAGCTTAAAGCCACTGCCGATCTTCGTTGCGACTTCAAACTTGGCTTAAACTGGGCCTGTATGTGTGTGTGTGTGTGTCTGTGAGAGAGTGTTTTCTTTCACGGTGTTCGTGTGTGTTTATGTGTATTGGCTGTTAGGCAACTTTGCTGCCCACACTCGGCCCAGACGCTCTCTGCCCGCTCTGCTGGTCCATTTTTGGCCTGGACCGCTCGTCGCCAGCAAACCAGGCAATAGTTTTTTTTCCTCTTTTTTTCTTTTTTTTTATAACCAAGACGCCTTTGCAGATAAAAAAAAACCTATACGATTTGTGGCTAGCTTTTGATATTTTGTTGCTTGTTGGCTACCAAGTTTTCAGCTTGCTTTGACTTTTGATTGACGTAATTTTTGCGCTTGATATTCAGTTGAATTTCTTGTATTTCCACATTTAACCGTTTTGGTGTCAGGCGCACATTACACGCCCACAACACCCACACATATGCATATTTATATACACAATACACTGACTAATTGTGGGCGTGTATCTGCCTCTTTCTTAATGTTTCTTAAACATTTTGTTTCAACAAGAGTTTTGTGAACTTTCGCTGTGGCGCGGCACGGAACTGCTCGGATCGTGTGGGAGTGAAACCCCTATATGTAGGGTGTATAGCCATTGACTCATTCGATTTGCATGGCTGGCTTGCTTGCTGTCTTATGCTAATTAACCAGCTTAAACTTTGGTATTTAAGAGTTTTCCCCACCGAAAACGAAAGACTTAGGCAACGAACCTCATAGCTTTTGCTGACCAACAGCTGACCTTGCAGTGGGGGCCTGGACTATGTATATCAGATCGGGGCTGAGTACCCCATTTGGAGGGTCCCTGGCCCTATCGACACGGCGATCTTTATTGCAATGAAGTAATTTCCGCATGTAATGGGACAAGCGGCAGCAGCAGGAGTAGGCACCAGAATATCTCCCATCTTACGGTAACCCTTTTCTCTTTTGGAGAACGCCCCGTTTTGCACATTAATTTCTACGCCCCGCAATTATTTCATGCAGCAAATGAAGTATGAAGGAACATTAACGCAAAACGTGTGCCACATACCAAAAATGGGGTTAAAAAAAAACCACTAAAACAAAGTAAAAAATTAACAAGAATAATTAAAAATGCAAGCTTTGGGAATGCCAATGGAAAAAAAACCAAGAAAAGGATGAGGCATGACGACCTCCTGGTAGAGTGGTTTTTGCAACAGTTGCTGGCGTATTCGTTTTGGCCAACAGACAAAAGAGAGCCAATGCTCAAAGTGCAGTAAAACTTTTATTTGATCAAAAATAAAACCTGCTTTAATTGCCTAACTGTTGATGGCTAACTAAAAAAGGCAAAAACAAATTGTTTATTTAACAATTTTCTTCATTGAAAACTGGGTACAATTCAATTGAAGAACATCCAAAAAATATATGGGGGTAGTTTAGTTTAGTATCGAAATAAAATGCTATGTCTGCGAAAGTTGTACAAAGAATGAGTTAAGAAGGGCGCTTTTTTTTAGCAATGAATTCTGGAAAGTATATCAAAAGACAATGCTCAAAAAACATAGTTTCTAGCTCCGTTTAAATCATATAATTATCCTGCATTTATCTCAATCTTCAAGATTCCAAAGTAAACTTCAAGTCATAGCTGTGTTACCTTTGCCTTTAGAGTGCATTCACAGCCAAATCAAGCAAACTGCAACAGCTGCCATATGTGCCGCCACAGCGGCAACAAGTGCGGCTAATTTCATGCAAGTCTGATGTCTGATCGGCCACAGGAGGGGCTGAGAGACTGAGAGAGACTGAAGACTGAGAGCAAAACCCACACGCGTCGTCTACACTTGGCATATTTAACACATTTAATGAAAAATCAACAAAACATCAGTATTTATGATGGGCCAGGCCAGTCGATTCGACTGGGACTTGGAGTTGGTCTAGGGACTGCCCTCATTGTTGCTTCAGCTTCGAGGCGCCACATTGCCAGCCGCTGGTCCGCTGGTCCGTTGCTCCGCTGGTTGTGGCTTTATTAAGTTGCTGTTGTTGTGGCCGGTGCCCGGACCTGCCCAAAGTTGTCTGTTTTTATTAATAAGTCATATTTTTATATGGTTCAACCAAGAAGGTAGCCCCAGAAGCGGCAGCAAAGGCACGATAATTTATGTTGTTTGCTCGGGCTTCGAGGAGGATGACAAAAGTTGCAGCCGGACCAAGGGCAACAAGCGGCAGCCAGCTAGCTATGTGGGCTTATTCATAAGTCACTTACACACTCATTCACTCACACACTCGGGGCACTCATTCATTCATAAACAACCCAAGCAAAAGCTTAAAACTCGAAGCTCATTTTGTGATTAATTAAATGCAACTTTGCTTCGGTTTGTATACTCTTAAAGAGAGTTTTATGATTGCGACTAGATGTTTGCAAGGCAAAGGAGAAAGCCATACGTGAACAGCATCCTTAATTTCTAAAGATATTCAAGGGAAAATATTCCTATTCCCTTTCTGGATGTCACACCAAATCATTCATACCCTAGCTATCAAAAACAAAAATCCATCTCCAAGTGTAGCAAAATCTGCGACTTTCAATCAGACTTATTTTCTTGAATTTTCTTGGCGTTATTATGATTTTCGCTGTTGAAAAAGTGTGCCACTGCAACAGAGAGACTGAGACATGCAACAGGTTGCTGTGATGTAAGTGTTTATGGTTATTTACAACTTTTTTATGTCTTTATTAACATTTTATATCTTCTTATTTTTTTCGTAACTCTGTTAGTGGGCGAAAGTTTGTTGCCCAAGTCGTTTGCCGTGGGATGGATGATGCACTTTGCACCTGGCGAACCAGAAAGTCACTCAAACGTGGCCAATTGGCCTCCGGATAAACCCAAAAAAAAAACAACTGTGTCAAAGTCCTACTAATTTTGCGGGTTCATAGTCATTTTCCATTTTCGCGAAAAACATTTGCAAAAATATAATTGCAGAGTGGAAACACACAAAAAATTCGCGAAAAAGTCAGAAATAGTCCAAGCATTACGCAATCATTTAAACATCTAAATTCCAGTTTCAGTTTTCAGCACGAACAAATTGCAGGGCGTCAACGAATTAAGCAAATAGCAATAGCCATAGAAATGTTTGCTAATTTTTTTGTATTTTATCATGTGTTTTGTTTTTGTTAGTTTTAATTTTGTTGCCGGCACAGTTTTCACTCTTTTCAACTCTTTTTCAGCTGTTCAAATGTTTGAACATTGCACAAATATGATAGTATCGAGATCGGGGGAACGAACGTACACTTGAGAGACAAAACGAGAATCGATTGTTCCGCTGGCGAAATATCGAGCGTAGTGCACACAATGCCGTGCGCCGGCAGACTGACTCTCTGGATCTCTCTCTTTCTCTCTGTGTGTCTCTGTCTCGGTTGCAGTTACGATCGTGTTGGCCAAGTTAACAGGCCTGGCCAACAGCTGACATACAGCTCTATGGCTCTCTATGGGGGCAAACCTTAGAAAAGGCAAAAACTAGTTTCGTTTAAGTGCGGAATGGCATTTGAAAAATCAGTTTGAACGTATAACAGTTTCAGATTGAGAGAGACAGAATGGCCAGTGAGAGGGAGAATCAGTGAGAGAAAAACTAGATAGAGAGAGAGACACACAATCAAAGTGGCAGAGACACCGAACTGAGCGACTGACTAATTTGTTATAGCTATTGTATTTGTCAAGTCAACTGATAAATTGAGTTGATATTGAAAATAAATTAATTATATCTTCAAAAAATGGAACAGCGGATTTTCATTGGGATTAGGCAAGCATTGAAGTTGGATCTGAAGCCCGAAGCGGATCTTGTACTTGTGGATTAAAAATTATGATTTCAATTTTGATTACCTTTCAAAATGAGGTCACAATTGTATATAAATGCGTCATGGCATACTTCTAATATGAATTTATAAATAAATTTATATAGAATTCAGCTTGCAACTTGTTTCTGCTGCGATGAAAAGAGTTCTACTTCAAAAATCTTGCTTAATTCATGGGTATAAAATAGCTAATCAAATTCACATAAATAATAATCATACAATACTGGTAATGCTTCTTCTAGATGTTTTATACAAATCGTTTCCAGTTGAGCATGTCATTAATTTTATTTTCCTGTTTTTCAAGAGAACATCATCAATTAGAGGATGGCTTTATTAATCAAGTCAAGTGCTTATCAGAGCTGATATCAAGGCGATACGATACTGAAGAAGTAGGCCAGTTGGCGGAATCTGCCAGTGGTCGGAAATTAATGATGGGGTCTTCATCAGCAGGTGGGACTACATTCAAGTATTTTCTTATTGGATTTGATTTCTTATTATGCCTTGAATGGGCTGTTCGAATGGATACATGTAAGTAGATAAATCTTCTGTTCATTAAATAAGCTTCATTGATGTTCATTTCCTAAAATTATACTGCATTGAATCTTCGTAATTATACTAGTTTTGGATGGGTAACAAGAACACACACATCGATAGTATAGGAAAGATATTTACCATTAAAAGTATGAATAGGATTCTTTAAAGCTTTTTCAAATAGTTTTCCTCTCTCCCATTTATCAATAATGTTTTATTTTATTATTTATTATATTTATTATTTATTTTATTTTATAATAGCAATTTTGTTTACCTATTTTTTAACAAAATAAAAAGTTTTGTTGCACACCTTTTATTTTAATTGCTTTAACGTTAAAATGTTTTACTTGAACCCGTTCCGCCTGTCTTTTTTTGTACACTTTAACATTTAACTTTTATTAGAAATGCAAAAATGTAACGAATTTTGTACGCTCAATTTGAGTCACGTTTTAAATTTTTGCTCAGATCCTTTGGCCGATAAAAAAAAAGACTTTACTTGTGCTTTCAGTTTTTTGGCTTTTGGCCAGCTCCAAAGTCACGTTTCCCCCATAGACGCCACGTACGCATCATGGGGGTGCAGTCGCAGTTGCAGAACCAGTCGCCAGTATACTCGTATGTACGGTTTATGTTATTTGTTTGCTAATTTATTTATGTTTATGATTTTTACTCCATTTGTGGAAATAGGTAAATGTTTAAAGCGGAGCTGCTTTGGGAGGCTTGCATAAGTACTTTAAATAATTGCCAGGCCAAGGCGCCCATATGGTATGCTCATACATACATATATGCGGTGGGCTTCCCTTTCCCCCCGTCATTATGATTTATTTGACTTATACCGCTCTACCCCGCCGATTGCATTGCATAAGCCTGACTGTTGACGGTGCTGCCAAAACGATGACGTTATGCGAGGCGCGTGCTAAGGCGGCTCTGACGCGGCTTTGAGGCGGCTCTGGGGCTCTGACCTAAAAAGCTCCACCACTACGGTAGTTTGACGCCAACGCTGACAACGCGGCCGGAGCGGCAGTTGGCCTAAACAGAAATGCAAAATGCAAAACTGAAAATGCAACCAAATGGAATCATCAGTGAGGGAAGTAGACGTTGGCATACGCTGTACAAATGGAACTGGAATATATTCCCTTTGGTGTGGTGCCTTTGGGAGTTCTAGCTAGTGGATTTTGTAAGGCATTAATATCTTAGAGTTCTCATTTTATAAGTATCACTAGTTATCCTAAAACATACCCCAAACTATCTCCATCTCCCCCTACTTTTTAGTGGGACTTCAAAACTCATCCCACAGCAGACAATACCCGCTGGGATAGTGTATATTCTGAATGCCGAGAGCATTGAGCGTAAACAAGTTGGCCTGACAGTGCAGTTAGACATTAGATGGTTAAGTGATGAGCCTGTTGAGCGCGTTGCTTGCCAGCTTTTGCAAATTACCTGGGATCGGCTGTGGATCCATCCGACTGCGACTGCGACTGCAACTACGACTGGCCGAAAAAAGCGCCGCCAGCCAAGTACCGTTGGTTGCCACACCAACCTACATAGCCGATGGAAAGCGGCAAATGCCACACGACGCACGAGTGCGAGGAATGTCATAGAAGCTCTAAAGTTTCCAGGGAGACTACACGGCTATCTCGTACTCCTAATTGAAAAATGCGTAGGTTAATTCGCCAGAGCCAGAACCACAGCCAGAGAGGAGTGGAGTGGAGAGGAGAGGGGTGCTTTGACTGGCTTAGAGAGAGGGTCAAGCTCCGGCCAATGCACGGATGCAGAACTCTTTGCATTTTCCACAACAGATTTTCCCTGGCATTGGCACGCATCTTCGAGACAGGCCCAGCCGGATCAGGCTAGGGCAGCAAAAGAAAAACCTGTTTTCTCTGTTTGTTTGTCCATTTTCCTGCCACATTTGCCCCTGCCCCTACTTTTCCCCCCCTGTGCATTTGTTGTTTGCGCTCATTTTCGTTACGTACGGAAAGGAAAAGGCATTGAAAGAACCAAACAAGAAGTATCTACGAGCTCGCCGTAGTTGTATCTTTTGGCCATTAGGAAGAGTCCAAGAAAACACTGACACACACAAACACACTCTAACACACACACACGCATGGAATGCTAGCGGTTATGGAAATTCCTTTGAAGATACTTGCTTGCACGCACACACACAGAGATACACAAACAAAGGATGTGAGGAAGCAAGAAGTCAGGCAGTAACAGTGGCAGCGGCAGTGGCAGTGGCAGCGGCATTCAGGCAGGCAGGCAGACAGGGAGAAAAAACAAAGAACAACATCTACCAAGTGTTGTTGCTTTTGGCACTTGGAAGGCAATGAAAATTGGCCGTTTTCCTGCCATAGATACAACACTTGCCCCATGAGGTATCATCAACCTCATCATCATCATCATCTCCATCCCGATCGTAATGATGTTTGTCTGGTAGCCACTGAAGGCATGACACTGCCGGTTTATTTTCCTTTTTTTAGGGTATCACCACTGCCACTTTTCTGTTCTGTTCTGTTCTGTTTTGTTTTGTTGTGTTCTGTGCATGCCAATAGAAATTCGGTTTCGAATTTGTATTTTATTTCCTTTATTCTGTGGAAAAACGCCTAATCAGCATTTTATTGTTGTAGCTACTGGGGGCGGGGGGACGACGGGACTCTCACAGATTGAGAGTGAGAAAAAGTAGCGTGACTCGAAATGGAAATGCCTACATAATTAGAATATAAATGGCCATTTTGTTGTGGTATCTTGAGCATGCACGCTTATGACTATGTAGATCATGTAATTGCCGGTTAAACTTGGCCTCACAGTAGCAATGCATTTCCTTATTGCCGAATCGGAATCAAAAGACTTGGGCAACAAACTTGCCAAATGTGGGAATTGTTTTTTGAGCAGGGGTGTTCACAGAGAGTGCTTTGATCGTTGTAATGTTGGGGCTGTGAAAGGAAGACATAGGATTGGAGCGGGCTTTGATTGAGAGATTAAGGCAAAGATAAGATAGTTTTAAGGGAAATTAATAATTTAATTCTCTTGCATTCAAATTCCCTCAAAGAGCTGCTTACCTTTAATAAGTAACTGCATTGGCCACAGTCATCGTCGCTGTACCGCTCATAGAACAGTTAGAGAACAAAAGACTTAGGCAACAAACTTGAATAAATTTACAGCCGACTGCACAATAATCAGAGAGCGAGAGAGAGAGAGACACAGATAAACAGATGGAAGACTGAGGGATTGAGGTAGAGTGCAGCATTCTTGGCTCTTTACCAATTAATCAAACGGCTAAAGAAACGGTAAACGAAATTATGTAACTAATGCAACAACTACGCCCTGCCCTGCCCTCCCCTTGAACAAGCAGCAACAAGCCTATCGTCAGCGAAGCGTTTGACGCCACTAAACTGTACAACATTTCCAACACTTGGCTCGAGGGCAGCCCCGGCTTTCGGGTTGGGTTTTTGGAGATGGGGGAATCTGGCAAGAAGAAACTGGTGGAAGGAAACTGGTAACTCGTAACTGATATGCATGCGCAGAGCGTGTAAATAATTAGACGAGAACTGGCCCAAAGACAAAGGCCGAACCATGATTAAGAAGTTCTTCATGCAAAGCAGGGCCCATGTCCCGCGGCGTTCTGTTGGGGTATGCCTCGAATATGAGGGAAGATGGTTTACCAGAGTACTAGAACATTTGAGATTACTTATCGCTATGACAGTGCTGGGTATCTTAGCTGGGATTACGAGGGTATTCAGCATTCCATCTGCGATTAGAATGCCTTCGAAGTTCTTGCCTTTCATTCCTGTGGCAAAAAAATAACAAAAAGGAATTTAACTGAAGCATAACTTAAGCGGCAGCAAAAGTAAATTTTTATGGTTATAACATTCATTTGCCCGTAATTATGAGCACTGAATGAAGCAGAAGAACTGCCGCAGAACCACAAGAAGTAGAAAAGGCGTAGAAAAGCTCATTTTGTAATTAGACAGGGACCAGGGGCTACCAGGCAGCTGCGACTATTGCTCCTCCCCTCCTCTCTCTCTCTCTCTCTCTATGGTTCTGGCACTGAGACGGGCCAATGAACTGCTCTGTCCAACGAACTTGATTTGGTCTACGGGTTCCGGGATTCCTTGGTAGCTGCTGTACGAGCAGTCTGTGTGTCTGAATGCGTATGCAAATGGACCCGCAAAAAAGGTCAACTGTGGCACAGAGAGACAGTCTCGAAAAAACAGCGGCAACAATTACAAAATATGCGTTAAAAATGCAGAGGCTGCCTGAATCGAACACGACCCGCAACGAGCGCAAAGAAAGAAGGAAAAAAAAATACTGAAATAATATGGCCACAAATCGTGATAAGCAATGCCGGGGCAGAAACTTATTGGCAAACATTGGCCAACAACAAACACAGCAACAAAAGTACGGCAAGAAAGAAGGGTTGGCCTTTGAAGACCAAAAAAATACTCTTAAAAATTCTTAAAAATTAAATAATAATAAATGAAATTCTTATGCATGACTTTGACTGTTAGCGGTTTTGCTTTCTATGCTTTAAAAAGTTACAGCCCCATGGATTATGGTCTGTACAAAGGAGCATGTCTATCTGTAAGTAAATGACTGTAAATGACTGAACAAAATAATTCACACTTTATCGGTTCTTCCTCCTTTATTCCTTATCTACATGGCAAACAGCTGGTCAAAATCGTAATACATTCGGCAAGGGTATCACAAAAAAAAAACAGGCTTGGCCTCCCCAGCAGCAACAGCAACAACCACAACAATCAAATGGCCAGGACAGCGACTGCAACAGCGGCAGCATTTTGTGAACCACTCTATTTATCAGATACAGAGGGGGAGTGGATTGGGAATGGGGTGGGGTGGTGTGCTGGGGGGTAGAGTGCTGGTTGGCCGGGCCAACTAGTTGGCTCAATTGCTATGGCCAGTGTACATATTATTGAGCGATTTTTAGTGCCGCGGCCACGCCGCTCTCTGCGCTCATATTTTTGTTGATGGCGCGCTGAAAGTCAACTCGAAATCTCCACTACATGTGTGTTAGTAGTAAAAGTTGTTGCAGCTCAGCTGGGGCAGAGACTGAGGCAGATACTGGGACTGCGACTGCGGCTGGGACTGGGACTGCGACTGTGGCAGAGATCGAGGAGTGAACGACCATCAAGGTAAGACTGCAGCAAACAATGGCCAAAGCCGCACGTCGTCATCGTCGGCGTCGTGCCCAGCTCCAGGTGAATGTGCGGCTGAACCCATTCCCCAAACCCACTCCCTGGTAGACCCCGCCCGGTCTTGTGGGGTGTAGCCCCAGTCTGCCCGCAGAATTGTAACGCGTTTTGGTTTTAGTTTTTGTTGCTGTTGTTGTTGTTTTTTTTTTCGTATTTGTTGAACCCCGGCACACGGCACTCGCCACTCGGCACTACGGCACTCTTATTGTTTTTGCTTATTTGTTTCTACGTATTAATAACATGTTGGCCGCAATCGCTGCCTGTTTTAAAAATATGCATACCCACAGAGGATGGACGGTGAATGGGGGGGGGATGGGTAAAGAGAGAGGACCAAGAGAGGGCACAGGGTCTAGGGTTTTTTGTTGGGGAACTATGAAAGGATTTCCACACAGAGATCTCAGAGGCACGGAGTGCGTGTAACCGCCCTGACTAGAGTCTGTCTGTCCGTGTCTACTAATAATAGTAATACACGGCCAATAATAAGTTTTAATCATCATGATAATGGTG
The DNA here is from genome assembly GCF_018151105.1 of Drosophila obscura. Lineage (NCBI taxonomy): Eukaryota > Metazoa > Arthropoda > Insecta > Diptera > Drosophilidae > Drosophila > Drosophila obscura. The sequence goes on along the minus strand of NW_024542791.1, from coordinate 5,479,920 downwards.
TGCTTATGGTAAGTTCCTCTCTGCCCAGAATTCGGTCTCAGGCCACGAGAAGTGCGCTTTCAGCTGATGTCTCCATAAAATTTGTTCTAGCCGATTTTTATACATTTTTGCTTTTACGGCACAACCAAAGCCAGAGCCAGAGCCATAGCCACAGCCACAGCCTCAAAGCTGAAGCTGTTGACGTGGGCGTCATATTTGGACTTAAAGTTGCTTAACCATGTTGCCAGAGAGTTGCATTGGCATCTGCTAGAAAAATCTATAAACTCTCGAACATATTTTTATGGCTATAAGCATCTTGATATTATTAAACAGGAAATTCCCATTAAGATGCCAGAATGTTCGTTTTCTTCCAAGAATCGGTTTCGATTAGGATTTTTATTGAACTCATTAGGAAATTCCTTGCGCAAATAAAACTGACTTTGAGATGGCATCACGGCTAAGCTACAAGTTCCCCTTTGATCAGCTCTCTTTCAGTTCTTTATAGTCTTTAGCTCTGTATACCCTTGCGGAAGGTTTTTTGCTTCTCCTTTTCTGACTTTCTAGAAAGTTGTTTGCCTGAGACACTGCAAGAATATATTAAAGTCTCCTCTTTCTTTATGAACTTATGAAATTTCCATAAGTTTCCAATTCGCTGTATGAATCACAAATTCTTGGTGAATGTCTTTTAATATGGATATTCCTTTAAATTGAAAGTTTTTATTTAATATATGTTTCGATGGGGCTTACTGTTTGTATATATACCCACTAATACTTTGATATTACAGAAATAAATTGAATATATATCACAGAAACCTATTTAATCATAAACTTCTAAATGGCTATATGAATCACCAATCTATGATGGTTTTTTTTCTATAAATTTATTCAGCCAAAATGGTTAGCTTTTTATATGGATTATGATAGAACTTATTTGGTGGTACATGCATCATTAATTTAATTTCACAATTAACTTTTGACAGCAAACAAGGCAAACATACTGAATCATATATGGAATCCAAAAGATGTACAACAACTTAATACAGTATTTTTAAGTGTTAATAAATTTAAAAATAAAAATGATTTGTCGTTTAATCTAGAAGTTTCTTCACATTATAAAATATTCCTCAGTCTCTAACCTTTTTTATACGTTTCCTACATTTCAGAAAACAAAAAAACAATTTTTTTCTTAAATCCGCATTATATAAGCCATAATAAATATCTTTTACAGTTACAATTCAGCTTTTGAAGTGGGTGGATATAATAAATTTTATATAATATATACACACCAGTATTGCGACAAATGTTCGCAATTAAAACGGTGCCAATGAAGGCTTTGTTCCGTTCGAAATTGAATATCAAATGTCAGAACAGAGCGTAAACTTGCCAAATGCCAAACTGGTTTTATTTTTGCCCAAAAAGCCACACATTTGCATGCAAGAAATAAATGAAATCAATGCACATACACACAAACACACACACCCATAGTACATACATATATAGCATGAGGGAGATACGCGAGAGAGATACCAGAGACAGACCCCCAAAGTGGTTTGCCTTGGTTAGATATATGGCTCGAGAGTGCACAGAGTTCGCTTGGACATTAGAAACCCGTACAGAAAGACAGCTGATCAGGCTGCTGCTGACGCATCTGCTTCGGCAATTTCATTAAAGCGAACAGGTTAAGAGTGGGTTTTTTTTTGCTGTGTGTTCTGTGTTTTGCTGTGATGAAGTTCAAGTGGGTTCTATAACTACATTAATAACTATTGGTGACCTTAATTACGGCCACATAGCCCTCCTCTGAAACGAAGTTCGAGGCTGAGACAAACAGAAAAACTCAAAGGCAACAAACTTGCTGAAAAAAATTTTCTCTGTCTAGCACGGAGGCAGCATTAAAGTTTATGACAATTTAATTAGTTTAATCGATGCGATGAGATGAGAAGCCGGTGGTGGTGGTGGTGGTGGTGGTAGTCGGTGAACGGCTACCTGCTTGGATATTTATGGAAAGCATAAAACTTAAGTGTTGCATAAGTTGGGAGCCAACGATGGGATCGGATAGGATCGGTTGAGGCTGGTACTGGGGGTCTTTAAGCTGCTTTAATAGTTTGCTTTGGCTGGCCGATGATTAATGCTTATTGCCCATTGCCCTTTCAGCATTCTTGGCTATCTCCTATACACTCGCACACATAACTGTAAATCGTTAAAGTTATTAAACGCAATTACTGTCAATAGTATTGGGTATTTTTTGTTGTTCCTCTCGTCGTAATGAATTGCACGAATTTCGCTGTTTGAGGCCAAGAACCAGCCAAATGCGAAAGTTCAAAGACACCCAGAAAGAAAGACTGTAAGTAGACCTAAACAGAGGGAGGGAGATGTGTATCATTCATTTGCCATTAACAAAATATATTTATTTTACGCCTTTTCGTTTTGTTTCGATCGAAACCATGGAAAGCTCTTAATAGGATTTTGTATTTTACATATGTTTCGTTGCCGCCCCAAACATACGTGCCTCGAAAACGTGAATGGGTTCGATCTGCCCCGATGATGTGTGCGGAATAAATTTTGATGATCTCATGTCGCATCGACTCCAGGGCGAAACACTTAAGGTGACATAAAAATGCTTGTGGGAAAACTGACCAAGATCTGGGCAGAGCAATTAAATGGGGGACGGAGACACAAAGATCTTTGCTCTCGAAAAAAGGGAATCGCATCGTAAAATTTATACGCGCTGCGACAAAGTTTTAATGTTAGGGTAGTCCAGAACTATAGTTAAGGTCTATGGACATTAAAATTTTATTACAAACGCAAGTAAGTCGGAGGCACTTTTATTGCCTGGGGATTTTGTTCTATGCTGGCATTAAAAGCATTTAAATTTCATTCGGATATGCGAGATGGTAGTCAGATAATGTTTGAAATAAATACTTGAAAAGTATGCTATTTCAACGACTTTCTTTATTGCTTACAAAATTGTCTTAAATACATAAATTAATTGCATTTGGGGCTTGGGCACTTGGCCAAATGATTGCATCACTTGTTGGTTTTTTACACCAGAAAAAACCATTTCACAAATTCATGAAATACCCGCGACAGACAGTCTTTGGCTTGGACTTCCTTTAAGATATTTTTACAAGCGACGAGTTACCAAAAATAGTCAATTAGCAAATGATTCAGTTCGGGTTTATTTTGATTATTTATTGACAGTCGGCTGTTATGTGCTCAAGAAAACAGAAATCTCGAAAGAGAGAGAGAAAGAAGCTGAAGAAATACAGAAAATAAAGGCAGTTTCGTAAAGAGCCCAGCCCAAGCCCAGTTGAGTGCAGTGCAAGCCGGGTCCGGGCCGGTCCATAAATTCCAACAGCTTTCACTTGACTTGTCGCCATGTAAAGATACACGATTATTTATTTAATTTTTTGTTGTATTATTTTGTGATATTTTTTTTTCTTCGCTCTTAAGTATTTATTTATTTAGTTAGTTTTATTTGTGGGGAGGCAGTAAGTGCATCATGTATTTTCGTGCTGTAAGTTGGATTAAGCCAGCTGATTTGCCACACTTTGGTTTTGAGCACGTCAAGTTCGTGCCTTAAGTCTTTCGTTTCGCTTGCCTGGTGGCCCGTTGCCACGGATCTGTATGCCTATAGCCCTGCAGCCACTGCTGCCCCGTTGCCTCACATCTGGATACCTATACCCAACGGTTGGTGGCTGCTGCTGCTGCTGCTGGGGGGTATGGTAATAATCATTTTGCACGGGGCAAACCGCTCCTCTGTAGCACTGTTGGCGGCATGCAACTTTGTAGGTAAATTGCGCTTAATGATTATGTTCAACGGACTCTACAATACATATGAGCATATATATATGTAGATACATATATGTATACACAATATATGGCATGGAGGTGTTGGTATTTATGTTTCTTTCTGTCTGTCTTCGATCCTGCGTGGTCTTGGAGGAGGCGAACGCGAACCTCATCAGGAGTATGGGCTTAATTCAATTAGTTGGCCTACCGCTGCAATTTATTTTTATAAATAATAAAATTACTTAATATTAGGTCGAACCTGCCTTCTGCTGCCGCTGCTGCTGCTGTTGTTTTTGTGTCGTGCCCAGCCCCGATAAATATTGAGTGTTTTTTATTTATACTTATTTTCATACTGATTTAAATTCAAGGCTGTGGCCATTCAGGCATTACGGCAAAAATTTGTTTGCAATTCTCTGCGACGCTGTTTTGCGATTACTCTTTTAAAAAAATCTGCCAAAAACTAGAAAAAAACGTGTCCGCATAGTTGAAAGACCAGATAACTCTCTGCGTTATTATTATGCAAAAAGATAAGTAAAAAAGAAAACCAACAACAGATTTGAATGCTGTCAAATAAAGTTTTGCAAACAACAACACGCCTTGGAATTATTTAAATGATAAACAAAAGCTCAGGTATAAAGGAAATAAATTAAAAAAGATATATTTTATATAGGGAAACAAACTTGACCCAGGAATTATTATTCTGCCACTCAACATTAAAAATAATTGTCTAGACAAAAAATGGATAATTAATACTAGTGAAAAAATCGAATAACTACAAATTTATTTCTCATTTGCCGCCCTCAAGTATTTTGCAGTTACTGTTTGACCTTCGAGGGGCGGTAGACATTACCGTCGCACATCAATGAGCAGCAAAAGCTATACGAAAAAAAAGCTTTATATGAAAAATATCGTATATATATCTTTGAGAAACATTTGAAGCTGTCTAACAATTGATTGACTTTGGCTCTGCTGATGAGCAGATAAATACACTCGTAACGAACACACGTGAATATATCTTGATTGAAATTAAACGCTTCACTAATTATACATAAGTGTGTTTAGTAATCAATGAGATCAGATTCTTTAGGAGATTGTTTGCGTGGAATGAAAGGAAAGAATACATTTTTTTCTATAAAGGTATTCTAGCAAACGAACAACCACTTCAGACTATTTAATTCTCAAAGAAATCTCATAATAAGCAGCCTCAAAGTACCGAAACTAATAACTAATAATTATTGGGCAAAACATTTACTGAAAACCACATGATCAAAAAACAAAACAAAAAACCATACAAATTGAATTTACATATTATATGTAAATATTACCAATTGAGGTATAAAATTTTGGGCCAAAGGAAGAGGCCAAATTTAAAGTTCTGTACTTTTCTCAGTATTGTCTTTCCAGACAAATTTAACTTAGGGTACCTTATTTTTATATAATTTGTATAATAAGCAGCTTTATTATAGTCGCCACCTTATTACCTATTTTATCAAAATGTTTACCCAAAATCATTTTCTAGAAACCACAAAAGCAAAAAAAAAAAAACCACAAAACTCGTAAAAAATAAATTAAGTGAAATGAAAAGCAATAAATAAATTGCCAATCAAAGTACATTTGAAACTTGTTTTGTGGTTTTCGGTTAATGATTAGGCCAAATTTTACATTCAATTAGTGGGGTATTACTTACCAATAATTTGTCGTTACTCATTTCTCCGCAAAACAAAATTTGTTGCCCGGTTTGAGATGGAGATTTTCCGGTTTTCTTTATTATTCTTTAGTTATTTTTTATGTATATTTTAATCACTGCACTGTAATTGATTATATATGTGGTGCTTCAGAGACTCACTTCACTTGGTAAAACACACACTCAAATCACAAGTAGGAGTACTCTATATGGGGTTCTTCTCTCTCTAGTTTAGAGATATGCAAAAGGATGGACGAATGGTCAGTGGTTGGACTGGAGATGAGTGGGATGGTTATGCAACGCCAACGCATTCAAAAATCAATTGCTCTCAATTGGAGTGGCCATAAATAAGCAACAGAGAGAACATATATCATGCAGATACAAAAGCCACTCAGATGCAGACACTCGTACAAATTGCAATGGCCCATTGCCGATCATTTGTTGTGTTGGCGTTTAATTTGCCAATTGTGATGAGTTATAGCGGAGAATCCCGAACTGCACTGCACTGCACCGATCCGATCCGACCTGACTTGATCTGTTTGTATAGACAATTCGATTCAGCAACATGAACTACATCCAGCAGCAGCAGCAGCCTCAGCAGCAGCTTCATTAAGCGCTAAATTTAGACAGCCCCAGAGTCCATAGAGCCCTCGAACCGGATATGGCTTAATGCAGAGAGAACCGATATCCAAGACCCTAGATCTGGCAAAAGCAGCAGCAGCAGCGTTCCACCAGCATTCAAACAGCGTTCAACTTTATTTAAACACAATTATTTGCTGGGGCCAGGCCCAGAGCTGGGAGTCGTCTCCCTGGCTGCTGTTCACTTACACATAAATTTGCATGTGCAACAAATTTGCTGCAGCTTCGTTTTGGATGTTGCTGCCACCGCTGCTGCTGCTGTTGTTGCTGCTGTTGATGCTGCCGTTGCCGTTGCCGTTGATGTTGTAATTTAGTTAATTTTGCCTATTCCAAGGTGGCAGGGAACCCAAAGAACAACCCATGTCAGAGACCCAGTCCCCTAGACCCCAGACAGACACAGACTCACAGACTGGGCTCGTGCCCCGTCTTTCTGGCTCGCGTTTTTGTTCTCTTTTCTTTTGGCCTTTATAGAGTTGTTGGCTTTTGATTGCGTTGGCGTTGTCCCTGGATATTGTTCGTTTTGCATGTTCTCTTGCTGTTGCACTTTTTGTTTTATTGCCGACAATTTGGCTAATTGTATATAGGCAGCGACAAAATATTGTCGTTCATGATTTTACTGATGTTTATTGCCATTATGCCATTTGGCAATTTAGAAACAACTGAATTATGCGCTTTTAATAATACTTTATAGGAAATTTTGATAGCCACATTGTAGTCATTTAGGTAGTTTGAAGTTTTATGTTGCATTGTTATCCTGTTTTAGGAAATTTGGTTCAAATTTGGTTTTAGTACTCCAAAATTATCAAATTATCATAACAATTTTTGTTTGTTTGTTTATTTAAAATAGTTTCCTCTTCTTTTAAATGTGTCCTTAATTCATAAAAGAATCTTAAAATATTTAAAATGTTAAGCACTTTAACGATTTAATAAAAAGTGTTTTGGTTGCACAAATTTTTTAATTGGAATGAAAATTGTTTTTAGCATATCAAGTTTTCAAAATTATTTCAAATTTTTCTTTAGTTTTTTATCCTCTTTTTTCAAATTCAATCTGTTTAAATTTACTTAACACAAAAATTGGAAATGTTATTTAATTTAATTTTAAATTAATTTTAGATCACACAAAATTATAAATTGTCTCGAAATATTGTTTATTTAAAATCATTTTCTTTTATTCCGTTAATAGAAATTCTGATTGGCAATTATTCAACAAAATCGTAAATTTAGCATTGTACTTTATAAAAATTATTATTATGTTTTGAATTAATGTTTTAAAGGTTGTGAAAAACGCTTGAACATTTTTCATTCACACTTCAACACTTTCCAGTTCCCCACAATCTTTTATTATTAATTTCGTATAATATTTGCAATTAAAATTAATGATTGTAATTAAAAAAAACGTGAAGTAAAGCGCGCACACAAGAAATCAATTTGAGACGAGACGCGATTTTCTTTGGAAATTTTTCTTTTTATTCGCAACGATGCGCGCAGACGACTTGGCTGGTTATTAGGCACGACTCGGAATGCGGCAAGTTGTCCAGGCACTGCCCCAACAAACCCCCAAAGTGGCAGCACGTAAGCCAACCAACTGACGTAAGCCCGATCCGTCGGTCAACGAACGAGAACAACGTAAGGCGATCGGTGGTGAGACGGCGCAATGGAGCTGGTTAGAGGTACGAGAGCCTCCTCGAAACTTACAAATCCACAAAAGACCGCTTCACACGTTGAAGTTCGCAGCAAGACTGAGGTCGCGCGCGTCTCAGAGCCAAGATTATATGCTCGTACAAGCAAAGTCTTAACCAAAACCACAAAACCGGCGAAAGAAACCCAACCTCACCACACTTGAACTTGACCAAATGCACATATTGCAGAGGCGGCCTCAGCAGCACGTGAGCATCTCGTAAGAGAATGAGCACCCAGATTGAGAGTCACCGTATCTGAGAGCCCCACACAGAAGGAGAGAGAGAGAGAGAGAGCGAGTGAGAGACTCATGGAAAATATCGCTTGCTGAAATTTCTTGTAGAGAGATCCATGGAAAGAGAGCGCACTGGCTCTCGCAAGTAAACAAACCATTTCCAGTGTCAGAAATTGACAGCTGGAAATATGCTCTCCGCGAACAAGTTTTCTCTTGCCGAATCACGTGGCCGGCTTCGGTTTGTTTTGGTTTTACGGGCTTTGACGTCATTGTTTTGACAATTCCAATTGGCAACAGAGAGCGGGAGAGCGAGAGCGCAATCATATCTTTCTCTCTCGTGGTGAGTTGGCCCTACTCTCTTGGCCAAAACGAATGACTTAGACAACGAACTTGACTCGTGTGCGCTGACGCAACAAAAAAAAAAAAAGAATTCAAACAAAACTAACAAAAAAAGCGAAAAAAAACCATGAAATTTACGAAAAAAAAAAAATCATATTGAATTTCATTTTAAGCCGCTGGGCGTGCAAAACTTTGTTCTTACGCTAAGCCGCACATTTGTCTGGCTTTGAAATCAGCTTAAAATCAACGCCTACGTGGGTGTCCCGACATCTCTTCGCAACACCGCGAGTGATGCCGACATCTCCATGGAACCCCAACATAAATAACCATCTGCTTATTGATCGTGCTAAAGTTTTGGCATTCAATTTCATTTCGTGGTATAGACAATCGATGGAATGACATCACACCTGATGGATCATTCTCAAATTGCATTGGACGTTCCAGAATTTAAGTAATAAAAAAAAATGCAGTGAACCAAGTTCTTGTGGTTTTTGTTGTATATGAACCTGGAGATATGACTCAAGCTAGGGTTTAACTAAAGGAAAAGTTTTGATGACACTCGATTGCCTTCGAAAAATGTGCAAGTACTCGTATGCAAATGTGAATTGTTTGGAAAGTTGTATTTGTCATTGAGTGATTAATTTGTGGTACTATTTTGAGACGAGGTAAAGTTTCTATAGTTGAAGATGCTAGTGTGATTCAGAGGGACAAAAGAGTTGAATGATAAATGCTCCACAGGTATCTGTGTACATATGTTTTTCAGTTGTATTTAGCATTCGCATGGATTCTTACAAGTAACCAGAAATAATATTTACTTTACCATCACTTATGAGTACCCAATTCTGACCGAGAATAAGAGCACCAATCATCTCTTGGCCAAAAAAACATATGACGATAATCATCTTGGAGACCATCGGAAAACGCCAATTTTAAATATAATAGGAGGGCAATCAAAACTAAGTAATCATGATCTCTACAAGAAATGTTGCCCAAAACTCTGGCTACTGATTTCCCAATCTACGAGTACTGCCAGAACCAGCACAACCTTCCCACTGCTCGTATAGTGTGAATATCTTTTAGCAACTCGCATGCGAAGTCAGTGGCGACTGATGGATCGCCTGGGCGTTCGGACAAGGTGTTCATCATAGTCAGAGCTTCGCAAATCGTGCCTCTGTTGACCTGGTTGCATAACCGCCAGACCATTTCCTACACCTCCACGTAGCCGCGTAGGTTGTGGCAATTAGTCAAATGCACTCGCAAACAAAAACACCACAAACAGAAGCCACAAAGACCCAGTACTTGACTCTCATTTGCGCCTGTTGAATGGCTTTGTGTAATTGAATTAGCGCCATTTGGAAATACATATTTCCCAACCGATTTTTATGCGCATTTAATTATGGATTTGGCATTGAAGATGGCCAGAGAATGCAGCAAATAGTCTTAAGGTTCGTGGCCCTAAAAACTTGATCTACACTTTACGGCTGGAGTCTCGGAGCTTCTTATGGCTTTAGCACTATTTTTATTAGCACAGACAATGTAACTAATTTCCTTAGTGGATGGGCGGATGGGGGAATGGGGGAATTATATTTTATGGCCAGGCCTGGCCTCTCTCTTTGTCTAGGATGATATGATGATGGTGCGGGGTGCGTTGACAAGCGACTGGCGGTGTGAAGTGGCTGTGAAGGAAGGTGAAGAGGCATGGGCCAGAAGATGTCAGTTTCAATTTGAATGCTCAACTTAATCCGCGCGTCATTCAGATCCAGACGAAGAGCCATCTGTACGCTGTGTTCCCATGCCACAGAGTTGATGCCCTGGCTAGGCAATTTGCGCGGCGGCTCGGCATCAAAAGCAGACCCTGCCATGTCCGAGTCAAGTGCCAGAGTCTCAGCCGGAGTATGGGTATGGGTATATTCAAAATTAATTTCAACCAGAGCTAAAAATTTTTTTAATTATGGGTTTGCAGTTACATTGAGATCCCCATGCCAGGACCCAGAGTTGTGGAGGTCTCTGGTCTCTGATCTCGGTCGACTGTATGATCTCTGTGGTCTAGGAGGGGTGCTGCTGCTGGCGCTGGTTCTGTTGCTGTTGCTGTGGCAATTCACGCACAACTGTTCCAAAGGATCCATTTGGGCGGCTTAATTGAATTCCAGGTAAGACCCCGGCCCAGGGCCCAGCAGTGTGGTCCTGTGGCATTGAAAATGGCAAATTGATTTGTTTTACAGCGGCGTGGATAACGTGTTTGTTTTTACAGTTAAAATTGAAAAATGAAACTGTTGCATGTTCGGTGTCAATTAAAGATGAATCTTCCATGTACTCCGCTGGCCCCCGAAAAGGTAGCAACATAAGTAGCTTTAATGAAGGGTTTGGCTGGGCTAATCTGCCGCCAGGGTTTTATATACAGCACCAGGATTGCCACTCTGACCTGAACAAAGAGACAGACAGCTTGATGATGGTACAGGGTACAGTTGTGCTCAGTCAGTCAGACAGTCAGTCAGTCATTCAGTCAAGTGAATTGTCTGTCGTCTGTCGTATGTCGAGCCTAACGGTAGCTCAGCGAAATGATTGATTGAACACCCACCAGAGACAGCCAATTAAGCCATTGACATACTTTTTCGCTCTCTCCGCGAAACGGACAGATCAATCCGAGTGCAGTCAACCAATTACGATGACTCCAGGTATCCAGAATCGTTCACACATAACTGCAAATTCATGACCGAATATTAGAAGAAGAAAAAAAAAAAAGAACTCATAGATCTGCAGATCCTCGGGCACAAGAAACCAGTTGCTGATCGCTGCTCATCGGTCATTTGACTGCTCAAGTGTCGTCTTAGTTTTGGACGACTGCCAACGAGAGGCAAGTGAATTTGCAGCCACAACGATCCGAAAGCCATTAAAAATTATATGAAAGGAGAGGTGTCTCACACACACACACATGAACCGGGGCAGGGGTACTGGGCACTGGGTGGAGCTGTTGCTGGAGCCGCACCCAATTCCCAATCCTGATTAGAGCCAGGCAGACGACTCTGCGACGCCAGAGATGACAGCCTTGTGGCCGCGACTCCCCCTTGGATAGGAGTTGCTGCACGTGTGCCCTGGCCTGGCCTTTGAATGCTAAGTGATTGGTTAATTTCCAGTTGATGGCTCTGCTCTAGGTCCATCCATCTGAAAGCCCTTAAGAGGTTCCTCCAAAGAAGGCACAAGAAATACCATTTGCATGGGTTACAAAATGCCATTGATTGGATATTGGTTCGATTAGAGATTGCACATTCTTGGAGGAATGTGTTCATTTAATAGCCTTTCAAAGGGAAATAATTTAAAGACTAAAAAACACATTCTGTACTCAGCGCTATACACTTTTCAGTTCTTTCTAAAATGTATTCATCATCAGTAAAAAATTTCCGAAACTTTTATAATTACTCACTGCGAAAATTCCAATGTAAAGTCCTTCTATAATTTGTATGCCAACTCTTATCAAACAAAGTCTAGCAAGCAGCTTCTGTCGAAACCAAAACCAGCTTCTATTAACATAAATACCTTTACCTGGAACGTGCAAACATTTGAGTTACCCTCTGCAAATGGCATTCAGTGACAAATTAGCAACTCCACTTGCCGGCTGTCAGCACTAGAGATCCTAATGAGCCACCAAAGGCCACCGAAGGGCCCTTAAAACGGCAGCCATTTGTAAATGCTAATTAGAAAAGCAAGTTGCAGTGGCAGTTGCTATTGGAGTTGCAGTTTAAGTTTAAGTTGAAGTTGGAGTTGCTTGCCTCCAGTGCCAGTCATAAATTGTTTAGGATCTGCGTATGGACAAGGCGCAGACTCCGACTCAAACTCCGACTCAGAGCCAAAGGCAGGCCAGAGCCAGACTTAGGGCCAGTCCCCAGCCAGCAAATCACATAGGCAAATGAACTGTCAACTGGAATGTTTGTGCCTCTCCTTGTGGCATGATATACGACAGGGGCTGTGTGTGTGAGCCAAATAACACACGCAAATAATAAATCAGCGGATGCAGAGGCATAAACTCCAGCTCCTTGAGTGGCCCAGGGTAGCCGGCGGCTCCTGAAAAGCGAAAACATCTCCAGCGCGGCAGTTAGAAAATATTTTTCCTGTCAAATTCGTTGCTGAAAGGCGCGAATCTTGTATGGCCCCTGTCTTACCTCATTTGCCACGCCCACACATTTGTTAGAGTCTAAAACCGAACCTCGGTTTCATGGTGCGGCAGCGCTGGGTGCTAAAATATCTGAGGTAAAAAACCATTTCTAATGAGCTCCGTTTGGTTGTTTGATTAGCGTCGTCGAGTGCCAATGTCAATGAACATTGATCCGGGTCTTGCAGAGAGACTAGAACTAGCCCCAAGAATAGCCATCTAAAACTCTGTCTCTGACTCGGGGCTGGTCTTTGTTTGAGACCCAGACACAGACCCAGACCCAGTCCCAGACCAGGCCTGTTCCCGTGGCAATTCAACGCAAATTGCAAAAATATGCCGAAGAAACAAAAGCAGAAAACTCATCCACAAAACAATCATAACACTGACCTCAATTTCCTGCCAGCCGCAATCACATTTCCTAGCCAGTTCTCTGGGTTCTGTAATTCTAATCAGATGCACAGAACGAGCAGCTCCGCAATTATGATGGACGGTCTATGCGATGACACAGTGGGACAAATACATACAAGAATGTATAGTTATAGAAATTCGTAGGATCTATAGGAATTTTGTTGCCTCTGGATATAAATACCAATGAATTCCACTTAAAATAAATATTATAGTTATTACAAATGTTGACCATAAAATTATGCTGTTAAATCAGTTTTGCCATCTTCATTCCTTGACTTTTTCCACTTTCTTGTTGACTTTCCAACCACTGTGCCCATGGCCAGGCCAATTGTAGAACATGAAAAATCAATAAAACTACAAAGAAATTTCTTTTGGCCAGAGGTAGCGGTGTGTACGTGGAATGGCATTTCTATTTTGGACGATGATTTGCTTTTGATGATGCGCACGAACAGGAACGGAACCGACCAGAAGAAAGAAGAGAATTGAACCATAGACCAGAGCAGGGGGAGCAGGGTGAGCAGGGGGAACAGCAGATATCTCGACAGGTATAGTCAAAAAGTAGCACAGCAATTGGCACAGAAATGAAAATAATTTGCATTTAATGGCATTCGCCGCGTGGGCCGCATATGGAGGAAGGTTTCTGCCCCAATCCGATGCCGAAAGAGCCTCAGATCTTAGAGGGTTGGCCGACCCGGGCATTATGCACTAATGTCGGTCCAAGTTCAAATCATTAGGCGCATACTCGTAGTTTTCTCCTATGTGTGTGTGTGTGTGTGTGTGTGTGTGTGTGTGTAAGTATGTCTGCTGCGGCTGTGGCGGAACCAAAATCGAGGTTCATTCCCTGTCCCGGTCCTAGTGCCTGTCTGGGGCAATTTGCAGAGTGCGCTGTCACGATTAATAACGCTGTCATAATAACACTTTTCTGTGATTGATTTAAGACAATTACAGAAAAGAGGAACACAGCGCTCACGTTTGATGATGAGCAATGGGCCGAGATGGGCTGAAGGGATGTGGAATAGAGTGTTCGCCGGTTCTGAGTGATTGGCGCTGGCCGCAGCGCTTAAGAAAGAGATTATCAAGTTGCCAAATGGGCACGTCCGTCGTTTCGAAGGGGCCAAGGGATTGCTGCAAGGACTGGGAATAGTAATGGGGGAATGGGAATGGGAATGAGAATGGTTGAGCGGATGAGCTGAAACTGACTGCCTGCGAAAAGTGTTGAACCAAGCAGACATGCTAAATTAAGCTGAAGAAGATGGCTATCAACACCACCAACACCGCCAACGAGCAGAGCAGAGTGGAGTGGAGTGGAGTGGTCCATGGCGGCGCGACGTGGCGGCAGCTTGGTGCTGGCTTGGTGGTGGCTTCTCTGGCCAAATCGCTTGATGTTGATGGCTTGCAACAAGTAATTGGCAGCATCCACATGTTGCCCACAACAACCACAGGAACAATCTGAAACCACAGCCAAAGCCAGGCAACATCCTCATCATCAACTGCATCGCTGTTCGTCCATGCGTCGCTTGTGTCAAAAGGTTTAATTTTTTTCCGATTTTTTTCTTTAGCCGAAGACCCCTCCCGCATGTAATAACATTTCATGCTGCGCTCTTAGGTCCTCCACTTGAACCTCTTACATGGCTGACTGAGCTGCTCACAAAACCTCAAACCAGACCAGATCCCAGACAATTCCACCAGACCCTGGTCAGGGCGTCAATGTCAGCGCTTCGATTTCGTTTTGGACTCCCTCAGTCCCCTGACACTGTGCCTCTGTTATTGTTATTGTTGTTTCTGCTGCCGGTTGCTGCTGCTTTTGCTGCTGGTGCTGGTGCTGCTGGTGCTGCCGCTTCTGCCTTTTGGCCGGGTCAAGTTCAAGGCTTCCCATTTTGTGAATTTTATGCGTTTTTTGCCGCCTTTGTCAGAGGTATAAGCGCGCCCTAGACCTGGCACACGACGCTGGGCCATGGGCATATTTTCTGTTCTGCAATCTAAGTTATGTTTGCTTTGGCAGCGGACGCTGTTTAATAATAGATATAGGACATTATATATTTTACAATATCTATGATACTTTCATGCCATATTTGTAGCTCATCCCTTTCCTTTAAATAAGCTTATACTTAAAATATATTATACATATATTAAATATATGATAGGATATCTATGTATATTCCTACACTGCCAACCATTCGCTCCATGAAATATACGTTTTATTACTCTCAGTTTCATCTAATTCCCGGAACTTATCGCTAAGTTGAAGATAAAAAAAAAACGCTTTACAGATCCGTGGATTCCCATTCATTGAGCCACTTCCTTTCATTATGAAACCTTACCTCCTGCTGGTCAAAGCTCTTTTCCATTCATCATTCAGTGTTTGGCCACGTCGAATGCCAAATCGCACAGAAATCTCTATGTGGAGTCCAATCGATGGGTAAATGCTTTTCCCTAGAATTGAGGAGTGGAGAAAAATAGCTAGCTTTGTTTTATGGTATGCAATGGGTATAAATTCGTAATATTTGCTAAATGCCGCTAAGAGCCTCTCGACATGGCTTTAACTTTATCTTTTCCTCCTTCTTCCACTTGTGGCAGCACCTCCAACACGGCTTATGCCTTCTGTGGATGGGCGCCACTACCTCTACCCCTTTTTTCATGATGGACAATAATAATTCTTGGCAAGAGCCATTTTCGTTTACAAATTGCCGCATAAATCGCATATTCGATGAGAGTTCTGTGCTTGGCTGCTTGCCTCAAAAATGCATAAAATGCTAAAAGAAAAGAAAAAAAAAAAGAAAAGATTTTGCAGCATGCAATTTCTTTTGCTTCATCGTCATCTACTGCCTTGGCTAAAATCCCAAAGAGGCAGCCGGCCAAAACCGTTAACTGGCCAGCAAAACGGAGAACAACAGCGGCAGCAAGTCGCTTGAAATAAAGCAAGTCGAGTGCATATAATTCGTTATGCTTTATTACGAAATTGGATATCATGGACTGGGGGACTGAGACTGGGACTAAGACTGCGACTGCGACTGGCACTGGCAGTGGTACTGGGACCGTGCCACTCCACCAACGATTTGGGATTCTCCCCCGAGTTGGGCATGAAATTATAGCCGAATGCCGATTCTGGATCTTTCTCCTGCGGTAGCAACCAAATGACATACTTCTAATTTATGGCCACAGCAGCCTCTTCCTCACCCGATCCATTCCATCCCACGTCCCATTGGATCACGCAGATGCAGATCTCGCAAATCGCCCAGATCTCTTTCTCTCTCTCTCTCTCTCTCTTTCTCTCTTTCTCTTTTTCTCTCTCTCTCTCTTTTTGGAAGGCCAAAAAACAGCACAAGAACAGAGCAACAGATCGCCCACGGAACTGTGGGTTGGCTGGCAAGACAAAAAGATTACACCAGAACCGCTAGATTCCTCTCAATCTTTGGTTTTGCAGCTACATAATTAGTGCAATGTGTGGACAGGCCACCGCTCTGAGCACATCCCGCAGCGGAGCGGAGCAGATCGGATCAGAGAGTTGCGCCAAAGTCAAGTGCACTCCATCCCCATCCAATGCCTAGGCCTGGGCATAGCTGGGCGATCGTGATACGGATACGCGCGACGGTTGCTTGTCGATGATTTTATCTGCCTGCGCACACTGAGCCGCCACCTACCTCCTGGCCTGGTCTGGGCATCTGGCTGGATCTGAAACTGGATGGTCGGGGCTATGGTTTGGCCTCAAAGTAAATAAACCACAGCTGCTGCTATCAAAGTCTGCTCGCGGCTCCTATTGTGCCCGATATCCCTAGGGTACTATGTGGAGTATGATGAACTTGGAACTGATGGAACTGTGCCAAATGCTGCTACGAATCCATTTATTTTTATCAGCAGTAACAATTCGAATCAAACAATATTTAATTAATATAAAACAAGAAAAATTAATAATGATAGTTTTGTTTAATGTTTAAAAACATTTTCTGAATGCATTTGAATAAAATTTTAGAAAAAGGGGTATCAAAAGAGTCGAATCCACAGATCAATTCACTGCTTCTTAAGGCCGCTATGATGCCATAGATATATTGTCGCTTCGTGTACAGTTAGCCGCTACAAATATATTAGCCAGACGTTGGCATGCCTAAAAAAACACACACACACACACAGCCACAAAACAAGGCTTATTGCGTGTGCAACTTGTTTATGGAGCGAGTGGGTGGCCATGTGTCATGGACCCAAAACCTGTGTACCGACTCCCCTTTTTTCATTAACGCTGGCCACAAATTAGCCGTTCGAGTTGGGACCGTTTCGCAGATAACTCAATTGAAATGAAAATCACAGCTTGGCCGGCTAACTGTTACCGTTAGCTGGTTGCAAGTCCATTTATGGCCGGTTGGCAACAAATTGCTGGATCTTGTTGACCATGCCCAAGTCGGTCTGGAAACACATTAGAACAGCCGATCGATTCGATTCGATTCGTTGCGATCGCCTAATCAGATCAACCTGCTGGATTTGGTCACAAACACTTAGGCGCCAATTGAGCATCTTTGGCATTTCGTCTAATTAGATAGAAATGCCACAAAATCCGATGAGATTCTCGCGTCTGCGAATGCCACGCCTTATAAACATACGTGTATACCCTCGCCGCAGCCACATCCACATCCACATCAGGCACGCAACCATCGCCATCGCCATCTCCATCGCCTTGTTGGTGGCTCCGTCACACGCAACATGTCGCTCTCCGTGGCAGGGGTACGGGTACGGGTACGGGCCGGGCATCCCAGATTTATGTTCTACCCAATATGACCGAAATGCTCAGCGGGATCATCATCATCCTGGATGGACTCCATAAAAGTTCTTGTTGTTCTCGTTATTTGCTCTTCCTGTTGAAATGAAAGCAGCAGCAGGCGAGCAATCGTTCTGAATTTATGTCTGCGGTGCCCCGGTGCCCAAACCCCTGAAAATGCTGAAATTTTTGAGCATATGGATTGGACACAGGGGGAATCGATCCAATTGAACACTGTCCCCTGAGGCGATATCAATTTCGGGTGAAAAATGGATGATATTCAGTTCATAAAAATAAACATTAAACGAAAACTTCTTAAAGGCGGGAAAACTTTAGGGGTAGGAAATGGTTGGAATATTTCGGAATTTATAATTCCAAAATTATTGCACTTGAACGCAGGAGATCTGAAGTTCATGAATGCCCGACACTTTTTGCATCATCTTACTTTTATTATTTATTTTAAATTTAAATTATACGCTTGCCTTGAGAGAAAAGTGCACGGCGCTATGTTTTAAACATTAACTTTTGCTACTTCTGCCGGAGAGACGGCGCGGCACAGCGGTATGGGAGGCGGGCCAGTGGCTCATCGTCCGACTTCATGCACGATTGGCAGTTGCAATTCAAAGATATTTCAAATTCTAAAGCCAGAACCAGAACCACATCCAATGCCAAAGCCGAAGCCATAGTCCGCGGGCGATTGCTCTGCTCGGTGCTGGCCTGCTGCTGCATGCGATTTGCATTTGAAATGCCTGTCCGCTGGCTGCTCGAATTTAATAAAAAATGTTTTATTAAGTCATAAAAATATTTTAATATTTTGCTCATCGTCTGAGAAATATGTATGGAGAATTTGCATAACTAAATGCGCATTGCAATTGTGCAATTTTGCGAGCAGAGGCAACCAGGAAGTGCAGCTGAGCCAGCAGAGGCAGCAGCCTCATGCAGAGCACTCCGTTCGATCCCGCTGCGCCTTGTGGGTGAGAGTCAAAGGGCTTCTGGATGTAGCTTTATAATGAGAAATAAATACTCGTACCTAAGAGTCTTGGTGGGGCATGGGGCATGCCCGTTCCGTTGAGGCTTCCACTACACACACACACACACACACACATCACGCACAATCAATTAAAGTTTATCTGTCTGTCAGAGAGGGTCCTTGTCACAAAGGCGAATTCTTGACTGCCTGTTACAGCCGAGAGTCGAGGGCAATTACACAAATTCCAAGGCATCAATGGGAAGCGGCTATTGGCATTTAAAGTGCCACATCAGAGCGACAACATGGCGTGCCAGTCTCACATAAATCGTTCAGTTCTGCAATCCAACAGCCCTACAATTGCCCACTATCAAAGCAATGCTCAGTGAAATGTTCACTGCGGTTGACCCGCAAATTTGTCTAGGCCATCCCCAGTGAACGATATTTCTTTCAGCTTGGATTAAATTGCCATGTTAGTTGACAACAGAGAAGATCATAAGCGAGCCTGATGTAAGTACAATCGTATGACTTCGCCACCATCTATGAAATTCCCAGTGAGATATACCATACGCTATTGACCCGCAAATTTGTCTAGCTTCTCACCAATAAAAATCTTTTTCTTTTCCAGATTTTACCATTTTTTTTGCAGTTAATATTCAATTACCATTTTGGCCGAGTGCAGCCCAGGGCAGGCATTAACTTGCGGCTCATTAGCGGGCCTGAGAACCGTTTCTGTTTCAGTTTCAGGTCCTCCTCTCGACTCGCATTACGGGGCCAAAAAGATGTTATCGCTAAATTACGGCAATTTGCATGTAAATGTTGTTTATCAATTTAAACGCTAAATGCTTTAGAACTAATGACGGGTGCTGGCCGAAAAGAATAAAGAAATTTTTTCACCCTGCAGCTCTGGACCGAGACTCTGGTAACGGTTCACCATACTCTCGTACTTACCCCACGAAGGCCCAGTCCAGTCTCAGCCCCAGTCGAAGCAGTCTACGGCTGTGGCGGCGGCTGCGCCTGCAACACGATGTGAGGAGTACGAGTACTTGCGGCTCACATTGTAACAACAATATTAAGGTAATGACGTGTCATTAATTTTATTACAAAATGTGTATGTGAATGGAGGTACCTCGTCCATGGTCATGACCAGATCCATGTCCAGCTTTGGCCATGAATACCCAATACACCATTTAGCCCATTGGCGTTGTTTTATTGAAATCTGGCTTTTTTTTCTTTTTCTTGCAGACTGCTGGTCTTCCGCGTTTGATGGTTAGTGAAAGCCAGATGCAATTCTTCATCTCAATCGAAAACCGATCCCATATCACATGGCGCAGAGGGAAATAGTTTACATTGTGATGAAATGCGATTATATCTGTGTGTGTACGAGAATGGGAGATATATTCTATGAACTGTTGACTGCATAACTCACTTTCAGGAGAGGCGATGAGGAGGCGATCCCATGCCGATTGCCTCCTTTTTTTTCATTCTGGGCCAACGGACAGAGAGCGGCAGAGGCACACAGACAGAGGCAGAGGCATCAGGCCTGACACTGAAAAATGCAAACAGAAATAAAACAAAAGACTTAAGCAACAAACTGAGTGATTGCAATTGCTTTGGTATGTGTGTTGGGGCGCTATTTTTAGCCGGCTAAATAGTTGGCATTGGCCCAAAGGATGACCATCCGAGGATGTACAATACACTGGAGCAGGAGCACCCTACTACTGCCAGATCCCAGTCCCTGTCTGCCTGTCTGCCTTGGCCGGCGCGGCGTTGCTATGGCAGCATATTATTTTATAGCCGCGCGCATAAATCTTGCAAACGCAGATAAAAAGAACGCTTTATAGAAAAATAAAAATAAATAAAATGCTCTCCAAAGGGAGACCGGGCAACCGGATTGGTGCGGCAGACCTCGCATTGATGGAAACAATTTATGGCAAAATTAATGATAGATTATGGCGCTGCCAATTAAAAACCAACAAACAAGCTCACAGTTTATGGACGACGACCCATCCCAACAGTCCAGCAGCAGCCCAATCCCAATCGACGCCAACAGCATCTTGGAGCAGTACTTGGCGATAGAAATGGTAAATGAAGATGAAGTGATGGAGCTGCCACAAAAGAGTAGGTGTTTAGACGGATTGTGGTTATTGGCATTGATTTGCTTTGTTGCTTGTTTCTTGCTGGATGAGTGACAAATTGCCTCGCCAGATGAGGTGACATCATGTCCGACATGCCCGCAGCCGTGATTCCAGGTAATTAAAATACAATAAAGGGGTAAACTCGAGTTGCCTGTTTGATTAATAACCTATAGCCGAAGTCTAACGCACCAGTCTGCTATTAAAATCAGTCAAGCGCAATTAGAACAAAGCCGAACAGGGGAAACCACGGAAATCTATATACGAGTATTTCCTTTAAGGGGAAGTCGAAGAAGCCGAATCTTAAGCGGAATTCTGCACGCCTGATTCTTTTGGCCAACAATGAGATCACCGGCATAATCATAAGCACTGCTGGTACAGACTCTAGATATACATATACTTGGGTTTTTATAAAATACGAATCCCGCACTCAGTCAGTATACATACATACATACATACATACATATGTACGTGAAGTTATGTATGATTTATGTGGAATTTATAAATATTTTATCAGTTTACATTTTTTTGCTACATCTGTCATCTACAATGTACTTTATACATTTTCTCCGCCCAAGGGGGCGGGCGAAACAGTGTAAGAGTGCGATATCACATCACAGTCTGGAAACATAATTTGGTTGCTCTAGCTCTTGTAGTCTCTGGGACAGACAAACAGACAGGGACTCGGCTATATATATAGCGGGGTCGGAAACATTTTTCTATATCTACGTTGCACACATCTACTTTTACCACAAATTTAATATACCCCTTAACCCCTCGAGCTAAAAACAAAACTTTTTTTTGTTCTATGTAGTGTACAGTTGCGATTAGTCAGAGACTTAAACAATAAAATCACAATAATGGGTTATGATCATGAAATAAAAAATGATAGTGTCACCCGCATGAAAAATATTACATTTCTTATTAGCTTTTCATAGGCTTATTTGTAAACTCTTGTATTGCTATCGCTTACGTCGATTAGTGCACTAGCAGATAAGGCCGCGACTATCTGCACAGGTTTGCCTTTTCGGTTGACTTAAAAATAGAAATGGGAGTCCCCGAGTTATTCGCGGTGTGTACAATTCGGTCAAGTGCATGTGTAATTTGATTCGCTTTGATTTTTCCCAGTTGATGACTGAAGGTCAAAGTGGAAATAAAAAAACTAATATTAAAAAATTGAAAAATAACTAAAATGAATTTTAATGTTATATATTATATATATATATGTATATATGTATATATATATATGTATATACGTATATATGTACATATCTATAAATAAAGAAAAACTTTTTTGTGTTGATATTATGCTTGTTATTACTACTACTTTTTATTGTTATTTTATCATTTTCTGCGCAAAAAAAAATGTCCAGAAATTATAAATTTTCAGAAATTTGATTCCCCCCAAGAACAATGTGGTTCTAATTTCCGAACTTTCACTGCATTGCAAGGTCAAAAGAGCCTAAAAAAAAGAAGGCGTTGTCATACATATGTATGTACATATATAAAGTATATGTCTACATAAATATGTATGTACATACGTGTATACTCCAATTGCCGGTAGAGAAAAAAAGAAATTAAAGAAATTGTCGAAAAAAAAATATTTTTTCAGCCAGTCACATTATGCAATGACTTTTTAAGTGGGAAATAATGAAGTAAGCCAGAACAACAGCGATTGAAAGTTAATTAAGTTGCCCCGTTTTCTGTCTTGGGTTCAAGAAACTATCGCACGCTTCTTGCTCGACGATGCCAAAATTAGAAATCCAAATGTGCTGGACAAAAGGCGCCCAAAGTAAGAGTCGACATCAACACCAACAGCGGCGAGTCAGCTAAGCCAGCTTTCCATTATCGTAAAAGAAGGCTGGCAGACAAAATTAATGAAATCACATTGAAAGAGTCATAATTCTTATTGTAGCTTCGACGGCCACAGACCGCAGGGAATCATTAAAATCGTGTGTAGCCCTCTTGTCAAACACGGGGCGAAGCAAAAGCAGAATCAAAGCTGTGCCGGGGGGGCATCGGGAACGGCAAGTGCTCGATCAGCACGCGATTTGTAAGAACAAGATAGCACCGACATGTACATTGAATTCAAGAATCGAACACGAGGGAGCGGTACAGAGACACAGCCACAGTTATGAATCATTATGCAAAAGCCAAGTGTAAAAGGAAAAATATGAAATAGAACAACTACTGAAGGCAAGCAAGCTTGGGGGTCCGAATTCATCGTTCGTTTTGACCAAAATGTCTGAACTATAGGTTTTCATTCTCAAAAAAAAAAACTCTTTGTGGAGTGAGCTAATATAACAACAACGACTATAACAATTATTTTTGAATTTTCCAATTGATTGATTGATTGATCCAATTAAACAGTATACTTTATTGCAAAGGAATTTTCACGGTCTTATCGGAGTCCAAAGAAAGCGGACACAACAAAAATGATAGCGAATTCAAGGGAAAGTACAAAATTATTGAACATATACATACCTATTTTCATAGTATTAGTGTTTAAAAGAACGGCAAAATCCATACCACGTTTAGTTGTGAACTGCACCTAGTTGACATCGGTCGAGTCAAATTCAGAAAATTGAAAAAATGTCTGATTATAAAGTTTGTAAAAAAGTTCTTGTCCTTAACACTGGTGGCACCATTGGCATGAAGCCCAACGACCAAGGTGGTAAGTACATCCAAATAGCACCAGTTCAGTGATATCATTGGAAATATTTTAGCATTGGACACAAAGGACACAAAAAATGCTTTAAAAGTGTTTCTCCGGAAGGAACCCAGCCTGCATGTCGCCGAACTACAGGTCCCGGCAGAAGAGAATCTCTTTGCGCTGCCCCCAGTAAAGGGTGAGTCAGACCAGGTTCTTTACAAACTCATGGAGTACGATCCATTGCTGGACTCCAGTAATATGGCTGGGAGCGATTGGAAGCGCATAGCCGAAGACATTAAAGTAAGTATTAAAAATAATTAGGAAATAACCTTAACTCACAGAAATTGTTAACGCACAGACGATGTACGATTTGTTCGATGGGTTTGTTGTACTCCACGGCACCGATACGCTGGCATACACTGCCTCTGCCCTGTCATTTATGCTGTATAATTTGGCTAAACCGGTGGTCGTTACTGGGTCGCAGATACCCATCTACGAGACACGCACCGACGGCAGGATCAACTTAGTCTCGTCACTGATCATTGCTGGCTGCTATAATATACCGGAAGTGTGCGTCGTCTTTGCCAACAAGCTGCTTCGTGGCAATCGAACGGTCAAGGTCAATTGCAACACTCTGGAAGCTTTCGACTCGCCCAACGCTCCCCTGCTGGGCACGTTTGATAATGTCATAAATATAAATAGTTCCCTGATACGCCCAAGACCCAGTGGTAAGCTACTCACTGTGGGAGGCGTATTGGAGATGAATGTGGCCACCTTGAAAATAACTCCGGATATGTCACTGGATTTGATTGAATCGGCTCTGGCGGAGCCTATTAAGGGCGTTGTCCTGGAGTCCTATGGTAGTGGTAATATACCCTCAAACAGGATCGAAATAATTGATCTTCTACGGAAAGCTGTTGAACGCGGAGTTATCATCGTCAACTGCACACAGTGCCTGTCCGGCTCCGTAGCCTCAATATACGATGCTGGAGCAGTGCTTTACGATGTGGGCGTTTTATCCGGTTCGGATATGACTTCTGTGGCAGCATATACCAAGCTGGCCTATGTCCTGGGGTTTGATGTGCCGCACGATAAAAAAATTGAGGTAAGCTACGACCGGAAGCGTTTCACAGAATACTCGTGCAACGAAATTTATTTCAGCTCATGAAGTACAATTTACGCGGCGAAATAACAATGGCAGATATGAACACGAACTAGGAACTTCCCCCTATTCGGAAATACACTTTATCTATCTACAAAATATACCTATATACCCCTTTATATGTATATGTATATATATGTATATAGATATGTATTTCCAGTCTGGAGCACATTTGTATAGAGGCCAATGCAAAATAAAAAAATTATATCACTCAATCGGACTGTATTACATTCACTCATATAAAGTAAGGAAAATATGTCTATAAATGAGATCACTTTTTAATTTGACTGATGATTATCGTGTTTATTTTTTTTCCTTATCGAACCAAATAATACTCGCAGTGTTCTTTTAGAGCACTTTATTAATCCACTTTGCTTTTTGCCGTCGGCAATAATCGTTGATATAAATTTTGGGTAGAATTTTGTCCACTTCTCAGCCCATCCGCCTGCCTGTATTACGCAACCGAGGGCCCTTAAAGAGTTAACCATCGTTAAAGTGTTGGCAAGCAATTCCGAGATCTCAATAGTCCACTCACATCAAAACGTTTAGCGTCTGCCCAGCTGCTGTTTCAACAAGGGTTTTTATACCCGTACTCAAAAAAGAGTCAAGGGGTATATTAGATTTGTGGTAAAAGTGGATGTGTGTAACGCAGAGAAGGAAACGTTTCCGACCCCATAAAGTATATATATTCTTGATCAGCATCAATAGCCGAGTCGATATAGCCATGTCTGTCTGTCCGTCTGTCTGTCTGTCCGTCTTGTTGAGCGCCTAGATCTCAGAGACTATAAGAGCTAGGGCAACCAAATTTGGTTTCCAGACTCATGTAATATCACACTGCTACAAGTGTATTTCAAAGTTTCGCCCCGCCCCCTTCCGCCCCCACAAAAACTAAAAACGCATTGTCGTAGAGAATGCCCATATCTACCAGACTGCTGAATCAGATCGGATCATAATTATAGCCAGAATGAAGAAATTAATTTTCAGTTGCTTCCCCTGCCCCCTCCAGCCAACGACCACTCAACGCGACTCAACTTGTATACCCGTACTCAGTCAGTATATAAATTTGTGAGCTTATGATTTTGACACAGGATTACGGTCCAGGTGCAAAATCAGTAAGCGTCAGCTAAAATACAGTGCCAGTCACTTGTCTAGACAAACTAGACTACAGTTACTTGCTTACGTTCTGACTGACAAGTTAAGTGCGAAACTCTCACTCACATACCAGAAAGTTTTGGAACAAAACCTTCCTACGGTCACATGCATTGAAAAGAGGGGTTTTTGGGGGGATGGCGCAGCGTTAGTTTTGGGAGGATCTGGCATTGGTGATGCGGCCGCAAACACAGTAGGACGCGCAAATATTTATACCGAAATGCTAGACACTTTCACGCAGGCAGACGCGACAAATACAATTGGGGTCAACATAATAGCATTGATTGGCAAACTTTTTGTGTCTTCCAAAACCTGAGTCATAGGCTGTTTACATTGGGACTGCGTCATGCTTCTTTGCGTCTTGGCGAAGACGCAGTTTTTTTACATAGGTTAATCATAGGGCCCTAGTGGTGGCAAAAAGTTGCGTCGGTCTCTGATTCATGTGCGTCTATTCGATATATTCGATTGCTTTTGCGCTTAACTGCACATTTTTGCACTTTTCTGCCTATCAGCGCAACTATCACCTCTAAGAACAACAAAAAATTTGTAGTTAAAAAATCAAATTTTGGCGCTAAAATGAATGGTTGTGCAAAAAGGTGAAAATATACATAAAATCATGAAATAAAATACTTGAAACTGATTGTATTATTATCATACGACATTTTTGTGATCCCCTGATGCCATTATGACACTGCTGGAGACGAACTTCGATGGTTTTCATAATTTTAAGAAGAACTCCCACAAGCTCTACAAAGAAATGTCTGAAAATAATAAATAAATATAAGAATAAATTCTCTTTCGTCCATTTTCTTGTCGTCTTGCATAATTCTGTTGATTTCTCAAAATTTGTTTACTTTCCTTGTCATCAAGCACCCAAAACAAAATTCAAGACGCAAATCTGCCAATGTAAACGCCTTTTCTGCTTCATTGCGTCTATTCCGATATCGATAGCAGACGCGCCCAGTGTAAAAAGGCTATTACAGAATGAAATTTCTGCCGAAACTTTGAGAATCTTGACCAAAAAAAAAGACGTCGATGTGAAAAAAAATTAAATTTTTCATCAATCAACCTTATGTAATAAGTATATGAACGCGCTTGGCAAGTTCCGTTTTATTAATGAATCTTTATTGATTTAAAACTTATATTTATACAGAAATCATAAAGGCGAGTTGCCCCCATGCAGGTGTATTGACGTGGGAAACAAAGCCTCGTTACGTAAGGCTCCCACGGTCAATATGCAATATGAGGCGTCGGATTTCGGACGGCGGCGGTAGCTGCGCAATGCCTGTTACGCAAGGTTCTTGGTCTGGATGCAGACGCATCACTTTTGGGCAATGCCAGCGACCGCCGCTGGGCCCGCGTCATATTGCAATTTGTCTCTAGAGTGGTGCTCAAATTGATTAGCCCAAACACACTGCATGAATATACTACACTTAGTAGGCACTTACGTGCCTACTAACAACCGAATTCTTCCATTTAATCAGAAAATCGGAGATAGAGAATCTACGTTTTAGATTTAGATGAAGATAACAAACAGATATAGCAAAAATATTTTATATCAAAAGCTCACATATGTATATTACTGACTGAGTACGGGTATAAAGTTGAGTCGCGGCAACAGAAGCGACTCACAACGTTCCTCCTCGTTTTTATTAAATTCAAAGGGACACATAAGCTATCTGGCCATATATATTTGCAACGAGTAACGTACATTTTATTGATGACCATCAGTGCTTCTAAGTATGTATGATCACCATTTCATGGAGCATAACCCAATGCTAATGAAGTTGGGATTTGGATGAGATGCCGCAGCTATAGCCATATATATAACCATAATCTATAGCCACAGGCAACTGGCAGGCCTTCTGCCCAATGAGGGGGGTCTTGGGCCTCCAACTATGTCGCAGCTCAAACGCCACCTGATGCATGTGCTTGGCGTGTGTCTAATTAAAAATGTCATCAACATGGCTTTATACAAATTTAATGCCTTTTTAAAACACTCGTAAATGAGCATTGCTTTGCATAAATATTGCAAAACTCTGTTCAATTCCATCAAAGGATTGTACCATTTAACATATGTACATATGTCTGTTTAACAAACAAATTAACAAATCATCCAACCTTGAAGTATTGCCAATTTTAGCTAATATTTATGAAGTAAATATGCCAATAAAACTTTCAATTAAACGATTTATAAATCATTCAATAAAGACAAAAACTTAAAAATGTTAAACGCTCAATACAAGTGTATTAACAAGTGACTCATGTTACTCATCTCTGTATACCATTACTTGATTAGATATCATGGACAGACATGTCTATATTGACTTGCCTACTGCAACTGTAACTGCAACTATATTTCCTTGTGTGTGTTACCACTTCCCTTAACTCTTTGAGTACGGGTATAAAAGGATAGAAGTAAATCCAATATTTTGTTAGACAATGTTTTCAAAATCTCTTTCCCAGCGCCGTCAGTGCATGAAATTTATGCTTGTGTGCTTGACCTCTGTGTAATTTCTATACTTTTTTTGTTTGCTATTTTTTGTTTGTTTTCTATTGCTGACAAATTTAAATAGCTGCTTTCGTCAGCTGATTATTTTCTGCAGGTATAGATAATGTTATACCTTTTTTTAATGCAAAAACATCTCACAGGGGAGGTGCTATGATTTTATTTTTTTTCCTTACGAATGTACTGAATTTCCCGTCTTGAATAAATATTTTTCTAAACCCCCTCGGCTGCAACAGAAAGCACCGTTCCGACTTTGACGAAAGTGCTGGGATGTGACGGATGTTAGTCAGCCCCGTTCGACCCAATAAAACGAAAGCTTCTTGCAGCGATAAGCAGTGTAATTTATGGCCCATGCAAGTGAGACAAGTACTCGATTTTTAACTACCCCTTTCCATTACGATTAATGACTCATGTTGATACGATCATTGTAAAGTTTTACACGAACTTAAAATTTGTTAAAGTCAATAATAATAATGGATCACACCCTTAAAAGATTTAGTTGATCTATTCGCAAAAACCATAGAATATCTTTTTCCACAGGGTATATAACTGCAAGCGACAATTCATAAATTAACGTTGCATGTTCGGTTGGTTGAAATTTTCGACAGAGCTGTTCAAAAAGCGAAAACATTTTCAGGTCATTTCTGTGCAAGTGTAAATGGAGCAGTTGGGGTAACAAACTGTGACCGTTAGATATATACTATACACAAATTGGTGTGCACGTACGTATGGGCTGCCTTTCTATACTTTCTTTGCAGCAATTGTTGACTTACAGTTAAAGCAGATATATCCGGGGATCTTTTCTTCAATTGGCACTTATTTTTGTAGATTAACAGACCTAAAATACGATTAACAATGACATCATACCAAAAAATTGCTCATAAACTTACCGGCCACTCCCAGACACATTCGGTAAGTTGAGAATTTCCGTTGATTTGAATCTGACATTTGTACTCGCATGCAGCACAGATCGGTAGAGTTGAAAAGGTTTTCCATGTCACAGCTCATTGAGTGCACAAAAAGCCCAAGCCGCAACAAATCAATTTGACATCTGCTCCAGCAGATCATGAGCAACGGCCCGAATGAATTTTGGAGCAATTGTGGAAAATGGAAAAGTCTATTGAATGGAAAAGGAGACGGAAAATCCGCCGCATCAATGGCCTTCTATCATCATCAGCAGCATCAGCTCTAACGATGCTTCAGGCCCCTGGGGAAATATTACTTTGCCGTAAGTATCTGTTAATTACCATTTAATGTACGGGGCTGGCCTGGACTGTTCTGGGGACGCGTGTCAGTAATGTACCGCCCCCAATAGCCTCGGCTTCTTCCTCCGTCAAGGTCGTTTGGTGCGCCGGGTGCGTTTTCATGATGATCTCATAGTGCACACATGGTCTGTTCTGGGGAAGTTACCTGCTACCAGTTACCGACTACCAGTTTGTTTTGCATTTCAATTGTCCCACAGCACTGTGGGACGTATATTAAACATGGCAACCAAGAAGAAATTTTTCAAACTAAACCTAGTTGTTGTTCGGTTTTTTAGAAACTTGTCAAAACACTTAAGAAAGCAAAAATATTACAGTTGAAGCTTATCACCCACAGTGCAGTTGTCGGATTAAGTGGCCAGTCATTAACTATATTTTCAAGAGGTGTTTGAAAGTTTTGCAAAACTCACAATCGGCATATGACATGGCGTATGATACAGCAATGAGGCACAGACCGGGACCCGCCCCTATTCGCAATCATGACAATGAGTGGATAGGCAGACGCCTGACACAAGCCAAGCGAGCTTTACATATTTTATTTAATTGAGTACTTTTGATAGAAAAAAACCAAACGAAGAAGCCAGCACTAAACAAGTCACGTTGCAGCATTCAGAGGGAATGATGTGCATAATCATGACGACATCGGTGCCATAAGTAATTATGGCTTCTAATCACAAATCAAAACAATAAACGCAAATCAAACAAATGAATTATGTATTGCCGGAGCTGCTCCAAGCACCAAATATCAGCACCGACTGATTTTACTCCTTAAGTACATGTAGAATCGCAATCGATGCCCGATTAGCATTTGCATTAATTAAATTACCGCACGTTTATAGTGATGTATGGTTTAAATATTTGTTTGATATCGAAAATGGGCATTTCAATTCCCCAAAAAGGGTATATTCAATTTGGGTTTGTATTAGTTTGCATTGGGATGTCTTTATTGTGTAATTAGCCATGTTTTTATATGGTTTTATGTGTTGTTTTTATCTAAAAGATTTATCAGATTATTAACTTACCTCGCTACAATAATACCATTAAATATATTAGTAGGCCACACAACCAAAATATGGCTATATATGTATGTATGTATATGTATTGGAAATGGCAAAATTATCTTATCAAATGTCTATCCAAATATTGAACAGTCTACAAGACACACGTTCTCTAGAGATAAGAACGGTCTATCAACGAATTCGCACAAGGCGAATACAGCGCCGTGCCAAGGCCCGGGGTGAAGTCTTAAAACGGCGCCCCAGCAATTTTAAAGTTAAATTGAAATATTTGCGTTCTATTAATTTATCTTAAGCTTAATGTGTATTTAATTTATATATATTTGACATATTTAAATCAAATATTTTCATATTAATTTAAAAATGAAAGTGAAATTTCATACCTCGTGAGATATTGATATAAATTTGTTTTCAAATTCAAGTGTAAATATTACAGGCCTTTTTTATCAAAAATAAGTTTTCCTGTCGATTAGATTAGGCTGCCCAAATAATACTCAGGGTAACCAACAATTCAATCAACTTTTATTGCTAAGTCAAGTAGTGCAAGTAGTAGATGCTTACTTGTTTAAGTAGAACAACCCCATAGGGCATATCACAGTCTCCTATGAAAACCCATCCAGAACTAAGCTTCATCGTGCCCACATGCTTTTGAAGTTGCAATTTAATGCCATTAAGAAGATAGATTGTTATTTGCAAAGGCCCCTCCACCACAAGATGGGGCTGACCAGATGGCAGGCACTTTTCAGAGTGGGAGGGAGCGTCATTGATCGAAACAACACCTCGTTTTCCTAAGCCACTTAACACTTTGACCAGCTGACAGTCCGAATGGCTGACGGCTAGGCAAAGTCGTTAACTTTGACATGTTCATAACAATTGGCCGAAAAAAAGACCTGACGACCAATTACGGGGGCCTCTGGCACTGCAATTTATGTGCACTGCACAGGTTGCCGTTTGCCACTATCAGCCTGATGTACATCTTCCTTTAAAATGATTTCCCCTTAACCTTAAGGCCAACTATAGAAATAGAAGAGTACGACCATGGCCACGGACATGGACACGGATACGGACACGGACACTGGGCAACCGAAAAAGAAAAACCCGTTTAGCATATTGGTAAATGTTTGGTATTTACGAAAACCAACCACTTCCTTTACCGCCCACTTCGGCCAGCCAGCCAACATTCGTCCGAAAAGCGAACTCCCAAAATAAAACTCAAGAAAACAAAACAAAACCCATCGATAGAAAAGACCACAGTGTATGATGATGATGGCTCAGCGACCTCTCTGCATTCGTGTCGACTCGGGCTGGGGCACCAAAAAGCAGAATGTTCAACTTTGTGCAGCTGTGGCCAGGGTACACTTAAGTGGAGTAATGAACTTTTCCTCCGATTGTTGCTGTTGTTTTTTCTGTTGTTTGAGGCCATTACGTCAAATGCGCTGCATGCATGCAACTCCTCCGTGTCCCACTCTGATCTCTCTGATTTTCAACAAATTTACAAATGCAACGAGCAAGTTCACCGGAGAGACAGCCAGAGTGCGAGGCCTGGGCCTCTGATTGCAAGTTTAAGGTTAAGGTTTCGATTTTGTTTTTGGTTTTGGACCAGGCCGTCGAAAACAAGGAAGTAATCTAGTCGCCCACCGTTCGATGATAGTCAGCCATTCCGGTTACACAGGGGGTATATGTGTTTCTCGTTGGTTTCATGCAAGTGGATGCTTTGGAAACATGAACTACTGTTTAAGAGCTGTAGAAATGTTGTACTGGGCGCCGAAAATGTAGGAGAAAACATTGTAATATATATTTATGAATTAACCATTTTAATTTAATAAATGAATTTGAACTATCAAAACTCCCTATTATTTTATACATATTTTACAAACAAAATTATGAACTGTTTTGTCGTTTTTACTCTTCTATCTATAAACCGATTGGGTGTCCTAAACGTTGGCCATCCGTTTGGGCATTGCCACATAAATGGTAACCATAGTGATTGCTTATTGAAAAATTTCACTGGCTAACTAGCCTCCAAAGTGAAGGAGCATCAGACTTCTGAATTTACTGTTAAGAATGCTGCCTAATGCGTTGGCCAGCGAACGGAGCTATAGCCAAAGTGAGCTCGTGTTCTAAGTCTTTTGATTTCGAAGGCATTGAAAAACGCCCGCGCATCTTTGCATATTTCCAGATAGAATTTTCCCATGCAATTTGCCACTAATTGCTGCACGCAGGCCCCGTAATACAAGTGGAAGATCTCTGCAGCAGTGCTTTCTTTCTAGCGCCCAAGCACGAACAGAAGTGACCACATTACGTGGCCCAGGCCCGGGTCTGTGTCCTAATTCTGGTTCAGCAGCGAAACGCTTGGGAAAGGGCTTTGGGCTAAACTTGTTTATTTTTGATCGAAAATATTTCAAATATTTCGATAGGTTTGTACCCTAGTTTTGTTAATAATTTTGACATTAATTTATGATCTAGCTATGAGAACCCGAAGATTGTATGATCACGTTTTTCTTTTTTGAATGTACGGATAAATAAAAGGAAACGAATCGAATGGAAGTTCAATGATTCGCATTACTTAGAATCGAATTTTGATAGCTAATAAATTTAACATGGAGAAAGACTAAATACTAACATAAATACAAAATGTATAGGGAAGCATTTCATATACAAGAAGCAGTGAAAAGTTTATTAATTATGCATTGACTTATTAAATAATAGGTAAATATTTATTTATTAAAACTTCGTTTAATGCGATATGAAATAATATTAAAATTAATTGTATGGGGCGCTAGCTCCGGGGCCTTCGGCTCTAACAGGTTAATAAAATTTAGTCGCTTTATTACTATATCTCCCACTAATGCTTAAGACTCCCATTTTAGCAGAAAACATTAAAGCTAGCAAACAAAACTAAAAGTTTCTTGGATTGCAGACATCACTCTATGCGGTGGCAAAGTCCATGATCCGGTGTCTCGTGTCTCTGCCAGAGCCAGAACTTCGGTGGTCAAAGTTGTCACTGGTCGTGTCCGCCTGGGTCGCCACAGCAAATCAAAGTCCAGGCCAGGCCAGGGGTCTGGACACATGTGACAAGAACCTACCGCGTTGTCCCCGTCGAGTAGCTGCATTTGCTACAGTTGCAGCTATTTTAATGGGTTCTTTCGCTTTTTTGTTGCGACTTGAATACTCACAGGCTGCCGGTGGATAGCCATCAAGGAAGCCAGTTTGGCTTTTGTGGCTGCTTCTGTTTCTCTAACGCTGTCGTTTAAATGGAAATCAACGCGCAGGATGCATAAAGTTTGCCCCGTCTGCGTCTAATGAAAGGGTCAGTTTGCTCCGCTCCGATCCGCCTGGATGCTATGAATTATATGCGCTTTGTTTTCCACGGCGAGCCTTCCTCCAGTTTGGTTCTAGCTGCTGTTGTGGCTACTGCACGCGAATTGTTGCAAACAGCAAATAATAAAGTGAGAAGAACAATGCCAATACAATGTTCAAAGTCAACGAACCTAAAAAGTCCCATATTTCCCTGGTACGACTAGCAGTAGCATAAGCAAGCCAACAGCCACAGCAGGAGTATGGGAAGACTCCATGGTCCAAGTGGAGGCTTTGACTTTGTCCAGCTCGAACATTTTTTCGCTCCATTTCAATTTTTCCAAGCATGACGCAAAATTTGTTGCCAACTTTTCCACACACACACACAGCTGCTGTGGCAGTTGCAGCAGCAGCAGCATTTTCACAACCTTTGCACGTACAGGCAGCTAGCGCGGCAACAACTGCTGCAAAAGCAGCAGCAACAGCAGCAGCAGAAGCAGCAACAACGGCAATGGCCCTCCGTGGCATGCACGTAAAAAGTGCAATGGCCTTAAGTGGAAAAAGCAGTAATAGAAAATAAGCATGGACCAGGCATGGCATGGGGCCAAAGAGAAAAAAAAAAATAAAGAAAAACCAGAGAAGAATTGCAGTCAGGAGAAGAGCAAAGCGAGGCAGCAACAGAGGCTGCAACAGAGACTGCAACTAAGGCAGCAGCTGAGTCTGTGGCAGCAACGAAGGCTCCAACTGACTCCCAGCAACAGCAACAAAAAGTTGCAGATCGTAGGCATGGCTGGCTGGCTGGCTGGCTGGCTGAACGACCTCGCTTGCATCATTAGAAGTGGTGCTCCGCAGACACAACACTGGGAAGAAGCAGCAAGTTCTAGCCGCAGTCCATGGTGCAGACAGATACCAAACCCAAAGTGCTGCTACGTGCCTAGGATTCTGCCTTCTTCAATCGAAATAATAAACCCAACAGTTGGACAATTTTCCAGACGTGAGTTCTATACCATGCAATGTTGTTTGTTATGAAAGCCGTATATAGTATGTAAAAGATGTCACAGCAGCAGCAAGAGCATCATTCAGCATCCCATCCTCATGGAGCCGCTGACAAACCAATTGACCTTTGGCTCTTGGCTCTTGGCCATAAACCCCCCAAAGCCCAGGCCCCTTTGACCGTCAAGGTTCAATGCACTCAATCAAGCAATCAATCAATTGTACCATACCAAAATCATTAGTGCCACAGAAAAATGCCGGCCATGGCTTGACCCACAGCCCACTTAAGGCGAAACTTGTTGGAGTCAAGCTCTGGATGTGGTAGTTGTTGTTGTTGTTGTTTTGGATGAGCTGTTGTTGTATGTGGATGTTGTTGGATGTTGCTGTTGTTTTGGCTGTGTTGGATTTGGGCAATCAAAGCACAAATACCGCCGCCATCTCCAGAACATGCGCCAGGCGAATCGGAGACGAGTCTCCAACTCTGACTATGGCCATGGCATTACTCGTATATAGGTGGCTGGGTTAGAGCCAAAGGCTGGGTATACGCCAACGTCTATACACAAAATGTTCGTGAGAAATTCGCACGCTTTTTTATCGCAATTGTTTACGGCGGCATCTGCAACATACAACAACAGCAATGTTGCTTCTGCTGCTGCTGCTGCTGCTGCTGCCGCTGCTGATGATGAGGCAACGGCAACAGTCGCCGTCTAGGTTGTTGTCAATGGCAACACCAAACAAAGCCCGACCCAAAACCCCTCGGAATGGGCAACGTGACTTACATATTTGCCACCTTCATCTGCATCTTCCTTGGCGTCGCGAAAGCCGCCCTGCGATTGTGGGTGACTCCTGGCATGGCTGATTGCAGTTACCAGCCATTGTTGCCCCTCAAGTTGTGGAAATTAGAATTTCTAATGGTTGTTGTGTCTTGACTTTGACTGTGACTTTGACTCTGACACTACCTTTACCTCTCTCTCTCTCTCTGCCTTTGCCATTGCTGGCCTGCCAGTTGTTGCAGCAGCAATTTGCGCGTGTTAAATGCAAACGCCGCTGCAACATTTAACAGTTAAATGTGCACTTGGATCGGCCAGCTCCAGCTCCAGCTCCAGACGCAGACACAGACGCAGACTGTAGGAGAAGGAAGACAATGAGACAATGACTGCAAGTACCTTTTCGCCTTTGCCTTTGCCTTCTCTGAGTGTGCCAAATTATAGTCAATGATTGAATTAAATTTGCAATTGAAAAGACTTGGACTTGGGCTACGCCACGGGCAATGCAACGCCAATTGCGAAATTGCGAGTGTGGGCGGCGGCTGTTAAGCTTGGTTCGTGGCTGGCAAGAAAAGTGTTGGCCCTACTGCAATTTACAAAGCGCATCATTGTTGATGAGGGTTGTGGTGGCCATATGATGTCATATGCACCCAGCATTTTATACGAGTATGCTCTGTTGTTGCCAGATCGTTGTCTGGCACGTGAATGCCCATTTAATTGCATGCAAATGGAAAAAAAAAATGCTGGAATTAATAGAAATAGAAAAAACATCTTCTTAATAAGTTGTTTACCCATGTAATAGCACTATTCAATGTTGCGGTGGCGGTTTTACACATCTGTGAAAAGTCACAGCTTGCGGAGAGGGCTTCGCCCGGGACTTCTCACCCAACCCACTTGTGGCAAGTGCATCGTTCAAGATTGTATGTGAAGGTAAGTAATAAATTATTAAAGCAAATTAAGCAAACACCAGCGCTGGAATCTATTTTTAGTCGAATGTTTCAACGGCCCAGCAATGAACACATCAACCGGAGTGGGAAGATGAGACACGGAGCGATGGACAGCCGGGCACGTAGGTTATTTTATTGATGACGTCGCCGATTGTGAAATTCTCGTACTCGTACGTGTGGCTAGCGGTAATTAATGCAAACGGAACTGCCATGATTACTGGGGCGCAATTGCACTGAGAATCGAATCAGGTCCAGAGCCAAACGAAGGGCAGACAATGGTCCCAGGCTAATTGGCCTGGGACTGGGCGAGTCTCGAGCTGCCCTAAGCCGCTTATAATGGGCTCATAACTGGCCACACCACCACCAGGTTGCAAAGAGTCTCTCAGCCAAATGCTATCCTGGCCAATAAGACTAACAGGGGCTGGACTGAGCCCTAATGAACCGTCTTTGCAGGTATTATTTTTTATGCTAGGGCCGCGAATTACCATTCGAGTGCGGCATTAAAAGCCGTTCAAGGGACGAGTCCAAAAACCCAGCCATAAAAGACTCTGTACACGAGCACCATAAAAACGTTGAATTGGCCCATTGATCTGGTCCTGATTGGCTGGAGATTCCAGTTGACTCTCGTATTTGAATAAAAGAACGAATGATCAGACACTCTGCGGATTTACCAGAGCAAGTGTAGTTCTCAAACACATTACAGAGCTGACTAAAAATAAAATATCATAAAAAGTTATGAATAAAAAAGTCGAGCAAGTGATTAATGCATAGCTATGTAGGTAAATGGATTAAAAATATAGCTACCTGGAAGAGAACTTTCTTTTAAAATCAATATTTTTAAAATTAATTTTTGTATTACTCTTGTTTAAATTTATATAATTAAAATTGAAAATAAAAACTGCATTAAAATATCTTTTGAACGGCGAGGTCATATGTCCTTGAAACACTTAGAGCTTAAATTTCTCTAGCTAAGCTTTAATGCGTTTTCGCTTTTAATTCTCATCCAGTTATCGCTGCAATTTAATACTCAGGAAATGTCAAAAAAAAAGAAAAGATATTTGAAAATTGCTCTGAAAATAGTGAGAAATAAATGGATTGACTCGTGTTTTTAATTGGAGAAAAACAGGCATTAGATTGTTAAGACATTACCAAATTCCATCCACATCGCTGACTTCGATGTAAATATTGTAACCCAACGCTCTTTTAATCCATATAATCCTGAAAGTATGCAGAATAAATTTTAAATGTTGTTTAGTTTTAATATTAAACCTTAGAATCGTTATTTTGTTATGGGTTTCTTGATAGTAATACGAATTCCACCTTGATTGAAGAATTCGAATACGTAATTAGACAAACTTATGCTTAGAAAACTTCAAGTCATCAATCTTCGAGTTTAAGCAGGCCTCCGAGGGCTTTAAGTGCTCGGTGAGAGGGTGCTGACAGGGGGTCTGCACTGTTTTCTAGAGCTATGTAATTAAATGTGCCCATAGTTTAAGTATAACTAAAAGATTCTAAACGTTGTACAGTCGCCACATGTAATTAATTAGGTTTTGTGCACTTCACATGTCCGAACGGGATCAACCGAAAGTCGAGGGACTGCTGGCTGTAACTGCCGCTCTCCGCTAATTAAAATCGCCAAAAGGACTCTCTTCATCTCCACCTTTAACATGCTGGGCGCTGCTCATAAAAGCGCACATTTCTATAATAAGCATGAAATGCAACGGCTATGGTTCACATCCACAAGGCGAACCCCAACACCGACCCCGACACCGACACCGACCATATGCGAGATGCCCTGCAACGAGGCTAGTTCCCTGGTCCCTGGAACCAAAACTATAAATAACGCCATGTCTCCGACTATGACCAGCCATGTACCATGTACTCCGTATTGATGTGTGTCCTGTCCACTGCTTTTTAAATCAAATGATAATAAATCACCGCCAGATATCATAAAACATGTTGCTCATAATCATCGGTTGGGCCGAAGGGGCAACATCAGGACGGAGGAGCAGCGTACCAGGCCATGACACAAAAAGTTCAGGCCACGAGGCAGCAGCTCCAACTTCAGTTCCTCCGCCGTTTGGTGGGAAATTTGCGCCGTTGCTTAGAAGTGGCCATGGATCTTTGGCTTTGGCATCGGCATCAACATCAGTCTGGCCATGGACCTGAACCTGAACCTGGCTCTGACTTTGGCTCAGGTTCTGAAGCTCCTTTGGTCTTCCTCCTGAGCCATTGCCGTTTCCTAATTTGCATAAATGACAATGAGAGTCATAAAACATGCGTCGTTGTTGTCGTTGCTCGATTGTCTTGCCGCTGCCGCTGCTGCTGGGTTTTTTTTTTTTTAATAAAAAATATTACTGGCTGGCTGCCGCATTTTCATCATCGTGCAACATGTTGTATGTTCTTGTACATTGCATAAATTAGATTTCGCGCTGATCTACACTTTTGCTGGCACGACGAAGAAAGTGCAACCCAAAGCGATTTCGCTCTCTGGCTCTCAGGAAAGAAAGAAGGAAGGAATCAGAAGCAAGAGCAGCAGCAGCAGCAACAGCAACAACAGCAACAGCAGAGATGCTGAAGAATTTATATCGGCAAAATGACGGTCAAAAATGTTAAGGGCCAAAAGCGTGTCTGGAAGTTCAAATACGAGCAACAAGCAGGAAGCAGAGGCAGTCATGGCATGCCACTCAGACGACTTGGAGTCGCCCGGCATGGCGAATAGATGGGATGGGATGGGATGTAGCAGCTAGCTCTGCCTGCTGGCTACTTGTGCGGCATAGCAAGGTGAGGCCTTCGTCTCCAGCTTCGTTTCATGCCACTCCAGCTTCAAGCAATCGTCGCCTCCTCCCCTGGACACCACCCCACTCCACAACACACCACACCACTCCACTCCACTCCCATCCTATTCCTCTCTAGGTCTAACACGTCGTCGTCTGTTTTTGTGGCTAGTGGATGTTGTTGCCCTTTTTGAAATTTATCTAAGCTTCGCTTGACACTTGTCGTCGTTGTCGTCGCATTCGTTGTTGCCGTCATCGGTGCTGCAGCCTGGAAATTTCCGCAATCTCGCGCCTTTAAAGTTCCAGCAGTTATCATTAGAGAACGAGCAGGGGCTTCAATTTTCCACCGATTCAACTTAGCCACACACTCGGTCCATGTGTTGCCTTTGTTCCCCAACCCGAGTGTTATTGTAACCTGCAGGTCTACATCTGAAGGCGATTCTCCTCCCTTTTTCTTATTTTTTTTTTGTTAGTACGAGTAGTTGACGCGCGCCTTTTTTTGCGCTTTCAGCCATAACTGGCAATTGCACGAACTATTTGCTGCATTTACCTTGGCCTTAGGAACTGTCGAGGGCTTTAACGTGAGCCCAGAATCCAGAGGCTGCGCTACATGTATTGAGGCATATCTGTACATCAAATAGGGAGGAATGCACCTAAAACGATAAAGATGATTTTTCTATTTGATTATACTATGAAAATTGGGGAAGCCAACTAAATGATTATCATGTTGATGTGTTCAAAGAGTTTAAATCATTGATATAAATCCTATTGAATTAAAATAGTTGGCATGCTGCCAAATCGATAGCGGATTAGTGGCTGTTCTGACTTTCTACAATTAATTTTCCAAAACGCTGCTATAAGCAGCTTGAAAATATTATTCTTAATTCATTTTTAACTCTTTTAATGCTTAATGTCTTTGTTTTAACTCTTGCAATCCCACAATTTACTGTACTAATGTACGACTCCATCGTCATAAGAATTCCATGGCTGTCGAGATATTTAAAGAAGTTTAACTAGAAGACAATCTGTCTTCCTTCTACCTATAAAACAGAAAATACTAAAAGAAATCAAAAAGAATTCGTAGGGGAATGATTCCTTATCTAATAAGCCCACACCATGAATGACTCTCCTCCGTCCACCCTCTACTTTTGTGCAAATCAATTGATCTCCAGCAACTAGCAGTCCCAGTCTATGGGACTTATCACTACATCTCATGGACACCTTATTTACTTTTAATGAAGTGCTGGATGCTGACTGCGGATGTATCCTTCTGCGAATAGTTTAGGGCGGTAATTGCTTGGCAAAGACTATTGAAACGGCTCTGGAGGCAATCCTCGTCGGCGTCGTAGTCGCTGGCCAATGGAGCTGTCAATTTGTTGCACCACTTAATAAGCAGCCCATAAATGCAATATGTAACGCATTTCCCTCAGTGCCAGTGCCAGTGCCAATTTGAGGAACTCAACTCAATTCAGGGTCTGGCAGATGCGTTGCGGCAATTTGTTGCGCCCAAATGCATGCCGCATGCCACGCCACATAGAAACCAAAACCCACAACCCCCAACCCCCTGTACGAAAACGGAGATGGGGCAAGCCCTTTTTGGGGCCCCTGCAAATCATTGCGCACGCTGCGATGCCGAGATTATCTTGTCCGATTGCGTTTACAAGGCATTGGGGGCCTGGAGCTGGAGCTGGACCTGACCGGACTGCGGCCTGTTCTCTCGCCTGGCCATAAACGCAATTAGAAGAACAATTGTTAGACATGCAAAGCGGGGACGTTGCCAGCGTCCAAGGCCCTTTCTGGGCAGCCTCGATTGCCATCTCTGGCTGTGGTCATGGAGACAGGGATAGGGATTGGGATAGCCGACTGGGATAGGGATAGGGACAGGCTTAGGGACACCGCCTGTGTGCGTGTTTATAACTCAAATGAGCAATTACCTTACAAAGGATTTGGCGAGAGGGCTGTGGTGACTGGACGGACGGACGACGCGTCGTCGTTGTTGTCGTGGCTTTTAATAAACTCCTCACGATGGACACAGCTTGAAGCCCAGATCGGTGCACGGTGTTTCGGTGTACTCAAAGAAAAAAAAAGAAAAATCCCAAAATTGTTGTACCCACATATGCCTATTAGATTAACTTACAATAAAAACATTTTTAAGATAAATTACTAGAATTAGCCATTTAAATTATATCCATTGGGTGTGTTTGAAACCATCTGATTTATATATCCCAAGTTACTTTTTTCATAGGACTTAGACCACTGTGCGGTGCTAAAGTGTCTCGCGCTGGCGTTGACTTGTGAGAAAGCTCGGCCGGCAGCGGGAGAAATATTTTAGAATTTTCACAACACGTCACACGACAGCAGCAGAGGGGGGCGATTGAGGCATGCATGGGTTTTGTTCGGGCCCTTGGCCACGTTGAGGGATTAGGAAATGGAGATGGAGTTTGGGCTGGAGATGGAGTTGGAGTTGGAGCTGGAGCT
Organism: Drosophila obscura; assembly: GCF_018151105.1. Taxonomy (NCBI): domain Eukaryota; kingdom Metazoa; phylum Arthropoda; class Insecta; order Diptera; family Drosophilidae; genus Drosophila; species Drosophila obscura. The sequence continues at coordinate 5,438,164 of NW_024542791.1, read as the reverse complement.
GAAACTGAAGCTGGAGATGATGCTGGAGAGCCGGCACCCGCACGCTCATGGCTTGTATTTGGCTTGTTAACTGCGCTTGTTTACTTTATGTTAAATTAAGTTGAGAATCGTGCAATGCAAATCAGTGCGCAGCAGTAACAGTCGGAAAAGTCAGAGTCCCCGGAGACGGAGACAGAGACGGAGACAGACGTAGAAGGAGACTGAAGTCCAAGCTGCAGCCGCATACAATTTTCCAACTCTTTTCTAATTGCCAAGACAGAGAAAGAGCGAATGCGAGAGATCGAGCGAGAGCCAGAGGAGAAGAGTTCACTGATTGCTTTGCATACGAAATGAATTAATGTCATTGAGGAAGAAGATGTTCCCGGTTGTCTGTTGCCACCGCCACTGCCACTGCCAGGCCAGGCCGATTCTGCAGTAGCTGCAGACGAACACACAACTCTCGAACTCTGCATCTCTGACAGAGTCTTCTCTTCTTTTTCATACCAGTTAACCGAGTAGTGCCAGGGGATGTTGTTGTTGTGCAAATTTATGTAACAGGCAAAAGAAAAGGATTTATTTCTGAGCACATATCAGTGACAATAGTGGAGTTTATAGAGCTACATATACTCGTCAGTAGTAGATCTCGAAGATTATTGCATATAGACATATAATATATAGACTATTATTTAGGAATTCGTCAAAGTAAATCAAATAAATATATCAGTTAAGGTAAATACATTCCTCCCTTAAAGCTTTGCTAGATATTGCCTTTTCATATTTTTACTTCTTATTCCAAGGGAGTTAATAATCCAGTATCAGGTATCTTATAGTCTTTAGCTTTCTGGTCGAGCTTGTCTGGACTGGTACTAATTTGAATTACAGTCCTACCAGCCATACTCAAGACTGGCTTCCTTTTCATTATCTAAGGGTCTAAGACTTCATTGCTGGCAGTTATCAAATGCAGCACATCAGGCCAGAGACACAAACAGACTCTAAGTCAGAGACACAGTTGGAGCTGTAGTTGTAGTTGGAGTTGGAGTCAGAGACAGATGTCTGCATGACTCCCAGAACAGAACTGCCCTCTCTTTCTCTTTCTTCCCAACTGGAGTTGGAGTTGTAGTCGTAGTCGTCGCCGTCACACACAATAATTAAAATCGTTGCCTTTGCCATGATTGCTCCTACCGCTGAGATAAGTGCAACAGCAACTGCAACTGCAACTTCAGCTTAGATAATGCAAAAGTATTCCGTTCTTATGCAAATTTATGAGTGACTGACTGACTCTGACTCTGACGGGCAACTGCCACTGGGCTGGGGCCGAGTGAATGGCATGCCATTCAACCTTTCTAAATTGTGTTATAGTTTGGCATACCCCCGAGTGATGCTGATGCTGCTGCTGCTTCCAGTCTTTTGTTTGTTGTCTGGTTCAATGATCTGCATCTCCATATTCTCTTCATATGCCAGAACTACTGCGTGTTTGTCACTCAGACACGCCTGTTGCAAATTCTAAAAAATTCTCGTTGAAAGCATAATGGTCGTGCTGAAATCTTTGTTCTACCATCTTTGGTTTCTGCCTTTGCTGGTTATTACAATTGCAACAATTAGATCTGGCTCAGCGTTTAACAAAGCCAACTACTTTGCATATTTGTGATACTGTTCAAGATTAATTTATGCCATCAATAAATGAGTTTGTTTCGCATATAAGGCATTTCATCGGCTATCTACGCTATAAATTATGCAAATGCTGGCAAAAAGAAACAAATTTCTAAAAGCATTTACATTTACATCTGCTTAGGGTTTGCATAAGAGTAAAAGTTATTTATGTGGGGAAACAACACGAAGCAGAGCCACAATGAATAAAAGGGAACATCGTCGTGAGCTATTAGAAATGTGGACAAATTGCAGCCCATAAATAAATCACTTTTAATGGGTTTTTGACAGATTTATGATCGTATCGTAGTGGGTCAAACTAAACAAAATCCCAGAACACTTTTCGGTATAGAATTTGGAGCACCTAAAATATTTCTAAAAGACCCAAAATATATTTTCCCTCTTCCAGTTTCCGTCGTTGCATTTAAAAATAACCAATTTGTTGCATGTGGAGCATGAAAGTGCCACATGTTGCATAATTTCAAACTGCACGCAATTTATCAACGCGCTTCTTTGCTTCCTTTATTAATTTATATTTTTTTGGGCGTTTGGATGAACGACACTGGGGCCTGGGGCAAATCAATTTTGGTATCCACCAGGGAGCGAGGCCCCGAAGACGACATTCCATACAAAAGAAATATGATCGAACAGGCAGCAGGAGCTGGAGGAATAACTTGTCTCTGTGGATCGGATCGGTTCTGGTTGCGTTTTGTAAATTATGCCGAAAAGAAGGTTTGCCCCGATCGAAAAGTCTTATAAATTATTCCCATTCCATCGTGCACGGGAGAACAGCAGTAGCGTGAAAGCGGGCGTTTGCCTCCGGTTAATGATGATACCGGATAACCAGCACTTAAAGGATATTTATGCTGCAATGTGAGCCAGTTCGCAATTCCATTGGTTGCCAATGCCAGGGAGAAAGGAACACTCGAGTCGATGGCCCACTCATCGGCAGAGTTTATTTTTGCCCGATTTGCTGGGTCAGAGGCGCTGAGCCTCAAATTCGATGACGAGGATGACGATGGCTGTGCCTAAGCCTCTCCAGATGCGAATTAAAAGTCCATTAAAAAAATCAACGGGTGGCAGGCTGGGACGTAGTGTGTCTTGGCGTTTGCTCCACTTTCATGAATATGCAAGCCACTAAACGAAAAAAGAAACCCTTACCATACCGAAGATTGGTTGCTCTTTCATATAACTTATGTAAAAATGTTATTTAATAATTCTAAAAATTAATTTGGTAAATATATAAAGTAGATATAGATAAATATATGTTATTCAAGCTATATTTTATGTTCAATAACAGAGAAAAAAAGGCATAATTCAGCTGTACAATTGCACGAGTGAATTCGAACTGTCATTCCTGAATGCATCCAACATCTATTTTATTTTATTATAATAAAAGATCAATGCAATGCAGTAAGGAAAGGTCACTTTATTTCCCATTTAATACAATGATTCCTCCTTTCTGATGACCCAATTTAGGGTAATGTATTTTTACTCAACCTTTTTGGGGAAGAGTATAATTAGAATGACATTAAAAAGTTTATTTGCCATTTCGGCAAATTATTCTCGATGAAAATGATGTTTTGTACAGAGCCAAAAATACAAACAAAATACAAAATACACTTGAGAGCCGAGTAACTGAGAGGAGGGCCTGAGAGTATGTATGGATGGGATGAGGTTGAGCGTGTCTGGCTCGCTGTAAAGTGTTATGCAAATAAGTCGACGCGTTGCCAGAGCGGGCATTGGCGCCGTCAAACAAAGAAAGCGGAGAAAGAAAGAAAGATGCGCGATGCTTATACAAGCCCAATAAAACATTCATATTTTTAGTTTTATTGATACTGCAAACTCGAACGAGATCTCGATATTCAGCGATCTCGGATCTCGGATCTCGCATCTTGGAGATGGTATAAGTAGCCGACGTTAGGCAAACATGGTCGTCACTTTCTTAAGAAGTTTACTCCAGACAAGATGCGTTGTTACCTGGCCCTGCCGCTCCTGCTGCTGGGCTGCAGCCTGGCCTTGGCCCAATACCAATATCAGGTGCCACAGCAGACGCTGTCCCAACAATTTGCCGATGTGGTGGATGTGGAGGATCCAGCCGCTCTGAAGGCTGTGCGCCCGGGAAAGCAGCGTAACCAGTGCACCGCCAAGCAGAATTGCTGTGAGTTGTCAACATTCGGAGCAAGGAGCCAACAAAGGATGTAATTATCTTTGAATTTCTAGTCTGCGGCACTCCCAATGGCAACCGCATTGTGGGCGGCCAGCAGGTGCGCTCCAACAAGTATCCGTGGACTGCACAGCTGGTCAAGGGTCGCCACTACCCGCGTCTCTTCTGCGGTGGCTCCCTGATCAACGATCGGTATGTCCTGACAGCGGCCCACTGCGTCCATGGAAACCGGGACCAGATCACCATTCGCCTGCTGCAGATCGACAGATCCTCCCGGGACCCCGGCATTGTGCGCAAGGTTGTCCAGACCACGATCCATCCCAACTACGATCCCAACCGCATTGTGAACGATGTGGCCTTGCTGAAGCTGGAGTCGCCAGTGCCACTCACAGGCAACATGCGTCCCGTCTGCCTGCCAGATGCCAATCACAACTTTGATGGAAAGACTGTGAGTAGCAAAATCTACTGCAGGATGATCTTTTGGATAAACTTCTCATTGCCTTTCGATTCTTCCTCTTAGGCTATTGTCGCCGGCTGGGGTCTGATTAAGGAGGGTGGCGTCACCTCCAATTACCTGCAGGAGGTGAGTGTGCCCGTCATCAGCAATCAGCAGTGCCGCACCACCCGCTACAAGGACAAGATCGCCGAGGTAATGCTTTGTGCCGGCGTGGTGCAGACGGGTGGCAAGGATGCCTGCCAAGGCGACAGTGGTGGCCCACTGATCGTCAACGAAGGTCGCTACAAACTGGCCGGAGTCGTGTCCTTTGGCTATGGCTGTGCCCAGAAGAACGCTCCCGGCGTCTATGCCAGAGTCAGCAAGTTCCTGGACTGGATACAGAAGAACACCGCCGATGGCTGCTATTGCCAGACCTAAACAGACTTATTCCATTCCATCACTTGCAAACGCCACTCATAAATTATTCTAAATTATTTCAAACTAATGATCATCAAATAAATCGAGCATATATATTCAAGCAATATCTGTTTAAATGTTGAGAAGTTATAATGTGATGCCATGGCAGTACAGCTTTCAGTTCAAGATCCACCATATACTCGTAAGCGTCTCCCAACAATCCTTTGCGAGTACGAATTAAATGCCAGACTCTGCCTTGGATGATTCTTATCGGGAACTTTCCTGGTGGGTGCATGTGCATTGCTCCAGCACAGATTTGGGGGAGAACTCTTTCGGACCCACCCTCGTACTTGTCTCACATGATTAATGCCTCAAAATTGTTGCTGCTGATGGAAATCTTTTTGGCAGCGCTCACATCATAATCGGTCCGGCTTCATTTGGCGGCGTCTGTGGGCATCGCATCCAAGCAACGCTGTCAATCAGCCCCAGAGACCAGGCCACGGACTGGAAGCGGCATAATTTGTTTTGACTCATTTTCATGCGCAGATCATAAATTTCCGAGGGAACTGGGGAACAGGGCCTGAGAGACTGAGACTGAGCCTGAGACTGAGCCTGCGACTAGTAGACTCGTTCGCTCTCCCCCTTGTATCCCTAGAATGATGATGATGATTATGATGATGATGCATGTGGACAGGACAGGAGGAGGGCATCTCGCATCGCCTGCATCTGCATCTGCATAGAGTTGCATTGATTTACTATGTGAACACTTTATGGCTGTTTAAGTTGTTAAATTGAATTAAGATGAAATAAATTCTCTTGCAATTTTTATGTTTGTTAATAAATTTTGCATGCCCTGCGATAATTTGAACAGCTTCTGCCCGCTGATCATAAATTGCGAGCTTTATAGGCCCTCTAAAAATAATGCAGCGTGCAGACAATCGAAATAAATAATTCATACAAGTGCCAGTGGATGTGGATGTGGCTATCTTTGAGTTGGGACATGGACGCACATCCTCACCGGCGCAGCCCACTCTCCCTCTCTGTTGCAATCTGTGGTTGGTTCAGTTTGCTTTTTGGCAGCGCCCAAGGGAGCAACTACAAATGGACTGCACACAAAAAAGCTCTCCGCCAAAGAGACGCATCGTTGCGCACATTGTATGGTGGATCGGAGGATCGGAGGTTCGGTTCGGTTCGGTTCGGATTGGTGTTTGGTGTTTGCATTTTAGATTTTTTCACACCTGAACGTGGCGGTGGGTCCGTTCAAAGCAGCCGCCGCCGGCAATCGCCTCCCAAGGAAATGGCCAACCTGTCCATGTCTTTGGCACTTGATACAAGATTCACTCGCCGTCGCTGTCGCTGTCGCCGTCGCCGTCGCCATCGCAGTTGGACTTGCACTTGGATCTGGAGTTGTAGTCACAGTCGCCTTGCAGTTTATCTAATGCCAGGGCAGCAGCTGTCGGGTCGGTGTCGAGGTCTTACCAAATTTGGCTTTTACTTTGGCTTTGGCGTTGGGTTTTGTCCGGCGAATTTGTCGTGACTTGTTAATGATACATTTCGCCAGTGCAGCTACAGCTACAGCTACAGCTCCAGCTTAAGGTGCAGGGCCTGGCCAGGAAGAGCTCTCTGCCTTGGTCAAGAGTGGGCATGTCGCTTAAATGGTACATGGTGCCATCTTTGGTGCGTCCAAGTCACAAGTACTAAAGTACCTGCAGAGAGTACTACTGAGGATAGGGCCCATGCCCATTCCCAATGCCCAGGCCCAGACCCAGAGTCGACTAAGCCCATGTTAATCATGACTTGGCCGCTTAGGCCCTGGGGCTATCAGTTTTCATTGATTTGAATAGTTTTTCAACTCTTTTTCAATTTGCACACTGCGCCGCAGAAATATGTATGTTCTCGGACCATAGAAGCAGCCGTCAGCAGCATCTTGTTCGCTGCACAATTTACGAGCTCCAACCGCAGAGACGTCCATTCGGTGGACAGACCAAATCTCGACTTGTGATAATTAAACTGCGGCAGCAACAACGCCAACAACCTGAACAAGAGTGAAAACAAAATGATTTAGTGGTCCCAACCTGCAGCCTCTTACATCCCAGGGGCCGTGTCAGAGCTCACTTTTATTTTTGGCTTTGGCCATTTTTAATCTCATTTGTCTTAGTCCCACGGACCAGGCTACTTCTGCCGCGACTGCCTCCTAAATAATGACCCTGTAATTATGTCGGCTTAAGCGGCAGCTGCTTCTCTTAACCAGCCTCCAGATTCACATCCAGCCACAGAACACATTCCACTTTCATTATTCTTTGCATATTAGTACCCATAGTTCTCATAATAACATCAAAGAGACTGCTGCCATGTGGGCTCGCAACAAGTCTGAAAGGAACCCATTAGCCGTTCCGTTTTATAGAACTCTCTTCGCGCACAAATGGAATGCGAGTGCTTTCGGTTTTATGATCATGCTGGAGAGGTGTGAAAAGCTTCTTGAGGTTCAATGTACGCTCAGTTCCAACGAACTTATGCCGCAGGCAAAGACTTGAGACTCTAAATCATATTTTAGCTCCATAAAATGCAATCGTAGTGAATGGTGAGGGTGTGTTCAGGCCGTTAATGTCTAGGCCACTAAAAATAAGTTATTAAAAAATAGACGGAAATTAGATAACAACGAGAGAAGAACAACTGTGGCTAAAAGTTGCTTTGGAAATACATACAAATCTTTTATTCCAAATTCGTGATGCATTCAGTTCTTACATAACTTATTTTCATTTTTCATTGCCTTTTAATTATCGAATATACATATATTTTTCATATATGTATGAACATAATATTAGTACAATTTAGATTATATTTATATATTTACTAATTTCCCCAGAATATTAATATTTTACCTTATATTATTTTTAAATATTTTAAGTTTATTTTTTTGATAAAAGTTTTATTTCAGTCAAAATTCTACTTTCGCCTCCAGCCCATTGAGGTGATCACGTACAGTCCGCGACATCCTCATAAGCATAAATCAATTTTTGTGTGGCTTTAACTTGTTGTTGTTGTTTTTGTGTTGCGTTTTTTTCGGTGAGGAACACGTTCGGTTTTACTTTCGGTTGGGGTCTTTGGCATTTTTGCACGTTGCACATTTATTTTAATTTCTGGCTGATCTCTTAGCAAATAGGCCCCGGCCATAGCCCTAGCCCGGCACGATGCACGATGGGTTGGGTTCGGGTTTGGGGTCTGGTTTATGTAGATAATCTCAGAGATGAGATGGACTGGGGCCGAGGCGAGCCTGTGACTGGACAGGAGTGCGGTGTGGCAGGGACTGGGGATTGCCCGAGCTGCAAACTGCTCATTAGTTTATTAATTAAGTTGTGCAGCGAGTTCGGCATGCAGTCCGGCATCAGCTTCAGTTTCAGCTTCAGTTTCAACTTTAGCTTCAGTTTAGTTCCCAGAGATGGGAGGACGCTGCAGCTGCCACTTGCAGATTTATTTCTGTCCATTATGAAAATTGTCTATGGCAGCGCCGTTTCTGGGCTGCTTCTTCTTAACATTATTATGCTAGTTGCTGTAGTTATTTTAAATTGTTTTGTCTTGCCTAATGATACCCTACACGGCAACAGGGCAGCGGCACTTTAATCGACAGTAGTTGGGCTTTAACGCCCGGCCCTCATCTTTCAGGTCTTAACTCTCCACTTGGCTCGGAGCTGGGTTCGGCTGGGGTGCCGGTTGCCGGTTGCCGGTTTTGGGCTCGAACTTCCAGACTGGAACTAGCGGGAGCCGCTGCTAAGTGGAAGGTGTTGAGAAAATGTACAAAAATTAATCATTTTATAATTGCTAAATTGCCAGCGGCCATTCAATTGCTCAAAAGCAAAAGGCCCTCTCTCTCTCTCTCTTGGGCCTGAGAGCTTTAGGCTCATAAATTAGAAATTTGATGAGGCGCTAAACCAGAATAGAATATGCATTAACAAATGGCCAGCGTGGGCACCAACATCATCATCATCATCATCTTCTTCATGGTCAGGTTCAACAACTTCTTGGGGGCCCATATGCCATATAGGAAAAGCTTGACAAATTAGCTACAAGTTCTGAATTGATAAATGTATTCTTGAATCAATTCGATTGAGCATTCAGACTGTATTTGGGAGAAAGAGAGTTTCCATAAAAGAATTATTATACCAACTAATTTCTGGCCTGAGCCATGACGTCATCTCATCCGACCTTGGCAGTGAAGTGTGTGTGCGAGTGGAGCTAACAAGGAGAGGGAGATGGCAGACAGTTTCAGAGATCTGCCAGAGATCTCTGCGCGAGACCTGACACGCTGTCTACTCGTACATTTTTTTCTCGCTTCACTTTTAATTTTGCACGCGTTCGAGCGGGTTTTTGTGTCCGTTCTGATGAGTTTGTTTAGTTTGAAATATGTTTTCTATACGTGCGTCATGTTTGGACGGCCCTGGCCGCAGTCCTTGGCGGGACAGGCACTATAATTAAAGGTATTGGTAGGCGTTACTATTAACTCAGGCTGCCCATGGAACACGAATGGAGACAGCAGATGGGGATTTTTTCTAGGTGGGACATTGCATAAGTCCTCACAAATCTACAAAGAATCGCCGCTGAAAACAGTTATGCAAGTTTCCTGGTTTTCCGTATTTAAGACATCTTTAAAATTCATAGGAAATAGTCTTAGCCAAGCTTCAGTTTTGGCCAAAACTGGTAGTTAATTACCAACATCAATCGAGAGGCAGCCGACGCGTCGGATGTTGGTCTGCGTCTACAATTTGCGCTTTGCTCCCCAACGCCTTCATCTGCGGCACGGATTTGCTCTGCTCTCTGAATTAATTAGCACTTTTGCTTTAAAATTAATTACTGCAAATAACAAGTTACACTTGGCAGACTCGCACAGCACCGACAGCCAGCTCCCTGCTTGGACTCTGACTCTGACTCTGGTTCTGGCCATCTACAGATGCCCTGCTCCTCGGAATTGGAGTGGAGTCGGAATCGCAGCTTGATGGTTTCGAAAGCGAAAATTTACCAAGAATTCCTTATAACTAGCTATGCAAGATGCGCAAAGAACTGAAATGATTTACATTTTAATTTGTTTATTATGCGCAGTTGTTGCACAAATGGATATGGCCAAATGTGGCACTGGCACAAGGCTAAAGTGGGTCTGCAAATTGGGTTACGATGGTAGTGGATGATCTGTGATTAAATGGATTAATGTTGTACTAAATGGCATCGCATGGAAGTAAGAATATATGTACCATGTATTCGTATTAATTTCAATTCCGTCTGTTATGATTAAGCGACTATCCCAACCTTGGACGAGTTCACATTCGTAATCACAATTATTTATAGAGTTTGTACCCAACCAATTTTCTTTCGCACAACTATCAGAAACTGTGACAGCAGAACATCCATCGCGATTTGCGATTGTATAACCACAAAAGCCACAGAATTCCCTGGGGCCGGTTTCATTTCGGGACAACAAGTGCGGTGAACGCTTACCGCATTAACAATTGTAAATCTTTAGACGGAATTTGTTATGACTTTAATTGTTTGCTTGCCAGACAGCGCAGAAGAAGATGGCAGAACAGAACATAACAGAAAATAACAAAAAAAAAAATCCCAACGGGTTAGCTAAAGGTAAAGGTAAAGGAAAAGGTAAAGGTAAGGAAATCAAATTGCAGAACTCGAGCATTGAGAAAGCACCGTTAATGTGACCCGACGTGCGCGGCAATAGATAAAAATGCCCAGCAAGAGACGACAAAACGAGGCAGGCCTCGAGAACCAACATCTCAAAGACAGTCGGATACCGGGGCTGGGGCTGGGACTGGGACTGGGGCCAGTCAGATAGATAGATACGTAGATAGACAGTCGCTTGTTGCGGGCGGGCCGACCGCAGATACTTCACCTCAGAGCAAACAGAAAGAGCCATGGCATGGCCCATCCATGGTTACAGCCAGAGCAGGAGGCAGCCCATGATGACCTCGTGCAGAAAACTAAGTCACACGAAGTGAACGACCAACGGGGCAGCAACAAAGAGGCGACTGCCAACAATCAGTGACTGAAAAATTGCCAACAAAATGTGGCGGATAGCATGACGATCATCTTGCCAGCGAGTGCGAGTGAGCCAGTCACCCAGTCTCCTAGTCAGTGGGCGAAGGGGCGCGGCGCACACCGCCACAGCCCGTACAGCCAAAAAGAAAACTCCAATACCCGTGGCGACAACAATGCCAAGCCATTGACACAGCTGGGCAACTTTGTTTTTTTGGCCAGCACCGATAAGGCCCCACCTTATAAGGTGGGGAAGAAGTAAAGAAAGAACTGGGAATCGTACATAAACGTTATCTTACGACCATGTCCATGACACTGTCACATGGCCAAAATGCACAGTACAGTTAGCTTCCCCAGTGATTTGCAATGCTGCAACCGTGTAGAATAGTGGGGAATGCCCCCGATTACTTTTCAGTGAGGGACAATTGTACTTTCAGCAGCTAAAAGTATAAATTAACACAGCTACCTTATCGCTATCTCTATCTGTTAAGACCTTAAAGAAAAATCTAGACATTTGCGAGTTGAGTTGTAAATTCAAACTAAATTTTATTCTTAAAATCAGTAGCCTTATATCAGTTTACTAAAGATTGTATGTGGTACAATTGATATTCTATTCTTATCGCTAGACCCATGGACCGGCTACATTTACCGTGGGGGTTGCATGCAACGCATTGCGCAGTTCATTTGATCAGTGGGATCTCCACTTGTGTGTTGCTTGTCGCGTATTTATTACCACATATCTTTGCCCTTTCTTTCAAACGGTCGTAAACTATCGACTTTATCTACTACTACATTTAAATTTACAACTATATAGATTGTGTACAGAATCTTTAGATGTACCTAATCTATCCCAAGTTTTGATTTGATAAAGTTAAGTCATGAATGAGTCAATTTACGGATAGGGCAACGTTCAATGTCATTGCCACTGCTTCGCTTGGTTAAAATTGAGATTAGAATTTCCTGAAAGTGAAAGTGTTATAGAAAAATGCTTATGGGCATGATAATACATCTTAAATGGAAAAGAGAAATGTTTAATGTGGAATGGCAAGCTGTGCGAAATTATAGTACCTATAATTCATACAGAATTTCCTATGGAATATTACTGGCAGTGGCCGTCCTAATCCCTATTTCGATTCCAATGGCCCTGAACCGTATCGTATCAGTTGTCAACTTGAGCGTGTTCCTCCACTGACACTGACCGCCAAAATGGAAATGCGTTACAAATCTGGCTACAAGACAGGCGGCCTGGCCCGGTCTGCTGTCCATTCTGGTAGCTTTTTGGTTGCATCCTCCTCATCGACCTACCGCTTGCCGGCTGGCCTGGCCTGGCCTGGCCGGCCAGTCAGTTGCAATTTCAATCAAGCCACAACACAGAGACCAAGGTTTGAGCGGAGTGGACTAGAGCATCGGCTGGGGCATGCAATTTTTATTGGCAATCTTATGGTTATCAAAATAAATGAAGTGTTACAGCAACAAGTTGCGCGGCGCGGAAGCCAAGCTACGTGCCTCGGCCGCTGCCTTTGGCCGCTGATTGCTTACTGGCCGCCGACTTCCAGCCAGACCTGCAACTTAGGGTTTTATTTTTTTTTTTTTTGCGGAACTGTGGGACTGTGGATTGTGGCGAGGGGCTTGCTAAGCCGCCAGCGGATCTGTGGAAATTTTCAATATACAAATACATGGCATCCGATGCGAAGTTGGGAGGGGGGGGCCGGGCCTGGTGGCGTGGGCTTATTTAACAAACGCTTGCACAAATTGAATATTAAGCCGGCGCTGTCCTGTATCCCCCAGCCGGCTGACCATTTGGCGATGCTGCCACAGATAACAACGATCGAGATAAGCTTGGGCATTGGCCACTAGCCACTAGCCACTAGGCAGCAGGGCGCTTCCTGTGTGCTCTGCAGTTGGCAGCCCGCTGTGGCATTTGTTTTTGTTTGCCACACGCAATCAATGGCCTGCCCCACCACCATGCAACCGGCAATCCACACAGCCTGGACACAGCCGAACTGAAGCATCAGCAATCCACACAGCCTGGACACAGCCGATCTGAAGATTCAGCACTTTGATCATCATTTCGACTAATCGGCCCGCTGTGCAGATCCACAGATCCACAGATGCACAGATCCACAGATGCAAAGATCCACAGATGCAAAGATGCAGATACAGGTAGGATGGGGACTGCAAGTCGAGTATCGTACGAGTGTGCCTGCTTTTGAATTTGTTCTTTGTGCATATGCACGAGTTGTACGCTGCTGTATCTGCAGCTGGGCTGGCTCTCTATCTATGTAGCTGCGATTGTCGCTGGCAGTCACTTGGCCATGTTGTTAGTCATTTGTTATGAAACAACGAAAAGGGTCTGGTGCATGGGAATGGGAATGGGGATGGGGACGTGTATAGAATGGGGGTCTGACCAAGGCCCTGGCCGAGGATCTCCCATGTCGTACGTGCATATGCCTTGCCCGGGCCCTACCCGCTCCTCTCTGTTTGTGCTGCTGTGTGGCATTTCAAGTTGCCATGTGCGGAATTTCTTAACACGTGTCACACTGTTGCATTTGTTCAAAGCCGCTTCGTGGGCCGGGGGAGCTGCGAGTCGTCTGGAATGCTATAATAGATCCCTGGACTGGATCTTGGTTAGCTGAAAAGTCTTTTAACTTTTAATGAGTTGATGACAATGTATTTGTGCATATCGTGCTGGCTCAGTCAAGCTGATGAACCACTGGCCAGGATGCTGGGAATGCTCTGCATATATATGCATATATTTATATTGATTAGCTTTATACAGATATACGTACATACATAAGTATATATGTATAGCTAATATTTTATTTGGCACAAATCTGAACTATTTTATAATTTCTATTATATTTATATTTTTTATATATTTCTGTTTGCGTTCTGTTCTGTCAGTTATGTTTGTGACCCGAAAAGAGTTTTTGAGGATGCACTGAATATCTAATTTTATTTTTAGCATACATTTCTATAGTAACTTCCGAAGTGCAACGATTTCCAATAAATTGTTAGGCCTCACTTTCATGGAACTATTTTTGATTAATACCAGCACCTTCAGCACCTGGGCCAACCGCACCAGTTTGTCCCCCAGTCATTTGCCTCTCAATAGCTTGAGCTGTTTCGACTGGTCTGCTTGCATTTCAAATGGCCCGCCATCTGTTTGCGTAGCAGAGTGCTGCCACGCTATTAAAAATGGATGAAAATAAATTTTAATGTGAGAGCGCTGCCACATCATTGAAAATCGATTCCAAAGTTTAAGGTGGGGGCGCCACTGAGCCGTCAGATATATAACTCATGCCGGCCAGCTTTTGTCAGAGTGAAAATCGGCAAGCTCGATATAATTTCCCATATTTATCGATATAATATTCGATATCAATTCGGGGTCGTTATTTTTTCAAATAAATTTAAACTAAAGTATCAAAGCAGAAACAGCTCCTTGTACCGCTGTTCGATCAATTTCTTGGCCACATCTGAGCCATCCTTGCCCCTCCTGAACCACTATACTCTTGTTATAGCCTCTGTTACACTGGGCGCGCTGGTAGATAGTCGGCATATTCCTTTGAATTCCCGAGATAGCCTTTACAGGAAGTCTCTTTCGAGGTTTGTATTCGGGTGTTTGGACGACAAGCAAAGATACACAAATTTTTGACCAAAAACAGTAAATGTTTACTGTCCACCTACAGTGGCAAGTGATTCTATCCTTAAGTATTATTCTCATGGACATTCATTGGAGATTGTGGGATCAAAATCAATTCATATAATACCACAAGTGCGCAGCATAATGGCAAAACGTCACCTGAAATGCGAATCATAATAATCCAATTCAGTTTGCAAGTATGGTACTTCAAGGATTGTCTGTTGACCACTGGCGGCACTGAAAGATGTACCAACTATTTAAAATGTAGAAACAAATTTGTGTTTATTTTTCAATTTTAGAAACAATTTTCTTTTGACTTGTTGTGCGTTTTATAGGTAACATGAAATAAATATTAATCTATAGTAATAAAGTCGGACAAAAATATCCAAAAACATGAATATGTATTTACTTATATTCCTATAATTTATTTAAAGCACGTTTACAAACTAAGATGCAAATATAAACCATGCTTAAGTGGCTTAAATGTACAGGAGCAATCGTACCAGGCACATCCACTTTGTGCATCAACACCAATGCTTTAAGCGTAGTTTAACATAACATTGATTTATCATTCTCTAATTAGAGTGGCACTCATGCATGACCCGCCATAAAACGGTCATAAAGCCGGCTCCCCATTCCCCCCTCCCAACCGGGTAGATTAATTGGCCTCGTCGTCGTCGTCGTTGGTCCGGTATTTCAGGTGATGAAAGCACATGCACATTAGCTTTAATTAGATGTTTGTATCAGTTTCAAATAATCTACAAAGACTGAAATTCTATATGTTGGTTCCCGGCTAACTGTGGCACAAGTTCAATTAACATTTGTCCGACTAATCTTTCCATGTGATCACTGTTGGTTGCACATCATCGAGGTAATTCCAGATTACTTGACAGTCGTCGTGCTGTGGCTTTCACCACTAGCATGCTTTGAGGTCAGAGGAGCTCCAGCTTTAAGCGCTTATTCCTGCATATATGTATATGAACAGACGACGAGTCTAATAGGGCTACCCAGACATGCACTTAATTATAACCCTGAGGCGCAACTACAAATACATAAACAACGGCTATTAATGCTGGCGAGAGAGCACAAAGAGCGGACAGGTATGCCTGATGAGACGATGTCGCTTTAATGCGACTGCAAGAGGAATTCATACAAATTAGCGGTGAAATAAATTATACGGCGACGTCGCCGGCCCTGGGCCACGACTCCGGCAGCACAGCAAATTAAATTAGGCAGTCCATACGGGTCGGAGTCGAGTGGAAGGCAGAGCAAATGAGGAAAAGCAAAAGGAAAAACCATTGAGGTGGAAATGTTAAGTAAATATAAGCATGGCCACAGGAAAATGATGGTCGAAAATGGTATACGCTTACGGAATAATAAATATTATAAAAGGTGAATCTCATGGGTTCAGCGAAACAGAGTTTTGTAAAATGCACAAGCTGTGGAATAAACCATGAGGACATAACCAATGAGTAATCAGCATAAGCCCACCGTTGCCTGCGGTTGGGGACCTCTCCTTTGACTCCTCTGACTGTCGCCCGCTCTGTCTCTGCGAATGAAAGGTTTTGTAGAGAAAGCGCATTCAGGACCCGCCCCAGCAGCCAAATAGGAATGAGCATCAGCTTAACGCTACCTGACAGTTGACGCGTCTCCCCTACTCTGTTATTTTTTGTTTGGCGAGGGTCCGGACTCTTTTGAAGCACCGAGAAGGGCGATGCTTAAAAACGCGTAAATGGCAGCCAGTCACATGCTAATTTGATGCCCTCATGACTTCCGGCCAGCCCACTGGCAGCCCCATATGCCCGGATAGCTAATCATGCCAGTGCCACTAAAATGTCAGGCCATGAGCCAGGAGAAGTGACGCTAATGAGCTGACATAATCCGAGGGCCAGCCAAGAGGATAGGACGGAGCGACTAACTGTGGCTCTCGCATCACTGGCTGCGCAATTAAAAATATTTAATCATTATTGACACACGCGCGCTTCTCCAACGAAATTCCAGGCCATCATTTCATATTTTCATATTTTTGTCTTTGTTTTTCCATTCTTTTAAAGTATTTTCATTGGTGTTGACAAACTAAGCCGCTTTCACTTGCCTGCCTCGCTTGATCCTCTTTTGTGTGCGGCCCTGCCTGTGAAAGTTTCCCAATTGAGTTTTTAATGCAGAGGCAAAAACAAAAAAAACGAAATCTTTCGGTCAGACTTAACGCCTCATCCGGCGCCCAAAACGACCAGGGAAAGTCTTGACTACAGCCAATGCCAGGGCAACAGCCGCAGAGATGAGGGCACAAATTAAGAGCAGCTTTGTGCCACAAATCAAATACTGGACAACCCACGTCATTGGCATACTAAACGCTTATTTCGTTTATTCATACGCCCCGTTGGCCGACCAGTCGACTCCACTAGACATCCACATCGACATCGAACCCGACTGGGCCGGCCACTCAAATAAAAATGCTCATTACAAGTACGGGCGCGCCAAATTTTTATTGTTGCACACATTTGCGTCTACTCTAGGCTGTAGTCGTCCATTGCCAGTCCTAAACTTATTCATGTTGTACGCATATTTGCCAGCAATTTGTTCAGAAGTACATATATAAGTTAACTGCCTTTGTTTGCCAAACGATGTTCGATGCGTTGCGGAAGGCCAATAGCCTCATTCTTCATACTTTGAATATTTGATTAAGATGCCAGATTTTTTATTACGGGGATAGTCACTGCGATAGGCAGCAAAGGATGCTGCTTTGATGGGATAGATAGAAGAGATACCCATTATAAATAAAACAAGACTCTATTCAGCAGGATTTTAGGGTTCTTTCTGCTTCACAACCATACAGATGTGATGCAATTATTTTCTAGCTTATTCAATTCTCATCTAATTTTATAAAAATCTAATAAAAACTGATATAAGTAGATCCCGACCTATGCTACAATTTGGGACAATACAATTACCTATGACAAAGGAATGGCACTGGCAAAAACCCTTCTCAATTGCCATTTTTGTCATATCGGCAAATGAAAAGTTTTGGCCCATGACCTAAATTTAACTTTGCTTTTCACCTCTCCAGAGCTGCGACGACCTCCGCTGCTCCGTTAATAATTGAGTTGATTCCACCCATTTGCCTTTCACCTTTGGACAGTTCATATCCGTGTTCTGCCATTGGCAAACATTTCCATCGAACATATTTTCAATTATTTCCCAAACCAATTTCCCCTTTTGTATCCCCTGGAAGGGCTGATGAGGCTACTTCCGAAAGGGTTCCGCCTGCTCTGCTCTGTTCTCTTGTGTTCTGTTTGCCCAAAGTATTGTTCCTCTGGCAAAGTGGCCAGCGGGCAGCACTTTGTGTTTGGGCTCAGGTAAATACAATTTTCTGGGCAAACAAGCTTTACGCAATGAATTTTGTTCGGTGCAAGCATAAACGCAAGCATAAAAGTGAGAAGGGTTGTCGGTGCCAGAAATCCGACTAAGAGATACTCGATATTTTTATTTTATTTAGAAACTTTGAATATTTTCTTACCGTAAGGAACATATGATATACAAATGTACTTGCATGGGTGCCATGTGAATTTTATTTAATACAGATCTTCGATCTTTTCGGACTTGTATATTACTCAGGGCTTCGCCCATTCAGACATACATATGTATGTAAATACTTTCGGTCCAGGTCAAAATGTTATTAGAGACAATGAAGTCTTTCCCTTTCCCACGTTTATACATCTATCCAAATGAAATATATCCTGTTCATTCCACGAGTACCTGGCATTTAATGCCCTAGATTTTAGCACTAAGCACGCATGCCTTGCTTTGGACCGACGTTATGCATGGCACACATTTGTACGCCTCTATGTGCGGCATGCACATTAATTGAGCCACTTGGGGCATGGCATAATCAGCACACGCATAATGAGCACAATTAAAGGACAAACATAATTACAAGTGAGTTTGCACACACACACACAAAAGAGCAAAAGACTAAAACCGAAAGAGCAGAATGCCAGTGGTGGTAGAGGGGCCAGAAAGGGGCGAACCACAAAAAGAAAACGCCGCGGCGTAAAGTCCTGTGCAAACTGGGCAAATTCTGCTAGCGCAGGCACAATAGGAGCAGCCAGTGGGCAAGATGAAGTCGGGAACTGAGACCTTCTTATTTACGTATGAAAGTCACACAAAGCGATTCAAGGCCTCGGCGCTCGATTACACACCGGATTGGGGCTGGCTACATGGGTGGACCATGGGCTGGTAAATGCGGTGATAAATGAGTTAAGGTAATGCGCTACATGCGATGATACACCCTGAATACTCGGGCACGCGCGTCTCTAATGAAATCATTTAAATACAACCCACACTAGCAATCAGAGCGCACTCCCACTCCCAGCACCAAAACCCTTGTCTGGACAGAACATCTCTAGTTTGGAGTGTGGACTTGAGTGTGTCTGCTGGGGCTTGGGATTTGTAGCTACCACAAAAACGTGCCAAAGCCTGCTCGGAGTTTACTGTCCGCAGAGAAATGAGGGAGAATTGCAGGTTGAATTGTGACATTTGAGGTTGAAACCGAAGGAATTTCCTACTCAAAATATCTTGTTATCTCGAGTGCATAAGCTAGGGCCAGAGAACAGTTGTCAGGAAATTTTGACAGCCAGTGCCACAATTTTTGTTCGATGAAATAAAGTCCAAGCTGTGAAAATCATTGTTTAAAGAGTTGAATTGAAAGAGACTTTATTAAGATTTATTTCTCTTTGATAAGTTTACCCACACTTGGACTACATTTGTTTAAAAATACTAAAATTATTGAACAGAAAGTTTTTTGGAGCTACGCAAATCACTCTCGTGAATTGGTATCTGATTGCTTTACCCATTGAAAAGCTGTACTAAGTTATAAAGTTATATACATAACTTTCAACAAACTGGAAATTATTTGAAGCTTTACCAAGCTGTCTTTTAAACTGGTCTCATCTTGGCTAAAGTATTCCCCGGCATCTTTTATCCTGTAGCATTTGAACTTACCCACATCTATCATGAAGCTGTAAATCCCACAACCAGCATTAGAAAGAGAGCGAGAGCGAGAGAGAGAGAGGGATATACAAATTTCAACTATTTTACTGCAGGCACAGCTGCGTGGCTGCCGTTAAGGACACTCATCCGGAGCGCTGCTGTTGACTTCGATATATCAAGGCGAATGTCAAGGAGCGTGTTACTTTGTTTAACACCCAGCCAGTATCCACATGCATACACTTGTTCGAGTATATCAGGGCAGAGATGGCATTTCATTTTTTATAGCCAGCAGCACTTACGCACCAACGCGCCAGGGACGAACGATCGAGCGGATGAACGGATGGATGGCCCTCGCTCCGGACCGACAACATTACTGCAGCTGATGGTTTTTCAAACCATCTCTGGGTTGCTCATAAAACAAAAAACAGAGTACGAAACTACGCAATATGCTAACCGGGAGTAGCAGATGGAACCGAAAGGGTTCCATCCCATAAATAATAAACTCCGCCCACTCGCTTTTTATACAGAGATACAGAGAGAGAGAGAGAGAGAAAGACAGACCCGTACCGGCAGCTGCTGTTAATTTGCCGTGTCATTTGCAACACTTTTATGATTCAATTCCCCTTGCAGTGCCTCGTCACATAAAAAGTCAAACGATAGCATACACACTTCTCCTGAAGAGGGCGTGCCAATTAAGCCGAACCGACATAAAAGTTTCAACTCCCGCACTGTCCCATGCAGGACGATCCGATCCAAGCTCCGTGCCTTGGTCCAAAACGAGGGCCAAATATTTGCACCCAGTAAAAAAAAGGAGCACAAAAAAGCGATATGCAAACCAAAAACCGCACAAAAGTTTGGGAACATGGAAAGCGGCAAAATGTTTGAGCAGAAGATAAACGCGACTCGGGGCTACTGCCAGACCGAGCTGCAGGCTAAGCTTCCGTTTCCGGCGACTGCATTTGCATTGTATTTGCAAACTCTGAACATTCCCCTCATCCTTGCTTGCATTGCAAATGTTATCAAGTGGCGTTTAAGTCGACAAAAATAAACTTGAATAAATTCTCCTGCCATTGAATTATGCGACCCTGGGCGGGCATTATGCATCGTGATTTAATTTTAATCAATGCGCTTTAACATTTATTACTATTGTATTTACATTAATCAGGGTTAAGCGGCCTCACTAATGGACATATCATAGCCGTCATCGTTTTAACGTTTAATTATACAAGGGCCCGGCCCCTTTACTCTGTTCATTGTGGCCATAAATCATGTAGCCAAATGGAAAAATGAAACGGCCAACCTGCTGGCAGCACAAATGCAACGCTTTACATGATACTTACATATGTACATGGCTATTCTATTGTGCGTTTTTTTCTTTTTTTGGTCTAGGGATAATTGCCTTTGCAGGTGTAGCTTATCAACTCTTCACTAAAAAATTCGGCGGCTACTCTCAAGTTCTGGCTCATCACTAAATTATTTTCAATTTCGTTTCACAAATGGATGATAAAGTTTAGAACAAGCTTTTGCCATTTGTGAGTAGCTTTCGCTCAGAGCACAATTCTCAATTCCCTGTGGAATTCCTTTGGATTCCTTTTCCCACAAGTCACAGGAACAAAACAAAACTAAAAGACTTAATTAAGAATAATATTTTTGCAAACATTTCTTGAGTTCTAGAAAAGAAATATGCCATAAACTCAACTTTTCTCGGCTTGCTTTCGTTAAGCATATTTTCCTCAGTTGTTGACCACAAATTCTGCTGCCCAAGAGCATTGTAAAGTCGACCCAGAAAATGCCTTTTAATTGATTCTATATTTATATTGTAAAGCTCAACGAGTTGCAACAATTTATAATATCTAATACAAATTTTCATCACTAATCCAATTTATTCTTTCTGTCAGCATCGTCGATATTCACAGTTTCTATACTGGTAGTATCTTCCTGACCACCTAACGTCCTCTTTGGGTCTGGATGGCAGAAGGGGCATGGATTATCATCAATTTTCCGTGCTCTGATGGCCCTTATCGGAACCACCCTATGTTGTTTAAAGAGGCACTGCAGACGATGAGCTATAAAGGCCACGGGGATCAGAAGGAATGCCGCCATTAATACACCTATCCAATAGCCGTTCTGTAAAGATGTACAATATTATCGATAGCCGAATCGAATGAAACCGAAAGCAATGTGAGCATTACTTACTATGGGGTCAACTATGCGTTTGCAAACCAAGTCCAGGCCGCGTTCGTATATGTAGGTCAGAGGCTTGCAGCGACCGATCTTTGTGTGGGCTTCATTGACTATCATTCTGATATATGCATTGATTTGTTCCTCAATCACTGCGGTTAGGTTTTGGCCAAGAGTAGATATATAAGTTGTTCCCTTATTCTGTATAAATTTTTCGGCCTCCACAACTTTTTCTTTCAATATTTTGAGGCTATCGGCAAAGTTGAAGTTCTCGTATAAAATAAGCTTATCCATTAGGTAAAGTTTAGCAGCCATTTTCTTAAAATCCCTACTTAGCGCATTAAAATAGGGCGGCTTAATTGCCTTGAGAGTAAGAAACCCGTGTTCGAAAGCGACAGCGGCAAAAGGATATTTATTCCATGATATCGCTTTTCCCATAGCTCTGAGCTTCTGGCCCATCCCGTCCATATTTAATATGTTGAGGTCTTCGCAAATAATATTCATATATAAGCTGCTATGATACAACCCCATCGGAGAATCCTCCATTTTGGTTAAAACTACTTCCCGGTCCTCCTCCGTCAGTATAAAATCCTTTGATAGATCAAGATCTTTATCGTAACTCCTTGCTGCTGGGGTCACTATCTTCACACGCAGAAAATCGTTGATGTCAAAGATCCTGTTTTCGAGCAGATAATTAAAAAGATAGTTGTCGCCCTCGCACGCCTTGATAACACTCGATACTTTGATTGCCTTGGCTGATTGATTGGAAGCTGGTGTTGTCATATCCACATTGCCGGGGTCAGAAAACATCGTCCGGAGATCTATCTGTGAGTCTAGGTGTTTGAGAAGCGCACTTTGCTTCTGTTTCCTGAGTGGTGCGCATGCGCCTTTGTACGCCACACCACCAATTACAAAATAAAACAACGACACCATCAGAATGACGGATAGCATACAAAATATCAAAGAAATGGATCTGCACGGCCAAATGTGTTCTTAGTTAAGATTGCTAGTTAATAATCTCAGAGCACTCACAATAACAGCAAGTACGACGCTATCCTAGTAGTAAAATATTCACTATCCGATCCGGTGGGCCGTTTTAGCAGACAGCCCATTAGCAAAGCCAAAACCAGTATTATCAGTTGCTAATAGAGAGAAGAATTTTTGGTGATAATTGGAGGCACCATGCATTGTATGTTTGTACATAGATACTCACCAAACCTACGGCTACAGCGATATATAGAACGACATAGTAACGTGTTTCATTAAATTTGTCGTAAAGATCCTCAAACGCCCTGCTCGCACGTATAGTGCCAAGGTGAATGTCACTAATGACCACTTCAATTATTTCATCTATTCTCCTCGACTCTGCGGCAAACAGCTTCCTTCCCTTGCGTATGTCTCGAATTATCGGTGGTGAAACTCGTTCCATCTCGTTCTTAATCTTTTTACTAACATTACGGAGACGTGCTAACCATAGTACTGGTCTTTCTGAATATTTTTCAAACGCAGTCAAATCTGCTATCATAGCTTTTGGTTCCGGCATCTAGTAGAGAGCAATTGCAAAGGTTCCGTTATGTTGGTATTGGTATGTACTTACCTCGTCCAAGTGAAGGCATTTGGATGTGTCGAAAAAATTAATTTCTGTGGTATGCAGAAACTTTATGCATTCTAAACTGCCACAGAGCACCGCCGCCGCGTAGTCAGCGTCGCGCTTTACACTTCGGAGAGCTGAAAACGAAATGCAGTGGGAGCGAACATACCAAAACAAGTAGTAGCGTTAAATATTCAAGCAGTATACTCTACTCTACTCAGTATAATCTATCTATCTAATAAAAACGAGAAAGAACGTGTGAGTCGCTTCTGGGGACGCTACTCTACTTATACCCGTACTCAGTATATACATTTTTGAGCTTATGATTATTTTGAATTTTAAAATTAAAAAAAAAAAGTTTACATTTTACATTTTTACATCTGTTATCTGCATCTACATCTACAATGTGCATGCCCTCCACAACAAATCATCGATAGCACCATACCAACTGAAGTATCTGGTCATTGCAGATTCATCGTCGTGCGACCACTCAATTCGCTTTAGCGATTAAATACAAAAACAAAAAAATGTATATACTGACTGAGTACGGGTATAAGTAGAGTCGCGTCCCCAGAAGCGTGTGAGTCGCTTCTCGTTTTAAAGTAAAAATTTCAACAAATTTCAATACAACCAATTGTAAGATACTTAAGTTATGTAACAAAAAGAAGTGCTACCTATGAAAAAAGCTTAAACAAAAAGTACCAGATCTAAAAAATTCTTCAAAACAAAGTTCTGCACTGGAAAAAAAATAAATCATCACTAAGCTTGTTTGAAGCCATAAATCTATCAAAAAAGTTGGTCTGGTTCGAAGCGGTGATATCGTGTCGGCTAATGTTATCTACGATTCTGCCTTTTCGATTTACTCGTATCTTCTAAAATTGTGGATGTAATTTGACACGTCAATAGGCTGCTTTCTGCCTGTTACATATGTACATCCTCACGTGATTCTCTTTGGTTACCGGGTATAAATATAATTATAAACTTACTATTTCTTAGTGTATAGGCATCCTTCATTGAGGTTTCTTGCCATTGTTCGACCAATTTAAAAGCCTTGGCTGCCTCACCAAGATTGCGAAAAATCCTGGCTAGTTCCGCGACAGCATTACCTTCCGCGACCTCGTTTAAGTCCTTAAACAAATGTTTGGGTGCATCTGTGGTAGATGAGATCAAATATTAGAGTAGAGTAGTGATGAATTGAATTCGATTATACCCATGATAGTAGAGATCAGATGTGTCTCCAGCTCCTCATAGTTTACCACAAACAAATGATGAATATGATCGCCGACATCCTTCAAGAAGTTACACGTGTCCACGCTACCCATTTCAAGGGTCTTCTGAGTGTTCATTATACCGCGTTCTAGCATACCATTTGAGAGGAAAGCCAGGCCCATGCTAGCACTGTGAAAGAAATTAATTCATTCCAATTTTGGAGAGATCAGAACCATAACCTACGCTATAAATGGAAGGAATAGCATCAAGCAGGTGCCCCAAACACAAATTTTCCTCTTATGTTCACCCGAATGGCAAGCTGGACATCCCAGCTTACAACGATGGCAACAGAAGCAGAAATACAAGACACTGTTTCATGCACAAAAAAATAGATTGTCATTGATGGTCTTGTAAAGAGATACACCATGATGTACTCACCCTGCAAAGGGTGCCAGGACAGCGAGAGCAACCATGAAGATTGTCCATACCCACATAAGCCAGAATGAGTTCAACCAACCCGCCCAATCGTCCTTTATAACCATCGGTCCCAACCTCATGTTATCTTTACCCAAGTCCTTTATGTAGCCTGGATAAATTATTTGATCATTTCACTGTTAACTCTAAATCAACAAAACACTTACCTCTTGGGATGGACGGATCAAGGGGAAACATTTTGTCAAAAAATTTTCGCGAAAGTTTGAAAACAACATCCACCCACAATTTTGTGATATTCTCTCTCTGGGAGTAGTTTGTCGAAGGCACGTACTGTGAGAATTCAACTTCGGCAAAGTGGAGAGAACCCAACTCCTCGTGAGTTGTGCCGTGTCCCGAATATCCTTTGCGCCAATATGAGGGAGGGGGATCATCTTTTGAGCTAGGACTGGCGGTAGTTTCATCAACTCTTGTGACCAGCACAATCAGAAATAAAGCCGCAAAGAGACTGCCGATTGTCGAAGTCCTCTCTATATTTGACTCTCTACGCTTTCTGGCACAATTATCAATGGTTTTAATCACTGACTGCTTAGATTCCGTAATTGTACAATCGGCCATTCTGTCTAGGATTCTGCGGAGAACCTAAAAATGACTTCGTTCAACCATAAAGAAAAGGTTCATGCTCGTATTTAACACTCACCTAGTTTATAAACATATAATCCTAGGATTTAATTAACACTAAATTTTTGCACACTGTGAATTTAACAAAAATTTCCAACTGGTATTGAAATTTTTTCAAAGTATTGTATACTAAATAATTTTTTTCGTTTAAAATTTATTTGAATCAAATCTTAGTATGAGAGTTAAGTCAGAAACTACGGAAATACCAAAAGTGTTCTGTCAGTTTTTTCTCATAGCCTCCTACCTTTCCTTGTTTGCAATGTTTGCAAAATAAACTGGAATAAATTCTCGTGCCATTGAATTATGCGACCCTGGGCGGGCATTATACATCGTGATATATTACTATTATATATTTACATTAATCAGCGTTAAGCGGCCTCACTAATTGACATATCATAGGCGTCATCGTTTTAACGTTTAATTATACAAGGGCCCGGCTTCTTTACTCCTTTAATCTGTTCACTGTGGCCATAAATCATGTAGCCAAATGGAAAAATGAAACGGCCAACCTGCTGGCAGCACAAATGCAGCGCTTAACATGACACTTACATACATCGCTATTCTATTGTGAGTTTTTTTCTTTTTTTGTTCTAGGGATAATTGCTTTTGCAGGTGTAGCTTGTCAATTCTTCACTAAACAATTCGGCGGCTACTCTCGAATTCTGTTTGGCTCATCATTAAATTATTTTCAACTTCGTTTCACAAATGAATGATAAAGCTTAGAACAAGCTTTTGCCATTTGTGAGTAGCTTTCGCTCAGAGCACAATTCTCAATTCCCTGTGGACAGCCTTTGGATTCCTTTTCCCACAAGTCACAGGAACAAAACAAAACTCCCAACGACCCAATTAAGAATAATATTTTTGCAATGGTTTCTGGAATTCTAAACAAGAAAAATTCCATAAACTCTTTAACTTTTCTCGGCTTGCTTTCATTACGCATATTTTCCTCAGTTGTTTGCCACAATAGTTGACCAGAAATTCTAATGCCCAAGAGCATTGACAAGTCGGCCCAGAAAATGTCTTTTATTTGAATCTATATTTATATATTTTAAAGCAAAACGTGTTGCAGCATTTTTGAAATCATTTGTGGAATTTTTAAGCCGCTCAGAACTGCCACCAAAGTAAAAACGAAAAAAAAGATTAATGCAAAAAAAATTATGCCAAACGAGCGTTTTTTGTGTACAAGGAGCTCACGGTGTATGAGTGATGCTTCCTTCTGACCAAAAAGTGGGAAACTGAGAGAAAGTGTGTGCCGGGCCGATGGAGTTGAATAAATTACGGTTGGCACGCTGATGAACTGCATCCTTGTGCCGCTTGCTACCGTTCAAACAACGCCACAATTGGCAATTAAGTTTTGTTGCTGAAACTCTCCAGAAAACTGACCAAAGTGTGCTTCTTTGCAATTTTAATAAGCTGTCAGGTGCCATACAAGGTGAATGACGGCCATTAAAACTGGCAAAAGATTTTAAGCCTATTTATTTAGTTGAAATGACGGCACTTTATATAGACCGCTTTTGATGGCCGCCGAGGACCATAATAATTTATATTTATATATATTGTTAATAGCCCTGTTTAATATTGGAAAAGGTGTCGATCGAAATTAAACTTTGGGGTTTTCTTTGATCGAACTAATATGTCTATCTACAAAATTCCGACCCACTTTCTTACATGTAGCATGAATATCTTATATATAAACATGTTCTAAAAAAGTATCCTAAAAGAGTCCTGCTTAAAGAAGGAATGCAGCTTTAACTTTCGTTTATTTATAAGAACTAAATCCAATTACATGCGATTCTCTGATTGTTTTACTTTGCAGCTGGCCGTGACATATCCAACAAAGGTGTTATATCTCCATCCCTTACTGAGAATGCAGCCGTTGAATGAAAATAGTCTCGCTGACAGCTCACTAGATTGCCGGGGGCAAGCGCTATGATGTCAGGTGGATCGATATACATACGTATATGCAATACATATGCATGTATGTACATGTAAGTAAATTATACAGAAGCCCTATTTGGCCACCCAATGCAATCATCACTGCACGGCGAAGACGGGAAGACACGAGGGTCCCAGGCACACAGGTAATATCTTTATGCCGGCTCCGTGACGATGCTCCGTATGGATGAGGTAAAAAATTAATATAAATTCCGACACTTCAGCAAAAGGAAAACACTCGCTTCTGATTTCCTCTGGTGACTGACATGCATTAAACATTGGCACCTTCGTGCTGGGGCTGGCTTGGCTGCAGCAAGTTAATCAACTTTACGCACTCGCATTATACGGGAAAAAGTTTAATTAAAAGCTTAATTAATGAACAAAATAAGCGGCACAGGATGGGATGAATGTGAATGGCTGTAAGGACATGGCGTGTGGCCTGTCAACCCTTCGGCGCTACTGCCACGCACATGCTAGCAATTAAAATTAAAATTTTATGCTAAACCAAGTAGCAAGCCAAGGCAGCAAGGCGAATCATTCGCATTCACCGCATCAGGGACATACTAAAATACTAATCTTAGATTTTATGAATACCTTTGCATAGTACCATTAATTAATATTAATAAGGCATTTGCATGCAATTATACGTGTAAAACTTTGCAACGATTATCCCAACAAATATACAAAATTTAAGAGCGTTTTACAGATTTAGACGAGCATATACGATAGAAGTTTGCTGTTTGACCCCAATCATTGATGAAATCATTTCTCCTATACCTTTTTTTTTCCGAATGCTCCACGGGGAATTGCCACATCACAGTGTATTTATCTGCTAAATAAATTCTCGAAATTCCTGCATCTTGTGTGGGTATGTATGTATATGTATCTGGGCTTAAGTCTGTCAGCATTGGGATAGACAAAAAACCAAACGCAAAGAAAACGAAATAGAGAACAGCAGTTGGAGAAAACTTCAAGGCCTGCACTGCTCGTACTTTGACATTTTTGTGTACATTTGCACGGATATTGAGTCCGACCTGAAATTGAGCTGGATCAGTATCGGTATCAGGAGCTCCTGCATCTGTTCACCTCGGAGACATGCACCCAACGGGCCCCCCTGTCCTGTGTTTTCCCGTTTCATTTCGGCAAAAGTTTTTGCCCACAAACACAACTAGCTACTCGTATACTCGGTAGAACAAAGCTAATTTTCCTGCCTGTTCCTGAGGTCAGGCTTGGGTCTTTCATACTCGGTACTCGAATAGATTAAGGGTGTATTAGTTATATGTGTAAGAAGGCTGGGTCGCGCACACAAGTGCAGACCTCCCAGAGAGAGCTGAGATCAGAGAGAGTAAAGAGGAGATCGCGAGAACGTCAGCCGACGCCGCTCAGAGGCCTCTCGCCATTCCGTGGTCAGTCGTCGTTTTCGTCAGTCGTAAATAAAATCAGTCGTACTTAAATCAGATGTCTTTCGCTTATAAAAACATATCTAGCAAAGCTGTATACATTACTTATATATCTTCTTAATAAACATACATTTAAATACAACCTTTCACATATGTATGTATTATAAGTATTAATTACTTAAATAACATTTTCCGCCATTTGATGTTTTTGTGTCGTATTTTGTCCATTTCCTCTCGCTGGATGTGTGTTATCCCAAACCTTATTATTTGGATTATTTGGTGATTTTCTGAGAAGGAAAAGATTTCGTTTTTTGTTGTGCAAATCTGGAATTATTGCATTGCGGCTGACTGAGCTGACTGTAGCACAGCGCTCAGTGGATTCATATCTTGAGAGCATATCTGCATTCAAGAGAGTGGACAATTTAAAGCCCCATGAATAATCGAGATCGGTTCCGATTCAACTGCCATTTTTAGGTACCTTTGATTATGGTGTTATGAGTCATAACTTGGTTTGCTAACAGAGTAGCTGCAAAAATAGAGATAGCCTTATGGGAAATGCCTGCAGTCAGAGCGAGATAAATATATGCGGCCCGTTGGCTTCTAGTTGAGCTGGCAGCAGCGCTGCGGCAGAATTGATCGGCTATTTTACTTTGCGGATACAATTTTGCTGGCTTGGTGGCTGTGTATGGTGAAAAACATAATTTTTTCTCAAGTAGTGCCTCAGTTGTGCGAATGAAAGCCAGTAGACGTGTCTAGAGACTGCTACGAACACTAATTTTGCAATTTGTCTCTAATGCTATTTCTCTATACGCAGTAAATGTATTCAAAGACTAGTGTCCAATCAACATTAACAACAGAACTCATCCGCAAGATAAATGATCTGGTAATCCATTTTTTTTTTTTAAATATCGGTTATCATTATTTAAATAATTAACTGAAATTTAATAAAGTTCGCCTTTTGGTATTTTTTAGGTCATACTTTTTCGGCTAGTCTGGTAACACTTGAATTAACATTGCCAGCAATTGTGAAATATAATTCATTTGTCTCGCTTTTATTAATAAAAATTATATAAAGTAAATACGTCATCAGAACATATTTAACGACATGGAGGACACCAATGACAAGGTAAATGATTTGATTGCAATCAATATAAACACTTCTAAAGAAAACCGGGCCGACTATCCACCATTGCAGCAGGCGCAGCAAAAGGAGAACGAGCTTGGGAAGATCCCCTCTCAGGAGTTGAAAACCGACGATCTTGCAAGTCACCAAGACCAACGTGATAAAAAACTAAAGATTGACATGCAACAGGAGAAGATTATCGTAGATGAGCCCAAGATGGTAGACAAATCGACGCAGCTGACCGTGCAAAAGCTTCAACAGCAAATCGAGGAGCTTGAGAACAACCGTAAGCTGTTACTGAATCGACTTGCAGAAGTAAAATCACACAATGTAAAGATTCAGAAGAAAGATAACGAGGTTCAGCCTCAAAACTCTCAAGTGGACCAGACTGCTACTGAAGTTAATCAAATTCTAAAACAGTTGGAACAGCAGATCTCCAAAACTGCGACCCTAGAAGATAATCTTGAAGAGCAGGACAAATCCAATAAATTAATCATTGAGGAACTAGGACAGCAAATTGCAGAGCTTGAGGAAGACCATAGACTTTTTCGTAGTGAGCTCGATGAGAAGGAACATGCATACCTAGAGGAAATAGACGATCTGCAGGAAGAAGTTGATGATCTTTATATTAATATTACCTGTTCCATTTGCCAATCTCCCTGGACATCTGATGGGGAACATCGCCTAGTTTCGTTGTACTGTGGACATCTATTTGGGAAAGAATGCGTTCAGCGGCTCGCCGAATGCCCAACTTGCGGATCGGAAATTCGTTCAACAGGTGTGCGGCCCATCTTTGGTCGCAACATCTTGCCAGCTAATTAGGTTTTCCGGCATACTACTTTATAACCGTTTAGTCAATAAGTACAACTTGAGTCGTGAAGAAACCTACAACAATGCATTATTATGATAAACTGGAAGAAGTTTAATCAAAATATGTTATGTTTTTTTTTTGCCCAGTCGTTTGCCCATGTTACTTTCATTATAATTTTTACATTTCCTTACCTATCGGCAAAATAAAAGCACAAGATACACGATTCTGTTCATCTCTTCCATTTATTTACAGGAAAATTTTGCCATGAATATTCTTTAATTAATTAACTGAAATTTAATGTAGTTCGCCCTTTGGTATTTTTCAGTTGATATTTTGTACGCTGGTCTGGTAACACTTGAAAATAAAATTGCCAGCAATTGTGAAATAAAAATCATTTGTCTCGCTTTTATTAACAAATACTCGCATTAAATAAAGTAAACTCGTCATCAGAACATATTTAAAGATATGGGGGATACCAATGATAAGGTAAATGATTTGATTGCAATCAATGTAAACACTTCTAAAGAAAACCAGTCCGTCGCACTGCCATTGCAGCTGGCGCAGAACAACAACTCGCAAATGGAAGACGCTACAACTGAAATTGTTGGAATTAACTATCTGTTGGAAAAGGAGAAGCGCAATCAGGCGACTTTGCTTGAAAAATTGAAAACGCACGACCAATCGACACAAGTGACCATCCAGAATCTTCAGCAGAAACTCTATGAGCTTCAGAAGGGCCGTGAGCTGTTGCTTAATCAACTTGTGGAAAAGGAACTTTCATACAAAATCGACACGGAAGAGCTGAAGGCAGTTCTAGATGATCCTGGTGACGACCATACTTGCATTATCTGTCTATCTCCTTGGGAATCGACTGGGCCTCATCGTGTAGCCTCGCTGCCCTGTGGACATCTATATGGGATGTCCTGCATAAGACTATCTGTACGCCGAACGGAATTCTGCCCGAAGTGCAGAGTCCCAGCACGTTATTTTGATATACGCTTCGTCTTGCCCGATATTCGCCCAGAATAAATAATACGTTTTGCTGGGTTCTATTTAAATTGTCAATTTGGCAAACCTTTTGTTATGATTAAAAGATTATTATAATAAAGAACTTAAAATTCAAATGCGATTATCTATTCAAACAGGTGCGAGTGTATGCATACATATGTACATATGTATGTGTGTACACACTCAAGATGTTTAGGTATATGAATTGGCAGAAACGTTAGTCAACACTTTCGCCGCCTTTTTTTTGTTGTGTTTTTTTGTAGCAAATTTACAGTTGGTGTGATAAGCCTTTTGTTGATTCGCGCATCTATCTTTTTAAACGCTTAAAGCTCTTACGCATTGCTAACGGGGAAGGATCGAAAATAAAAATTGTAAGCCAAAGAATTTTGATTAAATTAAATTAAATAAATAAATAAATAATAAATCTGCATTGAATGGTGGTAAGGGGTTAATGACTTCTCCTTTAGAAATGGAATTCTAGCAATAATGCATTATTTATTTGCGCCATCAACTAGTCAATACTACATTTAAGATTACAATACTTCAGTCTATTTTTCACACATTGAAAAATTGCGCACCCAAGACGATGAAACTGATAAGTAATTTCAGCATCACAAGGAACTTGTGTCGGGAAATAAATGGAATAATCAATTTTCAGTTTTCGTTCTAGCCAAATCGTGTCAATGTTTTCTAACTTGCCTCCCTTCACAACACATATTTTTCTTGGGTATGTAAATATTTTATTTCATTTTTCCTTTTCTTTCTTCTTATGTTTTGATATGCAAATGATATGTGTGGTAGAAAAGGGCAGCCCGATTATAATATACATGCTTAAATCTACTTGATTCCAACAATCATGCACATGGACGAGTACATATACATACATACATACGTACATACATACGTAGATATGCGTAGTTTTTGGAAACCCCTTTGAACCTCAAGCCGCAAAACATGGAACGGTAAACTCTGTTTTCGGATTTGGCAGCTCGAAAATTGTATAAAAATGCTACTCGCAAACATTAAAGCCTAACGGAATGGGGCTCCACGAATGGGCATGAGAGGGAGAGAAAGAATACCGAGTATAATAAATAAACTCTGGAGGAATTCCAATTCCTTGGGGCGTTCATCAAAGCAAAATCTATATCAATCATACGCACACAAACGCATCCACAATCGTATCTGTATCTATTTGATGGCGAATTGAAACATTGTATAAAATATTGGCCTGGCAAACCCATGAATGGTCATGGCCCCTACGCCCACAATCCAACAAACTACCCACTCGGCAAATTGCCCTTAAAAATAAAACACACACTTGAGGCTGGGCCAAATAAAAAGTGGATTAAATTCAAGGGAAGTTCGCAGAAGCTATTTCTGGGACCACAAAAATAGCAATTGTGCTATCGTTTTCTGGTGACCCAACTTTAAAAATGTTTCGGCAGACAAAAGGGAAACAGTGGAGCGTGACATTGCTGGAAACGTATGCGGCGGAAAATGAAGTCATTATTTCAAGGTAAGTCACGTGGTCGCGATGCTGGCAACCGCCCTTGAGTCCCAGCTCCCTCCGCAGCCCCATTCTCACTCTGGCCAAAAATCAAAGTCACACTTCACCGCTCCCGCAGTCACGGTTGTGTTTCTTACCCTTTCGAGCTGACGGTCTTTCCCCGTCTCTCCTCTTTGGCAAAGTGTCAACGGCAGTCGTGCGTCTCCATCTCGGCCACAGCAATGCATCGTGTCCTCTGGATGCCCGACTCTTGACTGCTGTCTCGCACAGTAAAAGAAGCAATAGAAAACAGCAGTATCGATGGTGGGTCGAATTCTGTGTACTCCAGTCGGAATTTAGAGCAATAGGTTTTCATATATGGTATGATCTAATATTCCTAATTCTCGGATATGGTCTAAACCCTGCATGAAAGATTTTTACTCCAGGAAAATATGACTTTTCATTGGACATTGTCCTGGCATTAGACTTGTAAGAGCGAACTATCTCTATGGGATTCATTTGCATAAAGCGGGAACTTGACCTATAATACGAGTATATACTCGTATGATTACAGGGTACGACAACGTGCCACAGAATAATCTTCCCTTTGGCTTCCTGTCTGCTCTTTGCTGCCACCAAGACCGGGCTGACAATGACATTTACACTTCAGCTGCTGCTTTGCCTAAACTTATGGTAGATGATGGATGAAGGAACGCCACGTTGACGCTTCTTTTGCTCGGTTTAGCATAACTTTTTCAGCATTTAGCTCATTAAGCATACAACAGTTATTATCATCATTAACCTGACAATATAGAAGGGATTGTTCGGGAAAGGAACTTGATGAGGGTTGTCATACGGCCCCTGGCTTTTCGTTGGTTCATTTCAGTTTCATGTATACTTTCATTGCTTTGAAGGGAAAAGACTTTTGGTATTTTCAATGGTCAATTAGTTGAATCCTCATTTTAGGTAGAGAAACTTGGCGCAGAGACCGCCAAATGAAAATTTTAATAATGCAAATCCTTTGCTGTACCTGGCGGCTTGTTGCATGCAACCCGCAGATGCAGCCACCTGGCTACCTCTCTTGTCCACACTGTGCAGGCCGCCTTTGGCCATGTGCCATCATCGGCTTGTCGTTTTCAGTTTTAACGTCTGCCCGGGCCTCGACACAACAATGCCCCAAAAAACCGACCAACCAAGCCTCCAACAACGAGCGCAGACTTAATTGAATTGTGTTTACTCCATGGGACAGAGCCTCAGCCCCAGTCAGCGGAGTTACGATGTTATTTTGGGGCACCTATTTTTCTGGCGCATCCTCAACAGGGCAACAGGCCTTCATCAAAAAACCATTTAAGACTGAACATCATTTTCCATTTTGATTATAATAATTTTAAGTTAAATATTCAGGAGTGATGTTTCTTTTGGTATCTATGAAAACATACATTAAAAAATACCCCTGAATCCAAATGGAAATCGAGCAAATCCATTGAAAGTTTCGGATATTGGATTATTAAATTAATTACAAAGTTCTAACTACAAACAATGCAGCGTGAGGCACATTGTGGCAAAGTTTTGAGCAGACTTTCTGAATATTAAATGCGGGAATTCAAGATTCAACAAAAGCGAAAAGTTGTTAAGCTAATTGTTAGAATAATTAGCCTAATTAGCGGGCAGGTAAGCTTCCAGGTACCCAAATCAGTTCAGACATCGGTCCTCAGCTCCACTAATAGCTTTGCTTTTCTCCTAGTGGGAACCGATTGTCTGGTCTATCCGCTTGTTTCAATTACAGACTTTTTTATGCTCGTATTTATGGGGACAAAGTGTATCGCAATCCTAGTTGCCTAATGCGTCAAGTGGCCGCAGGATATTTCCTCCTCCCGGAGGACTTACCACTCTGTGTAGAGTAATTTTAAGCGCGTGCGAAATGCAAAAGTTTTGCCAAGTGCGCAGTGCGCCGATAAAAAGTTTCGATTATAATGGAAATTTTATGGCTTGCAGCAGAGACGGTCCTGGCTGGGGAAATGGAATGCTTGATTCTGAGGGAGCATAAATCGAGGACAGAATGCCGCAATTTATTTGAAAGCCAAAAGAAATTGTTTTAAATTGTTATTTAACAGGGGTTGTACTGGGAAACCAGAAATTACTTTAAATTTGTGATAAACAAATGTAGATGTAATCGCACACAAGTTCTTGTAAAGTTTACAAGACTTTGTAAATAACATAATTTCCCATTTATCGTATTAGAAATTGTTTCCAGCTTAGAAATGAGTTAAGCGCATAAATTAAACTTGATTGAACTATAACAATCAAAGAAAGGTTATTTATTTCTAAAGAAAAGGTAGGATATTGCCTTTATATATTAATTTTTCCTATCTTTGAATGTGGACTTACTCTGCATTCAAAGGCCTTCTATTTTTTCTATATTTTTACCAATCAATGAACCAATGCAAGTTTCTACTTCTAAATAAAATCACTCATACTCCACGGAGCACAACAAACAGCAGCCTTAGTTAACTCAAACATTACACTCAAATTTCAGCGTAACAGAAAACGGCTAACATCACTCAAATCACTCAAACCTAACAGCCTCAGCCTCAAATCCCTTTAATGATGAACAACGACCGTTGTTATGGCATGGTACGAGTATATGACAAACAATCGCTTCATTGTTTGAACATAAAGTTCATTTTGTGCTTAGTTTTTGTGCCACAAATGGAACGTGATCATTAATTTAACTGCTCTTTTACCTTTAGCAAAGAACAATAAAGAATAGTTGTTCGAAATACTTTGTCGACTTTCGATTTATGGCCCTGCAATTGCCCCGCGAATAATGCCATCGTATACAGAAATATACAACCAAAATGTCTCAATTTACTCGCTTGCTGTAAATTAAAGCTCAGACATATATGAATGTATATATCCCACTAAAAATAAATTTAGTTGGTGCCGAAATTTAGTTAGGTGGTAGCCACGCCTCCATATGGAAACCCATTAACTACTACGCTACTCAACATAATGACAAAACTTTTACACGTGCAACGGACAAAGTTTTGTGGCAATCATTTTAATTTTTATGATCTACAGTAGCAAAAAAACTAAAGCCTTACACAGTTGTGTTATGTCCCGTCCGATTCCTCCTTCTGCGTGGGGTCCTAGCATGTCTCCTTGGATTCGTATTGGTGTCCCTTTCTCGGAGTTTGTGTTTCCCTCCCTATATATCCCTCTCCTTGAGCGCCACCAAACATATCTTTCTCTAAGGGGAAAGGGACTCGAACAACTCACTCTCTCTCCATCTGTGTCTCTGCGTGGCATTAGTTTTAATGCCGCTCTGACAGGTTTATGAGCCTGTGTGTGCGAGTGTGTTCAATAGCTGGGACACCGCATGCGCCACATACTCCACGTGCGATTGCTCACATTTGAAGTGTTAAGACCACCTTTGTAGGTACATTACGTCGCTCACTTCAAATGGAATGTTTTCTCATGCGCTAAAATTAAGCGCGACTTTATCAATTTTTTTTGCATGCCTTCATGCATTCATTATTTACGCATTTAATTTGTCTGAAAAGGCAAAACACTTAAAAACAGCAATCATCCGTCGCACAGTGGTTGGTTGATAGCTTGAAAATCGTGGGTTTAATTTGAACACTTAAACTTTTTTAACTTTTTCAAAATAAAATACTTTGGACTACTAAATAATAATTATTAAATACTAAAGTTTAATTTTTTTTAAGGTGCAAATGTTGTTTTCTTCGCATGGGAACTTTAGAAATTAACGTTTTTTATGATATCTCTGAGCCAAGATGTTCTATGGCCATCATAAAAAACACATCAGAAAACAATTTGTATGAATACACATGTGAAAATCAATAAAAGTCGCACGATTCGTGTATACAAATATATTCCACAACTGGCATATGAAATGGCAACTTGTCAAAGGAAAGAGAAACATATTTATGTATAGGAGATATGGAGAGACCCGATATGAAACAGGAAAGGGAAGTTAGGCAAAGAGGAAGCGGCATTTAAACACTTTCCGGTCCAAAAAGAAGCGGGGCTTAATGAAGCGCAAAATGGGCCCAACAATAAGTCCAAATGTGTCTCCAAAATGTTTTTTGGCAATCTAATCAATAAAAGTGGATATACATATGTATGT
The DNA here is from genome assembly GCF_018151105.1 of Drosophila obscura. Classification (NCBI taxonomy): domain Eukaryota; kingdom Metazoa; phylum Arthropoda; class Insecta; order Diptera; family Drosophilidae; genus Drosophila; species Drosophila obscura. The sequence goes on along the minus strand of NW_024542791.1, from coordinate 5,400,843 downwards.
ATGTATATTTGAATACCGATGAAAGGCAGGAAGTTCAAAGCTCAATGAAATGCATTGATATGTGAAATAATTTGACGTTTGATTTTTAGATTAAATTAAACGGGCGCAGGAAGCTGCTCTAAATATTTCCATACCCCTTGAAGTGGGTGGAAAAATGGTGACAGATTCGATTGATGAATGAAATAAGTGAAATGGTTTCCAGGCGAAATTAATAACCATTTAATCTAAAACTAGTGAGAGAATAAAAAACTTATAATTCTGTGAGAGCTGTGATTAATATAAATTATACTTAAGTCCTTCCATATCGTCACCACCTGAAAGAAGAAGCTTATCCACTGTCAATTGCGATTTTCAAGTTGATTGATACAGCTAAGGCATAAAAAATAGCACCATGACACTTAATTTTCTATTTTAACGGATTTTGTTTAAACAGTGGTATTAATGAACGGATTTAGAATGTATGTATTTTCATTTGTCCAAAGTCACGACCCACTCGGTCCTACGCTTCCTTTTTTCTGGCTGGTTTTTCCCCAAGTTTTAAAGGTCTGTTGAACAATCTTTGCACTTCAAGTTCGACTTAATCGATACTCGATTGAATGAGAGTGGACAGGACTGAACTACTGCTTTGAATTGCTGATAAACGCTGGAATATAAATTCCAAGCCATGACCGTAAAAATCAAAAGCTTTGCTGTAAAAATGTGTTTATATCCTTACTGAACATACAGCATCGATACAAATCATTGCAATGCGCTGCATTTGCCATTTTTGCTGCTGACGGCAAACCCAATTTATGTGATTTTTATTTGCTCGAGCTTTTCTTTTTTGGCAATGCACTTAGCTTACCCTGTAGCCTCTGCTGGCCTAGCGTCGGCACTCGACTGGCAAGTGGATCAAGCAGAGCAGAGCAGCGTGCAGCCAAGGGGAGAGATGCGAAAGGATGCAGCTCTGGGGCATGAGTATTTGTGCAGTAAATGAGCCGTGCAGCCGAGTCGGGGAAACGGATGCTGAATGCTACTTGACTTTTATGGCTCTCCGGGAGAATCACCTGCAGTCCTTGCGCTTCATTAGCCATTAATTTGGGGCGGGCTGTACACAAAAACCACTCAATGTCTGGGCGTGGACGACATGGAACGGCAGCTTATGGCGGAACTAGCATTAAATTTTGGCATGTCTGCTATGCTCGAATTAACCTCGCGAAGAAATCTCATCGAATAAGCAGAAATGTCGGTGTGACTTGGCCAATATGTGCAGCGGAAAGTTCCATCGCATCTGGCTGGTCAAGCAGAAACTGTGTAGACAGCTGCAAGAGCGAAGCCACAGTGGGGCAGTATCAAAATAGAAAAGGAAGTACCTATGTATGAACATATCTAGAAACAAAATCGACTCAGAGGTGTGAGATATGGGATGTTAGTTCTAGGAAGATATTATAATACATAGTTCGTATAATAATTGTAGGTGTCGGGTTTCCCGCGATATTCAGTCGTCTAATCCTTAATTTATAGCCAAAATTAAATCATCACCATTGTTAGTTATTGGCACTACACACTGTACACAAACATTGTTCTCGCATATGATTACGCACGGCAGTGGCAGTTCTTTCGTCTGTCTATACCTCCGTCTTCGCTTTGTTGTTGCAGTTACAGCATCTAAGCTGGTCTTTCGCTTTCTAAATGACTTTCGTGCTTAGCTTATCATCTGACCGAGCTGCTTTCTTTCTATCGCTTTCTCTCGCTCTCTTCTAAGATGTTCTGCCTAGGGCAAGGGCAATTCGGGCCGTCCGACCTGCAGTTAGTCTCGCGCTCATCGACAGGTACATAACATAATTACCTACATACATACATGCGCCTACTTTCGCTTTCCATCAATAAATTGAGTATTTTAAATCGAACCACCAGCCTTAAATAATCAACAGCTATTAAAAAGGCTAAGTAGCTTTACAGTAGGTTTTTGCAGGTAATGGTTTAATAAAAAGAGTAACGTAGTTTAATATTCAACTATTTATTTATTATTTTTTTAATCTTTTCTTCCGACTTGTCACAACAAACGAGCTGAGAGAGAGAGAGAGAAACCAGCAAAAAGCCAGCAGATCAGTAATACACGCACACATTGCTGTATACAATAGTTGTCCCGCTCTAACCCTTTAGTACACATTGATTCCCTGATCGTTTTGCACATTCAGGAACACACATGCAATACTATAAAGCGTATGTATTGTATGATGCAATAGTTAGAATTATTGCGTCAGAAATTTCTACTGCGTTGATTTTGCTACATCAACTGTTCTTGCTACTGCAAAGGCAACAATAACGAATAATACATATATCAAATAATAATGATGTAGTTCTTTGGCTCTTCGTAGACAATGAATATACATATGAATTAATTCTACATCACCATTTCTGCAAATTACACTACAAAAATAAATAAATCAATAAGTGTTGACTAATGTTCCTGCACATTCATATAGGCATACATATGTATGTATGTTCTTCATTTTAATAATCTTTTAATCATAACAAAAGGTTTGCCAAATTGACAATTTAAATAGAACCCAGCAAAACGTATTATTTATTCTGGGCGAATATCGGGCAAGACGAAATAACGTGCTGGAACTCTGCACTTCGGGCAGAATTCCGTTCGGCGTACAGATAGTCTTATGCAGGACATCCCATATAGATGTCCACAGGGCAGCGAGGCTACACGATGAGGCCCAGTCGATTCCCAAGGAGATAGACAGATAATGCAAGTATGGTCGTCACCAGGATCATCTAGAACTGCCTTCAGCTCTTCCGTGTCGATTTTGTATGAAAGTTCCTTTTCCACAAGTTGATTAAGCAACAGCTCACGGCCCTTCTGAAGCTCATAGAGTTTCTGCTGAAGATTCTGGATGGTCACTTGTGTCGATTGGTCGTGCGTTTTCAATTTTTCAAGCAAAGTCGCCTGATTGCGCTTCTCCTTTTCCAACAGAAAGTTAATTCCAAAAATTTCAGTTGTAGCGTCTTCCATTTGCGAGTTGTTCTGCGCCAGCTGCAATGGCAGTGCGACGGACCGGTTTTCTTTAGAAGTGTTTACATTGATTGCAATCAAATCATTTACCTTATCATTGGTATCCCCCATATCTTTAAATATGTTCTGATGACGAGTTTACTTTATTTAATGCGAGTATTTGTTAATAAAAGCGAGACAAATGATTTTTATTTCACAATTGCTGGCAATTTTATTTTCAAGTGTTACCAGACCAGCGTACAAAATATCAACTGAAAAATACCAAAGGGCGAACTACATTAAATTTCAGTTAATTATTTAAAGAATATTCATGAATTCAAGAATTTTCCTGTAAATAAATGGATGAGATGAACAGAATCGTGTATCTTGTGCTTTTATTTTGCCGATAGGAAAGGAAATGTAAAAATTATAATGAAAGTAACATGGGCAAACGACTGGGCAAAAAAAAACATTACATATTTTGATTAAACCTCTTCCAGTTTATCATAATAATGCATTGTTGTAGGTTTCTTCACGACTCAAGTTGTACTTATTGACTAGACGGTTATAAAGTAGTATGCCAGAAAACCTAATTAGCTGGCAAGATGTTGCGACCAAAGATGGGCCGCACACCTGTTGAACGAATTTCCGATCCGCAAGTTGGGCATTCGGCGAGTCGCTGAACGCATTCTTTCCCAAATAGATGTCCACAGTACAACGAAACTAGGCGATGTTCCCCATCAGATGTCCAGGGAGATTGGCAAATGGAACAGGTAATATTAATATAAAGATCATCAACTTCTTCCTGCAGATCGTCTATTTCCTCTAGGTATGCATGTTCCTTCTCATCGAGCTCACTACGAAAAAGTCTATGGTCTTCCTCAAGCTCTGCAATTTGCTGTCCTAGTTCCTCAATGATTAATTTAGTGGATTTGTCCAGCTCTTCAAGATTATCTTCTAGGGTCGCAGTTTTGGAGATCTGCTGTTCCAACTGTTTTAGAATTTGATTAACTTCAGTAGCAGTCTGGTCCACTTGAGAGTTTTGAGGCTGAACCTCGTTATCTTTCTTCTGAATCTTTACATTGTGTGATTTAACTTCTGCGACTTCTGCAAGTCGATTCAGTAACAGCTTACGGTTGTTCTCAAGCACCTCGATTTGCTGTTGAAGCTTTTGCACGGTCAGCTGCGTGGATTTGTCTACCATCTTGGGCTCATCTACGATAATCTTCTCCTGTTGCATGTCAATCTTTAGTTTTTTATCACGTTGGTCTTGGTGACTTGCAAGATCGTCGGTTTTTAACTCCTGAGAGGGGATCTTCCCAAGCTCGTTCTCCTTTTGCTGCGCCTGCTGCAATGGTGGATAGTCGGCCCGGTTTTCTTTAGAAGTGTTTATATTGATTGCAATCAAATCATTTACCTTGTCATTGGTGTCCTCCATGTCGTTAAATATGTTCTGATGACGAATTTACTTTTTTTAATGCAAGTATTTATTAATAAAAGCGGGATAAATGGTTTTTATTTCACAATTGTTAGAAAGCTACTTTAAAACGCTAAGAACTTGTGTTGGGTAGTTCATGAACGAACTAACAAAAAAGAGCTAGTCGCTGTTCTGAACTGAAAAAGTTTATCTAAAATTTAGATACTAAATAGTTATTTTTTGTTCATCGTTCGTTGTTGTTTGCTGTTTTTACTCTAGTATGTCAAATAAAATTATTCTAATAAATAAATCTAAATATAATACCAATAATAATAAGAACGAAAGAAATTAATCAGCAAATTAAACTTTGTTTACCCAGCCCTGCATTAAAACATCACAAATTTTTGGTGTGGATTCACTGTAAATTTAAAAACAATTAGTCTTCTGTCAATCATGTTGATTTCAAAATTAAATGTATTCACGTGAACACAATGAAGTGCAAATACGATTGAAAGTTGGTAAGAGCTGGTTAGGAGACCGCTGGCTATTTGCTTTAAGTTTCCACAACAGTTTTTGAAAGATCTATCAAAAAGTTCGAAACTCGAAGATGAGTCGATCGAAAGGACAACTGGGCGATATCTGCCTTGAGGCTCAACGACGGAAACATCGACTTCTTTATGATAACTGTATACTGTACGACTGCGACCAAGTCGCCAGCTCATATGTAGTTCTGTCTCAAACCACTTTCCATCTTTCAGAAGCCGCAACCAAACGCCCAGGAAAACGCACAGCGATCATCTCTTGGCAAACGAATCAAAACAAGGCAAAGGTTCGGGTAAGTTATAAGCAATTGGAATACTTTATTTGAATATCTATGCACTGGCTGCTTGGGCGTGTGTGTCCCATACATGTGGGTGGCTGGGCCTGGGCTAATGTCTATACTTAGGATCTACATACACAACTACTTTGACTTGCGCTGTCGCCGCTGGCTCCGGGAGCGCAGCATCTTGTTCTCGTCGGCGCACTTCGTAGTGATCGCTGTGCGAACCTCACGCGGTGTCATGTCCAGAGTATTGGTCATCAGATAGACAAGGTCCGCCACCTTGAGCGGATCCAGTTGCTGTTTGCTGGGACGAGCGCAGTCCCGGAAGGCCGGTGACGGTTTGCCGGATAGCGTGTGGTGGGCAAGAGTGTCGCGGTCAAAGATCTCGCAGAGCAATTTTCTGGTTATGGAGGGACCAGTCATGTCCCAGTTAATGGCACTCAGACTGCTGCGCGACACTTGAGTGCCGTTTGGACCAATCATTACCATCGGCGAGCTCGGATGCTGATCGAACTCAAAGTCGGGGCACATACGCTTTGCATTTGGGGTGGACGTCACGGGCTTCTTGATGCGCTTGCGTTTTGTGCTGTTCTCACTGTCGGGCACGTAGTCTTCATCATCGTCATCGATTCCTAAATCCTCGTCATTGGTCCTGGGTGTGGATGTGTTGTGTTCCTCAGTCCCATCGCGGAACATCTCAAAGTGGGACGTACGTTGCGCATCATCCCGGTCCATTGCCTGAACCTTCTCAATCTCGATGGTGAGCAGATCCAGGGCCTTGCGCTTGTTCCGCTCCCATTGCTGCAGCAACTTGAGTTTCACCTCATTCACCGCCTTGATGGTGCTCTTCATCAGGATCTCCTGGTCTGCATCTGACGAGGCTGTCTCCCCATCGATGGCCAAGTCGTCATCAAACTGTTCCTCCTCGCCTTGTTGGGTCCTCAGCAGTCTCTCGGCAGCCAGCGTCAGGGTAGCCAATGTGCTCAGTTTTCCAATATCGGACAGCTCGATATCGTGCATGGTGTTGTCCACAAAAGTATCGGTCTCGGCATCTTTCAGGCGGCGCATCTTCCCGTCGTCACTCTCCTCCTCGGTTAAGGAGTCGTCTGTCCGCAGACGAGCGATGATTTCCTCCACACTTTTCTGCTCTGGCGACAGCTGCACCGTCATTGGGTCATAGGGCAGCAGGGTGAGAGCAAATTCCAGTCGTTGGCGGCGATTCATCTAAAATGGAAAGATTCGTTAGTTGAGTTATCCATTCGAGGCGTCCTATATCTCTTACTCTGTACTGTTTGGTGGCCAATTGTGAACTGTATTCTAGCTAATAAGTGACTCCTTTATATATGATGCCGAGCGCACCCTTCGCCTTGACAGGTAGATCGCAAAGGGTAATAACTTGACATATGCTTTCTCTTGCAGATGGCGAGGCGTCCGAACTACGGACCTGCAGGTCGGATTTCATCCGCCTACCTGCCGGTGCATCGCCAAGCAGCTGCACAACGAATACAGATGGTCTCGACCACAAGAAGCAGCCCTGCAACCCAACCAAAACCATTGCTAACCAGCCGATTGCCGACGAACTCGTTGCATATCCATGCAGCAAGCCATGTAGCTACACACCGAGTGACGACAATATGCAGCCTTCTAACGAAGCCTCAAATTCAACGCATGGCGTGGCTCCCCAGAACGCCAGTGCTCAAACACAGCCGATCCTCAAATATCTCGCAGTTTGCCCTTGTGGCTGCCCATTACGCGGAGAAGATCCCAATGATATACAGCAGCCTTATAACGAATCCTCCAATTCAAGCCAAACCGTTGCTAGGCAGGACCCCATCATTCAAACACAGCCGATCCCTACAAATTTTGCAGAATGTCCATGTGGCTGCATATCAAGCATAGAAGGTCCAACCCCCACGAATGATCCCATGCCCAACGACTTTAAAGACGTAGCAGATCAGAATTCACAGTCAAAGTCACATACGGACTCTCCGTCCGGAAAGGACTCCACTCGAAGCGGATCTGGATCATCAAGCTTCGAAGACAAGGCGGAAAGATACCAAGGGAATAACGCAACTCAGGACACAAGCCAGCAAAATTTAGCTAGTGCCACAGATTTTTTCATCAAAACTGGATCGCCAAGCTTCGAAGACAAGCTAAAAACACATCCAGAGATTAGCAAAGATACTGGAGAAAGTCCCAAAGATTCCTCCACCCAAACTAACATAGCAAGTCCCAGCCATTCTTTCGCCCAAACTGAAACCGTTACACCTCGCGAGAGCAAAACTCTAAAAGATGTGGCCGTAGAAATCAATAAAAAAGAAACTGATATAGAGATTGAGCATCAAAATGCACAAAACAAATCGGAAATTGTGGTTCATTCAAGCAAAGATTTGGTTTTGTTACCAACAAATCAAGACAAGGAGGACAAAGACCACGCAGTTTCATTGGAGAAATACCATAAGGAGACACAGAATAAAGATTCATCATCACTCCTGCAGCAGGAAAACAGTGACCAGACGGGCAGTCTTCAGATTTCCAAAGACGACAATGACCAGACAGCGAGTCCAAAGGGAAAATGCGATAAAGAGACACAGTATGAAGATTCATACACATCAGAAGGTAATCAGAATGTGGAGAAGTGTGCCAATTGCTCCCGCGTTCCTGAACTACTTCAGAAGATATTCGAAATGGAGCAGAAGATGAACCAACAGGAATGTTCCCTTAGACAACTGCAATGCTCCGTGAGATCATCGAAAGTGCAGTCCAATACTGATCAGTCTACCCAATGGGAATATGCGAAAATTTGCGGCGAGAAAAATGAGAGTTCTAGGCCATCTAGTTCTGGTCAAAAATCGAAGAACCAACCGTTTCAAATTTCTGTGGAGGTTTGTCATGATGCAAATTCCAAGAGGAGTACAACCCCAGCTCGATATGAAACAGACAACTGCCAGAAGCTGAAGAAAGAGCAATTCTGTACTCAGTCGACGGAGAATTTAAAGGAACAAGCATGCAATACTTTACTGGAAAAATTAATTCAAATGTTTGCAAAACCAAAAGACCAAGAATTAGACTGTACTTGTGAGGATTTGGGATCATCCCGCGATGGTGCTACCACATCTCGATTGGACAAAGACAATCGTCAGAACTCCAGCACAAAAGTCATTCCCACTGAGTCCCAACAGAATTTGAACGATGAGGTGTGCGAGTCCCTGATAGAGCAATTTATGCATATGTTTATGAAGCCCACAACCCACAGAGAAGATTGCCCATGTCCGGTCCAAAAAATACACAAGAGAAACACAAAAGATTTTCCATCGAACTCGACAATTCCGCAAGAGGGAAACAAAGTCAAGACTCGTGACAGGTTCACTCAGGCAGGCGACGAGATGATGGAAATAGATGGCAAATATAAGAGTCAGAGCGCAGAAATATTGATGGACGAATCTCAGAGCATTGATTCAAGCCAAACTTTAGGACAAACTTCCCTGGAAAGCCGCGAGTCAAGCTTGTGCCAATTCTGCCGAGACAAAGAGCTTCCCGTGCTGGATCATATGGTCGGCGAGGTAAATGATTTAATTGGCAGTCGACGCCTCAGTCGTATTGTAATGACTGTACTGCTGCGGGCGGACAATCTTTACCATGTGAACATCCGTGAAATGGGCACCGGCTGTGTGGTAGGCTGCCTGCTGGTAAACGATGCGGCCATCGAAGAGGCCATCAGTCTAGGCTTGTTTGAGCAAATCCTAACATTTTGTGTGACAGATGTGCGTAGCACGATTAAGCCCAAGGATGGTCCCTTTGCCATACACTTTGAGCTCATAGAACAACGCGAGCGTGGAGGCGGCTGGGATGAGGAGACCGCCAACACCGAGAAAGTCTTGGAATTTGCAACTCAAGTGCTGGGTCTGAACATTGGATATGTTAGTCGACTTTTCTCCCTAACTTATGCCATCAAATTGGACAAGCAAGCGCCTGATTGCAGCTTGAGGCAAATATCACAATCGCTTATTGCACCTTCTGCTTGCCGAGCTCATACGAATAGAGACACAGCAGAATATTTCACATCTAGATTGATATTAATCGACAATGGAGCGACTTATTCAATGCGTAGCCACTCAGATGCAGAACGCAGAGAAGGCTTAGGTTCGTCATCGAGCATGTTTCTGCGCATAGTAACCGGTAGGGCGGATCGTGAGGAACATTCCTAACAGGTTCAATTGATAGCTGATAGCTACATTTTCAAATATTTTATTAATAATTAACACTTTCAAATTGTATAAATATTTAATTTGATTAAACAAATAATTTAGGGGCCACATCTGCGTTTGTTTTTACTATTTCCTTACTCTACTCTAGTAAGATATTGTTTGTTGCTTTCGAAAACTAAGAGATTTGGAAGAAACATACCCATACATACCATTACGCTTTTTTTGTAGGTACGGGTATAATATTATTAGACTTATAGGGGTTTACTATATGTTGGGTGCACTTAACAGTTGCAGCCGTACGTATTGGGTTTATCCATGCAATTAGCAACGGGCCAGTCGCAGGTACCAACGCTTTTACAATTGGGCGATTTAACAGACGGCGCACTGATCCTAGCCTTGTGGGCGAGACGGTTATAGTGACAACGATGGGTTGTAGCTAGGCTTGGACATAAAGTAGCCGTACATCTGTGCGTATTGGGTTAATCCGTGCAATCCGACGCAGGTACTACACAATTGGAAATGTCCCATCGAGTGACTCCTCGGGCTACGAACGATCGATTCAGGTAATAGCGAGTGCTCTATCCATACCTCTCTGGCGTATAAAACGGAGCGCTGCCGTGAAGAAATTATCAGTTAGCAACGAGCGAAGCCAACGACAACACCAAAGAGATCAACTATTAAAGGAGAACCGTGGAACATCATGAGCAACATTAGCAACGACAGTGGACTGGATGACTCTGCCATCTGCGGAGCTGTGGCCCATCCCAGTGGTCCGGCAGCGACTCGTCTCTCCTGGTTCCTGGCCGAGGTGGATGAGGGATCGATGAAGAACGGCCAGCCGAACGGTCAGCCACGACTGTGCGTCCTCCACTCTATGGAGCTGCTGGAGTCGGATGTTTCCGACAAGTATATGACCCGCTTTGTGGAGTTCCGGGTTAACGGCATGGTGCTAGAGGCCAAACTCATCCTCGCCGCCGATGAGCGCCGGCTGGTGGATGCGGCCTTGGTATCGATGAGCAAGGAGCAGCGAGAGGAGTCTAATGCCAAGCAGCTCCTGGTGCAGTACACGGAGAACGAAGAGGCTGGCGATCGTCTGGTCCAGAAGTTGGTGTCCCCCAACAACGTGGCCTGGCTAAGCACGAAGCCAGAGCTAAAGTGCAATCCGCTGGTCAGTCTCGGTCCCGGATGTATTGCTCATGTACTGTACTCCTATGATCAGCGGGACTACATGGAGAAGGTGCTACTCCACCTGAAGGCTCGCTGCTTTGATCACGCCTTCGATGAGCAGCTGGACCTGCCGGTGACCATGGACGATGACACCTGGCTGCTGGTGCAGTATAGCCCCGAGCCAGAGACCGTGGTCTACCAGGTAATACAGTTCAGCCAGACGGTGTGGCGGCAGGAGAACCTCTTCAAAGACGTCATCGCCTATGTCCAATTGCCGGGGAGCGAACTGGTGCTGCAGGCCGTCGTCATTAGCTATGGCCAAGATCAAAAGGTGCAGCTGGCCAAGTACGAGGATCTGCGCTGCTTTTCCATGGACTTAGAATTCCCGCTGCCTGAAGATCTGGAGCAACAACTGGAGCAGGGCAGTGGCACCGCCGCGCTGTTCTCCCGCACCAGCATTTACCAAAGAGCCGAGGAGCGGGATGCCACTGGAGAGCACAAGCAGCTAAGGCGCAGTCTGGAGCAGATGGGTGAGAAGGCCCAGAGCGAGGCCCAAATGATCATCGATGCCTTCGACATGGTCGATAACATCAACAAGAATCTTCAAAGCCGCCTAAGTGGCGACGTCCGACTGGAGATGGCTGCCGCATCTGGAGACGAACTTCATTAGTCAGAATGCTTAACATCCCTCTTCCACACCTCGCCACATTTAAGTCATTATAAAAAGTTAAAAACTTGAGTTGTTTAGGTGTAAGCTTTTAGAGTAATTTTTTATCTAATAATGTATACAAATATATTAAAAAAAGCAATACAAAAATTCTAGTAAATATAATGTTAACATTGTGGTCTTCAGTGATCACGTCTTAATAAATATTTTCTTTTGCTCAAAGAACCAAAATAAATGTAAAAACAAAAATTCAAACGATTTGGTTACCTTTTTGGGAATGAATTAATATAACTTATTTAAATTAACACTAGCTTAAACAAATGCAAAAATTCGTATAATTAAATTTAAAAAAAAATTACAAAAAGTATAGTAAAACAAGTGAATAAACTACAGCTATGTTTAGAAGATATCCTTTAAAGCGTTTTATAGGAGTTAAATATGTAAGTCTAATTATAAGAAATTATCCTTAAGATGTGACTAGAAATGATATGTAATTAAAAAATGTTCTAATAAATATACAAAAAAATGTAAAGAGTAAGTAAAAGTTCCATATGAGCAGGCACCGCATATGACCTTCTAGTTTAAAACCCGCATTTCGGGTGTATACACTTGAAACATGAATTGACCGTAAATCTGTTTTTAAAATGATTTATAAAGTATTAATTGAGACCACTTCTCAGAATAAATGATTCGATTTGTGGCTTCACCAACGTACTTAAGTTAAATATATTTAAGCTTCATTAACCTGCCAATAAAAATATTTAAGTCATAACGCCAAAAAAGAAAAACTGGTTCGGATATTAATATGTTTTACAATCGAAAAGCGATCTAAAATTCTATGATTAAAAAATGTTCAGACGCTTACAATTTAGAAACTCAGATGACTGCAAAAATTATTCAGTTCAGCGAATTCTGAAAAAAATTTAAAAAAAATTTTGTTAGGCTTAAAAATGTTTGTGAAGGCATAAATGAATTCCTTACATCCTTACCGTCGATATGTTGGCAAAAATAATATCTGAGCCTATTTCTATCAATTCGTGTCAGTGATTTCCTCGATGGTCAAGGCCGATCGGTCCGTTTCCGACCATGAAGGAAAATCGCACATTTCGGATGGGCCTCCGTGAGGAGAGACATACGAGTAGATCGTAATGGGCTGCACCACCATGAATGGTGGTTGTGGCGGGCTCGGTAACAAAACTCGGCGGTTTGGGTCCACTGCAGGTGGCTTGAAATAGGGCGGAGAACTTATTAGAAAGAAAATATGTCCTTGCTGCACCATTGTTGGATCCAAATAAAGGTCTGGCGATTGGAAAAAGAGCTGAGGCATGCGGTTACCTGAGGTCATCACCTGATTTTGCCCTCGAGCTGGGTTTAGAATTGTGTCAAGCTTCCGGTTATTACCATTATTATCGCAAATTATGTTAAAGCGAGGTAATTTCATTCGTTGTAAAAAGCTGAGCTGCCAGGGCCGGAATTGACCAGGTGGCAGCGGATGTACTGATTTCGCAGGCACCAACAACTCTTTGCACATTTCCTCAACATAAACACTGAATGTGTGTGTGCTCCAGTCTATTTTCTGTATGTAACACTTCTTCATATGCCCAGGCCTTTGGTCAAGCTCCACTAGACAATGGGCGCCAACCTTGAAATCGTAGTCGCCGATATATAGCTGGAACCTTACCGCCTCCTTTTTCATCACAAGATAAGAGGTGAGCTCAACATTTCGATAGCTATCTGGGGATAGGGACTTGGCAACAGAATAGGAAAATGGCGCGATGTTTTCATCCATATATCTGAGCGTGCACGACAATGGTCCTCGTCCAAATCTCATTAGATACTCTTGCCAACGTTCTCGATTGTGGAAATCGCAGAGCTCTTTGTCGTTCATTAGGCAGTTGGTGAGCTCTGGTGAGTCCAGGTCGAAACTGCGTCCATTTCTGCAGAAAAGGCGAACAACAGTGCCATTTCGACTAAGTTCCAGCGAGGTGCCTTCGCGGAATGTGCCCGGATTCAGCATCTTCTCAGCTGCCAGGCTCACATCCGGCAGCCTAAAACACATCTGGTAAAGCATTGTAAATGTGATGGATTGGCAAATGGCTGCCTCCTCAATGTGCTCCATCGGGTAGACAGCATCGAAATGGCCATACCGGTCGATGAACACACTAAAGTTCTCCTTGTAATTGTCGCTAAATGTCACTGGCGTGCCCAGTTTCATTGGCTCATGCACAATCGCATTCCGGCCGTACATAAGGCAAAGGGCGCGTAGTTCTATCATCGTACCCCGCGTTTTCGGCTTCTCTAACTTCAACAGATAGTCGTTGAAATTGCCCTTTATGTTTCTCCTGAATAGGCGTCGCTTGTCCATCATAAAGCGTACACAGTCCTCTCGCACCTCTTGGTGAAGATTTTGTGTGTCATACATCTGCTCGGCGATGACTCGGAATAGGCTGCAACCGCCCTTAATGATCAGCTGGCGATACAAATTGTGATCTGCCAAATATTGATCGATCGGATCGCCACGCCCAAGTGTTTTGCCCGGGCCTGTAAGTTTGAGGTGATTCCATGACATGGCTTGATCAGCGTAGCAGAACTGAATGTAAGAGAAGAGGGTTTGATGCAAATGAATCACTCATTCATTATAGCAAGCACTTTGATCTACTTTGATTTATTTTACTTAATACACAATAAACATACCAATAAAGAAGGGAAACAATTACCTCTCGGCAGACACTTTACAAATCAGAAAAACGTGCTTAAGCTTTGTTGTTGCTATTAGTGGTGATAGTTGCGCTATCACGCAGAAAAGTGCTGTAAAGCGCCAAAAAATCGATGGTACAATATGGCAGCGCTGGGAACATCGAGCTTAAATTGGTCACACTATCGGTATTATATTTTAGTAGTTTTTTGTTAGGAATAAAGTTTTAAATGCTAAATATATGATTATAAATATGCATATATGCACAAGTATCTGTGTGTATGAAGATCCATATAGATAACTTTGGGTTAGATACAATCGATAGTTTCTAATGCGAATATCAATCAATGCAAGAATAACTCTTTGGAATAGCTTCCCATCAGAGTATTTATCATATTACCTTTACTATGATTAGAACAAGGATTAGCTTGTTTTTAAATGCCTAAAACTATTTTAAAATCTATCGATTGCCACTTAGATAGCCGTAAAAAATTCATATACCTTCTCTAATTTTGCATGTCTGAATGAAAGAACCAAAAACCAAAAAGAAAAATATAGAAATGTCCGAACAAGACGAATTAAATACCGTGTCCGACGATGAAATGATGTCCAACAATGAAAATAAATTAACTGAAGGAACATCGGCCGAGCCAGATATAAGTGACGAATCTGATAATGAACCAATTGCCAAACCTAAAGGGAAAAAAGCTCTCAAACGTAAGGGAAAAACTCCTGAGCCACAAGTCGAACCAATTGCCGCACCTGAAGAGGGGTGCATTTGCGCACGTGCCAACTATCAAATTAAATGCCTGAAATGTAAGAAATGTTTTGTGGGTCGCATATTTGAAAAGTGCCCCGTGCACACAAGGGCTGAGAAATTAATGGACGCTGAGTTCTGTCTTTATTGCGGCCAAGAAGCCCTAATAAAGCGCAGCGAAGAAGCAGACTATTCGGGCTCCGATTGCGATGAAGAGTTTGATGACATGGATTCAACGAGTGATGGGACGGACTCTGGGAGCGATGAGTCGGACTCTGAGAGCGATAGGACACTCATTGACATCCCATCCTCAGACTCTGAAGGGGATGACCAATCCTGAAAACTTGCACAGGAGACTTTATACACATGCGCAAGCTTCCGAAGTACTACAGCAACAACAACAACCTCAACAAACCCCTAAGACGACGATAACCAAGATCCAGAACAATATCAGTAGAATAGCAGCATTCCTTATAACTTCAACTAATTTTCAACTAATTAAACGCATTCTCCTCTTTATGAAACTTTAAAAATTAAACCTTCAAATGCACATGTGTCACAAGCTGTCAAGAAAATAAATATGTAAAATAACCTCATTAATTCAATAAAACTTTTAAAACAAAGAAGGGTCTGAAGCAAAGTTTAATCGGATATGATAAGAATCAATGTTTTGCTGCTTCGGCCAGGGCGCCACCTCCGGATCCAATCGATGTTGGCGAAGTACTTCAGAGAAACTGTACCACATGGCCGATGCACGTCTTGGAGTCTTGTGGATCAGCACCATTGCCGGGCCCAGGCTCCAGGTCTCCTGCGGCTCCCCAGCTGGAAGCTGAAGCAGGACTTAGCAAGCTAGTGGGAAAATTGTCGATGTCGGTGACAGCTTGCTTAACCGATGGATTGTAAGCACTTTTTTGTTCCAGACTCATTTTCAATAAGCTCATATTAATTCTCATTGGTTACTTCTAGTTGATAGTTTAAAAGACCTTTTTCAACCATCTGTGATACTACATTAATTAAAACAGTTTATTCAATATACATTTAATATATATTTAATAATTTAAAGTGGAAAGTAATTAGTAGGTACATATGGATGTAAGTACATATATATGTAAGTTTATTTGCGCTTTTCGAACGCACTGTGTGTATGCGTTGAATGTTTAAAAACATTTGGTGGAACTTCCACGGGATTTATATTAAAGGTAAAAACGGTAAGCAGCCTTTTGCAATGTATTAATAGTACATATGATGAGATATGATGAGAGTACATATGATGATGTTTCTAAGTATAATTTGCCCACATAAATGCTAAAATATGCTGCATTCCCGCAGTATTGGAGAAACACTTGAACGACAATGCAAAATCTCCCACACATTAAACATTCTTAATGCACATTAATGCAATTATGAAATCCAAACTTCCTTGATATTTTCCCAACTCAATAATTAATTGCCAAATCAAGTAAATTATGTCTGCATAAATCCATTACAGAGCGTGTCGCAATCAATTTTCCCCCTCGCAATTGACTGCCAGAGCTCGAGGTAAACCATTAACTAAGCGCTTTTCAATTATTTAGCAATCAGAGTATCATTCATTGGATTAATCCGACTAACCCAATCACTTCATCATACCAACACAATCTGGACGACGCCGACAACTTAATCATGAGGCATACGAATAATAGACACCCAGTGGAAGATTTAGGCAGTTCTTCCGATTTCGTTTTGTGGGCAACGATTCTTGGCCGTCTGCTTATGGGGATGGGGATATTGACTTGGCTGATTATTTTTATTTGCTTGGGAAATGATTCCACCGAGACATAAAACTATGCCGTTTCCAGAGCCATGTATAAACATTTATACACGATTAAGTGTGCTGTTTATTTTTATGTTTGGTTTAGCGCTTCCGCTGCCGCTGTCGAAAATTTCGATGCCCGTCAGATATGGCGTATACGCTTCATTTAATGGACCAGAATGAGATACACTGCCACCTCGTAGACAGCCCCAAGAGGAAGGCAGAAAAAAGCAAAAACGAAATTGGAAATCGACTCGGAATCGCAATAGAAGGGAGGAGCCAACGTTTTGGGCCAAATTAAAGTGCGGCTAAAGTGTACTGCCCCGAGGTTTGTGTGGACTCTTCAAATTCAATAAAATATTGGTTTGTCCAGGGCCACATAAATCAATGAAAAACTAATCAAAAAATCAAAAGAAAAACACTGCGGATTTTTTGTTCAAATGGAAGTGGAATAAAAATGAATTGAATTGGCCGTGTGTACGGAATGAGTGCCAAATATTTGGCTTAACAAAAACGGATTAAACGTTACAAAAACAGTTCCCAAAATAAACGCCGTTTTGTTCTTAAATTCATTTAAAATGCAAATCAATTATACCAACGTAAAAGCGCAATGTGCCCGGTTTATATACATAATTTTTTCAGTTCCATTTCATTCCCCATTTTAAAATTTCAATTTATGCAAATGCAACAGCATCAGCAGCAAATCGAGCTTCGGGGGAGGAACAGGAACCCATCCAAGCCGCAAGCTTAAATGCTCATTAGTGTTCTGTATGCCCCAAAAAAAAAATAAGCGGGGGAGTACGCGATACCTGACGCTGCCACTAGAAAGTACCCAGTAATTGAAAAGTAGATGATGGACCGTCTTAAATTTAAAAAAATATATGTTTATAATGTTAAAGGATGTTGTAATCTGGACTAAGAATTATTTGATAGAAATAAATCGGAGATACATTTATCAAAATTTATTTTGTATCCCCAATGGTATTTCAACTTTTATACTGTTCCATGCCTAAAACCGCATCTTAAAGACAATCCATTGGAAATCATCAAGTATACCATATTTACGTTACGCGTACTGGGTGTATATAAAATAGAAGCCCGAGCCGGAGTTGCAGAAGGGCGAGGACTAAGCCCCCAAACTGAAGACTGGGGAGCGCACTCGAGCGGATTTCATGTCGCCTGCATTCACATTACCATCTCGGATCTACAGCTTTCTCTCTCTCTCTCTCTCTTTGTGGAAATTCCCCTAAGTTTATGCCGCTTGCCGCAATCCTGTCGCCTTTTAAAATGCAAAGCACTTCAAGTCGGGGGCTTTAGGTTGCCGAATTGCATGCAATTAATTTAAACTTACGACCAACTTACAGAGGCGGCCCAGACAGAAGCCATTTGGTGCTGGGGAAAATGGAAAATACCAACAGAAGCATTTTACTGTTGCATTGTTGTGCAGATTGATCCCATTTTAATGATGCATTTCGGGTGGCAAAACTAATTATTTGGTTGAAAACGTTTTGCAACCGATCCCGATGTGATTGTAACGATTTTATCATACATACATAAGTCAAGCATCAAGGTTTTTTGTTATATAAGTGTAGGTTCGTTGGTTTTGCATTGATTTTAGTTGTCAGAGAACTGTTTTTGATTTCAGTGACTTTTCTACACAATGAAAAATAAATATTTTAATTGGTCCATTGTTGAATTATTGCATTTATGCCATGTGCCACATTTTCATGGCAGAACTTTCGATAGAAAACATTTCCCAACAACTTAAGCCAATTAAAAAGTTTATTTCTCCCCTAGAAGGTAGTGCATGAGATGTACTATGTGCGTACAAATTTATATTGTGTGGGGAAACCGCAAAGGTTGTGATTTTTTGTTTTTTTTGCTGCTTACACATTTAATTTCTTTTGAATGTTTTGAGGCGGGTGGTGTTGACAATTTTGACATGTTGTGGTTGCACTCAGTTGTGAAAACATCCAACAATTGGTCGTGCCACGGCAGGAGGCAAACAGCCGGGCGAAGGAGACGATTTCTTGTGGCTGTGCAGCTAATTTTGAGCTTGTTGCTGATATTGCAGCAGCTTAAATCCCGCTTAGACTATAACTTTTGGTCTTACGTATATGCTAAAAATTGTCAGCATACAGACTGTGGCCACACGATAAAGCGGACAGCAAACAAGCAGGCAGTCACCAGCCACACAGAAGCTGCCAGTGGTTTTAGTTACTTGGGGCCTGGTAGAAATTGTAGAAAAAAAAACCGAAAAAACAGGAAAGGAAAACTTGTAAGGCCGTAGCTGCAAATACTCTTCGCTTGTTAGTCCAAAATTTGTATGCTAAGTAGTTTAATAATTGAATGTTTAGAAAGACTGCTCTTGTTGCAGTCAAATACATATGATATGGTTACTTATTCTTAACGTATTCTTGCGGTGGCAAGATTAATCTGGACTTATTATTTGGGCTTGTTGCTGATCAAGAAATAATATTAATAATAATAAATAAATAAATAAATAAAAATAAATAATAATAAATAATAATAATAATATGCTTTCTGAAAGAGTATGAAAACCATGTAAATATTATTTTCTGAGCTGCAATTTAAATTGAAACCAATCTTTAGCCTTGTCTGACCTGCAGTCATACCCCATCTTTAAGGCAATGGCTACTATTCCCCTTACACTTTTGTATCTTTAAGCTAAATTTAAAGACTTAACGTCGAGTTAAACATGCTGAATATACAATTTAGTATATGCTTAATATTCAAAAGGCATAACTATGAGACAACTGACAGTTATTAATGCTTCAGTTAGCTGTCTAGGACATTGAAAAATCGGGTCCTAATCGTTCACCCTTAGACAACAACAGACATTTGATTGAGCTCAACTTTTCAGCATCGTACAATTTTCACTCAAAACAATTATGAATGAATGGGCCAGCAGTGCGCTCAGCTGTTGCTGTTGAGTGGATGTTAATCTTGCTGTTAGCTAACAGCCGCAGCCTCTGAAGAACACAGGCAGAACGAACAGTCAGTGCCACGGCCAGGGGCAGGCATTCTGATTTTTAGTCCAACAACAGACGTCGAGTCGAGAGCACACACACTCCGAGAGCAGTGCGCGCATGTCAGCCGAGTTTCGTATTCGAGTCGAGTCGAGGCACCACATGGCGTATACGTGTTGCGGGCCATTCAAACGGGTGCACTGAGTCCATTATGGTCACTGGTCGAAGGGGAATCCGCGCCAGAGCTCTGTAACCAGACCAGATGTTTCAATTCTAGAACTGCCCGAGTCTTTGCTCGATCAGAATGTGAACAACCATCTCCACGTCTAGGAGAAATTCAGTGTAAGCGGAGTGATTGAATGTGGTGTGTTTATACAATAAATATTTATTCCCTTTGTGATTTAAATGGCACAATGTCAAAAAAGTAAAAATAAACTTGAAATAATTTCCCAAAAGCAATATCAATTGATTTACAAAAATTAAAATATTTTCTTAACAAATAAAATCCAATGAATAACATTGACTAAAATGTTGTAAATAAATCATAAAAATAAAGCTTATAAATAATAAAAACATCTGCAAATGTTTAATATAATTGAATTGAATAATTGAAATATAAATTCAAGAAAACGCCGTGAAACGAACAGAAACAACACCTAAAACACGTAAAATGCAAATCCTATGAATTGAAATCAAATCAATCATTTGATATATTTAAATTTCAATCATGAACCAAACCAGGTTTGACATTCGAGTTGGCACACTCCGGAATTCAGGGGCAAATTGCATTACAGAAGTTTCATTTTTTGCTTAAATTTCCCACAGGCGCGGGATGCACGTGCAATCCCCTTTTGATGGGTGCCCTTGAGCTCTTATTCCTCTTCCTGCTCATATTTTGCTCACCGTTTGTCAACGCCATTTCCTCTCCACGGAGCACAGGAAGTACGGGTGGGGAGGGGCCTCTCGTTTTCTGTTTGATTTACATATTGCTACCTGTCTGAGTTCCTATATATAGGAACGTGCGTGAAAAGCAAACAAAAAATATAGAACGAAGAAGATCGCGCGCGAAACGTGATAAAATAAGCGGAAAATAGCTGACAAGCCGAACAACCACTCCTCCCATCATCTTTCAATCTTCAGTTTCATAAAAAAAACAAGAAAGGAAACGCTATTTTTTAGAGCTGATATTTTTGATACCCTTGATCATATTCTAACAGATCGTTTTAATGGAAACTAACATATTTAAGGGATTTAAATTGGTCTGAAAATAAAAAGGCAGAAATTTTTTGGGTAAAAAAAAAACGAACGAGCGGATACAAAGTCATGATACCCTCCGTAGGGCTGCACCAAGAGAAAATGAAAACATTTACCGCAAAACAAAGGAATTTATCTGACCAGATGCCTGCGGCCTTAACCTCCCTCTGGGTCATGTGAGGCGCTTGTGACAAGTGACAGTTTGTTTGTTGGTTGGCCGGGACGCGGACGCGGACACAGGGACTCGGAATCAGCTTGGTCTGGTCTGGCTCTGGGTCTGGCTAGGGCATGGTCGTCCGATATGGCCCCGTAATTTGCCTGACGCTTTTATTGTTTGCCCATGAACATGGCGTCATTATCTTTTGTATTTTTATTCATTCGTTTGGCTTAGTTTTTTCTCTCCACGTCCACGTCTGTTTGCACGCACTTTTACCGTGTTTACTCGGCCGCAACATAAACTAATTGAATCATTCTTTTGGACAACTTGGTATACAACGGGTATACTTATTATTAAGCTTGGGGCGTGTCACGTTTGCAGCAATTATTTGGGCGCCTTGAGAACACACTCACTTGCAATTGCAGTGCACTTGCCTTGGTTTGGCTTTTACCTTTACCTCAGCTTTCACCTGTGTTTCGTGCAGAGCTGCTGCTGTCATTTGGCACTTGGTGTCGTAGTTGGTGGCACTCAATGCCTGCCATCATGAAGCCGCCAACTGAAACAACAAGGCGGTCTCCCAGTAGTCCCCATCCGTCATACTTGCGGCCCCGAACCGAATGCGGTGGAGACGCGCCGCGCCGACTGACGGAATGAGTGACTGGGTAAGTGAGTGCCCTGGGCGGCAACTTGTTTACCTGCCTGTGTTTTAATGAAATGCAAATGCAAACACAGAGTAGTAGTATGTACAGTGGTTCGAATAACATGAAAATGTGGGAAAAATTGTTGACATTTGAACTTCAATGAATATATGTCATTTATTGTCAGAACTTCAAGTTTCCCTTTAAGCCAAAAATCACGCATATACTTGAATATAAAAATGTATTGGTGCAGTGTAAAGATATTGATATACTTATTGTATTCTTATATAAATTGTATCTGTACTCGAACAAAATGTCAACGCAAGTAAGAAGAATATTTGAGCTTATATTATAGGATTATTATCCATTCCAAGTTTACGTTAATGCTAGAGTATAGTAAACGATTCAAAAAACTCCCACAGTGCGCTCACATGTAGGTAATTTTTCTTGGCAATGCCTGTAATGGCACTTAGCCGTAATAGGGTTACTGCCAGGGAGCCGCATTCATTTTGTTTCTGTCCCTGATTTGCTACGCAAACACTTCAATTTCCGTGACAGCTGACAATTTGCCGCAATTGCACATTGCAATGCAATTAGATTTAATAAATTTCCAAACCACATTTTACCATGACAAAATCTGTCTCATTAAATATGTATTTATCATAATCTTATTCATGTTAGACTCGATTTTGATGTGCAGGATGTTCTTGAGTGCCACAGCACCGTTCCTCGCTCCATCTTGCCGCATAAATAAATTGGTAAGAAATTTCTTTACGACAGGCCTAGCAGTGGCGCGGGCGTTTCCTTCCGTCTTTCTGGCAACGGGATGACTTTCCCTTCGAGACCATAAAAACAGATTTGCGCATAATTTCAAAAACTCCCCAGATTGGCAGTCGAAAGTGCTCTGGATTTTGATTTGAAACTCATTTTATGCATACATAAGGTTTATGGCACGACATTAAACTAAATACTCGTCATCGAAGCCGAAGGTGTGGAGGAGCCAATTGAACGTGACAAACTTATGAAAAGTGCTAAAACATGTCCACTTAATGCGGTTTATATTGTGCTGGGAAATCGAAAGCTTAAATGGGACACGGAGTGTAATCGCCTTGAGGGAATTTAAAAAGTAAAGAGGCAAAGGACAAGACTTAAGGATTGGTACAGATGAGTTATGGTATTCAAATACATATATTAATCCTTGCATTTCCATATAGGACACTTTTTAGTGCGAGCATACATATGTATGTACGTTCTGTTCTGTTTCTTTATTTGATTATATCCCTATAAATATTCAAATGGAAAAGTTTTATTTTATTCAAGAGTGTAATTAAAAATTTAAATTTGTGTTATTATATGTCATTTGTCCAAAGTAACATGCGAGTTCAGATTATTCTCAAATGCATTTTCAAACAGATTCCAGTATTTTTAATTGTAATACACTTTCCTAAGTGGATTTAAGTATTCCATTTCGACAGTCAAAAAGTCAAGTTTGTTAAGATAAAATCAGAATGCGCGTATCTTCCATTTACTTGGCTTGAAAAGTTTTCCAATTCACTTATTTCATTAACTTGATTCATCGAAAAGTGATTTGGGAAGCTTGAACGAAATGGTAATCAACTTGCATTGATTGCTGTTTTTGGTCGCGTCCGGATTCCGCTCCATCTTCATCTCCAGCTTTGGGTTGCAAGGACCCTGATTCCATGGCTAAAAGCGACGACAACTCTTTGGTAACATATCACTCAACGCAACTTTTCACCGAAACCCCGTCCCCTTCAGCCTCGACAGACCCCCACGAGAATGAATAACTTGTGAATTTCTTTGAAAATGACTCGCACAAAGCGGAAAAGTAGAAGGAAGTTTCCTTTGCCACGCGTTTGACATGCAGAAAAGGTCGCAGGGCAGCGCACAACACTTGAATTTAATTAAAACAGATTTTGGCTTGTAAACTTTTAAGCTACAAAAGCTGCTCGGGATAGCTGCAGTTAGCCGGTTAAGAGAGTATGCTGGCAACCCAAAGGGATATCTTTAAATACACATTAGGAGGCTTAATCAAAATTAATTTGCAACTTGCCGGAGACGAAAGTTTAGTCAGGCTGCAAATATAATCATTGGCTGCTTATACACACTCGCATTCGCACTTGCTTTGATTTATGCTGATTTCTCAATTTGGTTTTTCCTTCTTGTGGCTGTCCCGATGACTGGGTCTTGCGTTTTCATTAATTTATTATGGCCAACGGCCAACGGCAACTGATTTCACTTTAATTCAATTTATTAGCCAATACACAACAACAACAGCCACAAGATATCGTATTTATTTCATGCACACAATTCCGATGTCGACAACAGCCCGAGGGCCATGTCAGGACAAAGTCACTTAACTGCTTATCTCCCCGGATTCATCGTCGAAACTAAGCCAAATCTGGCCGATATGGAGGGGGTATGACTGTCTGCTGGAGGTCTGTGCCCGTCTCGAGTCACGCACTTGGAGTGTATTCACGACAAATTCATTATAATTTCGCTTCAGAGGAGCAGGAGAGCGTTCCCTCTACGAATCATCTACGGTTCTGGGATCTCTCTGGGTGCGTGCGTGCCAAGACATACGCCAAAAGAATTTCCCCATCCGCTTGTGGCTTCTGTATTGGTAGAGCAACACTCACACAGATACTTTTCCCCCAGTCATACAGAGGCACTTGCTGATCCAATATGAAATCGGATTAAATGCGCCCCAATGTGTCGTTCCTGCATTATGATTGCGAATATTTCTGTCCGCCAGCGAGGGTTTTTCCTAATGTAATCAATGTTTACATTTCGAGTGCCGGAAATGTGTTTTCTTCTTTTGGTTAAATGTGAACAAAAGGGTGGAGAAGAGGATAAAAAGATATGACTACTTTTTTCACATCTAAAATATATTAAAATTCCAGTTCGTAGCGTATTCTAAATTACAAACTTCTTGTCCTAAATGTAATTTCACAAGTTTGATAAATTTCATAATTCAATTCCCCTTTGAGCATATAGAATACAAACGACAGTCAAAACCTTGCATAAATATTTAAATATATACAGATCAGATTGTGCATGCAAAATTATATGTACATATATCCAAGATAATAGTTTTTGAATGAATGAGCAAGCAAAGGAAAGGAAAACTTCCTCTCCTTTCATGCACACACAGTGTGCCCTTGTCCATGGCCAACCAAGAAATTATTTGTTATGCAGCCCCAGAAAATCACTGAAAAATTGTGCTCTACATTTTCGTCTTAGTCTGCTATTTTTTAAAGAAAAAGTTGAATAAAAAACCCCACCAACTTGGTCATGTGTGTAAATGGGACCATTTTGAGACCTGGCATTTTTATGGCCCTTTAAGTTTATGTCGAGTAATTCTCGGTTGAAAGGCGAAAGTTGAGTGTGCGGCCAAGTGTGGCCAAGACGATGAACGTTTTTTAGGTGCCGAAAAACAGCGTTGAAAGCCTTTTTGAGGTCTTGACAGCGCTTATTGAGTTTATTAATTACTTAATCATTTTGGGCTATTGAATTTGAAATTGAGAGAAGGGCAAGGATGTGGTCATGGCTGGTCATTCCATCCCGTATTTATGGTCAATACTTAATTTCTCTTAAGAACAATTTTAGAAATAATCTTGTTTATGCCGTCATAAAAAATGTACTTTATTTTTTTTAATTCGTTAAAATTAAAGTTTTTAAGTTGCTACTATTGAGTAGCTTTTTTGGGAACCTTTATGTTGTATTCTCGCTCGAGGGTGCGCTCCAGAACAACTTGGCTTATCTGCTGAAACGGGTTCTCGCACACTTTGACCATCTTTTGGCAGACATCATCCACAAAGTTATCCGCCATCTTGGCAAACAGATCCAAAGCGTGATCGTCCATTGAGGACATTGGATCGATAGCTTGAACAAACTTAAGAAGGTTTTCCTTGCTCACAATCTGCGACAGAAAATTAGTTTTTATTATTTAAATGTAAAAGCTTTTAATGATAGCTACACGTTACTCACATCGTAGCCGTTTTCGCTCGGTTCATCACGGGCATTGAGTTCATCGCCGGTGTCTTCGCTGGATAGTTCGATCGCATCCTCTAGCTCAATAGAGTCGACGCTCTCGTCAGAGGAAAAAATATCGTCTTTCTCTGTCTCCATGGTTCGATGAATTAATTGCAGCTTACCCCTTACATAATTTGGTTAAGTTAAGCAAACGCTAGAACTAGTTGGAAATTATAAGGTCCTCGAAATGGAATTGAAACTTACGGCGCTATAGCATACTATTGGGCACTTTGGACTTGAAACTTTCTTTTTGGTGCGTTGGCATTACTTCCGCATTTAGTCGACTGACTGAACTCTTTTTCCTCTGGCAGTGCCATAAATAACAAGTTTAAGTCGCGCTCTCCGCACCTGAATGGCTGCTCCGCCATTGTTGCCGCAGTTTCCCTTTTCCGCTGCGGCTTTTCCTTTGGCCTTTCCCGCTACTACTTCTTGGTTCGAATTGCGCTTTTGATTTATGTGCTGTTCCTGTTTTTCGTTTCACATGCTTCTCTTGAAAATAAATATCAAAAAGCAACAAATTGTGGCCCTGCCATAAACGACCTTTGCCTAAGCCTCAGACTCTGGCAGGCAATGGCGACGGCCACAACAAGAAGGAATACGACGACGACGATGTCGCACTTGGAGCTTAATTTTATGCCAGACCTAGTTTGGGGGCAAGGCCAACACGTGCCCAGGTGTCCTGCCAGCCTATTATGCTGTTTGTTCTTTTCGCACAAACCAATGAACAGTGGGACACAAAACGAATAATATAGCTATAATTTAGCTATAAAAATATCTGAAAATTAACTGAAAGAAAGCTTTAATTTAGCATTCAACTATGCGTATATAATCTAAATCTAAACCTAACAAAAATCTTTTTACGTGGATCTTACCTTGATGAATTATGTTACCAAGTGCTAAGGGGATATTTCCTAGTTTCTGTTTCTCTATTTGAATACAAATTAATATTCTTCTAGAAAACATAGATATATGGATATTATGGATATTTTTTTGCTGAAATTTTACTATTTTAGGATGTACAATTTTAATTTTATGTAATTTTATTTCTTTATTGTTCAGCCCATAGTACTATATTTTATTACAGTCTAAAATTGTGTGCCATTTTATTTTGTTTCGCATTGCACACTTTGGAGGTGCTTCTGGGTGTCCTCGGCTTAATAAAGTCGCCTACTTAAAGCCAACGACAATGACATTGTGCGTATGCTGCTAGTCAGCTATAGGGACGGAGGAGGACGATGTGGACGCCCCTTTGGCCATGTGTCACACATCCGCATCCGGTGTTGGCATTGGCATTAGGCTGACTGTCCCCCTGCCGCGGTCGCACTCTGTCGTCTGTCGTTTGCCGTTTCCGGCATGCGACTCTTTTATATTGTCGGTTTTATTTGCTCTGTGCACTCTTTTGCCACTGCCATTGCCACAGAAATTTTTGTCTGACTTTTGTTTCATATTTTTGTGCATGGTCTCTCTGCTTAGTAGAAAAAGTAAAGAGCATTTGCCGTTTAGCTTTAAGTGTTCCAAGTGCCATAAATTTCAATTTGTCAGGGCCTTTAATCGCTCAAGGCCCCCAATCAGACAGCCATTGTGACTATGTTGAATAGAATTCTGTCCGGTTGACTTCGTCTAAGAAACATGAATTGAATACGTATGTGTTGGAGCGCATATAGAAGCTTTAAGCTTGGGACATGGATAGGGCGTATAAATTATAGAGCGACATGTGAAGTTCAATTAAAGTAAGATGGAATTATTCAAAGTGTTTGTTTTGTACAAAATGTTTACATATCTTTAAATGTTTCACATTTTTTAATATTAATCAAAGCTCTTAATTAGCACACGTTATTCCACTTTATTTCATACCAAAATCACTTCAAGTGGGTCTTATTTCATATTTAATGCCACTTTTGGCAAAGAAATATCCTTTAGAACAAACTTTTCAACACTTTTCCAGCTTTTGATCTCGAAAAGTTTTCCTCACACCCACATACTTGTATCATATGTATAAAGAGACCATTAATGTTTCACCCACTTTCTTTTTATGAAGTGCTAATTTGCTCTCGTTGTTGGTATATAAAAAATGACAGCCTAAGTTGCCAAAATGCTTGAATTAATCACACATTTGTCAAAATTATTCAAATGTCTTTTATGCCAGAATGGGAATGTAATGTGAATGTGGGTGTGAGTGTACAGCCAGACATGAATAGTTAATACAAATTCCATGGCATTTCCGGGCCTGTGGCTGTGACTGCCTGCCCCTGACTGACTGTCTCGCTGTCGGTCTGTTTCAGTTCCAGCCCCCCCTCATATATTGTATGTGTGTAATAAAGCTAATGAGTTTCTGCCATGTCTGCCACAGTCTCGGTCCCGGACCCAGGACCCAGACGGAAGCTAATTCCCAGTCGGTGGCAACATGCACTCGCATTTGCACGCTTGCTGCCATTAAGAATGGTATTATTTCACATGATTATGGCATTTTGCTGTTATGTATTTTACATATGAATATTGTATGCCTCGCATTCAGGATCAGAAGCAGAATCACAATCCGAGACAGAGTCACAAGCCCTCAATTCTCATTATAAACTTTTGCCACACGCTGTAGCTGCGGGTTAAATTGCGTATACGCCGTGTCTGGCATTGAAATTGATTTAAGTCGAGAGAAAGACACTCTCTTGAAACACACACAATTAAACAGAACTCTCATCTGCATCAGATTCACATTAATGTTTCGCAAATGCAAAAAACCAACGCATTTATAATTTTTTCTTCATTTAAGTTTTTTAATTACACTTAACGGTCGCCGAGAACGGTGGCAAACCGGAATGGAAATGAGGTAGAGGAAAAGGAGCAGAAATCCTTTAATAGTCGTGGCGTCATTTCGTCGCCAGCATCGTCGCTTAATCCGTTCGTGGTATATTTATCAACGCGTCCCGCGACTTAATGAGGCGCATTTCCATGCCGAGCACGCGGCTTTCCATCTCCTTCTGCCACGGTTATGGTCGAAGCCAAACAATGGTCCCCTTTGCCGGAAAATGTGACTCTAAGCCAAAATATACACGCACACGTCCAAAGCCCTTATCTGTTGCAGTTGGCGGTACTCAGGGCCGTGCTACTTTTAGTTGGCTTACAGGTTGCTAACTGCCCCATTCGACAAAATGTTGCCAGAAATTATGAATATTGTAAACTTTAGGATGGGGAAATTCTCGCATTTGGCCAAAATTTAATTTGTAAACAGGAAATTAATTTTTGTTCATGCTAAACCGTATAAAAACCCACTTGAGGCTAGTGGTGATACTAGAAATAATCCGATTCAGCTAGGAGGAAACAATGCTTTGAGGAAATTGAAAAAATTGGAGCACAGCAAAATACTTGGCTAGAAGGAGCAGGAAAATATAATTGGACAACTACGAAAGATGATATCTTTGTACACTAAGAGAGCAACAAATAACTCAATGTCCAAACAATAGTCCCAACATCCAACTAAATTCTTCATTCAAGTACGTGCCTTCGGCACTTTAAAACATTAAACAGACATTTTCACATTTGTCTTTAAGCATGTTCAGGCACATATTCCTAGAAATATTTGAAGTGCATCCATTTCTGATAAATATATTGTAATGAAAATGAATTCGATGATTGAATTGAATTCGTCTTCTCCTTTCATAACCATTTAAATATTATTTTGAATTTATGGAAACCTTTCCCTCAAGCTAAGTGCAGGGAATATTCATAGTTATTTCAGTTGGTAAATGGAGCGACTTGACTGGGCACAAATCAAACACGGACTGCTGTTTTGTATCTTCATCTCTGGCTGGGCAAATAAGTAGTTTACCTTAGGTCTTAGCCTGGATCATTTGTTTGCCTTGCATTCTTTCCAAGGCTTTCAGACTTTTCAGCTCTGACTTTGCCTTCACTACTGTTCAGGCTTCGACTGTGGCTGTTGTTTTACTTTTAATGTAATTTCATCGCTATAAATGGAAGCCAGGCGGTTGGGAAAGGTCAGCCTGGCAGTGGAGAGGTGTGCTTGGAAATACATAGAGGAAAGAATGCTTAAAAGCAACTATTACTTTTTAATCAGACCTCGTAGTTTTTACCTGCGTAGTGCAACAGGAAGAGTGGAATTTAATTTAATTTCGCTTGACTTTTAGTTTGACATTTCGACAAAAAGGGAAAGGACGTCAGGATGCAGTTAGGGCAAATGGATGAGATGCGAATGGAATCAACCGGAAACTGGTCGCGAAACTTGTGGCCACGTAACAGCCAATTCAGGCGCTCAAAGGCCAATGAAGTGTTAACACCTAAAAATGCCAAAAGCGGTTCTGCTGCCAACTGTCGCATCCGGTGCGATTGTTGGCTCTGTTGCAAAGCGGAATCCGCAAGCAAAAATCGATGGCAGGGCAACAAAATGCAAAACAAAAATCCATCGGAGGAAGGAAAAGGTAGCCGCAAGTGACGTGCCGGAAATCGGCGGTTCAACCCAATCCAATCTATTCCCCCAATTCCCCGTGCCTGAGGTGCCGGAAAAGCGTGTCAATGCGTTCCGGTGTCGCGAGTGGCGTGTCCCATATCGTGCCCCCTGCCAGCTATCCGCCATATTGGTTATGCAATTTGATTTCAATCTCACTTAGCCACTCACTCACTCAACCCACTCTCAATGTTATTTGTTTTTTCTTCGCAGATGGTCATTGGGTCACGTGATGTGATTTGAATTGAAGCCGGCTAAGTGCAACAAGCTGCAATTGGCAATTTGCGTGTTGTGCGGCTTGCTTTGATGGATTTGCTCCAATTGGACGACAGTCGGCAATCAAAATAAGGCCACTATTCGGTTGAATGCAGCAGAGGCAGCAGCAGACACAGCCACCGCAACAACCAACAGCAAGAGAAACATCTGTAGCAGCAGCAGCAGCAGGAAAGAACGGAAGCAGCAACCGCAACAAGAACAACATGTTGACAACACACCATCTGCATCACCTGCACCATCATCGAGGCAGCACCGCCGTGGAATTGGACAAGATCACGAATCTAAATACGGTAAGTGTTGGAATTAAGTACGGGCACTTCTGGATGATTTGGAAACTTCATTTAAATAAACTTGTTTATTCGAACTATTCGTATTACTTTTTTTGATGAAAGTTTAAATTGATTTTACAAAATCGATATTGATTTAAGCTATTTAAAATCACCTTTGGCACCACCCAATAATCCCAATGTTGTTTCCACCCCATAAGGCGCTTTTCTAGTATGTTTCTCTGTATGTAAATGCACTTTTCAAATTTTCAATTAAAATGAATGACATCGAAAGCTCAAAATCCAAATGAATTCCGGGTGTGATTGCAATGACTTTTCCCAATAGTCCGAAGTAGTATGACTCATTTTAAAAGCCAGCACCAATCAATCTACATTGCTTTCAAAATTTGAATTCCCCAGGAAATTTGCGAAAATAGTTTAAGAATGCTATTGCATCCGAAGCCGAAGCTTTAAAGGAGTACCTTAATCATTTGCCTTAAAGTGTGCTATTGTAATATATTTACCAAAGAAAAACAATTGCCTTCCCTGCAGCTTAAGGGTCGACTAAACTGATTAAAGCGGTATGAAATTCTTCATCTCAAACTGGCAGTCGGACAGCAAAAGCCAAGGCAGAGCTGAAAATAATCTGCAATTTTTAACAGTAACTGCGTGCAGATGCTGCAGAAAAATAATAATAACAAGATTAAGGGGTAAACATACGAAAAAATATACAAAGCTCCGTTCCTCCGAAAGTATTGATACCCTCCTCGAGGGTGCATTTAATTTCAACAAAAAACAACCGCAAAGTAAAATGATTTCTTCAATAGAACTAATTAATTATTATCATTCTAGTGCCTAAGAATGATGTTGAGATTGTCCTAAAAAGTCTAGATATCATAGGAATTTTCAGTTTAAAACAATCTTAATCTGCAAAAGCATTGCCAATTCATTCAAAACAACAAAAGTTACTCCAGCTCTTATAGTCGTAGAGTCCTTTTACTCTACGATTCTAGAGTAAATGTATCAGGCATCCTTCTTGCATGCTAAGAAAGTTGGTTTACAAAGCACAGATGGGGCTGAACAGATGATGAGAGTTATTGAAAGGATTGCAGGGGGAGAGAATGAAAAGCGTTAGCTGACCCTCGCTCCTCGCCCACCCACTGCCATTTAAAACGAGGCGCTCTTGACCATACACAAAACTTGTCTAGCTGGAAAATGAAAAATGTGGCTGTGAAAAACGAGAGGGCAACGGGAAACACAACGAGTGGACTGGCAGCGAAAAGGAAAATGTGAAACACGTTTATTGCCATTCATTATATTCTCGCGAGCTGTTGCGCAAAGTAATGAAGCACTTTTATACGAGGCAGCTCCTCTTTCACGCCCACACCACTCAAGCCACTGCCGACATGTTTTTGCTTTTCAAAAACACAGGACGAAAGGGGAACGTGGCCCAGAGTGACGAGCCATGATGATGGTATGGTGTGGCTCTTAAGAAAAATCGCTGACTGTCTTGGCCTAGAGTGGAAATAATAATGGAATGGCCACTGCAGTTTGGTGGAAAGTGCGTGCGTGCCAAAGGAACTACAACCAATTTTCATTAAATGAGCTCTCTCTGTGCCGCCAATACATCTTCATTAATTTTGAAATAATGTATGGCATGTTTGTGCAGACATTTGGTCGAAGCTTCTGTCTTTTTTTTCACGGGAATGGCAGTCAGACCACGATAAAAACTGAAAACTTGTACTTAACTTTAGCGGCGCACATTTGTCTCATCCGACGGGCAAATGAATGTGGGTTTCCCCTTTTTGGAAGGGGAACCACAACAGGATAGAAGGCCTTCAACAAACAAAGGATCGTGTTCAAGGTCCGCACGCACACATTAACAGTCGTGGCTTTTGTTGGCCCGGGTCATGTCACTCTCAATATAGTGGCAAGGTATCCGCTAAGCTAAGCTGCTCCCCGCCGCCTGATTGTCAGTCGGCTTGATTGATAATGTAAGCTGAGCAGGACACCCCCAGTAGCCACTCCACCCAATCTCATCATCGTTATCCCCGGCTATTGAGTGCGTATCCGTCCACTCATCTCCGAGCAGTGGCAGGGAAATAAAAGTCGGACTGTAGTCGGGTCTAGGCGAACATCTTATCGATTTTGCAGCTTACAAGTTCTTGTTATCACTCACGCCAATGACCCAAATGCCCATTGAAATCGTTATTTTGATGGGAGTTTTCCTGGGAAATGGAATTGTTATTGAATAATTTGCTATTTCTTTTGATTATTTCCAAGTACAAAAACCTCTCTTCTCTTGTTTAAGAAACATTTTGAAAAACACCATCTTCGAACTTGAACGTATAATCTAATACATGGTTAATATGTGTAAATACTATTTAAAATATTTAAATTAAACAACGTTAAATCTTAAAAATTATAGATTTGGAAGGATTTTAGATTTGTTACAAAAGATTCACACTCCAAATAATTTAAACTGACTTAACCATTGAAATTAACCAAAACGAAGTCTGTTCAGGGTTTCTAAAATAAATTCTCCATATCCCCAAGCTGATCCAATTGTTTGATTTTTGTAGAAAATACTTCCAAGAACTTAAAGGGATTTGAAAATAATTTCCACTACCATTTTCGATTACTCTGGGGCAGGACCCCCAAAGTCCTGTGTGTGATCCGACCATAACAGTTGGCCCAATCCAAATCGCTTTCTGTGGCAGCGAGAGTCGAGGTAGGTGGTGCCCCCCCGTTAACACCACCGTTTTGCCACATGAGCTTCAATGGTTGTTCGGAACACTTCTCCTCTTTTATTGTTGTTTCTTCGCCCCCTCCAACTAGAATGTGGCTAGTAGAGTGGCAGAAGTGTAGCCACTAGAATGGGCCAAGTAGAATGGGATAGGTGTTCTGCCTGGCGATTGCTGCCAGACACAGTTGACCATTCGATATTGGCCATGTGGGTGGGACAGCTGCAGCATTGTGTTGTATTGTTGCCAGCTGCCCCATGTTGCATTCGGGCTGCCTTGGAGCTGCTACAACCGATTTCCAAACGCTGTAACGAACCTTTGTTGTGCCCTTGAAGAGAGTATTGTGAAATTTTCAAGATGAATGCACTGCAGTGAAGCAAGCTCGTACTCCTATTGGAGCCATGGTTCGGCAAGGGTATCTTGTGATTCGGCTAGCCTCAATTTTTGGTTTGACTTAGAAGGGGTTTTGGGTAATGGGGAGTTGTGCTCTGCTGCCTGTCGACTGTTGAATGGACAGTTGGCTAGTTGGCTGCTTCCTGGGGCCTCCTGCCAGTTCGATTGTAATTATTCTACAGTTCAACTTGTTGGTTCGCTGGCTAATGCGTTTTGCCATTGCACTTTGTTACATTTAGCCCCTGTCCCTGTCCTGGAAATTGTTCTCCCTCTCTCCTTCTCTGTGTGCGGGTGAGTGTATCTGTGAGTGTCTGTGGGTGTATCTGGACATTCACAGATGGGCGATGTGAAAAGCGCATTAGCAACAAGCCGTTATCAAAGTTTTTGCAGCTCGTGTTGCAAATGGTGCGTGTTATTTATTAACTGGAATGGTATATCAGCTGGGCGTGGCCCATCTGCAGGCCATGTGCGGACCAGCAAGGAATCTCATAATCTAAGCCAACACTTTTCATTTGCATTTACGCAACGCTGACAATTACACTGACTTTTCGAAACATGTCTTTAAAAGTGAAAAAAGTTTCAGGAATCAGGAATATGAAACTAGAGTTTAGTTTAGTTTAGTTTTTATATTTGCATGAATTTTCCTATCCTTAGACTAGTCTCATGTTTATGCAACGCACAGTAATAATTCTGGCCATTGTCAGATTGCTGTTTTGGCCCTGGGCTAAATGCACTCTTGAATGTACGAGTATCCAAAGGAGTCTCTCTCTGTCTCTTTCTTGCCCAGAAGAACATACATACTGTCATGTGGACATGCCACACAATCACTTCGTTACAAACGCTGTCTGTCTTTGTCTCTGTCGGTTCCTCTCTTTTGTATTGCAATTTTAATTTCCGCTTTCACTTTGTCTAGATTCAGTTTTACTTGTCGCCGTTTTCTTTTGTGTTTTAGCATTTTCTCTCCCTGTCTCTGGGGCAAAGATGAGTACGAGTATGAGGACTCACTTCCCATCTCATCTCATATCATTTCCCTGAACACAAACCGCCGAGGGCTGTCTTTGTCTTGGCATTGTGGCATTTGCGTTTTTGCTGATTTACACATTTTGGGGGCAGTGCGAGGGAGTGTGTCTTTCCTGCCACGGCCAGCACGTAGCTCATGGCTTGCGGCATGTGGCACGTAGCACGCATGCAGCTCTGGAGCTTTTTGTTGCAGGCGAGGCGCAGCGGGCAAGAGCCGGCAGCTGTTTTTCAATTTTCCGCCTCAACTGTTGACGCAAAAGTAGTTCAAAGTGGTTCCATGGAATATACTACTCGTACAACCAGATGAAAAAGAATAATACATGAATATGCATGTCCCCCTTCCACGCTGCCCCATAATTATTCCACACACACACACACACACGAGTAGCATGTACTTTCATTATGGGGATGTACATCTTTTGTGGCACACATTTCAGCTGATGTTTCCATTAGGGCCACGGCACGGCGCTTATTACTGGCCAGCGAGAAACCAAACATCGCGGCAGAAAAACGCCGTGGGAATTGAATTTCCCTCGGACTTATATGAATGGCTGCCATATGTTCTCTTTGGTGTATGTCCAAAGGTGAGTTTTTGTGGAGCCAGTCAGGTAATTTCAGACATTTTCTGGGCCCTCTTATACCCAGTACTGAAAGCAGTCAGGGCTATGTTATTTTTGTGGAAATTTACGCCGTCATTACCTTTGCCAGCATATAAAGTTATGCTTGTTTTTTGACGATAAGCAACTTTCATATGAATAGATTATGTGTAGAGTTATAGGCCACCTATAAAGCCATAATTATGATCAAACTAGTGTTAAAGTCACAATAAAGACAAAAATCTACGGTGAATGCCAACTTAATTTCTTGCAACATTTTCTGCTCAGTTTCCGAATACGAGGTACCTCATAGTCGTATTATGAACTACAAGCCTTCTTACAGGTTTTGTGTTCTGGTTTAGCACTGCTCGTTTGGCGCTCTCTGGTGTCCCTTTTTATGCCGGGACCAAAGACGACAAACGTTTACATCTGGGATTTGCATGTGCTGCATGAACTTTTTGCAATTCTGGTTTCCCCAACTCGGTTTTTGTTGTGTCTTTATCTCGCAGATTTGAGCGTCATATAAAATTTATGCGTGTGGCTTTTATGTGCTTACACCTATGTAT
Source organism: Drosophila obscura (assembly GCF_018151105.1). NCBI lineage: Eukaryota > Metazoa > Arthropoda > Insecta > Diptera > Drosophilidae > Drosophila > Drosophila obscura. Next base: position 5,364,922 of record NW_024542791.1, on the reverse strand, counting down.
ATTCAGGTGGTGTTTGTGGCTGGCTTTACTAGTGTTATATGTTTTATGGGGTCCACTGGCCTTGGTTCTCAGGTGGCGGGGAAAAAAACCCAAATAATTAGGACAGACAACAGAGACAGCACACATCACTGCTGGGACTCCTTGAGCCAGGGCTTATTAAAGTTGTGGATGAAATATGGCAGAGATTCCTTTTGCAGACGATATTATTGGAATTAAAAGTGGAAGCTAGTCCTTCATTATCTTCCTTTGAAGCTTCCCCAAGTCCTTCATTACCTGCCCTTTTCCTGGCTCTTTTGATTAACTTTTTCATTGAGTTTACTGGGATAGACACTCCTCGAAATGAGCCCACAATATAGCCGCTTTTGATCTGTCAATATTGAAGAAGCTCAAATCGCATCCACCCAAAAATCCAGCCTCACTGGGAAAACAATAAATCCAATAAATTTAGCTGCACAGGCAACAGCTGATGGTGGAAAAGTTTTGCCTATGCCCACGCTTTGGGAATGATTACAAAACCATGGCCCCGCCCACACAACCCGCCCCAGCTTAGAAAAGTTTTGAGGAAATATCGTACTGGCAGCACTTTCAATAAGCAATTTGGTTAAGTGCTGCCTCTGACAGTGCCTCTGGCTCCGGCTCCGGCACTGCCACGGTCCTTCCTCGTTCTGTCGGCATTGTCAAACCAATGCCATCAATATGACTAATCATGCATATATTTCATAAAGCTGTAAATCCTCCCAATCCTCCCAATCCTCTCTTTCTGAAATCGCACACAGCTGTTACACCCAAATTGAGTCAAGCCACAGAATTCACTTTGCATTCGCTGAGGGGCGGGGAGGCGTTTCAGGCATTCGGGGATTATTAAAATTACGCATACGCCGCGTTTTAAATGAAGTGCACGACCAGAGATGGAGGGGAGGTGGAACGTACTACTACGTGGGAAATGAGGTTGCCAGAGTCAACCATTAATATTTAAACGTGCTGCTCAAAATGTATGTGGGCGTGGCACGCACACACACCACACACGCCCCCCGGTGTGTGGGGGCGGGATTGGCATTGGATTTGTGTGAGTAATGCGGAAAATTATGCCTTTGTCTATGACTGACTGGAAAATTAACTTGGAGGCAGCAAAAGAATATATAATTAAAAAGAGCTGGCATAGGAAATACTGTTGCTGATGAGATGGAACCTTCTAGATTTAATTGGGAACTTAAGATACTCGGATGCATACGCTAAATTAGGGTTGAATAATAGGACCTACAGTTTTTAAACAAGACTAAAGAATTTAAAAATACGTTTATCTGAAACACTTTAAAGAATATCATAAAATATTTACCATTATATGAAAATATTCATACTCATTTATTTAGCAAGATTGCAAAAATTTGTTTAAAGACAAGGCTATTGGCTTAAGTTAGTGCCCAAAATACAGTATATAGTCAATAATAATTGACTTAATACACTTCTCGGCAACAGCTCTACCCTTCTCATTCAGATCCATAAAAGGGCTAACCAACCCTAGAAGCAGTAAAAAGGAGCCGTAATAATCCTTGCATTGCCTGGCATTTTAATTTTTATGAGCCCGATTTGGCCGCAGGCAAAGGCAGAAGAATTAAGGCTCGATTGCCCGATTCATTTGCCGCCTCCGTTTCGGCAATGAGCCGTAAAAAGGACAGCAACAAAAACGACAGCAGCAGGAGCAGCAGCAGCCGCCGCCGCCTCAGTTTTATCTGGCTGGGAAAATTCCCAGAAATTTTCTTTGGCTGAACGAGCAGCCGGAGCCTGAACAAATAGGCTACTGCCTGCGGTTGTTGGAGAGGGTTCCCGGAGCCGGTTGGCTCTGCATAAATTAAAATATGTAATGTGTTATGTGCATGGCCCAATAGAGAGCTTTGGCATAAATTAAGCATCAGTTGGCTGTCGTTGACCCTGGCTATATGTAAATATATATACTGATGCTGATATATACTCTTTGGTGTACTTTCAGCTCATCGTGGAGATCAACAGCCATGTGGCACTGTTCCGCGATATGCTGATACACGTGGGGCAGGCCAAGGATTGCCCCGAGCTGCGCGAGAAGATACGCAAGCTGCGTCGCACCTGCGTGGAGGCATTCAAGCACACCGCCCAGATACTCCTGCCGCAGGTCAAGAGGTAAGCACATACTCGTACCATCTGCCACCATGCATCCTCCTATCTGAACAAGATTCGGGTACCCTCAAGGGATCCCATTAACATAAACATAAACAGCATCGTGTGTGTGACATTTTGGGACCTTCTTCTCCGTTTCCGTTTTCGTTTCCGTCTCTCTATCTGTTTGTGAGTGTTTTATGGAAATGTATGCAAATCTAATTGCAGTCAAATTTACTAGAGCGCCCAAAGAATGATGGATGGAGACTGGGCTGTGGGTGAAAGGGATAACATAAATAACAATTTGTTGGACTCGGATTGAAGCCTCCCGGTATGCTCTCGAAATGAGCTAGTGGCCTGACGTTGAAATTCAATTTTACAATGCTGCATAATTTATCAGCTGTTCCCTCTACACAGAGGATGAAAGTAGTGTGGGGCAGGACCCTCCCTTTCCTGAAGGCAAAAGTGAAAAGCATTTTTGTAAGCTGCCTCCGGAAAGCACAATGCTTGGTAATTTTTTTTTTCATTAAACCTTTTGAGAGGAAATATTTGCGATTGCAGCTACATAGGAAAAGTATTGTGTGAAAGGAAAATTTGTTCAGCAAGGGAGCTCGATTGTAACATTGGCACTCGCAACAGCTGCCACCCATCAATATGATATAGATGCACTCTAGAGAGCTCCAGTTTCAGTTGTGTGTCATCTGGAATCGAGCAAAACTTTAACATTCCCGTTGACTTTTCGGGGGTCCCCCAGCTCTGGGCTGTCTGTTTACCGACTTCAATTTATTGATTTATGCCCTGGCCGAAGCATAAAATGTTACAAAATTGAAATCCCATGTGGATGCCACACATATGCCATTATCACACCCCAAAAAATGACAGAGACAGAGCCAGAGACAGAGCGAGAAAGATAGAGACCAAAAAACTTTTTTTTTTAGCAAACAACTTGAGGAAATTTTCATATACATAAAATATTTGTAATTTCCGACACACAATCCATAGAACGTGCTGTCCTGTCAGAGTGTTAGGTGTCAGTCATATGTTTTTTTTGGGGGTAGAACTTTTGAAGCACACCCCGGCGGCATATGACAATGTGATTTATTATCGAGCAGACGCTTTAAATGTCACTCTAGAGTGAAGAAATGTCAATATAACGAGACGAGCATCCGCATCAGCATTTCGTCGATATGTATGGATGAGTGTGTGTGCACGTAGGCAAAAGTGCAGGACCCCAAGGAAATGGCAAGGAATGAAAGCAAAAGTAAGAGAAACTCTGGAGAAAACGACAGTTAAATTGATGATTGGCTGACTGCCAAGCCAGAGACAGCAGCAAAAACAGCAGCTCCAAAAAAAAAGAGATTTCAATTAATTTCTGCTTTATTGACACAAATGAACGACTCCGAAGAGCAGCTTGACTCAGTCGTCCTCCTACATTTCGGGATACCATTGAGCAGGTTCCATTTTCGAATGGGGGCACATGGCGTATGAGTGACGACAATGAATTAGCGAAGCGACAGAGGCTGCTCCTTTACGGTCCTCAGCTGGGGCTGAAAGTTAAATTGAAAGTAAAAGTTGAAAAAAGCAAAAAGTATGCTTTGAACAGAATGAACAAAAGGGAGCAAAAATCGAGTGGAGGAAGGAAAAACTTCAGACGCAACTCGACAATGACACGGCCAAAACTTTCAGACAGTGTTTCCTTGTTTGGTTGTTTGCTGCTGTTTTATGTTTTGTAAACACATGCAAGACATACGTGGATGTCAGACAGCCAAAGTCAAAATACAACTCGATAGAGAGAAGGAACACCACACACGACAAGAAAGAGAGATAAAAGAACAGGCAAGCAAGAAATACATTCAGTTGGCAGTCTTACCATACAGAATACTAAACACCCTACAGGAAAGAAGTATTAAAAACAGATAATAATTGGGAGATCTTGAAATTGCCTGAAGATTTTGGTAAAGCCAATTTTCTTTATGTATTTTGTAAGCAAAAACCACCTTCAACAAAGCCGAAAAGTTTTCATTTATAATAAGTAGAAGTCCCATTTAGCTACCACTTTTATGGTTGCCTTAGACAAACATCATGACAAAGTTGTAATGCCTGGTGGCCCACATGCCAGCAAATGTTTTGGCTTTGCCTTCGAGGGCGCGAAAGACAGACAGAGAAAAAAGCTCGAGTCGGCTCGGCTCCGACTACCTTGGAATAGACACTCTGACATTCGCTTTGCTCGAGTCATACCCATTTCCACTTCCACCTTCAGTTCCATATCCATTCCAGAGGCTCGAGAGGGTGGCAGCACTTTGCCGACTGCCTTAAGTGACTGATAGTTGTTTGCCTGGTTGTTTGTTTGCCCAGTCGTACATACATATCCTTGGAGGCGACGTTCGGTCCATTTCCCGTGTTTGAGTTTGTCTTCCTGTTATCTATCCATCTGTCTATTTGCCTTCGCTTACTTCGCATTTGTTTTGCTGTTTGTCCTGTAGTTATGTGCAGTTGTTAGTTGTTGCTAAATTACTATCGCCGTCGCAGCCGTCGCCTTTGTTTTAACTACTGTCTTCGCCTTGGATCTGCTGTTTTGACAGCAAGTAAGTCACCAAAATCCTAGGCTCGGGGCCCTAACCAATCCCGTCTGCTGGGCTATGCAACGTCACGTTTGTGTAAGCGCATTTCCTCTGTAAATAATACTCGGACGTCTGCTCAGAGTCGTTCGTCCTTGGCAGTAGTCTCTGTGCAGTGGTAGCATTCCCACGGCACACAATTGTTTACGGCCCGAGAGAAGAACATAACACAAGGATTGTGCCCCTCGGGTACCCCATCAAAGCTAAAGCCAATCTCATAGACGTTGTCGATGGCGTTGTCTTCGGCTATGTGTCGGAAATTTTATGTTTCCTGCAACTGCTGCGACCACTGCACGGTGGGACAGTAGCGGGAGAAATGGTATGAATCTGAGTGAAATCCAAGAAATCCAAGCGGTGGAGACTTATAGATAAAATTGAACTAGGGGATATCAACAGATCTGAGATGTGGTGGCTTTGGATGTTTGAAGATGAATTTATATAGAAGAGATAAAAAAAAAAGAATTTGATTATGCGGCATGAAAAAAGAGGTACAAATAAAATCGAACTGACGAAACTGATTTAATATTTTTAGATATAAAATATCTAAGATTTGGAAAGAAAATTACGGATCTAGCACTGTTTACACTTCGATATGAAAAAGATTGTGGGACCACATTTACCTGACATGATTTCCATTACCCCAAATTCAACGCATGTACACCATTCCATTCCATAGTCCTTGGATTTGCTGCTCCTTCTGCTTTTGTTGCATTGTTTTATTGTCGCTGTCGGCAATTTCGTTTATTATTTCGACACTTGATGCCGGTTCCGGGACACCGGATGATGTTCTGTGGTCTTGTTAGTGAAAATGACAGCATATTATTGAAAGACTGGACTCCCCGCACACCATCCCTGAAACTGGGTCAAGTTTTGTCATCACGGATCGTCACGTCATGTAGCTGAAGACTTTCTTTTTTTGTATGAATTTTGTTTCCCTTAAATGTCAGCTGGGTGGATGGGCAACATCGTAAATTGCGGCCATTTTAACAACTTTATACAGGCTGCAGTTAATAACTTCGATTGGGCAGACAAAACAGCATTGAGATCCTTTGATAAAAGCGCTTTATGAACCTTCATCCCTGCGTACATTTCTGCAATTTTCACCAGAATTTCCTTGGGTCGTTTCGCGTTGGGTCTAGCAGTGAGGAAAAATAAAAAATATTTCACTGTTATTTGCAATAAATGAATGTAACGTCCAAACTGTAATCAAGACCAGCTGCTGACAATGGTCTGCCCCTTCACAATTTTCCTTATTTTTTGTTTGGGTCTCCTCTGTTCTGTTTGCCCTTCGCTCCTAGCCTCCATTTTTTCTGGGGGGTTTTTGGATGCTTTGCAGATTTCGTTTCGTTGCTTAAACTTATTATTGCGATTTTGTTGGTGTTGTTGGTGAAAATGACCCACGTTAATGTCCGCGCACCGCAATCCGCCAGAATAACGAGAGATGGTCCCTTCCACAAAGAAAGAGAAAGGTGGGGAAATCATTAAAACATTTGCTCTCTGGCATTTACAGCTTGCAGTTTTTCACAGAAAATCGCTTAGCATTAATTTGATTACATTTTAAGCATATTAAATGTCCTGAAAGTGTTCTCTTCTTTTGCTGTTGTTACAATCAATGGTAATGTTCAAAACAGCAACACGAGAGGGTATCATGATTCGAGGGAACCGGTGGAACCTTTTTAGTAACGAACTTATACATTTTACGAGTGCTAAAGGAGAATTTCTGCTGTGTTTTTATCTATCTTGCAAAATGGTTCTATTATTATTTAGAAGGAATCTTATTCTATTCTTTAGGTGGCACCTAAAGTACTTTTATAGTACTTCTAGTACTTCTAAACAAAATGGGTTGCTTAGTCAAAAATTAATAATTAATTAACTTATACTATTCGACTAAACAGCCCTATTGCTTCCCAAATATGTGGGACACTTCCACATGCATCATACTCCCAACATATTTGGTAGGAAAAATGGTGTTTTGTCGATTAGTATTATTAATAATTTCTGAGGAAAATAATAATTAAAAATTAATTAATACTAATCGACTAAACAGTTTTCCCAAATATATGGGTAAATTGTTTCCCAAGCTATTATTTTCCTCATAAACAGCCCTTTTGTTTCCCACATATTTGGTACTCTTTTACACAAAAACCACAATCAAAAGACAAACTGTCCTTAGCCGTGGAGTATACTAATCACAAATAAACTTCCGCTTAATATTTAATAATTATTAATTCATAATTTCCTCAGAAATTATTAGTAATACTAATCGACTAAACAGCCCTTTTGCTTCCCACATATTTTGGACTTTTTTTTAACAAAAAACACACACAAACAAATTGTACTTAGCCTATTCCACCACCAATCAAATTGCGCTTGAGAGCCCTCCGAACCCACATCTAAATCGCTTTAAGCTGAATCCTCACAAAAACTCTCCCACACTCTCAGAGGTGCAGACCTACACACACACACACCTTGGGAAAGATTAATTCGCAATTTATTTGCTTTAATGCCTGCCAGAAGGAGGTCGGAGTCGGAGTCAGAAGACACGGCAACACTTTTAGTGTCAGCTGGGATGGGGGGTAATTCTGGTAAAATATGTATATATTTCTCATTTCCAGCTATGAGGCACCACTCGCTCCACAGAGTTTAGGCAATGCAAAAGCAATTTTACAAATTGAATTTATTCCTGTGTTGCTGTAAATATGTTTATGGCAATTTATATTAGGGTTCCATTCCCTGCGACTTGGGAGTGAGTTTTGCATACCCCACTCATAATTGCCCTGTCTGTGTCGCAGTGCTCTTTCTAGAACTGAAATTAATGTCAACTAAGCAGCAATTTGCGAACCGACTGTAAATTCCGACTGTTTTCCAAATGAATTATGCCACTGTTCTCTGGGAATCCGAATCGAAAGAGCTTTGCATAAATTATTTTGGGGCGTGTGGCGGAAAATTAAAATTAGTTTCTGGTGCTGATCATAGATTACACAAAATTATAGCTTACTCATCCAGCAGTGTCCAATTGAAATTAATGGAACATTATCCGGGTGATACGTTATAGTTTTCTTTAAAGTCTAATATATTAGTGGGGAATGTTACTATGTCTTAGCTGAATCCTTCTTGCTTCAGTAGTTGTCCCCTAATTTAGTTTCCATCTTTTAAAAGTCCATAAATTGTATACAACTTTGGCAATCCGCAAAAAAATCAATTGCTACATAAGAACACAAAGTTGAACTGCAAATTAAAAAATCGAACATTTCGTTTAAAATGTCGGACGGAAATGAATTAGTTTGTCGCCACTTGATGACCCTCGTTCTGAGCTCTCACCCACGTCATAAAAAATGTCATAAATTCATACAAATTTCATTCCACAATTTCCGCATGCAATTTGGCGTGCCACAAATGTGGCCCACACAATGCGGCATTCCAACTCTGCAATATCCCACACACATATGTATATGCAATGGTAATATACATACATACATATATACAAATAGCTAAAGAGAGATGTTCATATTACCTTGGCATGCCATTGTTTTTTTTTCAGCGCCATGGCCGATGGCATACTCACCGACAACCCGCACTTGGTGCTAGTGTTCTACATGGCCCAGTTATTCCTACGTGAACTTGTGAAAAGTTATCGTCTCATACAGGTCGTGCCAATGGATATGTCTGGCTATTATGGTAAGTTTAATTCCGCACCAACGCACGATTTGCCCTACATGGGTGGTGCACCCGCACCGCACCCATCACTGGGGACTGGTGGGCATTTGGTTGAGTTTTGGTTGGGTTGCTAGTTGGCAGGAGACATGTTTCAGCTGTCGCCTTGCAGTTGCGGGTCATTGAAAATTTGCTGTTGTTAGCAAATGTCAAAGTCAGACATGGACCCTGGCACTTGGAGTTGGGTTTCGGGCTACATAATTGGTACAAACTGGGTGCTTCCGTTGCCAATTGGATTCAGTAATGTTGAATACTTGTGGAACATTTGAAATCAGTTTATCTTATAATTTATGGAAATGGAGCAAGGGTATTTTAATTACTAGCCAAAAAGTCTTTGATTAGCATCCTTCAAAGATACATACACAGATCGTAATTACCATACGATAAGCGAATTAATTAATAGATGATTTATACTGATTGATGTTCGATAATATTCATATTTCAATATGGAATCAAAGGACAAAAAAATATATTCGTGACAATATATTGCACTTTTTGAATGCTCCGTGGAAGTAACGTCTCCCTGTGTCTGCCCTCACTCGCCCACTCACTTACCATCTCCTCATCAAACAAACACTCGGAGGCACACACGTTCAACAATTGTTTGGCAGTGAAGATGCATTCCACTCGAGTGCAGCTCGCTCTGATTGGCATTCTTTGCCCATGTTTAATGTGGACGTGCGAGTGCAAATATACACATGAACGTGGACAGGGATTCTGACTGATTTGTGCCCGTGCTGACCATGGCAATTGTCGGGGAATACAAATGCGAATGGCAAATGCCAATTGCTGATCATAAATTTTTAAATTGCAACCGCTGCACTGAGGCTGGATACCCGCTGTCAATACGCAGTGCGAGAGAGAGTGAGAATAAATATTTACAGAATTTCTGCCAGAGTCAGGTTCGGCGCTTTTGGTCCTGGCCCTGTTGTTGCATCCAATTTATGGCCATCTTCTCCCCATCCGTATCCCCCCGGTGAAAACAAACAAAATTTCTGCAGTGCCATGAAAATGCCATCAACGCAGAAAAGACTATAAAAAATTCAAAAATTGAAAACGATTTTTTTTTTTGGTCTTTGCTGTTGTAATTTCCAACAAAAATTATTCGCAATATCAGCTGGGTAAAGACAGCTTTATGCTTTATGTGGGCCTTTAATTATTGCCATGCAAGCAAATATTCATTGGATTCCAGTGCTTAAATCGAACAAGAATAGGGATACTGCTGGGTATTTGGCGCACTAGCTCGTACCTAATACTATGATTGAACTATGAAACGAATGGAAAACAAAGGGAAATAGACCGACCATCCAGAAAAGAACCTTTGAGGACACACGTACAGCTCTGTGCTTGTCCCTTTTTTATGAGAGTTGATCTGCTCATCTATTAGTCAGACTTATACATCATGACAAATACAACACACCCTTGTACACTTCGAGCCAAGGGTATGAAAAATAACAGGCATTGAATGGTGCCATTGCCAACTCGTGCATTCAATGTATTTGTATTTGATATATGAATATTGCATATACACTAAAATGGATTGCAATGCATTGAAGTTTGAAGCTCAATTGTTTTTGAAGTGACAGAATCACTAAGTAATTAAATCGACTATTTTTCATGAAGATTGATGCATGATCGGAGAGACTGATGGCTGTATATGCAGCTATCAATCAAAGGCGAAAAAGTCACAAAATTCCCATTTGTGAATGTGGATGCATTGACAAGTAAATATGCATATTTATTTTGAATTAAAAATTTGGAAATTACAAAATATATAAATACGAGTATATTTCACCAAATCAAAGTCATAAATATTTGGCTATTAAATTAGCCAAATTTTAAGTCCAAAATAGGTTTTGAGGAATAAAACAGTCAGTGAAAAAAACATCAAAGAGCCCGAATATATCCCACCATCTAATGAAGCTACAAAAAGGCTGGGAATAGCACGAAAATAAATAAATTTAAAAAAAGTAAGGAAAAGCAAACCTCAAAGGAAAATGTTTGCATACAAATGAATGAAACAAAGAAATGCGAGTTCTTGTTTGTGGCTGCGGCAAAGCCAAACAAAATAATTCATTTTATTGCAATGCAAAGGAGTTTTTTTGAATAGAGCCCCGACTTGCAGCTTCGCTGCTCTGTCCCGGCTTTGTGCGGGGCAAGTTGCAAGTGAAGCTGGGTAGTGTAGAGGAGGGCGGGGTTCGGCCAACCACTTGACTGTGGGATATCACTTTAGCTTATCACTGTATTCTGATTTATGTCTGCATTTTCGCACCATAGAGAACCGCGCGGGGCCCTCGAATCTGGGGAATGTCATAAGCCAAATATTGTTGTGCAAACAATTTACGCCCGACTTCAATGAGGAGGAATTGTGCAGCATCACCAAAGACTCGCAGGACATTGCCGTTCTGCTATCCGAGCTGCAGGAGTACATGCCACAACATGAGGCATATTTGGGTGAGTACTCGTATGCGCAGGCTCCCCATTACTGCTCCTGCTGTGGCTGTTGCATTGCCATAGTCGTGCACTTTGATATTTAGCCAAGGCCCGACAACAGTGGCACTCAGCGGAGACGAGAGACCGGAGGCCGTTGGGCAAACAAAATTGTATAGCATACAAAAAAGGGCAAAGCGGCGACCCAGCCATTAGTGTAAATGTGTCTCTCTGTTTGTGCTGTTGTATTCAGGGACTCACACAGCCTCATTCATTAATCAAACTAAATGTCGGCTACTCTTTCATTTGCTGTTTGCAGAAAGGAACGCAGCCCTGGACACCACTGGACCCTGGCAGGCCAAGAGGCGCCAGAACTATATCTGCAAGAACATGAGCCTACTGTGCTGCGTTTCCAGGCCCAACTATCTCTGAGAGCAGCCCGACAGTGTGTAAGCTCCAGAAATGGTTCCCAGAACACAGACACACTCATACACTACTTATATCAATTACTAAGCTAAGAATAAGATATATTCATTCTTACCAATAGAACATGTTATAGAAGGAAGTATGAACCTCTAGAAGGAAAAGAAACAGAGCCAGAAAAATGTATAAAAAAGATGTTCCAGCAGAGTCTCTGAAAACCATAGAAAAAGTCCAAATGGGAGACAAAAACATATAGAAGTAATTGAATGGAGAAAAAATCTATAGACAAGAGGCCCAAAGAAGAATCTGTAGAAAGAGAATTCTAAGCATATAGAAGAACTTCGCGAAGCGAGCCAGAAATAAAACAGCAAGCTGAGGAAGAGCATTGTATTATAATCAAAGAAAATGCAAAGGATGCAATATTTATCTTAATGTGTATAATCAAAGTTAATTATGCTGCATATACAATATTAATGTAAAAGGAATTAAAGAAAAAATATAGAGATACTATATACATATATAGAGAATTGAATTAAAGAAAAAATATAGAGATACTATATACATATATATAGAATTCGAACTATTAGAGTTCAGCAAACATTTATGGAGAATATAACTAGCATATAAAGCCAGTTAAGACTTTTTAGGCCTGTAAATTATAGTCACTGTATAGACACACACATTATTTATCATCTACTAAAGTTATCTAAATACATAAATCCTTGAGTTAACATTACGACTGGGCTTAGATCGAGGAGGACTTGGTGCTGGGAGCAAGGCAGTTAGGTTGTAGTTCCATATGAATGTAGCCTTCGTAATTAAGTTAAAAGCCTCGCCAGGCAAGTGCTAAACCAAAAGCAATAAAACACATTCTTGTTAAATCAAACACTAAAACTTAACAACAAATATAAATCTATTCGAAATGTCTCTAGGTTTCCGTTTGTTCATTTCAAGGTTTTCATGCACAGTACCTAAGCAAAAAAAACACAAACAAAAAACAAAAAACGAGCAACAAACAAGCAACATGTGACCAATGAAAATATAACTAAACAAAGGATGAACAATCTATTTTAAAACTATGGTTTATTCAATCAAAAATACCCTGAAATAAAATGAAACAAAAAATTCCGAGGAAATAAATGAGCAAGCAATGAATTTCAATCCAAAAAGTTTTTGTACATTTTAATTAAACAAAATTAGGTTCCCGAAAAAGTTAGAAATACTCAAGTTTTTTCAAGTAGTCACAAAATGAAATAATATTATGGGTCAATTAGTAGTGTTTTGTGGAGAGCTTACAGAAAAGTTCTTCCGTTCACCAGGTCCCCACCATATATTTAAGCTGACTCTCCCGCTTCCCCAATACAAATATAACACATTTATTTTCATTAAGCTGACTCGACGAAATGCTGCCTGTAATAATAAAATACAGCAATTGGTTGCAAATGAATTTATTGCAAGGTCGAAATGAATAATTATAAGTTGATTATGTTTTGGTTGAATTGAAATGGCATTACCATTTAAATTTGTTGTTGTGCAAATTAAAATATGCTTTTAAGGACCGGATAAGCTCGGTTTAATATTAAAAATTCATATGCTACCGCTGCTTAAAAAAATTGAAAGCAAAATTAAAAACATACATATTTCATGGTAATGTTTTCGTTTTTATTTTGTATGTTCTGCATTCTTAATGCCAATTAAGTGAACGATATACAACTTTTTTGAACTGCCTGGAGCGGGGAGAATTTTTGTATTGTAAATCAATTTTCAGGGCAAACAAAAAAAAAATAATCCATCAACGGCCCCGCTGCAGCAGACAATGGAATTGTACAATTCTGTAAGAATCCCCGAAACACAATGAGACAAGTGCATGGCAAATATTTGTAAAATGTTTGAGCTCAACAATGGAAATAAATAAATATATCTACTATTACAAAAAAACAAAAACAAAAACAGAGTACAGAGAAATTCTATTCGTATAAGAAATATAATAAAATATATTTATTTATTGATTCAATTCGATTCTAGGCATAAATCAAACACCAAACAAATTTACACGTATTTAGAGAAGATAGAGTTCGATAGAATGTTTATTATATTGATAATTATTTATCTGTATATGAATGTATATTGCTTAGATCGTTGAAATAAGTATTCCATCAAAACCAATAAAAAATCAACTCGTGATTGTTATATGATATTCATATAAGGATTATTTGTATGTATTTAATAATTGTTTCCTCATGTTGTTTGCATCCAAATGCCACTGAGAAGCAACTAGAAAACTCACACAGAAACACTAGAAACAAAGAAAAACCGAAAACCAAAACTGGGTACCAATCAAATACATATAAATAAAGCTATTTTTAGAGAAACTAAAATCTAAAGGATTTTCTTTATTTTCTGTTTCCTTAAAGCCCTGAACAAATGGAAGAAAAAAGCGTTAAATTGCGGGCCAACGTGTAACGCAAAATTTATTATACTTCATAAAAGAGCGATTAATGTTTATAGATGAGATTCTATCACGAACACCCAAGCCACGATATAAGGGTATATATACATATTTAAACGCACGGATGGGAGGTAGCTGACTGTTCTTGATGGTTCGAGTCGGTGTTACCTCTTCCTAGAGCTAGATGGCTACTAAAAGAAGATGGGATGAATGGGAATTCAGACATTTGCCTTAATTTGTTGATTTATTTATTTATTTTATTCCAAATTGTGCGTTGCTTGTTCAATGCTACAATTAAATAGCTTAAAATGGCTTCTTCTTAAATAATCAAATAATTCGTAACTCAGAAAATTCTCCCTTTTTCTTTCTGTTTATATTTCTCCACGTAACTCAGAAAATTCTCCTTATTTCTTTCTGTTTTTATTTTTCCACGAAATATATACTCTTCTATATGTTTTCCCATTACATCAGCTGTATAAAATGGTTAAGCTAAAACGCTTCAGGGCCTGCCCGCCAGCTGAGGCTACGTGCCAAGGCATTAAGGGCCAGCCAACGTGTTCGACAATAGATACGTCTTAATCAATCTTAAACTGATGCCAGCTTCCTAAGAAGCCATCTTCGTGTTTATTTTAAACGCACTTTCAGACAGCTTCAGATAAGCACAGGGAAAGTAAATTGCGGTGGAGGGGACTTGGTTTAAAAGTTGCAGCCAGGAGCCAGGACACAAGCAAATGCAAATTGCATGGTCACGTAGGTACGGCGTCAAGAACTCTATGTAAATTAGTTGAAAAAGTTGTGCGAACGCGTGCTTGCGATTGCCTTTTGATGTGGCTACTGGTGTGGGACCGGGGGCCTTGGGGTTTGGTTGAAACAAGCCTACAAACTCGACCTCCATCGAGTACGTGCCGCCCTTTCCAAAATGCTTCATTTACCGCACACACTTCGACACCTTCGTCGATGGCATCCCCATCTGTGGCTGCTGCTCCGACTGTAAGTCTGAATGCTACAGCGGTACGGCTTATCTTTCAGTCAGACGTGAGGTGTTAATAGATTTACGTGGCTGCCGTGCGTCCGTGTGGCACCAGCATTGAGCAATGTACTTGCCGCAATTCAAATGCCAGTACTCGTACTCGAGCTCTCTGTTGAGGACTGCCAGCGGCTCCAAATGACAATGGGGCACGCATGCCATGCCATGCCACTCGCGCCTCATTATGACCCACAATGAAATGAAAATAAAAAGTAAAACAACCAAAAATAAAGAAGAGAAAGATTTGCAATTCAAAGTAAAAAGAAAAGAAAGAGGGGAAAACAAAAAAAACTTAAAACAACAGAAATACAACAGACGATGGCGTCAAAAGTTGGCTAAGCAAAACGGAAGTTGACATTATTTTTATTTTCCCTCGTTTTTCTTTCTTTTTTTGGGGGAAGAGTGTGGGGCACAAGGGTGCAGGGAGTGGAGTTGAGTGGCCAGCAAACAAGTTGCTCCAAACTCCTACTGTAAATATATACAGTATATGTATATAAATATATGTATATATGTGAGCTCACAGCCAAAATAAATGCCAACAAGGATAATTCAGGGCTAATCCGATTTAGTGCGTTACCCGACGGCAGCTTCATGGGAGCTGCGTCTGACTGGACCTGGACCCTCAAAAAACCCTCTTGATTATGTGCCGTTCTGGTCCTTCCTCAGCAGGGTCCTGGTGCCAGCCAAACAATGCCATCCGTGGCCAATGTCCTGGGCACTTAAAAGCCAGCTGATGCTGGTTAGCTGGCCAGCGAATTGGTTGCCATACAATGGGACACGTCCTTGTGAGTTTATTCAGCTTAAATCGTGGTAAGCTACCCAAAAGAAAAGTCCAAAAGAGTTCCGTAAAAATAGTTGATCAGGCATTATTAAGTTGTAAGTTGTACAAATTCTGGAAGCCAAGAAAATGCTTTCGTGTTGTGTTAGCTTTTGTGTACATTTATTAAAGTCGTAAGTGTTCTTTTAAAAATCTAAATATTATATTTACTTGTGATTTCCTAGAAATGCACTTATTCTCCTGTTAAATCCTTTGCAGTTTTCGAGTCCCAAAGTAAACCCCAAAGTTTTACCCACAACTCTCTACAATTCTACCCACTGTTCATCCTTCTGTCTTTTCTGTGTTTCCCTCTGAACATCTGTATGTCGTTTCTGTCTCTGTATTTGGTGGGTTGGCTTTTGCAACAAACTCCTGACTTTTTAATGTTGTTTGATGCGTCTCGTGGCGGTCCAATTTTGTTGTAGCTACCGTTTCGGTATTCCTTTTCATTGTTTTTGTACGCTTAAAAATTAAAAACATAATTTTCATGTAGCCGTTCGCATTGTTGTTGCCAGCTCTTTGCATAATTGAATACCATGGTCGACCAGAATGACAATGCCATGGCCGCAGTCCCCAGTTTCACTTCCAACCGCAGCCAGGGACATGACCACACAGGACAGGACGCTACACAGGACAGGACACAGAACAGGCCACGACTCGAGCTAACTTATTGACTGGGAGTCTGAGTCTGTCTGTGCGTGTGGGCTGCGGCTTTTGTGTGCGTCAGTGGACGGGTCCGGGTCTGGGTCGTTCCTGACAACTGCGGACTTTAAGACAAAACGGCGAGGCTATTGTACAAATAGGCACAGCCAAATCTGCCTCAGACGGCTGCAATTGCTCAGAGTAGTAGCCACCGAACTGGGGGCGAATAAAATGTGAATGAAAATAGAGCACTGACCCCAGTTTCCCACCATTCTGCGCCTCATCATATGCTATCTTATCAGAGCACATAAATCGAGAGTTTGACAGCGACTTAAAGCTGAAATCTACTTAGAAATTTAATGAGAGTTTTTTATCCTCCAAGGGAAGGACGGGCACATGAAAGCTTCCGTTAATGCCAAACCGGCACACGTGGCGTATGCGCAATAAAACTCACGCGATAGCTAATCATTGGGGAGGGGGATTGATTACGGAAACTCTTAAAGTCATCAATTAAAGCACAAGTTTTTGGAAATGTTAACTCAATAATCTTTATAGAAAACTGATAAGAATAATATAATGTAAATATCAATGAATAAATATATTTGTGGAATCGGAATTCAATCGGTGAAGAAAAATCTAGCGGGGTCTTTGCTTTATTCAACAGAGCACCGACAAACTCTCCTTTGCCGTCATCTTGGATGAATGCTGAGCTCTTTTTCTACAGTCCAAATTTACTTTTTGTGTGCATTTTTTTTTGTGGCTGTCTACTAGGATGCCTAGGAAACTGTTTGGAAAAGCTAAAACCATTTCACTTTGCACCCGAAAATGCCACAGTTGAGTTTCGTTTTTGGCTTCTTCCCCGCTTAGAAATGCACAAAGGAATTCCCCAGCAGCAGAGCGATCCCACTCAAGAGGAGGGTGGTTGGGAAGTTAAAAATGCATTCGTGCTGCTCCTTTAGTGAGTTTTGCGAATTGCATGCGATAAACTTTATAATTCAATTGTGGCTCTGTGCCCCATGCACCCATGTCGTGTGTCAAAGCCGACGCCAGCGCGCACACATGCTCATACACAACCAGAACCAGAACGTGTGGCAACTTCGAAATTCGTTATTTTAATTCGGAATTAAAGCACTTGTAGCTCCACCACAAAAACCACCATCTTAATTCAGCCAGGTTGTATTGGGTGGTACGTGGTGCTTCAAGCCATACCAGTTTCAGGTACCACAACCCCGAGAACACGTGCGTGTGCTGTGGAATCAACAAATAAATACCAGTACGTATCCTCAATGGGCAACCAAATATTCCACCTGACATTCTTAGGTCAGGTTTGAGGTGGACCCCTCATTATTAGTATGTCAATTGTAATTAAGCATGGAATGTCCTGCTTTTCACCTGTCATACATATGTATCTTAGCGACATTCTTTGGGCATTGAGTATTGCTGTAAGTTAAAATACCAGGGGCAATGTGCTTATGTATCCAGAAAGGTAAGCAATTAGTAGACACTTAAATTATTTAATGATGAGATGTGTTTGAAGAGTCATAAAGGACATCAAAAAAATTGATTCTAACGACTAATATAACTTGATTTGGAATCTGTAGAGTAACGGAATACCAAATGTCTCTACTATTCAACGAATTTCTCTTACTTTAAATTAAGTGAGAATTTATTTATTTAACTTTTTGTATTATCTTTTTTTATATATACATTTTTTTTAAAATAATGTTTAATTAATTTTGAAAGTAAAAAACAAGAAGTAGATGGCGACAGGGCATAAAGGACAGGGTGCCACATGTAACCATCTATTTTAGCAGATACACAAACAGAACCCTTCAAAGCTTGAGCATACTAAGCTTTGGGCCTGGTTTAGGCATTGGCTAAATGAGAGCTTAAGTAGGTTTTAGCTTTTGTCCGTTGAAATCGGGTGTACCTGGAAAATAAAAAACTATTTTTAATTTTCTAAAATCCAATTAAAGCACAAAATATGTGTGATAAGTAAATAAAATTTGATTATTTTAAAGTCAACTTTGAATATTTATTGTAAAGATTCTAGACATTAAAGCACACTTTCGTGATAATTTCCTTATTTTTTAAGAAGTTATTCATTTAGCGAACTGAAATGGCTTCTGGTTCAGGAACAGATTTCCGACTTCAGCTGCTTGCGTTAATTGCCTGCTTCTGATCATTCAATCTGCGATTTATCTTATCTTCTGATAAGTTATTCTATATACTCAAATTGACAACTGCATCATTGCAGCAGTTTTGATTGCCAAAAGCTTACGCAAGAGAAATATATAATTTGTTGTAAATTATAACCTAAACTAGAAACCTTTGTAATCTGGTACCTGGCAAATATGACCTACATGAAAGTAATCGGCATTCATTAGATATACAAAATTTTATTATATTTTACTTGGTTTTTTTATGATACAATTCGTGGCAATTAAAAAATATTCCGAGTAAAGTCTTTTTGTACATTTTACTCTGATATGTAAAATTTAATACCTCCAAAAGTCATTTGATTTAGAATTTACATTTACTTCCACCTACTGTCCTATGTCTATGCAATTTTATGCCCCACATATTTGCACAGCTTGGTTAATTCGCACTGGGGTCTACAATTCCCAAGAAATACTTCCGTGGCACCCACCGCACACTTAAATACGCTCAAATACAAGTTCAAACACCTGCTAAAGTTCAAAACACCAACAGCAACAGCCAGAGCCACCGCAAAGTACAAACAAACAAATGAACAAACAAACAAATGAGGGCTTAATGGGAAAAAAGGTGAAAAAAATCATCTCGTGCCCGATGGGCCCAGCACATGCTAACTCGAACATTTCAATACGGAACATTAACCCAAAGCTGAACCCCCTACACTCCCTACTTCCTGTTCGTGTTCCTGGCCAAAGGTGAGCAAACGGCCATGGTCGGTCACTCGGATGTCTGCGTGAACTTTGAGGATTCACTTGGGGAGCCATCACCGGCGTTTATGCCAATTGCAATGCTACAAGGATGCCGCATTCATGCAATGGGGGTTTATTTGAAAAAAAGAATTTGAATATTTTAGATACACATAATGGAACATTGGTATCACATATAGTTTTAAAAGTACTTTAAAACTAAGCCATACCCCCTTTTGAGCTGATGATTAAATCAGCTCTGGACACGCCACTGGAAGGCTCTTTTTTATGCCTTTTTACGAACGAGAAAAGAGTTTATGCGACCAGGAAGTTGCTCGTAATTCTGTTTCCGCTTGATTTACAAATATTTGCATGGCGAAACATTTTTCAACATTTTTGCGGACAAGTGGAAAAAAGAATAAATAGCAAATGCCAAGTAAAAAAAAAAAAATCGAAAGGAAATTCGTATAAAAGTTGTTGAAATGTTTCTGGAAAAACTATTTTTGTGGTCAGTTGGCTCCGTCCAACGATAGATGTTGGCGATTGAATCTCATTGATGGGTTGAAGGATGGTGTGAAAAAAATAGTGGGAAAGTTTCAAATGTTTGAGAAAATATTGCAGAATCTTCAGTAAGAACAGTCTGCTCAGTATGCTAAACCTAAAACCCGCATTCACTTTGTTACACACATTTCTTGTACCTTCTTCTTTAATTATAGTTACTTTGTTTATTTATATATTTAAATTGGCCTTCTAGCCTGTAAGTAAAATCCTTGAGAGGCAAATAACTACTGACAACTTGCAGTTGCAAATTAAATCAAAGCTGTGTTTGTAAATTGCCATAATAATTGTGCTAATAAAAAGGTAAGCAGTCAGAGAATTGCAGAGATTGAGAAATGCTAAGAGAGAGAGAAATTGAAAACCAACCATTTCTGTGTATGGGGCGACCCTTGCTTCAGCTTGTGCACTTCCACCCGCTCGTCCTTGCCGTTGTGTAAACGAATAATGGCACAAAGGCTTATGTCTCGGTTTAGAGCGTATTTGTTTTCCAGTTGTCTGCTGGCAGGTCTATTAGAACCGACAGTGGCAAACAGGTAACAGGTGGTCCTAATATACTCCGGCTACGGCTAACTTCATTTGATACTTATTTCGGTTGTGGCATTATCATTGTTTTTACTTGTTTACTTGGGCTCCAGCGGCAGAGGTCATAATGTATGCTACACTATTTGCCCAGAGCCAACAAGCACGAAGGTCCCGTGTGGGTGTTTTGCTTTTATGTGTGTAGGGTATTCTTTTTGAGAAATAGGTGAACTTTTTTTGGGGCTTTGTAGTGAATACTTGACAGTAAAAATGATAAAAGTAAGCTAAATAAATGATTAATTAATCAGTAGCTTATTTAAGCTGCAACAACAGGTGTTCCCTGAAACCCTCAACTGAAATCTGAAATGTTATCCCTCTCAGCGCCATCCTGTGAGTGTATTTAAGATTTGGTGTCTGCTAGACATCTCTCTTTCCTTTGTAGCCATTTGTTTAGTTTAGTTTATAGTCTGTTTTGGGGTAAGTTTCCCTCGTGCTGTCTGGCAAGAAAGTGCAGTCATTGGACTGCCAGCTTGTCTGCTTATTCGTTTGCGCCATCCTGGGGTCGTCGTTTGACTTTCTGGTTTCTGTCTGCAGTGCCGAGTATTTTTATGAGCTCCCTTTATGAGTTGGTTGCTGGCAAATGACAGGCAAGTTGTAGTTCTCAAGTTGACAGTGGCAAAGTTTTATAATTTGCATGTCAGTCTGGCAAAATACTTTGGCGGACCATTAATAATCAACGCTCGTGAACCAGTGACAGCCACTGCCTGTTGCTCCACCTGCACACTGCTCTGGCATTCATCATTCCACCGCGTGGAGTCAAGTTCTCGGGTGCGCGAGTCCTTTGACAGGCGAAATGCATTTGCAACGCTCACTCAAACGCATTAATCACCCGCAAATTTCGACGCTCGTTTGATGGCAACAAATCTTGCGCAAATTTACGCAAACATTGGCACCCGCCAACCCCAAGCCCCAGCTCCAGGTCTAGATTGGGACTTGGGTTTGGGTTTGGGTTCCACCAATGCCAACGCCAGCGGCTCGCAAATCAGTTGCTACTCATCGTTATCGTGCTGGTCCCCATCCGGTTCACCATTTTGGTCTCGTGCTCCGTGCTGCTCTGCATTCTGCATTCCCCATCGAAGTGGGCTGAAATCTGGCTGCTTGGCTTTCGTCTCCGCAGCTGCTCATTATGTGCGCCAGTTGCCTCGGTTCCAGCACACAAATCTCCCCAAAGTAATTTACCATCAAATGTTGTTGGTGCAGTTACTGCTGCTGCAAAGTGCACTTTGCTATTTTTCAAATCGCAAAAGCGAGACAACAACAGGAACAGAAGGAGACGGCTGCTCCTGGCTCGGGTCTGACTTCTGGCTTGAAGATGAAACTGAAATTGAATTGCGATTGATATTGATTGGCTGCGTGCTTGAGCGACAACTCGGCCAAAATCATGTGCAGCCAGGCAGGGATTTCCAGACCCACACAAACGTCTTATAACTTTCGCTTATTGTTGTTTCTCAGCTTTTTATATGGCCATATATATACTATATATGGCTTTATGAGCAGACCAAAAAAAATCCATGGCCAGATCTCCATCTTCAGTTTTCTCTGCAGCTCCGCAACTACTGTGAGTTTTGTTTTTCGAGTGTGGCCTGGCTTGAAATCGAATTTGGAGTCCCTTAGCTCCGCTCGGTCCCCTCGGATGCATTCTGCTGTATATCCATCTATAGTTTGTGTATTGTTTAGTCAAGTGCAGCTGCTCGTGCAACTTGTTTATGTGCCGGGCAAATATACTTTCGATGGAGGGAGCTATGAGTGCCAGTGCGAGTGTGCCAGTTAAATGGAAGCCCTGTGCAGACATTTTTTCTTGCAATTTAATAAAACTTAAATGGAATTGGCTGAATTAACTCAGTTTCTTGTGTGCTAGTTCTCAGATGGAATGTGGCATTAAGAACGTTACTCTGCTTACAGTGGGTGATGGTGATAATTATACTAAATTAATATTTGAGGTTTTATAAAGGAGCTCAATGCGCAACCGTTTGGAGAAAATTATACTCACTTCTCATGGCTGTCCATCTGTTATTCAAAACAATCGCATAATTAAACCTGCTTTGCCATTTGTCCCACAAAGTGTAACAGAGTCCCCTGACAGTCAATATGCTAACTATTTTGTAGTAATTAAATAGTACAAATCAGAGCGAGCACACTGTGGCAGGATTGCTTGCGGAAGCAATCAAACAAACGCAGTAACAAGCATTGCATTAGGATGCATACAAAAGCACTCCAGGACATCAGGAGACCACAAAAGGTGCACAGGCAAACAGGTGCCAGGAGTGCAAGACCCACGAGAAGGAGTAGGAGTAGCAACAGCACTTGCCGCTACAATATACAGAAATGTAAGCAACCAACAAAGGCAGTTCCTGCCAGAACAGGAGACGGAGAACGAGTCCATGCAGGAGTCGGAAGCGATCCAAAATGGGGGGAGAAGTGTAGTATCAGCAGAGGTGGGAGCCATGGCGGATATCCTTGCGACACTAAAAATATTTTCTACCAAATTTACAATATGAAGTGGCTTCAAGGTGCTTGTTTGTATGAACATACATATGCATGTATCGTGTGTTGACACAAGCACACACACACACACTCACTTATATAGATGTGTTGCACTTCATTGCGTTGACAGAAACAAACGTGGCAGAGTCAGAACAGCATATGGAAGTCTTTTCTCCTCCGCTCTTGCCGCTGTTCCGGCTCTGTGGGGGCTCCAGCTGTTGCCTTTGCTGTTGACACTGAGTGCATTTCAAACATAATTTTCAATTTTCATGCATGTTTTGCCATTTGCTCGTGGAGTCATCGCCGGGTGCAAAATTGTTTCTCCGCTGCTGCAATACTCGTGACACTCTTTGATTTGCTTAATGGCCGCTTAGTGATTTCGCAATGGGCACTGGTATTGAAATGTGGAAATTTCATTGGAAAATCTCTGAACTTGAGTGCACTCGCCACTTAAAGGGCTTAAAGTATCATTGGAGACTTGCCTTGCCTGCATATACTCGTGTGTAAGTGATAATGGATACTTTTTCGATAGGATTTTGTATATATTTTGAGGGGATATTCATGACTATGCTCTGTTGCATGTCGGACAATCGCCGTATGCTGAAATATTTGAAGCAAATAAAGCCTGGGACCGCAGAATCTGAATTTTATGAAATATTGTATATTATTTGTCACCGATTTTATGTCGCAAAGTTCTTTAAGGGTAGAAATATACTTATTTACTTATTACTTATATCAATGTACCAAAACATAACCATGGAAATTATTTTTCGTAAATATTTAATTAATCTCGTATTTATTAATGGCTTTTTTAAACAATATTAAATACGCGTTTGGTAATCAGAAATTCTTGATTCACATTAAACTGTAAAGCGTATTTTTTCAGCTTAATAATGGCTTTTGTTTTATGAAGCTTACATTGAATTATGTTAAGTGGATTTTGGTCAGAAAAGAGAAAACGGATGTAAAATGAACGGAAGTAAATGCATTACGCCAACGCCTACATGCCGATTCGAATCTCAGAACTGGATATGTCTATGTATGAATATCACCTGGCTTAGCGGGTTTTTGGACCAATGAGTCGTACCTACAGATTAATACAAGAAAACAACATTAAAAATGTATTCCCATATTCATTTCCTTTCTACACTTTTAACTTAAAAAGCTTAACATAACCTGGTTTATTTTAATCACTTTACATTTAATTAGCATTCAATTGGAACCGCTCAAACGGCGAAAACGAGCAATTTTTGTAATGTGGTTAAAATCGTTTGGCTAAGAGAATTAAATTGCCGCGCTGCTCTCTCTCTGTCTGTGTGTGTGTGTGTGTGGGTGGTGCGGATGGCCAGCAAAGCATTTGATATGCGCTTTGAGACCGAAGCACAAAACGCGTAAAAGCTGTTTAAAATGTGCACACAGGAATACACAGGGTGTAAACCCAAACCCAAACCCATGCACATACGCGTATGTATACCCACTTGTATATAGCCTCTGTTAAAGTTGGAGTCAAAAGGGAAGCCTACCTCCCACTCGAGCAACAATGGCAGCAGTAACGACATCATCCTGCCAGCCAGGAATTGGACGTGCTTTAGCTTTGGGCCTGCTCCGGACTAGTCCTGGACTACACTGCACTGCACTCCGCTCCACACCGCTCTGTTCCCCAAGGCAGCATAATTAATTGCGGTAATTAGTGTGTTGGCAACAAACAGCAAACACACGAAAAACATTCAACAACAGCGGCAACAAGAGCAGCCAGGGCCGGCAAAAGTAGCAAAACCAGCCAAGAGGAGTCTAGAGGAGCCGGTAACAGGATTCCAATGCAGCGAGCGCATTTACTTTATAGAAGATTTGTGTGGCCCCCACTTCTGGCATATTAGCTAGTTCTAGAGAAAGTTTTATTTACGACTGTGCGGGGGCAATGGTGGTTTATGGGCTGGATAAGAAACAGCATATTCTACGACTCTTGACTGTTGACTGCTGAAAGGCCCATAGCGCTAATTTAGCCAGCCGCCGCATTGCTGTGGCATCATTAGCAGGAGCAAAACGATTTTTATTGCTAAACAAACAGACAAGGCTAAAGACGGGTTACTTCCAGTCAGTGGGACAAATACTCGTACTTCAAGCAAATCACAGTAGCTAATAAGCAGAAGCAGAGGCAGTAGAAGTAGAAGTATAGGAAGCAAAAAGGAGAACCATTTTCCGAGGATGTAGAGTCCCAGTCCGGGGGCTGTTGCTCCAGCTTCGACTCGGGGACTTTTTGCTGTTCGCTTTAATTGGTCACTTGGCGCGCGCACAGAAAAACAATTTAATTTTCCCCATTTTCTTATTATCTCGATGTAGCACTCCAGCTCGAGAGATTTCTCTCAGTTTTCCGTCTGTGCGGGGACTTTTCTTGTGCATGGATGGGAGAGTCAAGTCCCCGTCCCGGCTCAACTTCGGCTTCGGGGCAGCAACGTTTATGTAATTAAGCGTTGCATACTTTTCCGCGCTAGCTGCACGGCAAAAGCGGAGCTGCTGCTTTTGTGCCCTCAAAGGCGGCCAGGCCACTGGGGCGTGGCAACGTCTGTTGTGTGTTATTACCACAGCAGTCATTAAATCTTTTGTGTGTAATTAAAAAATTACAATTTAATGCCCGGCGCTCATTTATTGACACGGCGAGGGGCGGCACAAAGCATCCGTCCGGTGGAGGGTCATCGTCAGCCCGACACAAGGACTGGCCGAGTGGTAAATCTTGAACAGCGTGTGTAACATGCTCGGGATAATGAGGCTCTGATTGCAATTCCTAATAGCAGGAGTCAGTCGGATTACAGACGTATTTGAAAGTACATGTCTCTTCATTAAGACTGATTATAATTTATTTTTGATTTATTTTTAAATCAAAATACAGATATGTTTGTGTCTATTTTCAATAAGTCATTCTTGCGGCTCACCTCAGAACTCATTCCGTTTTCTAATATAACAGTGTTCAGACAATAAAGTCTGTTTTTTTTCCGTTTTGCACGTGATTTCAATTTAAAGCCCAGCCGCTATGCGGGTGAAAATTGTTGAATGTTGCACTATCGATAAGCCAAATGAAACGACGATGACGAGAAATAAAAAAACAAAAAACAATTGGAAAAAGAAAAAGCGGCCGCTGACATGGAAATTGCATTGCCCGAATAGACTCACACACGACAGCGCCAGTTGCAGATGCTCTCTCGAGTGGCTTTGGATGGCGAACGGAAAAATAAACTGGGGCCAAGCGTCGATTTGGTCTAAAAGCCTGCGCGGTGCCTGACCTGAGTGGGCGGTTTAATGCCTGAAATGGCCGAATGCTGTTTTTTCGCGGCAGATGGATTTTTCTTTTGGCTTTTTGTTGGGCAGAGTTGGTTTAAAGAGTTAACTTTTGGCATAGAGTAGTTGAACGATCAAAGTTCACAAGGAACATAAAAAAACAATAAACGAACCTTTAGGTATAATTTCTAAGACCGCGGTCTGATAAAGAAAAATAAAGGCTGGACATTTCAGAGAATAAACCAGAGAATACCTCTTAAAATGAAACACAAAGATATTTGTAAGCTAGTAGATATTTACAGCTGAAATTTAAATCATAAAACATCAGAAAGTACTCGTAAATATCGCACTCACCCACTATACAAGCCTACTAACAAGCAGACGATCCGCTTTTAAAATTCAATCTTAGCTGATGTTTTGCCAATACAAAACAATTTTCCAAAATGTGTGCATGTGCGTGGAATTAAGAAGCGGGCAGATTGTGTTGAACCGCGCCTATTTTCCGACTAAATAACGTAAGCTTCTATTGTTGAGGGTTCATTGTGACGCGAATGGTAAATGCGGATTCCGATTCTGCTGCTGATGAGACGCATCCATGGCTCTGTCTATGTGTATGTGTAGACTGGTAAATAGGAATGGGTGCAGAGAAAATATTTAACGCGCGGTCTGGCAATAAAAGTCAGTGCGCACAATATGCCATCGGAGCCACAGATGCATCCGCATCAGCATCAGCATCTGAATCAGCAGCCGTCGCTTGGCATTCATCTGATTTATGCGGCTGTCAGCAATGGCAGCGTCTATACGAGTACTCGTACCGGGCGTCCCCATACCGCCATAGAGGAGACAGACATATGCGGGCCTTTGGTTGAGCCCCAGTTGACGTGGGTGATTGACAAACCGCTGTTTGCCAAAATGAACAGTTTGACATGCGGTCGGGCGGCCTAGAGGTCTGATGGTCTGGCGCCTGTGGGATGTCCTGGGCCTACCGCACCTCGGGGCCTCTGGTCCGGTTCGGTGCAACAAATCAAAAATTGCTTTTGTTCGACGGCAGACACTGACAAAGGTGAGGCAGTCAATATTGCCACTTGGTTTGATTGCATTTGCGGAGATGTATCTACGAGTTGCACACACTCCAGTTATTAAACTCTCTGCTAACCATGGAACACGACAATTACGGATTGTACTTAGATATACCATTTATTCTATGGAGTTCTGTGAAATGTTTAGTGTCCAATAAAATTACTACTATGAAATGATCTGAAATAAAACAAGAATTTGTTTTTTTAGTCCTTCAGGTATCTGTCTCCGCAACACACTCGGTAGGGGGCTCCAACTTAATATCCCCTTCAGTATCGCAGCCACCGATTTGTCGCTCCTCCTTGGAGAACTCGAAAGCAATGCCCAGGGCGCCTTTTCTTGGCTTGAGCGTGTTCCGCACATCGACCACACTGAATGTCATTGTCTGCTCGAAGACACCTAGCTTGATGGCCTCCTCGATGCCAGCATCGCTTACCAAGAAACAGCCCAGGACTTTATCGTGGATCATATCCTGCACCCTTACATGGTAGACATTGTCGCGCCGCAGCAAAATGGACATCAAAACCTCACTGAATTTGAGGTTACCAATCAGCGCGACAAGCTGTTTGTGAAAACTGTTCAGAACTGGTAGATTCTTATTCTTGCAGAACTCGCAATCACTCGATGAGCGATCCTTAACCTCCATCGCATTTTTGCTTGAGGAAGGCTGCATATTCTTTGGGGTTTTCTTCTGCTCTGCTGCACAACAAACACACTCAGACGACTCTGTCTTCATCTCCTTGTCCTGAAACTTTTGGTTCAGCGACTGCACATTGGCGCTAAGGGTATCCATCTGATGGCGTATATCGAATATCTCTGTCCTTTGCAATATATCCAATTTCTTGTTCAGCTCGCACAACTGCTTGGATATTTCCGACATTAACGCAAGCTCGGAAGGAGGCGTCTGGTGATCTACCTGTGTGCCTGTGTGTACCTGTGGACATGAGCACGAAGGAAGGTCCTGTAGGTTCTCTGTGTATAAATTTGTCAGTGAAAACTGGATATTGGAAGGTGTTTTCTCTGGTTTTATCTTTACGTTATCGATTCGTTGATCTGACTTCAGTATGGTCTTTGATTGGAACGGTGTTTGACGAGCAATTTCATTACTCTTCGGCTTGATGCCATGCTTAAAGTGTGGCAATGGTACTCCTTCCCCCGCGGGAACCACTATAATAGGTCTCTTGCACAAATGGCAATGAATAGCTGATTTGATTTTCTGACTAGTGGTGGGGGCTCCAGATTTTGGTTCAGTTGCAGGTGTTGGAGGAGGACACGTACAGTATGAAAGATTCGAGGATTCAGAAATCGGCCCTGCTGCCGGTTGTGTAACTGCATCGGATTGTGGCTCTGTTTTGGGTTGCGGCTCTGGTTCTTTGCAAACTTTAATACTCGCAAGACCCAGATTATTGTTCGAAGCGTCAATGGGTTTTGCTACTGGCCTCAGTTCAAAACATCCACAGCTTAGCTGAAACATTTCGCCTTGGGTGGTAGCAGACGAGGGATTTTTTGCTACCGGATTAAAACTTGACTGAGACTCGACAGGTACAGCGGTCTTGTAGGGCGGTATGACTATACCTGGGCATGTATATGAGTTTGGATTAATATTGCTGGAAGCGCCAGCGGAAATACGCGGATGGGTAACTCTATCTCCTCGGTTTTTCGGATCAGTGGAAGCTGAAAAAGCCTTTGCGCGCTTCAAAGCTGCCTTGTATCGGGCATAGATAGTTTTAGAAACTAAAAGCAAACATTTTATAATCACTTTCAAACCTTTGGTTATGTATCCAACTTACACAAGACTGGGCTTGATCCATTTTTGTATGGTTTATTAATGTTTCGAAAACAGTCATCGTCATATACCTCTGATGACTGATGACTTCTGTCATGGTCCCCAAGTTTACCCACCTGAAATCCCTTGGACGAGCCTGGTTTGGTTGCACAGCCTCCTCTGAATGAAGAAAATGGGTAAGTTGCCATTACAATACAATTTGACAGTCACACCTCTTATAAAGCTGCAACCATTCTGAATGATATTTACTATGCTTTTTGCCTTTAATTTCATACGAAACACATAAACCATGAGCACTCATAGACTTTGTGCATGGATTGTCCATGATTAAAAAAAATTAGAACAAAATTAAAAACAAACAATTTACACAATGGGTACCTAAAACTATTTGAACTGAAATTGATAACGTTGCTTAAAATGACAGAGAAACAGGACACAAATACAATTTGAAGTGTAGAAACAGGCCAATCCGATTCTAGTTTATATTTGTGGAAATCAATGGAAATTATAATATCCATACAAAAGGCTATTCAAAATGTAGGTATGTATTTATGCATACTCACTTCATTTAGCTCTTTGCCATTTCTATGCGGAATATTTTATATTTTTGCCACAATATATAGAGTATAAGTACAACATTTATTTTCGGTATTCATAATAATTTTTATTTTGGCTCACACACACAATTGTTACACGATAACCACAAAACATTTAATCTTTGGCTAGGTTACATTTCTCTTCCATGAGTTTGAAGAGTTTTTATTCATTAAGGCTGAAATATTTTAGCCACAAAATGTGGTATACGATATTTGGCATCCCTTTTCATTGTGGCACACATATTTTACGATTTAAATTTATGTTTTTCTTGGAAATGTTGGTTTTGCTCCGGTATATGTAATATAAATATTCAAATGCTTTTTTAAGCTCTGTGTTGTTGGTATTTATTGTTTGATGCGCTCACGGTGTATCTTTTGGGAGAGAGTTTGCAGTGATGAGACTTTTAAATATCTTTAGAGGAAGATTAAATTTATATTTGTTTTATTGTATAGTTTATGAGTCTAGTGTTCTTACATACATAGAAAAATGTTCAGTGGAATGTTTGTATCAGTTGGAATCTCTTCTCTTAAAGGCTTATGTAGAATATATTATGTTTTTTTTTTTTTGGCAACTTTTGGTATATATCTTTGCGATTTGGCAACTTTTTTGTTTATATCCTCAAGATTTGGCAACAAAATCTAGTTTAGGCGCCAACGCTCAAGCTCAAGGAAGAAAAGTTTTTGGTTTTTTGGATTAATATTCAGCTAAGATTTATTTCCAGATTTGCATACCCAAAAATGTTGGGCAGCCGGGAAGATAGAGGGTTCAGTTGGTAGATTTGTGAGAAGCTTCTGGTTCCCTGCATCGCAAATCTAAAGTTGAACTTTGGTATTCCATTTAAGCACTATGAGGACTTTTTTTAAATATAAATATTTCTATATGTTCTGCATAAATATTTTTCCTTTTCAACTATAGTTATAATCCTTAAGCAAGTTCAAAGCTAATGAGAGACTCGTACTAAACTTAACTAAAACATTGGTTTTTGGGTTGTATCAACAGTCGGATAAACCAAGAACTTAGGCCAAGCAAATCAGACAGAAATGTGCCCACACGGACACGCCTTAAAGCTAAACAAAGCACATGGGGGGCAAAGGGCTCGCCACGGTTCCGCTAGGTGCATCACCCGTCCAACGTTATCCGTCATCCATCAACCGTCATCCGTCATCTCTCATCCATTATCCGTCATCCGCCTGCAGATACAGATTCAATATCCCAGCCGTAGTGTCAGACACATCATAGCCATCAAAGCGAAGCATAGAGGTGTGGATTGGGGCAGCGCCGAAGACACGCGCGGCTCCAGTGACAGCGTCTTGTACTTCTCCACTTTGGTAAAGTCACTGAAGCCGGCAAGATTACGGGAGGCGGCCCTCATCAGGTAGTTGGTGTCGGGTTCCAGGTTGGTAAGGAGGAAAGTGGCACCTGTCGGGCGGAGTGAAGCGTGTGACAGGCATTATGTTGAGGGTCTCGACATACTCGCACTCGTATCACTTACCCTCTTCGAAGGGGAAGTCCTTGCGCCTGGCATTGGTCCACTTGCCCGCATCCGACTTGAACTCCGACTCGGACATGTACTCGATCCGGAAGCCGTTCACCTCCATGGGTCCGCGGTCCTCGGGTCCCCGCGGGGCACTAACATCCACATCGAAGGTGTTCGAGTTGAAGCCGCGTAGCTGGAATGTGATTGGCGATGGGGGCTTGTCGCCCTGCTCCAGACGTTTGGTCCGCTCAATGCTGCCCAGGTGATTGGTGGCCCGGCAGCGATAGTTGTCAAATACACTGGCGTTCAGCACATGGACGGTCAGCCGGGACCAGTAGTGGTCTCCCTCGATGGTGTAGAGCCGCTCGTTGCTGTGCAGCCGCTTCTGCTTCCGGTGCCACGTAAAGGTGGCCGGCGGCTCCGCCTGGGCCTCGCACATGATGGACGCTGTCCCGTTGATGTACGCAAACTGCATGCTCACGAACTGTTTGTGCGTCCAAAATGGTTTGTCTGTGCGGAATCAATTATAGCTTGTTTTAATTCAATTCTACCAACAACTCTGCAGTAATCTGAACAGAAGCTGAGGTCCGTTGCAGCGAGCCTGAGCCTGAGCCTGAGGTCTACTGCAGTGAGGATGGGGTCTGCTGACAGCTGACAAGTGGCGCTCAAAGGTATGGCAGGAAAATGGAAAAATCATGTTCGCCCACCATAAATCACAGCCTCGCTGCGGGGCTCTTTGGGCAAGTTAAGCCATTAGCTGCATGTGTGCCACGCCCACTGGCTGACCAGGGCACACGGACCCCCGCCAGCGAGTATCAGCATTCATCAAAAAGCGGCTCTAAGCGAATGTAATTCCAGCATTTTTCGTGCTCAAAAACTATTTACCGCCCAATGCGGCGCATATAAAGAGCACACACAAATTTCATAGCCATCACCCCACAAAAAAGAAATAGCATGACGCTCAAGTAATTTCACTGGAAGCCCCCAAAATATTGCACACTGGGACAAGATGGTGCTGCAAACATTGTGGAAAACTTTTCTTATGATCTCATGATCGCTGTTGTCCCATCACCTGGTCCCAGTGTGCCATGGCTCTTGTTGGGAAATCATAAATCACACTCACGTTCGATTTTCATCAAAACTGTGCGCTCCTGCATATCGGAAGCAATCGAATTCACTTGGTATGCCCGGCACGTGTACTCGCCGGTGTCACTCTGTGTTACCTTGTTGATGAGCAAACCATCGGCCAGGATGCGGTACTTGGAGCCATCTGCCGCTACAGGGTTGAATTCGATCCCAAGGAATCGGGGAGAAATGGACGAAATGGAAAAGGTAAAATTGTACGTTGGGTATTTGAAGTCGTGTAAATGCACAGCTCATTATCGTCGTCCAACTTACTGTCCGCACTAATGGGTTGTCCATTGAAATGCCAGGTGATATTTGGCTGCGGTTCGCCCTTCACCTCGCACAATATGGTCTTGTCTTTGTCGCCCTCTTTTACGGTTATCACGCTGGCGTTCTCCGTGAATGTAATTTTCTCTGTGTGGGTCAAGAAAACAATGCAATATTAATGACTGCCCCACCAGTTTGGACTCCCTGTGGGCGATTCCAGCACTTACGATATACAATCAAATCGAAGGATTTACTATGCAGACCACCCTCAGCAGCTTCGCAGCTCCAATTGCCCTTGTCCGCCAGTGCGATGTGGGCGAAAACGATTTTCAATTGTTCTGTGCAGCGGAGAAAAAGAGAATAAGCAAACGAGCACGAGAAATAAAAAAGAATAAATTGTGTATAGAATATATGTTGGAAAAGGGTTAAACGGGGTTCGAAAAAACAAAGGCCACAGCCCGAAAGCATAAAGTAAAACAAAAAGAGGATAAATATTGATGAAGAGACGACGAGGGGGATACCCATTGGTAGCCAAAACTAAATGGGAATCAAAGCGTTATCTATTAGCTTGAAAGTACTACTGACAGATTAGTAAACAGGATTAAATTGATGCTCTGTTGCACTTTTTAAATGTACTTTAAAACTAAAAGAGTACACAAGAATTTGAAATCGCTCTGAAGTTTCTTTGAAAGGAATATTTTGTTCCCCTTTCTCGTGGGACTTTGTGAATTCCCTTTCAGGTTCGAATATTCAGATGGAAAGTAATGGAATTGCAATTAATTGCGGTTGTTGTGCTTGTGGCATTGTTTACTCTTGCCCCATGTCCATCGGGCGCCCCTGCCTTTAGTGTTTTGCTCGATTTTATCTATCGAGAACCCCACACTGACCCCGATTCTCACCTGGCGATGTTTGCTCAATGTGGATGCGTCCTTTGTGCTCGCGTATAATGTCCCCTTTCGGCGATTTCCAATGCAGCTTTACGTCCGGGTCGGGACTCCGGCACTGCACAATGAGGGATTCATTTGTGTAGCGCACAACGCTATGCTCGGCCGGACTCAACGAAAGACTCTCATGGTGATTGCCCAAGACGACAACTGCAAGAAGAGATACGGATAGCGACAAAGGTTTAAGTCCTGGGCATACTCTAGTTAATAGCTTGTTAATTGCACTGGTTGGGTTTGGTCGGGGCGGGCCAGCTGTCTCCATCGCGTAAAATGGAAATTGAAAAGTTAAGGCCAAGTTTTTCCATTGCCAATGGCTGCCATGGCCGCTGCCACTGCCATTTCATTTGCATAACAAGAAAAACAGTGCAGCCGTGCGTTTTATTTTCTTAACAACTCAAACAGTTTTTCCTGCCATTACGTTCACACATTTCCTTTAAAAAGAATTGTCAATATTAAAAATAACGAGAGAAAAGATTAAGAGGAAAAAATTCAAACCAGGCTATCATACTATAGAAAGATGGAATATTTAATATAACCCAAATATGTTCTGTATATATTATATTATATACTATAAATTTGTAGACAAAAATCTGTGTGCAAGCGGCTATCTCCGCAATGCGACCCCCACCCCCAATTTGCATGCTGTTATTTTAAATGATAGCCAGAAAATGTGGCATTGTTTCTATACAACCTATAAATAGGTTCCTCACGAATTAAAAATGAATCAAAAAAATTTTAAATTTGTGTTTGAACGCATATTTTATTTCATTTTGTGCCATTCTGTAGAACAGAACATTTAATGATAGATTTTTTGTTATACCCTTTTGTATCAAAAATAAACAATTTGTTTAAGTATATTTGTTGCTTTTGATTATGATTGTTTAATTTCGGGTCTACTAGTACTATATATAAACCGAACAACAAACACTCACATGATGTGATGGCAAAGTCATCTCTAAATATATGGTTTTTTTTTTTTAATTTCATGCAACTATCTATCATATTGTATGAGAAAGCTCAACCATTTGTGAACACTTTTTAATTTATTTGCCAGGCAATTTATGTGGGGACTCGTTCTGCTCCAAACTGGCTCTTAGCATGCCTCACAGCCTGTTATTCGGGCCACACACAAAACTGCACTCAACGGATGCAAATTCCTGCCGTGGCCCGTACTTTCACTTCATGTTTGCGCCTTGGCAAAAATGTTCATTGAAATTTATCACAAGAAACAGCAATTTCATTTTGCCAATTCATGTCAATCTGTGGAGGAAAATGGGAAAACGGGCTGCAGACGGAGAAACAGAAACAGAAGGAGTGCGAAAAGGAGGTGGGAAATCAACCATTTCCAAACTTTAGCTACGACCGGATACCTCTGCAGCCCTGTGGGTATTCTCGCAAATGTATAGATGCGAAAATTTCTTGCATACTTTTTAATAAAGTTTGTTGCATGCCCCAAAGTGGCAAAGTACGAATAAAAACAAAAACTGCGAAACACTCCCAGAGACGGAGTGAGGGAAACATGATTGCATCGTTCATTTCCTTGGCAAAACTTTTCCATTGCCTTTTTCTGCTTTGCAAATTTTATTGGCAACAGTATGGACATATTGAAATTATGCAACTACATAGAAAATGAAATACATACATATATACGTGTACATAGAGTCTGCAAAAAAGGAGCTACATGAACCCACAGCAAGGCCCAAAGTGAGCACCATCTAAGTGGAATATTATGAACAATGTTGCTAAAGCAAAGGCGACGGCAATTACGCTCAGACTGCGAGGACTTCATTCATATTAATTAGCAGTGCTGAAGTTTTCTTTACAGAAACTTGAAATATTGGGAACTCTGTATATGTATAAGGGAAATTATACTCAAAGTTCAGTAAAATAAAAGTTTTTAAAGAAGTTTTTAGTCAGAGGAAATAAAATGTTAACTCTAGGAATCATGAGATAAGATCGATAAGAACTATAGATTAAAACATGAAATGGTTAGCGCATTTTACATCCAGGAGGAGGATTCCTGGAGGCCTGGCAACTTTAATAACGAGCTATCTGACAGCATTTGGCATTCATTCCCAAATATTCTATATTTAAAATTTTCTAAGCGAATAAAACAGTTTCAGTTTCCTGTTACAATTCAAGCTCACATCTTTCAATATCAGTTGACTTAGCCATTAAACCCTAATGTCTTCATATAACAACACTCTGATTGTTGTTGAACTGCAGAAATCAAGGAAAATCAATGCCGACATCAGCTAAAGTTGCCAAACAATGGGCGACAAAATGCGACATTACTTTTTATCGCGCTCTTGGCACTCCTTATACGAGTACGACACCGCAGATACACCTCCGATACAAGTACACCCATGTGCTATATAGTTATGGGGGGCATACAAATATTTGCATTGTTTGCCTTCACCTGCAGACGCCAGTGTCACTGTCTGATGCATCTGTCTCTCGCGTTGACTGCCTGCCTGTCTCTCTGGTTGGGGCTCCTGTTGCTGTTCCCCGTCAGCGGATCCGCTATCTGCTCGTGTGGAGGCGACACGGCACAACACTCGTCATAAAATTTCATGTACAAACCAAAGCCCGGCACATGCGAGCTTAATGACAGGGCCACAAAAAGAAACAGATCAAAAGAAAGGGAGAGCTGGAGTAAGCGCGAAAATAAATGTAAAGCATTGCCAAATATAAGAAAAACAAACAGTTAGCGGTAAATGGCATTGCCAGGGCCAGCCACAGGAGCAAAATGAAATTATCTGACTCGCTCTTGGCATTGTTCAGCGGCCTTTATAAATGCATTATGCCAGGCACTCGTGTGCACTGTCAGAGCCAACGAATGCGAGTGGAAAGAAAAATAACAGGAAAGAATGGAGAAAGATTTCGGATTTCGATAGCGACGATTGAAATGCCCTTGAAAAGGTAGTTTTGTTGTAAGAAATACTTACAGATAATTTTTAGCGGGAACAAATTTAAGCGAAAGTCAGAAAGTCTACAGAAAGACAGATTAAAAAATATATGTAGGTACATATGCAAATTGCTTTCATCTTTGCACTACAAAGCTCTAAAAAATTAGTTATACCCTTTGTAATGGCATTTTAAAAATCGCATGCAGCTATGGTGTGGTGCAAGATGGAGCTGTTGAGCGGTAACACGTGCGAGCTGCCAAAAAATGCAACCAAGCATGCAACGCGTGGGCGACGTCCTGTGAACTGACGTGTGATGCCAACTGGTCCAGTCAGGACACCCTTTAGGTGAGGTTGCAGTTTCAGGACCATGGGTGCGATGTCCCCCCCTTCCCACACCCCTTGAGGTGATGTTGGAGCGTGTTAACGTGGAAATTGCGTTATGTGGAATTCATTATATATTTCACATTCCAAAAGGTCAGTTTATTTTCATTTGTCATGTTCCATCTCATCTTTTTTAAATTAAATTGCAATACAATATTTAATTTGAAAAGCTTTAACCGTATGATCGTTCATTTAGCCATAGTCGAACATTTTCAACAAAAAATACAACAAATTATCGCATAAAAAGCATTTGATTTGCCTTTAATAAAATTAAAATCCAAATGCAAATTAGTAGATATTTTATAATATTTGGTTGCTGGGTGAAACACGCAAAAACTTGTGACATCATTTGACATTTAGTACTGCTGCCCAGCGAGCAAATCAAACCCGAATTGTATTCATTTGTTTTTAAATTATTCAGCATGGATTTTAATGAAGTTTGGCCATTCTTCAAGGCGAGCATGCAATTCAATTTCCATTAGCCCGACGAAAAACTTTTTAATTATTTTCCAATGCTTAACGGCGTAGGGTGAGGGTCGGTTCAGCATCAACTTTTTATTCGTTGGAAAATTCAGCAAGTTTTCCTCTTTGTGCGACAATTTTTGTTTTGCATTTACTCCGGCAAAAAAGTTTGTTATTATTTTTGGATTTTTTCCTTTATTTTGCCATTGCGCACGCATGCTCTCAACTCCAATAAAAAAGTTTATAATTTTCCAGTTGTAATAGAGAAAGCAACAACCACGCAGCCATCCTGAGTGTATTAGCATGTGAACGAGTGTGCATGGGGGTATTTGAGAGTGCATGTGAGTGTTTGAGTGAGTGTTTTAATGTCAGCATAAACGCACATGAAGCGCACTTAACCTGAATTATGCGCGGCTTTGCTCAGACACGCACTGGGGGAAATCCCTCTTGTGTCGCATTCTGGTCGCAGCTCCTATTTCCCATTACCATTCCGGCCACCATTACGTAAGCCAAAGGAGAGTCATATAGCCGTGTGAATAAGATACCTCGTACTCAGTGGGGCCAATCCAATCGACCATTTTTTCTTTCTTTCTCTTTCCTAACCTAGCTACTTTTCATTTTTTTCTGGCATTGAATTTAATCCGATGAAGCTATATATAAACATTTCCACATATTTAATATTATTTTTGCTGACTATTACATACATGTGCAGAATTCGATATACCCTTTTTCGCGACAAATACAGGATACGAAAAGCGGGGCAAATAAAAATGCTCGACACTCGAGCATGCAAATAATTGCAGCATTTGTATGAGCTTAACCCATTTCTGTCAGTGGATATTTTTTTTTTCTTCCGTCCGATAACTGTTGGCTGTTGGGTGGGTGTACAAAATATACCCATAAAGTTTGGGAAATGAGGTAAAGTTTTTATCAAAAGCCAGACACAGACGAACTGCCAACAGATCAAAATTTTCCATTTTTAGTTTCAATTGGAAAACAACTATTTTACTGCATACCAGAGCAATAACCTGGTTACTAGGTAACCATAAAAAGTGCAGTTTTTAGAATTAAATTTCATTCACATTCAGTGGTTTGCCATCTATAAGTATAGTATATAGAATTTAATGCGAAACGCACACAAAGGGTCTAATGGGTGCACAAAAGCTGCACTGGTAAAGAGCACGTAATGCCAAAACATACATAAATCATCACCGCGTCTCCGCATAAGAATATATTTCCGCTATAAAATGGACGTTTCCGCATTTTCGGAGCATCGTCGGAGCAACGCTGAGGCATGGCACAAAACAGGAAGTCAGCTTCGGTTTTCGGCTCCTCCTTTTGCAGGAGGTTGCTTTTGTGGCCAGGCCAGCGGAAATGCAGGTGGGGTTCTCTAGGAATTGCTCCAGTTTCAAGAGCTGCTCGATTTGTGGGTGCTTCGTTATGGCTGTTTCCCAGAGATGCCTTTTTAATAGTTTTGCAGCTGACACAAATTTGGTTGGTACTTGCACAGTCCAAGTTTTTGTTTTACTTCGGCAATTAATTCTTTTTTCAGCTGCAGTTAGTTCATAAATTTTCCATTATGTGAGTGCGCGCCGGCAAATACATTTATGCGTTTTTAAATGCTTGGCAGCATATAATTCTCTCGGCACTCTCGACTGGCTTTTGAGGAAGCTGGCGCATATAAATTTGCAACTGTCGGGCGATAAGAACTGAACGAGAAGGAGTCTGATTCCTGAACTGCTGGACCACTGGTCCAGTTCTACTTTTACTCCCACTACTGTTCCTTTTCCTAGAACAGCTACTGGGTTGGTTCTGCCCATTCAACTCATTCATCAAAAGTGTGCGCCTTTGACTTTTGAAACAAAAGTTTGACAAACTTTCCTTTCGACTTCGGTGGAGGACACGAAATCGGCTGTCGGGGGAAGCAGACAATTTAAAATGACGTTGTCACACAGCTCCATAAAACTTTTTGCTACTTAAATATTTTAAACATTTTATAGATAAATCTGCGAACAGTGGATCAGTGTCAGTTGCGATTGCGATTTGTGTCAGAAATATAAAATATTCCCCCAGAGCACTAGCAGGCCACGCGGAATTAGATAAATTGGCACGAGTCCTGAAGCTTTTTGTGTATTTTAGGGATGTGTCAACAAGAAAATAAGTTAGATGGATTAGACGAGAATTTATTTCAGACCGTGGAAGTTGATTAAAATATTGTGGAGGACTTTAAAATATCAGAAAATCAGAAGAGAACCTTTAAGAGGAATAAAAGACCAATTCCATTGTCCTTTTGCTATTGTTCAGTCAAGTTTCCCACATTAGTAAAAATAAATGGCAATTTTAAGGGATATTTTAACATACACAAAAGAAATCAGAACAAATAAATGCCAGGTTTTTACAAAGAAAACAATAATAGACATCATTGTTCATATCTCACATCTTCACATTTATCAAAAGAACTTTTTTTGCCCTTCTTTTGTTATTCATTTCCACTCATTCCGGACACTGGGACCACTGTGACATTTCCCATTTTCACTTTTCCATCGCCCTCCGATGAAGTTGAATACATTATTTCTTGTTCTACGGGTGTGTCCACCGCTAAGATCATTTGTTAGGCAAATTTGCGGAAAGTTGCAACATGACAGGCGTCGCATTAATCATGGACCATCAAATCGTTGTAATCGAGGTATCAAGTGTCGGGGGCTAATTGTGTAAGGTGAGATAGGTGGCACAAAAACGAAAACAAAAACTACACCAAAGTTGGTTCTTATTGGATTGCCACGCTCTGGCGCACCTTCATGAAGTTGTAATTGAAACTGTTCCGTGCACATTGCGTATACGCAGCGTGTTACGTGCCGCAAGAGGGCCCTGACATTGCGATGCTGTAAAAATGAAAATCAAATTTCTGCTCCTCTACTGTTCAAGTTTCTGGCATGCAATTTTTAGTTAAAACTTTGTCTCATGTCGCTGCTAAAAATTAAAATCCAACTGCGGGGCAACAACAACTGCCACAGGATGTCCCTTCGAGAAGTTGTATACCCTTTAATGAGAGTATTATGTGTTTAAATAGTTGCTTATCTGTCAGAAAAGAAAGATAGATTTCATCTCCTGGACGATCTATCCTTTCTTCTGGTACTTCATCTTGCTGACACCTATCCTCTTATTTCTAGCTGTTTAAAAATTAAAGACCCAATGATCATAGCTGAAAATAAAATATGGAGGCGACACAACAATATATCCACAAGAGTATCAAAAGATTCGGCTCCCGAATCTATTCTCCCATTCTTTTGCTTATTGTTGGTGTTTCTTTTCAGTCTTTTGCTAACAACTTTGCTGCTTGCACTTTGTCGTAAAAATAAAGTTTTATACACGCATACGCGAGTTGCTTTTTCTATTGTATTACTTACTTGATGCCATTGTGCATGGAGTGGCTACGTGTGTGTCCCTACGTGGGTGCCACTTCTTCTGCTTCCTACATGCCACATTACAGCAACAATAATAGCAACAACTGGCCCAAACTATGGGTAAGCTTTTGTGGCCCTGCCTTTAGTGTCTTCATTTTTAGTGCGCTATAAGAAAAACTTGTCAGTTTTGTGGATCCAGATCCACTCGAATTGTTTTCGTTATGCCAACAAATTGCGGAACATTTGTGCGGACAACCAGGGACTTAACCGGGGGCATGGCCGCATAATAAGTACAGGAAAGGGAAATGGAATGCCAATACATTTGGTGGTTTTATTGCTTTCAACAAATGTGAATGTTGAACTGCAGATAAAAGGTGTGTGATGATTTTTACATTCATCAGATAACAAAATATTTCATGGGTATTTTAACGGAAATATATTATTGGAGTTTAAATTAAACCAACTGTGACTGCGTGAAAAGTAATGTAATAAAATAAATTAATACATTTTTTAACTGTAGAGTAAACCACTCACACAGTTCCAATTGAATTTCAAAAAAATCTGTTACTTTTGCGCGGCTTCATAAATTAAAAATGCTTTTTTTATGTGCTTTTACATACAGTCATACGATATAGATATAACATTTAATATGTTTTGCTCGCAGTACTAGCAAACACGTATACGTATGTGTTGTGTTTATTTTGCTTGACCATAAACCCCATAATTTGTGTAATTTCCTGGCAATTAGATGGACTGTAATTATCGCCAAAGTAATCCAACAATGCTGCTAATTTAATTTCAAATTGACCAAGCACAGGACACGCCCATTTCCTTATAACCCACACTTCCGGTCGCTGTCCCTTCCCTTTCATTCCTTCAGTATACCCTTCAGAGTCTGGAACATGGAGAAATTCCTAGCTCATGGACGATTAACTCGCTTAGGAACCTGAGCCGCGGCACTTAGTTGCATATTTCATTAGCATGCAAGAGGCACTTTTAATCCAGCACAACAACAATGCGGAATGGGTTGCTATAAATTAACCTGCGTGCATGAGAAACGCAAATTGCTTTCCAAGTTTCTAGGAATTGTTGCGGGTGCAGATAGCTGAGGTGCTCGGCAAAAAGTCTCCCGCTGACTGGCCTCGCTGCAATTTATAACCGGCATCGTTGCAGCTTGAGTTGTGGCCCACAATTAATGCGCTTTTAATTAAACTTAAGAGTGCATTTCGCAATTGCGAAAATTCATTCAAGAATTTTAACTTCGTGGAATCTGTACGCGTAGGGTGGGAATTTACCTTTACCTCTTAGATAGTTTAGTGAAGTTAATTCCCTTTTTTTGGAGTATGGGCTTATATCGTCTAATAGAGGCCTGAAGTGGCTTTTATTTTAATGAAATTGTAACCTAAGAGTGGGAAGCGAATTTAAATTAAATTTACCTTTCCGAGGAACAATAATTCGAAAATAGTTATTGTGGAAAGCATCCCCTCTGAAATAGCTTTAAGAATCTAGCTTCACCTGGCAATCCATGATTCCTCAGCAGGTGATACCGATATGGTAATATGATTCTCAAACTCGTTAATAAAAGGTTCATACCTTTACCTTTCTTTAGTCCTTTTTCTTAAACATTGTTCGCTATAATCCCAAGTCCCTCAGTAGATACATTAGTTCTCCAACTCATTAAGTTTCTGTTTAAATTATCCACACCTCTTTGTTAACCAAGATTACACTCTGCAGAGTCTATTCAATTAATTTATGCTACAAACTATTAGAATCTCAACCAAAACAGGATGTTGCCACTCGTATAGAGATTGTGTTCCGCGCTACGAGTATATCTAAGCTTTTAACGGTGTGCGGTTGTTATGAACAGCCAAAGCCAACATAAAGAGTGTAACAAATTGAATTTTTCATACCAGCAGTAAACTCTCTCTCACACAGGCATGAGAAGATACACACACATACACACCTAGACACAGAGAGAAGCTATGGCCAAAACACACACTCTGGAATAGAGAGAGAAGCTCTGGCTAACCACACACTTAACAAGTTTTTGTGCAGCGGAAAAGCGGAAGCTGCCATATTGAAAAATGCGACAATATTTTTCCAGCGGCAACTGGAGCTAGCTCCCAGGCATTGGCAATGAGGTGGGATGCGGTAAGGTGAGGTGTGGCGCGGTGTGGTAAGGTTAAGCTTATGCCTTAACTCTATCTAAAGCAGATGAGCGAGTGAAAATTTTGTTGCGGCATGGTGCGAAGAGATTGCGCATGCTGAGAACCTTTAATTTGCGAGCGCCGTGCGCCACAGGATATACGACGGATATGCACCTATTCTATATATATTTATATATATTTCCGTACAAATCCTTGCTGGCTCCTGTCCTGCGGTTCATTAGGGCCGGGCCTAAACAACACAAAAGAAAGAAGATGCAAAAACCTTTGATGGCTTTAGGGTACATTTCAGCGTACTGCCAGTAGTATACCATAACCAGGACCGGATCACCCAGCGGCTTTGCTGGTCCTTAAGCTGCAGCTAATTACAGCGCCATAATGAGTGCAACTATTAGCAGGTAAGCGGCGTGAAGTGAAGTGGAGTTGAGTGGAAAACTGCCATTAAAAGTAATTTACTGACGGGAAAAATCCCTTAAATTATGTAAATATCTGTGGCGAGAACTTAAAATTAATTTTTATAAATTGTAACTGTTGCAAAGATACTCGTACATCATTTTGGTCGGAAAAATGCATTTTTATGAGCGAATAAAATTCTGATTATTTGCGTGTCAACATATTGACCGACAAGCGAGGTTATTAACGCTCAACGATACATTTTCCCCTTTTGAATTGCTTGTTGAGACTTTATTTGAATAAATAAATATTGTCTATTTGTAATATTGCTTTTGAAAGAAATCCAACACTCGTGCTTAACACATAATTAAAATATATATTCTCTTTAATATAGCATTTAATTTTATTGAAAAACACCTAGTATAAGTTATATTTGGTTGGAAAAATCTAGACACATTTAAAATGTTGAATTTTAAGATATTAAAGGCACGACCACAGAGTTAAGTTCAGTGAATTGGAAATGTTGAGCATTTGAAATTCGAGTACCACACT
The DNA here is from genome assembly GCF_018151105.1 of Drosophila obscura. Classification (NCBI taxonomy): domain Eukaryota; kingdom Metazoa; phylum Arthropoda; class Insecta; order Diptera; family Drosophilidae; genus Drosophila; species Drosophila obscura. The sequence goes on along the minus strand of NW_024542791.1, from coordinate 5,321,336 downwards.
TGTACTCGTACTGTTACTCAAACTCCTTCCAACATTTGAAATACTTGACTTAAACCGACTTTCGTCCAAAGTATCTGTCACACAAATTTGTTTTTCCTTTGATGATGCTTCCACATTTATTGCAAGCTCAAAAGTTATTTACAAACTATCTCACACAAATTTCATCTCAAGTTGTACTCTTTTCACTTCGGTTTGCATTGAATTTCCTTTTGGTGGAAACTCTTTTCTCCACTTTCCGTAATGTATAGCAAATGCACTTTCCTCTGATTTACAGCGTGAATGGCATGACTTTCCAAATAAACGGTTACCAATTCGTCTTGATCATGGTCTCTGATTTAAAAATGCAAATGCAGTGCACTCTGGCAATCCTTCTTCGGATAAAAAGGATGCTGTTGCATTAACTGGAAGTCACTTGTCGCTCATTTCAAATCGAGCCAACAAATGCACACAAATTCACATCTCATCGCTCGAGCGGCACGACCTTTTTCGTGTTCTTTTTGTTTTTGGGGAACCCCCAAACCCCAACCGCATGGATGGGGTACCGGATCCGGGGCCATATGTCTTGTTGTGTGTGCAGTGGGCGAGGGACTTAAGTAATTCATTACTTTTGTCATGCATTGTCATGCATGTTTGCCACGCTTTCTTTTATTCCTTCCCTACTTTTTTTTTTCGTGTGTTGTGCTTGGCTGGCGTTGAATTTTTATAGAATGTATCGTGGCTGGCAGGTTTGCTCCGGTTCTTTAGCCCTGTCTGGGCTGTGCTGCACTGACTGCTGTTGCAATTTGTATGCAAAATTGTTTTACAAATTGAGCAAGAAAGATGGCGTAAGCAGAAGGCATACTAGCACACACACACGTCCAGACCCTCAGTCTGACAAAAGAAGAAAGGCACACAAGCCGAGAGCCAGGCAAACAAACAAGCAGCACGTTGACTGCCAAGACAGCCATAGACAGTTGCATTTCACTTCACCGTGTTGCTTTTCTATAAATTTTTGAATTTCAGCATTTTCAACGCACATGACACACTTGTGCACGGAGAAGGATGCTCTACTTTTTCTCCATTCAACTCTTCTCCCAGGTGAAAGCCATGTACCGTTGACTGAAATGTAACGACAATATTTGCATAATTAATCGAGTTTATTTTTAATTTATGCCAAACAAAAGGCCAACTGATTACAACACACAAATATTTGTGTATTTATTTGCACTGATTACTGGAAAAGTAACAAATGAAAGAAGATTAATTACAATTTAACGAAAGCCTCAGGGCCAAAAACTGACAACCAGGATTTGGGCCATCGTTCATTGTTTTTGCCTCGTGGTCGGTTACGCAATCCACACCGCATAATCATTAAAGCCCGAGTGCCCTTCACGACCCTGAGCTATTTTTACAAGTTTTTTTCTTTGCCATCATCTCCTTTGGGGGTAAAGTTTTTAAGCCTCCATGCTGGTGCTTGTGATCCACTCTTCAAAGTGTAGCAGGTGTTGGCATTTAAAAAAATACAAGCACAAGTAAATCCGCACAAGAGTCGGGAAACAAGTGGAAGAAGGTAAGCGCTGGAAAGTATACTACAATATTTTATTGTTATTTTTAAATCGCTTTACGGGACAAGACGACATAGAGCGGACGCCGTGCGGCAGCTACTGTAAGTTTATATAGAGTGTGTTCTGCTTAAGCTGAAGTCTAATGTTTCCTAACGCTGTCGCGATTGAGAGGCGAGACAAATGGTTTCTAAAGTTGTGGCTATCTAAGGGATTGGATGAATAGTTATCCAGAAATTTATCAAATCAATCGGTTAAAGATGAGAAAGCGATTAGAGCAATACAAAAAGCCACATTCAAAGCTAGACGATCAAAGTGACATAAATAAATGATGAGCAAATAGTACTCTTATAACTCATTTAATAATTCACTTTCAAGCAGTTCTCGCTTGTTGAAAGCTGTCCAACTAGGTTAAATATATTCGAAAATCATACACAAGCTTTTCATGTGAGAATATTTTCATGCTGCTTCATGGAATAAGCCACAAATGTGAGGTTTAACTCCCTGATCCATATTCTTATTGCACAAAGCAATGGATTGTGGTTTGGTTTTGCGGTCATCTATGCATATTATAATTAAAATATAAATATGGCTTGAGTGCTTACATATTTGCAGAGCTCTTGTCCCAGCAATTTAGGTATTCAAATATTGACTCAAGTTTCTCCAAGGGGATTGGACCAGAGAGTACTTTGTAAGTTTTATCAGCAGTGTCGCAGCAATTTGTGTGCCTGGCCGGGCCACTTTTCGGATACGAATTGTTCAGCGTTCAGTGTTCAATGTTCGAGTGGAGACCCGCATGTTCTTCATTTGTTTGTTGGCCAAAGTCCACTCGACGACAACTGGGCCCCAGGATGAGATGGCATGGCGCAGGAGCCTGGGGAACTGGTGTGGTGTGGTGGAATCTGGCCCATTGAACGAACTTTTCCAAAAGTGGAATTGCATTTGCTTTGCTTGAAAAACTATTATAACTTTGGCCACGACGCCCCATGCAAGAGTTTCAGTTCATCCAACTATGAAAGTACTTTATGTGAGCTAACAAAAATATTTCTTTTATTGAGTTTCGCCAGAGCCTGCATCAGAGACAGAGTAGGAGCCGTAGCCAGAGCTTCAGAAAGAAAGTCCTCGATTTTAGGCTGAGTGGATCTGTCCGGGAACGGAACCCCTGCCCAACAGCAGCAGCAGCAGCCACTTGAATGCCGTCCCAAAACTTTTGTTCTCAAAGCGAAGCAACAGAGGGCCAAGTCTCCAGTTTCCCACCAAGTGCCATTGTTGGCCAAGTCGAAGACAAGTTTAAGATACTGAATGAGGCCCCAGTTGGTTGGTTATATGATATATGCCGTTTTAGAGCTACAAGAAAACCGTTTTATTTACTTAAATTAAGTTTTGCCACACACAAAAGGCATTAATGGCTTAAACTAAAATAAACATTATGAAAGAGAATTGCATTTCCTAATCTAATCCAATTTGTCTTTGCTTCAACAGATTGATGGCAAATTAAATTATTATACATTGTACATCCTTTCAACATCAAAACACCTTACCGCTCCTTTCGCTGTGCCCAACCATGTGTGCCGCAATGTTATTTGATATTCGTGCGCCATTCAAATGCAATTATGTCAATTGGTTTTATGGTCAGTTTGTGCAGGCAGAAAACTATAAAATTTGATTTATTAACTACACAAATTAACCGCAAGTGTCTGCTCGTAAATTGTGAAACAGCATTTTTATGCAAATTGTCAACTGATGCGACATAAATTGTGCAACATTTGCATTTAAAATGTCACGGCAAAACTATAACTTTAAAGTTCTCCATTAGCTGGGCAAATAAGCCAGGCGAAGAGAGTCCTCCCTTTCGAAACGACCGGCGAGTACGAGGGCCGGACAAATAGCCATCATACGTAATTATGCTGTGTACGTTTTGGTGTGCAAGGGTATATTGTATTTGAGGAAATGTATCTTACAAATAAAGTGAATATAGGCGGTTCGATATAGATTTTATAGAACTTGAAAGATAGATCAAGTTGATTGAAAATATTTGTCGCGTTAACTTCCGTCTTACGTTTATGGTTCCATCTACGGTATTTTTAATTCATGGCCCTTTGACTTAAAATATTTAGTAAACGTTTATATACTATGATTAATATTAAATAATTAAGGACCCAATAACCATATCAACATCAAAGTCCTAGTACAGGGTATCTCTTAGTCGAAATGAGGACTGTTGCACTTGTTTTTAGTAGTTTGTGGCATACACGATAAACACACACACAAACAAGCCGCAGACTGTGGCATATGTTCGGTGTTTTTGTGTGTATTTTGTGTGTCGTTGTGTTCTTGTGTAGTTCTTGTTGCTTTCCTGATATAATATTCGTTGCTGTTGTTGCTGCTTCTGGTTATTGTTTGTTGCGCTAGTTTTGTGGTCGCGCTTTGTTTTGCATCAGACAATGCAATTGCAAAAACCATTGCGAAAAATGTTGCCTACGCAACACACGCTCCCAGTCGCAGCTCCATTGCTATCCTCAGCACTGGTCCCAATAGCAGACATTGTTTCACTCCCAGCTGCAGTCTCCTTTCTCTGCTGCTGCTTTCACCTATTGTTGCAGCGCCTGTAGTTCTGGCAACAAAAAATGCATTCCTATGCAACGTCAGCGCCAGCCAAGTTTTAATTACGTAAAATATTTTCGCATAGCCTCGATCTTGCTCCCTCTAATCAACTTAAAAGCCGGGAATAGCAGACTCCTCTGCCCCCAGCGAAATTGCAATTCGGCAACATGGTCAGAAATGTTGCAGTACGGGGAAATGCGTTTTGCAAGTCTCCTGCGTCTCCTGCTGCAGAGCCGCGGCAACACTTCAAAAGAGCCAGACCCTGGCCAAGAGCTTAAAAAAGTCAGACAACATCCAGTGCATCCAGGGGAGTCTAATAATTCCAACATACTTTTGGGCAAGGCAGCTAGCATGTCAGTCAGTCAATGTTGCAGTCTGTGAATTCCCCAGTCAAAGAGTCCCTCAATCAGCTGTTGTACTCTGCCAGGACATCTGGCCTTTGTTCTGGAGTTTTCAGGTAGAAAATATATTTAATGTGGGGGGAATTACTGAAGGTAAAGTGAAAAATTAATTCATCCAATTTAATTTAAAAATAATCAAATTAATCCTTAAAATTCAGGATTAAGCGAAACTTAAACTCTGAGCTATAATAGAATAACTGCAATTAGTTTTCTATAACTGCGAAAAGTTCTTTCATGATATATGTGCTCAAACTTTCTGCTATTCAGAGCATCTAAAAGTCTGTCTGTGCAACATGGTTGTTTCCCTTTTTGGTTTGTTGTTATGTAATTACTTGCTGAGTGGCGTACGCAAAATGTTTGAGCTGTTGCCAGAGTTGCCAAAGCGACAAAAACAGCAACAGCAGCAGGCGGACCAGTGGCACGAGCAGGAGCAGCAGAGAGAGAGAGAGAAAACAGGAGTCCTAAGTGCTTTTTGACATGCAACTACATACTTGCATGTGCATTTATGAATCCATTGCTATACTCGTAATAGTGTGTGTAGGTGCGAACATTTATTAACATGCATGTGGCAAGAGAGGCAGCAGAAACAGTAGCAGTACCAGCAGCAGCAACAGCAGCAGCCGCAGCAGTAAAAGCAATTTAGTTTACTGCAAATGTTGGCCGGCGGCTACATTGTTCTGCTGCCCTCAGCATTTTAGCTGATTCATGGCTAAACGTTTTGCGGCAAACAGTGCGTATGATTGATATCGCCAGGGAGTCAGGCGCCCGGCACAGTGCTAACTAGCAAGTAGTGTACGAAAATTGAATTCCCAACTTACAGGGGAAATTCTGTGGCCACTCAACTGCTTAGAACCATTAATAGTCGGGTCGAGTCTTCGACCCACACTTGAGGGAGCAGGGCAAACAAAGTAGATACAACCAAATAGATACACTAGCCCACATAAATCACAGGTCACCTGGCGTCGCTTGTGGCCTGCTATTTTGGCCAGAAATTGTTAATCAACTGCCGACATGACAGGCACAAATTATGCGAGAGCACGGCGACACGCTGTCAGAGCCAGAGCCAGGGCCAAGTCGAGAAGCCAACATTTTGCCCAACAATGCCACTCAGGTGAAGATGCTCAGCCAAGGTCCAGTAAAATGTTTGCTAATCTGCTGCGTGAATGGAATTTATTATGCCGGAGGAGCAGGCAATCGATCAACCCAGAATGGCTGGCTTGCAACCCATTTTGTGATCAGCGAATCGAAACGAAATGTTTTCAATCGAATTCAATTGTCATAAATTGTGACATTTGCCAATGAGCATGAGCACACAAAAGTCAATGCAATTATGTGCAAATTGCATTTTATTTGATTTGATTTGAATAGATTCGATGCCCTGATTGGATTATGCAAATGTTTCCTGTAAACGGCATAAGCACACAACTAATTGAAGACCGCTGGCAAAAGTTCGAGCAAAACTTTTCCGTGCCAGGTGTTGGTCTCTTTTTCGCGACTGGCAATAAAATGATTGCTATCCTTATCGCTGCTTTTGCCAGTTCACTTTTTAATCAATACAACTTTAAGGCCACCCAAAGGATTTGTGCATCAGACAAACTTTTCTGTTCAGCATCTGTCTGTACTTCCAAATTGAATTCTTGCACATTTGGGAATTTTCGGTAAAGTACCTCAAAGCATAGACAGGTGCTCAACAGAGAATACACTCGTACATACATATATGTTTAAATTGATTTGGTTCTAGGGGATTTGTTGGGGGGGTCTTAAAGAGTGGTTAATGATTAGTTTACCTAATGAAGGCTATGAAAATGGTAGCAATATGAATTTCAAAGCGGAATATTTTGTTCTCATTTAAAACTAATGGAGAATATGGAATTAGAACTCTAATATGTGGAAATTATCTGCCGTTTTATAGCTAAATGAGACCACAAAACTTTAGGTATTTATGGAAATGATTCCCCTCCAACCTTCCCTAATAATGCATTTGCCGACCATTAAGCTGTTTATCTAGTCAGCGGCATTCTCATTTTCAATTAGCACACGGTTTTGATGGTCGCATTATGCTCGTGCGTCTGCATTTTATCCATATCTGCCAAACAAAATTTCGAGTACAATTACAATTGCAATTGGGGACGCATTCGCAATCACACAATATGTCGAATGCTTTTTGGGGTCCGCGATTGTTAGATGCCCAACCATCTAATTGCTAAATAGTTTCCTGTTTGTGAAATAATCAACGCGCTGCCCTTTTAAATAAATCATTTGACAAGGGATTTGGTGAGGTCTGCGTGTAGTTTGTTATTCGTACGAATAAACACCATATGCGGTACACCGCGGTCGCTAATTGAAGTGTCTGCCAGACACACGGTGCCAATGCGTAATAATTTGCATCGTGTGAATAATGTCCGTGGGCTGGCACTAAAGGGCATTGACATTTGAGAGAAAGGACATTAAAGGTTTTGTGGTAGGAAAACTAATGGTTTTTGGTTTTGGCACTAAAAGGGGAGTTATTGCTTCCCAAAATGCGTAAAAAACCTTGATCTTACACGTCGGATGCCTGTATTATGGATAAGACTCGGTATTTTCTAGCATAAAACTTGCAAAAGATATATTTTACTTTACAAGAATTGGGCTAAAATCACAGAAAAAAACCTTTAAGAGACCTGAAATATTTCAATTGCCGAAACTCAAATTAAATTCTGAGAATTGCCTTACACATCAAAAAGAAACTTGCTCTCATTCTTTTGTATTGCTTTCATTCAGTCGGAACTTTAGTTGAAATTTCTACTCTGTGACAGCCTAAACTGTGCATGTACTCGTGCTCGTATGTACATGCATGGGGAACTAACTTGCCTGAAAATTGCTCCACTGATGCCTGCAATTGTCACGACAACTGGTTGCCTCTAATTGCAGTTTGGCTGCAGTTCTCACTCTGGCATTCGCATAGCATCAACTTGACACAATTCGGCAATCTCTATGCCTTTTTGCAATTTTGAATGTTCTGGCTTATGTCGGCCTGTTCCCTGGGAGTATTGCTTTGTTCATGTGACAGGACATGTCATGGGCCACATAAAGAGAGAGTAGTTGTCGTCTGGGTTTGTCATTAGCTCAAGAGAACATATCATGGGGAATTTATGTATTCTGGGTGTCAAATGGGGAACGATTTGTGGTTGAAAACGACACAGGAAACTTGTGAACTACAAGGAAATCTCTGCTGTTGAAGATCTACAAAAATTAATTTCCATCAAAATGTTCAATTGTCCGGATCCGAGAGAGCTTTTAATGAACTACTTGGAGTTAAAAACTAACACAAAAAAACGTTTATTCTGAAAGGTTTTTATCCATATTTTCCTTTTATTTATTCAGGGCTAAAATATTATAATCTGCTCGCTATGGTACTTACTCGAACTTCCAGCAATAAATTTTCCATTGACATATGTCTTTTGTTTTTTCATAAACTCATTCATTTACATATGTCTACCAAAAACAATTGAATTGAATTTGCCTATCGATGTATCTAGAGAGATGCTTCCTTCCTTCCTTCCATCAGTTGGTTACAATAATTGATTGCTTTTTTTGGGAACAGACCTCATTCTGCCAGAGGGAAACGACACATACATATTTCATTCGTTTGGCACTCTTGTATTGCCGGCTAAAATTATACTTTACTCAGACGCCGTACTTTGTGGTTCCCTACTAATTGGTCACTTGCCGTTCTCTGATTTATGTGTTTCTTGTTGTCCGGCAATTTGTCTGGTTTATTTGAGGCATGTTGCAGCATTTCGGCAAATATTGTCTGCCCAGACAGCAGGGAAAATATCATTTTGTTTTTTGCTGGAATATAATTTTTGTAAACTTTGCACACAAAGCCCCCCAAGTGTCGGGAGCTGACAAAAGCAGCACCAGCACCGACACCGACATCGATAGCAGGATGCCAGAGACCAGAGCCCAGGGCACCAGGAAGGAGACCAATGCGTAACACTTGGCCCAAACAAGCTTGTTTACACATTTTTGGTTGCTCAATTTCTACTGTCAACAGGCAAGCCAACGACAACACTCCAAGACCCAGAGCCAGTACCAGAACTAGACCCAGTCTCATCCCATTCCAGCCAACCAGCAAGTTGTTTGTCCTTGTCGGTCTGTGGGTGGTGGCAGCGGCAGCCTTTTGGCCTTCTCCACGTTACTGTGGCACTCTCTTTTCTCTCTTTGTTGCCGCTGCACTCATCAGCAATTGGTCCGGCGTTTAAGCAAAAGAATGCACTAAAAATAATTCACGCTCGAGGCTTGGCAAAAGGGGGCAACCTCCTTGACCATGTGCCAGAACCAGAGGATTGGGTTCCAGCTACTGCTGCCTTGGCCTCATGCAAATGAGCTCTCCGCACGACTTTTCCCTGTTTTATGACCTAATGCAGTTTCTTTTTTTACGAGTGCAGTGCTAAATTACAGTCGCGCATTAAGGCTAATCCATTGCAATGATGACGTTTAGTGGCCCCGGCGACAGTTGTGAGAACTTTTTATGTCCCATAAAAATCTCACTGCACAGTGGATGATATTCGGATGTGTATAGAAATAAACGTAAACGATACTTTACGATACTTTATCTACTCCTATATTTTAGCTTTTTCTGTTTTCAAAACTTATCAGTTAACTAGTTTTTCTTGATTTTAAAATGTATAATTTGTATGGAACATCGTTTGTGATTTTTAAATAAAATTTCTCTGGTTCGTCCCACTGTCTTAACCTTTTACTGGTTAGATCCCCTGTCAGACCACATTAAATCCAAAATCCAAGAGCAATTTATCTTTCTGAAAGCTAAGTAAAAAATGTTTCAAAAAATTAATTATACCAGCTTTAAATGAATATTATGCATCAGAATCGTAAGACTTCTTTCAGATTTTCATTTTTCTATTTTGTTTGCATTTATTCCACTGTTGCTGCTTTTTACTGGTTGGATGCCGGCAGTCTTGTGCTAATTTCGATTTAATTTTATTTCAGCTTATATTTTTTATGATCCACAAGTTGGGTTGCAGTCGTGCAGGCGTTTGCCCCCACTGGATGTGATCCGTCCGACCCGCCTCGACCCACTCCACCCAGCTTACTCGTACGTACAGCTCGTACTCGTACGAATATGCCATGCATTTAGATGAACATTTTCTGGTGTGCGTGAGTTTTTGCTATTCCATTCAATTACGGCGTCAGGCATGACCTGGTATGTCTATGTCTTATCGTCGGAGTCGCTGGTATGTGTGGGACCCAGGCTTTTATGCCTGACTGGAGCCTGTCACATTTGCTTATGCCTTGGCTTAGGTCAAATTATGTTTGACTATAAACGGCATGCGAAATTTTCGGACAAAGCCCAGGGCACATCAATTTTAATCAAAGGCACCGAACGTGCTCTGCATGCCCAAACGAGAATGAGAAGGCAGGTCCAAGTCCCCGATAAAGGCCTCATCATATCGTCGCATCAGGCGCAAAAGTTTGCAGCTCGGACAACACTTTTGAGAAGTCAAAACGTCGCAGTAAATCAAAGCTAAGCCTCCAGCGTTGATGACCATTCAACGTCACTTGAACGGGGACTAGAAGAAAGAATCGGGGGGTCAGAAGACGGGCCCAAAACGAGTAGGATGGGAAGGCATTCTAAGGCATTGCATCTGTTTGCGAACTTTGAACTTGCACTGGAAGCGCACAGCATCAGCTTAACCCCTTAATGCCGTTATCAGCTTTCACATTTCACTGGGCTAGCTCCAGAACGGATTTTTTGTTTGTTTTTTATACCCTTGAAGGGGGTATAAATATTTTTCTTAAAAGTTTGAGACACAGAGAAGAAGGCCTTCTTGTTTCATTAAATAAATCTTCACCAACATCAGCGGACATCTTGAATCTTTAAGCAACTTCAAACATTTAAGGCCTGAAGACAGAAAGCTCAAACCGCCATGATTGAATTACAATGTCATACGAGTATTGGTGCCATGTCAATGGCATAGATCGAAAACTGGTATTTTCGTTAAGATATTCTATAATAAAATGCATAATAATATGCAGAGCTCAAACAAATTTAATTAAAATCCGATGCTGTTAGCATACGGAAACATCACCCTGAAGGGTATCTAGACATTCTGCACCTGCGGCTATCCTTCTGTCTTTTGCTTTGCCCTGTCCTGCCTCTAGCTCTGTCGATTGAACACTTTTTTCATCCTCCCTGGGGGCTGGGCACTTGACCGCTGAAATCCCTTTTCCTGGGACGGACCAGATTTGGTGAGCTTCCTTTGTGTGGCGCCTGCAAGGGCAAATCAATGTCGCTTCGGCTTTAATGATTCGCCAGGAAACTGTTGCCTCTTCAGAAGAGAACCGAATATATTTGACTTTGTGTTGCATAATGTTCATTCCATTTCCATGGTGTCTCCTACCAATTTGTCATCACGCTTCACTCATACTGTAAGGCAAACCTACCGACTAGGGCTAAGCTGCTTGTGCTGTCCTCGCCCCATTACCTTACTATGACTTCCTGGCCCCTGTCGAGTGCTTCTCGGAACAATGTGTCCCGTCTAATCCTTTTTGTGCCCGACTATTATTACCGACTGCAACATAGTTATGGTTATGCTTGACGAACGAACCAGCTCCGACCCTGACTAAGCAGCTTAGTGTTCGCTCCCACCTTCTGGCCTAGACCACAACTCTGTCTCGATTTCAGCAATTGACATTCTGTTGCCGGTCGCCGCTTTAATATTTATTAGCTCTTGGCCAGAACTTCAGAGTCAACTGTCCGACATTGACATTTAAGTCGAGTGACACCATATTTTATTCGGCCAGCAATCTGTCAGTGTCCCAAGGGCAGTATTATTTGCATTCTACTGTTTAACAAATGTAGACTTAAAACAAATGTTTATTTTTTCCCCTTTGCTCCTTGTTATGATAGCTAATAGTGTGCTTGGGGTCATTTGGGTACTCTGCCAGCAAGTAAATAGCTTGCCAAAAACACAAAATGTGTTTGGCCATTTGAATATACGATATGTATGCATAATTATGCAGTGATAGGCAAGACGAACATAATATTTAATGTTAGTATGTACCTCTTTAAATCGAAACACATCTGGTTAAATATTTGTAAAATAAAACAACTTTCCTTGAACATAGCTTTTACCCATCCAAAGGGATTCCTTTGGCAACCAACCAACCAACCACCTTTAAAATTGAAGTCAACTCTTGAGGCATCCCAACTATATACACTGTGGTATGGCCGTTTAAGAGATCTCCCCACTGTTTGTTTATACAACGGACAAACCGCAAAAACCATCGAATTTGGCAAAATGTCAGAATGCGGTTTTTGCCACTAAACTTTACGTATTTGCAGCCAAGGCAAAAGTTCAAAGGGCTGCGGTGAATGGATAAGTTTGTTAGCCATACGGAAAAAAACATTGACAAGAACGCAGAGGAGGATGGGATGCCTGGTGCTGGCTGAAAAGTTGCGCTAGCAAACATGTGTTGCAATGAGTTATAGTTTGCTTAGCCCTCACCAAAAATCAATAAACCAGGAGTTGCAGCAGTGGCAGACACACGAGTTGAAGTTTGAATAGTGCCAGTACCTTCCTCAGGGGGCAGGATCAGCACTTGCAGTAACTGTTTCACATCCTGTACTCGTAATTTTCGAAAAGTCCAAACCAATTGCATTTTCGTTTGGCTGACACAAACAGGAGCTGCCCCTTCGCATGTGTTTCTCTGTGTGTGCTAATCGTTGCATATCAGTTACGCGTTGCACGTCCCGTTCCTGCCTTTTGCCGCCATCTTTTTTCTGCGCAGGTTGCATCTGCTTATTGCCACATAAATCAACCAATATGCTAGACAGAGTTGCATGCCAAAAAATGCATGACTCTGCGTGGCTATGTGTGTGTGTGTGTGTGTGTATGTGAACGTCATGCCCACTCCGCCTTGAAGGATATTCAGGCTCCGCAGACTGCAGACGAAGCGGGGCACGCAGGCAAGCAGTCGGGCACGTGTTCCATCTTATCCGTAATATAAGTGGAACCCTGTCTGTTCTGTCCTTTGAGCTATGGCAGTTGCCTTAACCCGCTTTATTGTCCCTTTTTCCAGCTCTAGCTTCAAAAAATACAAAATTTAAGTCTTTCAAGGCTTTTTGTAGTTTATGACACTATAATTTTCACGTGAAAAATGTTTTCCCTTCAAATTTCCAATGCCAGCAGCATTTGTAGAAGACAATGGAATCTAAATATTAATTTGTCATATTTTTTAATGAATTACCTACTATAAAATCTTCAAAGGAGTTTTAAATGGAAGACAATAACGTAAATGTTAGGTATATTACTGCATGGGACCTAAGCATGGGACCTGACAAAATAAACGAAACGCATAAACAAAGTTTCGCTCGACACTTTTATATACAACAAACACAGTCACCCAAAGAAGAGAGAGAGAACATCACTCATGACAGACAGTAGTCGCATATATCCGTACATCAAACCAACTCGGCGTCGCCGACACGGAAGTTGCCTTTGTATTTCCGGTTGTCTGACTGACGACGCCGCCACCGCCATTGCCTCTGCCTCGACGTCGTCGCCTGTTTGTCGCCTGTCACACATTCACCCAACTCTCCCACAGATACGCACACACACAGTTGCAGAAATACTCGTACAAATGTCTGCAATTTGCTGGCGTTCACAGCAAATGAGATGCCAAAATAGTTGCGTTTATGGTTAACATCTGAGAGGTAAATGATGTTTCAGCTCCAGTTTCGGGTCTGTTCTGCACTTTCGGTTTAATTGTGGAGCTCTTGTGTGACATTTGCCAAAATGCATTTGCATAGATCCCACCGCCATTTGCTGGTGATTAAATTTTGAGTTTATGGCTTAATTTTTGCACAGTCGCCTTTGGGTGTGGAGCAGCTCACTAATTGAAATTGCTTTTTCAAAAGCATTTTAGGCAGGCAGATACAAAGATGTCGTCTTTTGGCCCCACCAGCCCTTGGCATCAAATTAACCCATTATAATTTTTGGGGTCGAGCAGAGGAGTTTAGAACTGTCACTGTCTGCCATGCTGTGGCCTGCGTCCCGTGTCCTCTGCCATGCCATGCGAGTCCCTTGGTAAATGTAGTTTTCCGCGCAGCCAAATTGAAAATCTGTTTGGGAAAGCTAAATTGCTGTATAAATAGTTTAGCCGAGCTGCAGCTGTGACCCACAAAGCCTGCCAACCGTACCCGGAGCGTAGCTTATTAATCAGCGCAGTCATGTTGATAGCCCCGCGGCTGACAAATGGAGCATCCATCTAGCTATCTATTGGTACCCACCAATCCTTCCAACCGTGCAGTGTGCATTAGATTTTAATTGCATGTAATTCAACATGACTTTGCTGCTGATGCGGGTTCCGGATGTGATGTTGATGCTGAGGCTGATGCAAGCCGCATGTGGAATGTTGAATGCAGGAAGCTGCAATTGCCAGCGACAAGCGCTGTGGCAGCGGATTTATTACAAAGGAAATGTGATTGACGTCGAGCACTTGGCATGGGTAATGTGCCACAAAATGAAAAGATTTTCTACCGCATCCTATCACCCCCAGACACAGACACAGAACAAATGAAACGTGCATGGCAATAAAAGCTATCAATAACTCTGCTCTAGATGTCAATTGATGGGAAGAACTCGAGGCATTCCACCACCAAATGCTGAAAGATACCAGCAAACGACGAGTCATGTGGCTGCTGTAATTTTATGGGAAGTGAAGAGAGAGTAAGCCAAGTGAAATCTGTTTTATATGGTAACGTTATGCCAATCAATTACAAAGTGAAAATAGGAGTAAGCATGTCATCGTACCGATAAAGTAACAAATTGAAATGCAAATAAGCTTCGAGTGTAATTATTTATGAATTAATTCATGGCAGATATTTAATTCAACATTTTTAAGCATAAATAAAATCATAATTCTGAACCTGTGTTAATGCTGAGAACACAATTCAAAATAAAGGCACGATCCAAAAGGCACAAGTACCATAAATATAAGCATTTCAGGGTGCCTTAAAGACCAAAAACTATTTTTTATTTCAACTTTAAAACACCATAAAAGTAACAACAACAAATAGAGGTCGTAAAAAAAAGTTCCTCTAGCGAGCTGCTCGCAAAAATTCTGTTCGACATAAAGCCATGAATGGGCCAAGCAGTTTGACAGCTGCTGATGGATATGAAAGAGAGCTGCAAACAGGACTATAACTATCCGTGTTGCTGGTACTTTCGCCTGCTACAACTTTAATGCTGGGGGAAACAAGAGCGAAATCAATACTGGATCATGGTCCTTGTCCTCGTCCTCGTCCTCGTCCTGCTGCTAAACATCCCCGAGCAGCACATAGCAGCCAATAACGGGGCGCGGGATTTATTTCCAGCCAGGCCTGCAAAAGAATTGCTGCAGTAAAAATTGGCAGTGACAAGGAGCAGTATACGAGGTGGATGCCGGCGGTGGCGCCACGAAACTGCGACGCCATTTGTCTGCCGAAATAGGAAGCACCACACATACACAAAAAATAAGAGAAGGAACAGGCTCTGGGCGTGACCTAGAAAAATAAAGTTAAGGAAACTTCAGGAATGGAGAAAGGAGGATGTCCGGGAAGTTTCGTAGAGGAATGGCCTCGTGCGTGTGCGGTTATAATGAATTGATTTATAAGCATTCAATTTTTGCAGTCTATAATTAGTTTTTTTATACAAATTGATTGAGTCTTCGACTGATGGCGAACGTATACGCATTCATTAAAGCCAACTGCCATGGCCGCATAATGTTTATAATTTAATTAGTTTTCATTGAAGCCAATTTATCGAGGAATGGACAGCTGTTTTCAATGTGCCCTGGCCTTTGATTTGTGAGTGAGAAATCAATTTTAATTAATTCTGATTAAAAGCATTTTAACACCAGATACGTATTCAACCGCCATTAAGCCATTCGCAAAAGTTCTTTTGATTAACATTAAATTGGCTTATTACTGTGTATATTTAATGACTTTTTGCGTTAGATTATGGAGAATTATTAATTAAATAGAAGATAAATCGAATTATATTTTGGAAGATAACTTAATTGAGTTTGAAATTAGCTTATGTATTTTCAAATATCTCCGATAAATTTATTGCTCCTTGGAAAAGCGACTTAGCCGCTTCGGTTTCGTCCTATTTTTCAAAAATTACTTTTGTTATACATCACTTGTAATTTGAATATTTTATCAAGCATCTCATTCAATCATTATTCAAAGCCCCCATTTAAGCGCTGCCCACACAGGACTTCGCTTTAAATATGGGATAATTTTAGCAACATGACTTCATTGCGCTATTATTGATCTCCCAATGGCTGCCAAAATTCTATAGAGGCTGGCCTCTCCAATGCCAGCAAAAGGTTGAGGGTCGCATGGCGCCGTCTGGTCGCGGCGCTCCGTGAAGAGCAGAAAACAAAGTGTAACCTTAACAGAAGAGGTGGTCGTTTCACCCCCAGAGCCCAGACAATATACAGACAGGGACGTTCATTACGAGAGACGGAGCGTAGGAAAAACAAACAAGTTTTCCTTTGGCGGCAGCGGCAGTCCTGCAGATAAAGCATAAAACTGTCGCCAAAGCTTTGCCAGCTTTTTCTTTCGAAAAGGAAAATTTAACGGGGGAATGGGGTCTGATGGGGTACAAATATATATATATAGTGCCCTTTGGGAGGTACGAACCCAACTTGAAAGGTCGAACCACATTTGGCCAAGACAATTCTCGTGTGCGACATGTTGGGCGTCATAATAATGCTAACACAATGGGCAGGATTAAGTGGGTCCAAAGTGCAGTGTGCCCAACCCCTCAGCCCTTATTGTCCTTTGTCATTGCAGTCCGTGCCTCAGGCTGTTGCTTGTTTGTTGCGCTTTTGTGTCCACAACAACAGAGGCAACGGCAACTCGAGCAAGTCGCAACAGTAGCAACTACAAGTCCTTGTACGAGGACATGGCATATGTATGCCTTGTTCGTTCTAGTGGTTTCAAGAGGGACAACCCGCCAGAGGCGTTGCAAGGCAGGCACTTCCATCGACTTTCAATACCTCTTTGGTTTTATATATTAATGCGCTTTGCAGTGATTCTCTGCCTGATTCGCATTCCAATTGCAAAGTAAATTCCTTAATGCGCTTATCCTTTTAGCAACGGTTGGGCATTCGCTTAGAGTTTTCCCTCTATTCGCCATTATACCATTTTACAGTTTCCTATTCTTTTTTTAACCAGGCTGTGCAAGTATTGTCTCTATCGCAGTCGTTTGGGTGTAAAAATAATTTGAAGTTGCTGCGACACAGTGGATGTGAGACCTGCATTTCGTTTTGACCAGCTCCCCATACAGAGTTACATTTTGTATCTTGTTCGATTTTTTCATCAGAGTATGAAATTTAAAAAAAACGTAAATTTTAAGAAAAAACATTTACTATAAATATAGATTCAGAGGACCAAACCTTCAACATTTACTATGATACTCTTGTCCTCTTGCATCGTTCTCCCAATTGTTTTTTAAACTTGTTCCCTCATCTGTTTCTCAACTTTTTTAATTCCTTTTTCCTTATTTACCCTTTGTAATACAACGCTTTTTAATCTTGGTCCTATTCTTCCTCTCTGTTATCCCAGTTTCCTAAGAAAGTCTTATTCTTGTCCCTCTCTTGTCATTCTGCATTTAATCTACTTTTAATCTTCTTCCATCTGTTGTTATTTTCCTGTCAAATTCAATTTATGTTCTCAACTCTTCTTTACATTTTTCAGGAAAAGTATAAGTATGATTCACCTCAGAAGTTTCCTCATTAGCATAATATCTCAAGGACCCAGTTAGCATGGATAATATCTATTGAACCACAGTGCAGAGACTCCGACTGTTGCACAGTTAAGAGGACCTACCTCGAATGTTTGTCTGCAATTCACGTGTATAGGCAGTGACTAAAATCCAGTCAATTTTCGCACTCTCACGCGCCACTGACCGATTTGGGATCCGATTGGGGTTTCAGGGGCCCCGTGTGAGTGTGTACAAGGAGCCAGTGAACCATTCAGCTGTCAAATATTTGCACTGTTGTTAAATTCCAGCAATGGCGTGTCACACCGTTGGGACACACGTCACTGGCAGCTATATTTTTTCACGAGCGAGAGGAAGCCATACCCTCCGTTAACTATATCCACATACCATATGAAATTGTGCTAATTAACAAGCAATTAAGACAGCATGTAAAGTTATTTTCAAAACACAGCTGAGGGTTGCGCAGCTGAGGGGCATTACGGACAACTATGGCATGCAGAACAGTTAACTTTGCAACGCCAGCCACAAAATGGAGGGAGCGAGAATTCCGCCTTAGCATTCCCTTATCGCCTAAGTGGCCGCCGCCTCGGCAGGGAGCAAAAGTTTACTTTATATGTACTATATAGCGATAGGAATGGGAATGGCGATGGCTATGGCAATGGCGGAGTCGATGCCGAACGCCATTGTTTATTTAAGCCAATATCCGTTATTTAAGTTGAGCTTCCTTCCGCCCGACATTTTGTTGTTGCAGTTGTCAGCTGTTTGTTTGGCTTTTGTTTGAAATATTTAGCGCTGGTGGAAAAGCAAATAGCAAAGAGCGCCTCTATTTGGACAAAAGTTCAACAGACACAACAACCATATGGCCACGACGGCTCGACTGTGGACCAAGTTTGGCCAACGGAAGTGTGAACTTTGCTGCCATTATATAAAGTTAGCTCCAAGGGAAACTGAAAGAGGACATTGCACTAAATTGCCACACCAAAATCCTTGACAAATTCGCCAACATTTGACCGCAAATGATGTGCAATTGAATGAAGGACGCAAAAACAAAATTATTCCACAAAACAGCTAACAAAAAAATAAAATTATTTTTTGGGAAAACAAAAACAAAGAAAATAATGGAATACAATAATAGAATTTCTATAAATCAAGTAGGTCGTATATGTTCAGGTTAGGTATTTCCCAGTCATCAGTTTCAGTTCTAACCGTAACGTCGAGCATACAACATCGACAACAATTTTCGAGCTACTCCCAAAAATACTTACAAAATATATTAGGTTAAATATTTTCAACATGCCACCCGCTAAACGCAAACTGACCAATATGGCTGTAAAGAAACGCGAAAGTAATAGTGATGACTCTTCGGAATACACCACAGATACCGAAGACATTTGCTCTGACAGCGAATATGAGTCATCCTCATCCGATGATGACAAGGAATATTACTCGTCTACTGGGGATGAGGATGAGTATGATGATGATGATGACAACCATCCTGTGAAGGCGACCAAAAAGTCAGCCGTCAAAACAATGCCAAAGCGTTGCACAGACAAAAAAGCAACAAAAGGCCGCACCGTGAATACAAAGACTCGTCGGAATGCGCGGAAACCAGTAAAAAAGCCCGCCAAGCGAGCCCCAGTGAAGCGCAAGCCAATGTGCACCGAAACCTCCACGGATTCTGACGACTATAGTGTCCAATTGGTCCAACCAACTCCGAAACGGACAGCAAGAGGAAGACCCAAGAAAGAGCCCAAGAAGACCATGACTCCTGTCCAAAAACGCTTGCCAGCAAAACCCGCTGGTGCCCCGCGTCAATCCAAGAAGGGACAAATGACATCATCGACATGGTCGATACCGTCGAAACCGTCGATAGTGGCGAAGCCGAACTCACCAACGAAGCCGAAGCCGAAGCTGAAGCCAAAGAAGCAGATAACAGAGCCAAAAACGGTCACGCTGAAAGAAAATAAATCGATAACGAAACCGATAACTACAAACCCGAAAGAAACGATACCGACTGAACTGCCGAAGGATAAGACCGGAGAACAGAAGGATGCGAAACCAGTGAATAAATTGAGATTCCGCTTCTACCCATGGAACCAGTCAAATCAGAAGGACGCTACGCTTACCAACGAACCCGACCTGACAGTATCGATGCCAGAAACAGCTAAGCTTGGAAACCCAGACGAAAACATGCCGACTAAGCCAGAAGAACAGAATCCACAGAAACCTGACGAAAAGCATCCGGATGTGGCTGATGATATCAAGATATGGCATCGAAAAGACGAGTAAAAACAGTTTAGGTGGAATCACATCAAAATTTAAGTATTTTTGGAGTGAACAAGCAACTGCCTGCTATTTTTTTTTGCATGTCGAATTCAAAATAAGCTAAAATTTTAACAAATTAATCTCCTTAAAAGTTTATATTTATGTCAAAACCAAAATTGTGAAGTTTGTAAGGACTTTGGAAAAATGTAAAACTTAACAATTGCATCTATGTCAAATTCAAAATGATTATCATTGGAAAAGTGTAAATTAAAGTTCAGGCTAAATATTCAACTTCTCACTTTTATTTCTCGCATAGACAACCACTATCAAAGCTTCCAAGTCCTTTCATTTTGTCCCAGGTATTTTAAAAGTCAATCCCCATCATTAATTAATCTATCAAAAAATAGATGGATCCGTGATGGATCTGTAAAGGTATTTTAAGCTATAGTAATCCGCTACCGTTGTGACAACACTTAATTGCAAATCCTTAACAAATTCCGTTGAGTTACGTACATGACCAGATTAAGCTTCAACTCATTCAACGTCATTGGCTCAAGGCGAACAACTGACCAACTTTTGCACGTTGTCAGCACTTTCGACCTTTGGCCAAAATGCATAATAAACACGCTGCTAGGCTGCCTGGTTGCCAGGCAGCAGCCCATTATGTAGCTGCAGATGGTCAAAAACTTTGGCGTTAGCTGGATTTGCCGGATCCTGGCGGTGGCTCAACATGTTTTGGCTAATTAATGTCAAAAGCCGTTGCGAAAGATAACTTGCCGAGAGAAGGCGGACATTTCGGTCTAAGCCCCGCACACTACCACACACCTGTTCATGGGCAGGCAATTGAAATTTAAAGCCGGAAGTTTATTGTTGCAACAAAAGAGCGAGCTTGGCAGCGGATGCGCCACCATCTCTGTCGTGTCCAGAGAACGGACACCGCTCGGCCAGAACTAGTTCTCGCTGGGCATTGTACAGAACTTTTTGTCCGTAAATAAATCCCTTCGAGTATAAATGAAATGCAAACTTTTTTCCGGTAAGCTGACGGTCTAATTGTTGCCAGCTCCTGTTGTTCCAGGTTATCTGCCCTCAACCTGCTACTGCCTCTCCCAGCTCTTCATTATATATAATACCCGTTAGTCTTTGAATAAAAGGGTATATTGTATTCGTTTAAGTTGATGTAACACCATGTAGGTGGTTGTGGCGCCTTCCTTGATCGATAGATAGTGTTTTAGTAATCTTCCAGATCAAATAATAATTGCAACCAAAATAATCAAAACTATTTTCCAGGTGAGACGTAATCTCCAGCGTAGCATCTCAAATTATCAGATAAGAGCATACTCGTTAAAAGAGTCCTGTCTGCCAATGTCCCATCCAGTCAAAACCACTTGTACTTTTCGGCACAAGGCTTTACTACGAGATATCTCATAGTCGTTACACTCAACTGGATTATTCCCTCTTGTTTGCATTAGTTTTCATTTCCTTTCTTAAATTATTTAGAACAAATTTGTGTAGCTCTCAGAGCACCTTTAAATTGAAAACCTAATGAGCAAACCACTCGAAAGTGCTTCAAAATTAAATGGAAAATGCGCTGCATTGGCAATGCTCGGCGCTTACGTGTCCGTGCCAGTATAATTGCGCTTAAAATCGTTTAAGTGTTTTATAATCCGCCGTTATTTTTTCCTCACTGTGGCCGCTTTAAACGACGTGGCTTCCACCCGGCACCCTGACGGCGGACCAGAAAAAAACACCAAAATGGCTTTTTAAAGCGTTTGCCAGGACGGATCCCTTCAGTCGTTTTCTGTTCCGGAGAGGGTGTGTGTGCCTGTATTTGCTTGTGCTGGTCAGTTAAGGCTCTTATGGACGCACATTCACATCCAAAAAAAAAACACACACGCAGACACACATGTGTGTGAGCCATTAAAAGCGGAGAAAATTGTTGCACGCCGTTTTCGGATTTCTGGCGATTTTCTTTGTGGCCACCAGCACCGCATTGGTATGCTCCGGCTTTGGATACGGCTGTAGATCCCTCTGCCATGAAGATTTGCAGTGCAAGTGGGCTAATTACGATGGGGGTCTGAAGTGGAAAGGGATCCAAGAAAATTGCCCCACTTGAAAGAGATGTGTACTTTCCAGGTAATTAATTCAGTTACATTCCTTTGACAGTTTATGAATTTCGTACTATGAAAACTTAGATTGAAAATATTCAAAACAAAGTCAAATCAAAGGCATTTGGATGAAAGCATCTGCATTCATAACTTCCCTTTACTGTTCAAATTCTATGACATTGCAATCTTGTTGCACCCGAGTGGCTACCACTTGACTCCCTTTCGCCTTGTGCGTCTCAACACCTAAAAGGGCACCACAGAAACAGAAACAAAAACTGAATTTAATTTATTTATTCATGGGTTGCATATGAACATATACATACTTGTGCAACCTTTGAATTTCCGCTCCATATACACATAACTTTGGGTCCAATTGAGGTCACAATTGTGTGAGAAATCCGTCTTTGGACCCAAATACATATCATCTTTCCAGCACATTCCAGAGACCGCAGCGGCAGAGCGCACCTGGCTGGGAAACCACTTGAGGAGGCCACCACTTGCTGGATTTCAGAAAAAAGTTCCACACTTACCCCAGAACTTAAGATACTCAAGTGCACACATACACTCACTAAGGCCCACATAGATACAGACACAGAGTTGCGGATTCATATGCAAATACGAGGCCTGGGCGCTAGGGAGCCACTTAGGGGGCTGTATGTATCTCCTTCCGGCACGGCACTGGATACCTTTGGCTTTTTATGCATAGTACGTACCTGCAGGAGACAAACAACAAATAAACATAAGTAATAATGTCGAGCTTCTCTGGTTAGTCACATGAATATGAATGGAGTTTTTTCTGGTTTCCCCTTTTTTCTGGCTTATTTAAATGGCAAACAAATAGACAACCAAGCAGAAGGACTACTACCTTCTAGTCGGCTCCATCTTCATGCAGAGAGTTATGCAACTGAAACTGTCGACAGCTTTTGCCCCCTTATAGCCCTCCCACTCGAGTTCTGTGAGGCGTTTGTAGAGCGCTTAAATCTTTAGAAAATATCTAAATTGTTCTCTATGGCTTTTGTGTCAGCTGTCTCAACCAGACAATGTATGTGTGCGGATCTGTGTGTATTTTTTTATGTACGTGTGTCCATATGTGTGTGCGTGACATGCATTATGCTGTTTTTGACTTTGCCACAAACAACGTAAAAATGTCTTTCCCCATTTGTCTCGTATGCCTGTGAAATGAACTTCATTGTAAGCCGCTCTGGGGATTTGCTGTGACAAATGAAATTTATAGTTCTCCGATCCCCAGCTCTTCTGACTCCATTCCCTCCCCCGGGGGAAAAACTGGGAAACTGCAACGCTGCAAATCTCTGAATGCTGGAAATCTAATTCATCTTTCAAATTAGCAACGTATTTTTACGTATAATTATAGAGTATAATTTGAGAGTAACCTACTAACTCGTATATACGACTTGGGCTAGAAATGTAACTAAAGGAAATTTTGCTGAAGATTTTTATATCTCTATTTAAATTTAGAATCCTTTTCGTTTCAGTAGGGAAATTTTTCTTGGCAGACTTCCGATTTTCAATGAAGTCAGAAATCTAACTGAAATCATCTCCTCAAAATTCTTGACATACTCGTACAAAAGCTACAGAAAGTATTTAATTTTGATGAGCTGTTTACAGGGTATCAATACATGGAACCTTTTTTTAGGATGAATCGCTCTCGGTTTTTACTAAACCCGCAACCGACAATGCTCTTTTGTGCACATGTGACATGAAGCCCCAAAAGTGATATAAATAAAATTCCATAGCATACTTTTTTTGCGCTGCCTCATGCACATACACATACACATACATGGAGACATCACCAAACCCATCCGTCATACATAGCTGGCCCCGCAACTAAAATATCCTTTTATGTATACATATATCATTCACATTCTGTTTTATCCCCGAAAGCTTTTGGCTGCTGCTGTGGCAGTGGCATCTATGCCATTTACTCAGAGTCATTAGACTGATGGCCTGTATAGGGGCCCTTTAAATTTGCCAAAGGAAAAGAGAGAGAGAGCGGTAGAAGAGACTTTAATCATATTTATCAAAGGGTATGTAAGGGCCTGACTGACAGCTGTTTGTGGTTGGACGGCTCGTGGTCACATAGCCTGTTGCATCGGCCTGATGAGGGAATGCATGACATTGCCCCACCCTGCTAATCTAATAAGTTGCCTAACAAACCACATGACAGAGCAAGACCAGCCTGCCATACAAAATCCAAGCACGAAGCTACGGGATGCGGTTATGTCAGTCGACCAACTATCCAACCTATCCAAACTCCAATCTCCATCCAGCTTACGACTCACCACTTGAACCATCTCTGTGTGTGGAAGCACTCCATTTCCATATACCCTTAAAAAGGGTAACACATTTTTGACTAAATGTTGGCAACGCTGAGAAGGAAGCATTCTGACCAACAAACATAAATATTTTCTTGATCAGTCCCTCGGCTTATATCATCCATACAAAGTCAATTCGCCAACCCTTAAATTAAGAAATAAAACCATAGGCAAGATATCTCTCAAAGGGGATCCAAACATTCGGTTACCTAATCCTCTTCATCCCTTCTTGTTGTGGTTAATTTTGTAAGAGACAGCCCTGTGGATGTTGCGTGCACTTGCGGTTGCTCTAAGATTTGATTGCAAGTGTAATTCAAGCACGCTCGGCTGCCCAGTTGCTATTTTGCTGGTCCGACCCGTACTCTCCTTTCACTTCGCTTGACTGACTGCCGAATTTCATGTAGAGCTCGCCTGCATTTGTTTTAAAATTAAAGTGCAGTGCAGCAGAAAGCAGAAACAGCAGTAAGCAGCTGCAGCAGGAGCTGTCTTTGTTTTCTCCTGCATAGGAGTATCTCTCTTCCCCACGACCTCCTGCATAGGAATTTCCCCGTTTCCAGGGACCATGGGGCGTCTCCTCCTCCGTGTTTTGGGGATGTATCTGAGTTATGTGCCGCTGCTTGTGCTGATTAAGCGGAGCATCGCAGCGCCGCGGGCATTCGGACTGCGGGCGGTGCGAAATGGATGCCCCGTTTTGGTTTCCCTGCTATTGAATGGAGCTCCTAAATATGCTTTGTGTTCCCTCGGAAATGTATGAACATTGCAATGTTCAACAAAAAACGAAGCTGGGAACACCGGAGTCAGTGGAGAGGACCTTAAAAAAGAAGTGGCAAGGAGGAACACAAAGAATTGAGTTGTCAGAAAACCTTTAAAAAAAGTTTCGTGACTCACAAAGTTGTATCCCCTTCGAAAATCTCTTCACTGGTTACATCAAAAACGATAAAATTTCACAAGAAGCTAGGTAGATTTTCGACCAAATATACAAGTATGTATATGCACATCTATTCAAGAACTCTCACATAATCATAAAATATATTTTCTTTGATTTAAGCAGCGTATTTATTGCAATGCAATTGAAATGTTTTAAGCTACTTATTTATTATTATTGGCTGCACTAAAAACACACAACACACAATAAATCCAATAATGTTTATTTAAATGTATCATGCTAAGTGTTAATTATAGAAAAGCTTACTCATAATGAAATTTCAAAATAATAACTCTATTATGCATAATTTCTCCGACTTTTGCTGAAATTAACATTAACCTTTGACAGCTTACCTGCCAAAATTTTTTAATTGGGTTATATTCCCGACGTATGCATTGAATATTTACATACATACATATGTCAAATACCCACAAAAAGCGTTTATTAACAAACAATATAGATTAATTACAAATATAAGCAAAAAAAGCGAAAATTAAATTATATGTAACAAGATAAATAGAAAATACTTATCCTAACATTGTATTTGTTGCATTAACCCTATTTAAAACACCGATTATGGTTAGAGTTAAGCATATTTATTGGATGGTGCCATAAAAAAGAAAACCACATGAATAAATAACTGATTGGGCTTACAATGTCATTAACAAAAAAACAAAAAACCACAAAAAGAGACAGAACGAAGCGAAAAGTGCGAACAATAAATATTTAAACGGATTGCGACAACTAAATTGTGTGTAGCAATGTGTACGAATACATTTCAGCTGTATGTATTACTGTTATTTGTTAATACTTAGTAATCGTGGAGCATAACAGGCTGGAACAAATATTAGATAATTATTACAACTAAAATTGCAGAAAACAAGTTCTTTTGTACTCTATTTTTAAGACAGAAAAATAAAACTTTCCTCTTATTACCATCTCCCTACTCAAAAGGTGTTTGTAGAGGCTTGCTTATTTAAGTTCGTTTTAGAGAGTAAGTAGAGGGTATCTTTTAGTTTTTATATCCACCATAAAGTTCCTCCTTGTTTTGCGGCTGCTAATGTTAATTAATTTCAACTAAGCGGCTTATGCATATAAATAGCGAATGGCAAATGGAATACATAACAGGCAAAACAGCAAATGACATTGAAGCTCTTGGAAAAGCCGACAAGATAATTATTAGTTATTTAAACAGCTTTTGTTGCATGTTTAATGCAAATCCGCAGCAATGCGTGTAAGGCATGGCGCCAACAAATGACAAGAGAATTGCAATGCCCAGAGGCTTAAATTGATTGTGTTATTTGCCTCCCTGCCCGTTGGCATACCATGGCAGAACAATAAATATATAAAAACATGAATCATTTATTTGCATGACCCCGATGCAACGTTTTGATACTGAAACAATGCGAGATGCATGATTTTTCTAGGAATTCGCCAACAAAAGATTGAAGGCTTTAAGCTCTGTGCCTGCCTCGCCGCTTCCTGCTATTTTTCCCCCCAAACCAACTTGGGATAAATCAGGGGCCAAAACCAAAGCAATAAATAATAAATCAGCGCTAACAATTTGCACAGCATGCTCTGCACAGTGCTTGCCTCTTTGTTCAGCTGCTGCTGCTGCTGCTGATTCCACGGGGAAGTTCCCCGCTGATAACTTGAAACCGGGCAACGGGTACCGCGTACCGGGAAGTTACGCGGAATGTGGAATACGGAGTGGACTCGATTTTGCCATTCATGAAAATTATGCATCGAGATGAAAAATAATGAAATTAATTGCTCGGAAAACAGTCAGGCAGCAAAACAGTGAAAAGTGGGACCTATCCAAAGCTCCTTCTCTGAAATGGCTATGGAAATGGACTTGATGGAGTGGAGGATTTGAAAAAAATAAAATGGAAAACAGCTAAGCGAAGATGGTTTAATACAACAACAAATTTTCCTACATTTATCGACTAAACCTAAAGCTTTGGTTAATTTTCCATAAAAAAATAAAGTATTTAAATTAAATCCACTATTTGGCTGCGTAACCAATCAGAAAGTTTGATGCGTTTTCCCTTTAAAATAAATCAAAATTTACTTTTAATCTGCAAAACTATCAAACAAAGATAGGAATTAACTTATGAACAGAAAACATTGTATTGTTGGATTTTACTTCTAACAGAAACACAATTCTAGCAGACTTTCCATTTATGTTTATTAAAGAATCAAAATTTCTTCAATTACACTCCATGAAATTCCACTAATAGCTTAAGTGAAAAATTCTGTAAACACATCAAAATGCTGAAGCATTCACCCAAATGCAATTTGTTTGCTCAAATCAGAATTGTGGAAAAGTAGCGCCAGTATCAGGGCATCCTTGGCTACTGGTTGCTAGCTCCCACCAGGCGAAAAGTCCGTCAGTCGTTAATCAAAGTTAAAATGCGTTAAACAAGCGAAACAAAATGCACATTTCGACGACTTCACAACTGGAAGGCACTGCCCAGCCTTGGGTGGTGACTGTGCTCGTGTCCCGAGTTCTGATAGTGTGCATTGCATTTGACTTCCGCTTCCTTTGCTGCAGCAACAGTAGCAGCAGTAGCAGCAGCAGCCAAAGCAGCGATGCCTTTCCGCTGGCATAGCCACGGCGATCTCAGCTATGCATTTCCCTCGACGTTTGCAAATTTGCAAAATTTATCAGTCGACGCGTTATAAACAAAGTTTATTACAACGAAGGGCCTGGCATCGACTCAGGATTTGGTTTTTGGGTGTGTACTTTGGATCCCTATACACATGGAATTGGGTTTGGATTCTGGGTAATGGTCGTGGCATTGTTGCAGACACACTCGGGCACTTGAGGCGCATAACTTGTCGAAAACTTTATGCGCGCCACGTTGCTGCTGACAAAATGGCGACGGCTCGACAATGTTGTCCTTTGATATGCACTTCGTGACCCCAATTACGGACACGTCCCAAGCCAGTGGTAGTTCCAGCCATCCTACGCCACAACCCCATCCCATATACATGCCATTGCAATGAACTTGCATTGCAGCCACATGGCCTGCTCATCCAGCTATTAAACCAATCGTCTGGCAATTTGTCAAGCCCAAAACTATGCAACTTCAATAAGGATATTGCAGACGGACAAATTTGCATCGTTTGCTATGCTCTAAAATGTTAGAATGTTTGAGAGATGGAGCCTGGGATATACGAGCATAATCAAATGAATTACTTTTGAGCAATGCAATTAAGTGCACTTAAGGGGTATTTAAAACTTGTTTAGGTAATTTTTTAAAAGCTTAATATGTGTTAACAATGTAAGAATTACTAGAACTTCTGACAGCTATGATCTTTCCAATCATATATGTTTTGATTGTACTCGAGCTTCAATTCCCTTTCCTTTGGCTCTTCAATTTTATTGCTTTCCAATTAGATCTGCGCCCCACGAAACCCGCTTCGAATACTAGCTAAAGACCTTAGTAAGTACATTTAATAGATTTCCTTTATCCTAAAGTTTCAATTTTATTGGCAGTTTCGAGGGTGCTGCTCTGCCGTTTTATTAACGAAATTGTTACTCTGATCTGGCTCAAACGGGGCGTAGTCCAAAGGAGCTCATCGCTTTGATTGCATCAAGGTTTTTCATCTCCTGCTAAGCAGCTTCTCAAGCTCGTTTTCTTTCAAATAGAATTTGATTAAATGCTGTCTATTGATTTTGCAGCCCAAAGACGCCCACAAAAGTCACAGCAAAAAAAGAGAGAGAGAGAGAGAGAGAGGGAAAGAAAACTTTCAGACTACTATGTATTTTAATTAGAATTTGCTGTCGGATGTTGTCGACGTTGACTCTCTACTCTCTGATGAGGCTGTCAGTCAGCCAGAACCGCAAGATATTTAAATTAGTTGCTATCAGTTTTATGCCTGGCTAATAGTGCGTATAACTACGAGTATCGGCTGGTAATCAGCATTAGATGAAAAGCTAATTGCAACGAGTCTGGCACAGACAACACGACGTATACGTGATGCGTGCGCTCATTTAAAGAATTTAATTAAGTGGATCACAAAAGCGTCGTATCAGCAGCAGAATATAGCTAAACATTACTCACAGCAAAAGTTTTGTACATGTGCATGTACCTCTATATGGCAACTTGGAAGTCCTCTGCAGTTTAGCGAAACTTGCACTCCCTTCCATTTATTCTCTGCTCATCTTAATTCTCTTCGTTAAAAGTTCTCAAAAGTTTACTTTTTAGCGTCTGTTGGGTTCTGTTTGTGCTCAAGCACCATGGACATGCCATGCACTTGGCACATTGCCTAAAACAAGCATCCTTGACAATTTTTCAGCTTTTTTCAAGTTTTTCGTATTTAATGAAATGCCAAAAAATATCTCTAATTAAAACTACTTACATATATTTGGCTTTTCTAAATGCCATTTTTCGGCATGAAAAAATAAAAGTGGGATAGTTCAGGGCACGACTATAAGATACCTGATATTTTCTTCAGAATATGACCGACAAAGACTCTTGAAATGAGTCGAATAGAAGTGTCTATGCTTACAAATTACAAATATATAGCTGCCTTGTTACATACATTTCCTCATACACAACATACCCTTATTCCGCACTAGTACCACGTATAAAAGTGCAATTAGTGCTTCGAGTATTGGCCAAGTTTCGCATTTCTGTTAGATGTCTTTTCTAAACTTTATGACGGGTGTCATCTGGCTTTTGTAAGCTGTTGCCAAGTAAGAAAAAAGAAACGATTAGTCAATGAACAATAGCCAACTGAAGCATGAAATATTTCCGAGAAATTTACAATCTTTTGTTTTTCTTCTTTCACTTGTGATATTTTATTTAGCAAATTGGTTTTCTTACACAAATTGCCATAAATTCCAGAGCTGTATTAATTTACAATTTAAAGCATTCCTGTCAGTCTTTTCATTATCAAAAGATGCACAAAAACCAAAGAAACTACTCCCTGGGGACATAACCCAGTTTCGTGTCAAGTTTCCATACGAACCTCTCGGCAAGAGTTACGCAATTTCCTGCACGCATTTGCTTGGAGGATAGAGCCTGAACTGTAACTGGAATGGCACATCCTGATTCAAATCCGGGCTGCCTCATACCGTAAAGCTGCACAAAAGTACTATTTATGCAAAAAAGAACGAGGCAAAAATTTATGGCTACCCTGGCGCACTTCCTTCCAGAGAACGTAGAGGAAACCGAAGAGTGGTTCCGTCTTATCAAGAACTTGGCAACTGCAACGCTTTGGCACACACAACACACATTTTGGGCTCGCATGGGTTCGATATTGAAAGCGCATTAAGCAAAATTTGGTCGCACTTAACTAAGCCGGTTTTGACATGTGGAAAATATTCAAAGAGAGGCAGGCAGGCACGATGGCAGAGACTCAATGTAGGCCCGAACCTAAGCCCAAAAGAAAATCGCAATTGCAATAAAATGGCTAAACGCACTTGAGCGTAATTGCTGTAGAGCCATGAAGCATCCTCGTGTCGTGTGAGAGAATTCTCCACCACTCCCCAGAGGCAATAAGCCCAGCCATGTGTGGCATGGCAAAATGCATTTTGCAATAAAATATGCGTCCAAATTTAAATGAAAACTCTTCCTCGGCAACAATATAATTTGGAGCAACAGCAGCCCCAAAGTCTCGGCTCTCGAATGCAGCCTTAAAGTGCTGGGCAGGCTCTTGCCAACTGCACAGATTTCGCCTGGCTGCATAAATTGAGAATGGCTGTGGTTTTTGGCTTATCTTCTTAAGCCTTCGATGTCCCCATCCCCACTCAGGGAGTTGGACAGTGGGAAGAATGTGCCCATGTCTGTGTTGTGTTTGTCACTTGGGCTGAGGATATGGATGGTTCGGCCATGTTCGAGGCGCTAAATGGCCACATCCAAGAGCAACAGTAAAGATTGCCAGCGGCCTAAGGATCACAACATACGAGGGGAATTTATGTATATGTATGTCCCTTAAATTAGCCCTAAAGCCAAGAACTGAAGGGTCAGCAGATTTTAGTACGTAGCGCGTAACCTTACTCTCTGCCAGGCATGTGCAGTAAGTCAATGGCAGTGAGATCCTAAAACTAAATGAATTCGGTACCTCCAAATTTTTTTTATATAAGGTATCTGGAAAGAGTCGTGTAAGCATACATATTTAATAAACAAATCGAAAAAAATTTATTCATATACCATTTGAAAGGTGTAGAAATGCTAATAGCTTTTAATGTCAACAAAATAATTAATGGCTTATGCTTAATTAAAATTATACATATATTTCTCTTTAGCTCTGGATCTAACATACAACTCATTTTAGTTTATCTGTCAAAATTATTTAATTGGATAATATTCCAGTCGAATACATTGAATATTTTTATATGCCGAATTCATAAGCGGGTTTCCCACAAAAAACTTTAATTAATTAACAAACAAAATAGATTAAATGCAAATATTTGGGGAAAAAATGGAAACTAGATTATGTAGAAAAATTTGATTATGGTAAAAGTAAAACATTTTTGTTGGATGGTGGATATATAAATAACTAATAGGGCTTTAAATGACAAAAGAGTGTGAAACAGAAAGGGGAGCAGACAGTTGGAAAATTTACAGCGTTTGGTATGGTTTTTCTATGTGAAAATTCTTTTCCATCTTGCAATCCCAGTACATTTCATTTAAAAAATTTGTTTTTAGGTTCCTCTTTTCCAAAATGAAATAAGTTAAAGCTTTCTTTCAATCATAACTTTAAGTTGCAAAAAATAAGTCAAACAAGAGAAAACATGATTTTGCATATTTGATATTCCTGAGAGCTCTTGTCGTCTGCCTGCCGGAAAAAAAACTCACTGTAAATATAAACACATTTAATTTTTTTTTTAATTTTCCAAACGAATACACATTTTTGAGGCTGGAAAAATAAGCAGGGCAGATGGCTGCTGCTATTGCTGCTACTAGCTTCGCTAGGAACATGTCGCAACCGGCTCGGAGGCTTTCTGGCCGGGAAGTGGCAGGCAGTGTGGCAACCACAAACACGGTGCGGCACGGTCCCGGCCACAGCATCAGCCACGCACAGACACGACACAATTGAAGCGACATGTGCCACACAGAGAGAGCGAGCAGGAGAGAAAGAGAGGGAGGGAGCTCTGTGCACTGCAGAAGAAAAACATATTGTTAATGGAGTCGAGCATGTGAAACAACAAACAGGACGAACCGTTCTCGTCCTGGCACTGCCGCAAAAATGTTTGCCACAAGTGCACCGAAATCGAATCGGCACTGGGTTTTACCAAGAGCATACGGGCAGGAGTAAACTTTAATTACTCTGATCACCACCGCGGTGTTGGTAATACAGAAATTAATTAAAATTATTTCATAAATTATGCAAAGTTTACTTTCGATTTGCTTTCGAAATTAGTTTAAGCTGCTGTTACACGGCACATTCTTTGCTATTCTTATATTCCGTATACCTAAATCCTCGATCGATGATAAACGTACGTGTAGCAGCAGCTTTAAGAAAAAGTTTCCTTTTTATCTTAAGGAGTGTCAGCATCACCTTTCCAACTTTTTTTAAAGATTAATAAGCATTTAATTGACGCTTTCATGGGACTAAGAAAAAGTTAAACAAAAGTTTAAGGTGTACTCACGTGCCTCATCATTTACACGGCCTCTGTCAGGGAGGCTTCCGAGGTAGGTCTGTCAGTTGCCGAAAAGTTTTCTTCTTAAGCTACGTGCCATGAAAGGACCCGGCGTCATCTTAAATACTTGTACACACTTTACCCATTTGATAAGCGGCTTTCGGATGGTATGGGAATTTCAAAAACAATAACCATCACTTGAAAGTCTGACAGCCAACTGACAAGCCGATAAATCTACATCCATTTTAGAGCCATTGCGTATACGTAACGCATTAGGTTTACGTCGTAGGAATATAGTTGCCTGAGCCGCTCGTTATCCGTCTGCAGTGAGATTTGCATGCATTTGAATGAGACCTGCGCTTTATTTTTCATGCCACGTAAACACTTGATAAAATTCGCATAAATTTCTATCAATGTTGAATTCGATTTGCCTTTACATCAGCCCGAACCGGAGCCGGCGGTAAAAGCCGCTTGGCCCATTTAACTGCGCCTCGTTTCGAGCGTAAAAATCGCGTTTAGTCGAAAAACATGCTAAAAATGAAATAAATAAAATGGCATACCAAACAGAGATAGTACGCGTATGAATGTGTGCCAGTGGATGGAACTGGCTGGTTGCCGTCCAAAATTGAAAATATTTCCTTAAAAATACCCTCACTAAGCGCAGTGAGCAAGAGTAGTGGAATATGCTGTGGATTTGGCATGCTATGAAATTAGGAAGAATATCTATTTTATGGAAAATGTTGATATACAAACCGAGCATTTATTGTACAAGACAATGAGCAGGAATTGATATCTAAGTATCTCCCACAATAGCGCTTCTAAATATACATTAATACATATTTGTATCTTCTAGTTTGATCACAAAAAGTATTCATTCAAAAAGAGTATTCCAATTGCTGTTTTTTTTTTTTTACAAATACTTTTGTTTGTATTTTTCTAGTTTTGATAAGGCCAACAGCAACTTTCAATGCAGATAGTGTGGAAATATTTCGTTGCCTATGGCAAAAGTGAACAGAAATGTGTTTTAGGTATATTTAAATATTTTATTTTTCCACATTCTATATAAAACGAAAGCCACGGAACAGGAATATTTTGATTGCAACTAACAGTTTTTCAGATGAAGTTTTGAAAAATATACATTATCTAAGCAATCAAATGTGAAGGGGAAAACTTTTAAAATCCTAAAAAACTTAAAATCCATTCGATTTCTTATTAATGGTTTTAAATATACTCTGCAATTTCCTCACACCGGAATCTATTTTCATATGTGGGTTGCACCTATCTTCTCAGCCATGAATTTATTGATATAGTTTTTATTTTATTTTATGTTTTTAGTGAGGATAGTGACACAGGGCTCAGGTGCTTTACGCTGCGGCTTGTTGGCATCTATAAAAATAAATCTACCGCATTTACACCGCCTGGCTGGCTTTTGCATATTTTATGGTCGCCGTTGGGTTGCGTTTTGTTTTGGGGTCATGCACAAAATTTTTTTCCTGTTGACTATTGATTTTTTGTTGTTTTTAGAAGCGCTTAGTTCCTGGTTTTTCCTACCGTGGCTGCACCTCTGAGATAGAGCCTAAAACGCATTTGTTGGCAAATGGCTGAAATAGGGGTTTGGGCCAAATGCTAAGCCACTTTGTGCAGCATGCAGCATGGCAATGGCAGTGGCAGTGGCCTGGGCAAAGGAAATACCTTTGGCACAGGAAATGCAATAAAAACGAAAGCCGTGCGCACAAACAAACCCTAAAAACCGCATAGAACATGGGGACTGCCTGCTGTTACGTTGCCGCTACACCACATGGGAGTACTCTCTGCAAATATTTACCTGTACAATCAAATTTAAAATAGAAAGCAAACTCCGGGCGGCATCCTAAGGAATTACCAGTCTAAATATTTTAGGCAATTAGTGGGATAGCGCACAGGAGACAGCAGACGCAGATCCAGCTCGTACAAAGGCAAGTCCATTGTGAAACGGAATAGAAAAGAGAGTGCTTAGTACTGAGACGGAGCTGCACCACGGCTGTCACAAAGTTGCTTCATTTGCATGGGATACTGACACTGGCCCTGCCGCCTCCATGTCGGAGTAGGGATGCACTCAAGCCTTGGGAAAACTTTACCAATATATCAGATGCTTGAAAACATAAACAATGCAATAACAAAAGGATCCTTAGTGCCCCACCCAGTACTTACTTATATGTATGCAAAGTAACAGTGGGAAGTTGGTATGCCGTAGAGGCATAGTAACTGTATATATTGGCAATTTGGGATATGAAAATAAATTCTTAAAACAACAGAAAAATGTTAATCACGTTTTTTATTGCTTAGAAGATTAATAAATTTGTTTCATAAGAGCATTGCATTGCTTATTATCCGATACCACTGTGCCATCCGATATATGACTTTTGCAACTTCAGCAAACACGCCTCCCTGCATATTTTCTCGCTCTTCGTGCTACGCAAATGAATGGGGAACTCTTTCAACTTTCAACTTTGTCTGGGAGGCAGACAATGTGCCAGTGTGTCTAATAATGCACAAGTTGTAGGTGTGCTGGGTTTTTGCGTAATTAAATGAGAATGCAAATGGTAGGGAAAATGAAAATTAAGTGAGTGCTAAGGCGACGCATAGCCATTAAGTGAGCGCAAAGCCATCATGTAAATGCTGGTCCTCCCCCTAATGGCTGGCACTTTAATTGAACCCGGAATGGCAATAGTGTAATGGATAATGGTACGAACCGCGCCCAGATACGGCACATCACGAAAGATACTTTGACCCAAGTTAGATACTCGTACGTATGTATCTATACATATTTGTGCAGTATCATAACCTCTGTCAGCTCATTTGCAGCATTTGTTGCAGGCAATGTGGCAGTGTCAGTGGCATGGAAGGAAAGTGAATGGCTGCGAAAGCCATTAGCCGCAACGTCGACAGCTCCACAACAAGTTGACAAAGCGTTGGGTATACGCCGGGTGGAACAACCGACTATTTCCAAGCTGTTGCACATTTTCGAGCTCGCTAAGCAGCAACACCTTATTGGCCACATGCTACTCTCTTCAACCATCCTCCCGCTCTCCTGTAAACCATTGTTACAGCCACACTGGATATCTTATTTTATTCCCACGCGTCAACCATTCTTACTTATAAATACATATAAATAACGTCATGCATCTGATGTGTAAATTATCTTGAACGTATATCAGAAGGGCTTGCTTGAATTAAGTATAAATTAGGCTTAAAGTTGTACAGTGATTCGAACCTAATGATAATTGAAATATCTGCCATTGCAGAAATTGAGCCTTCTGCTCTCTTTCTTATAATCCCTTTCACGAGAATCCTCGCTTGCGATAAACCCAACAGATGCACTCATCTCTGCTAATTCAACTGCAGCTCTCAACGAGAATCTCCCCTGCGAGTATTTTTGTTGGCTATATGGAAAACAGTAAGCAGCTTTTGACAATTTGTTGAGTCCGTTGGCTGCTTTTGCATCTGCTTTTCCACTTTCTATGCTGCATTTTCTACGCCCTAGTGTTGTGGCTGCTGTTTGCATAAATACATTTAAATAGCCCGAGAGCAATATGTTACGTATACGCAATGTTGTGCAAAAGCTGCTCTCCATTGTTGTACAGTGCACTGTGCTGTGGTTGGCCCCGCCCTGCCATGCATATTTTTAAGCTGCTCGACTTTAATAATGGTTTTTGGTCAGTAGCCCTGGCCACAAGCTTGATGGTTTTGTGAATGGGCCCCCTTCCGGCTTCAGGCAGAGGCAGAGACAGAGACAGAGGCCCCGTACTCCGTGCTCAGCTCGTCTCTCTCGCCTCTGTCTTAATGAAGTGGCATGCAAAATGGCCCCCAGCCGGAGTCAGGGCCGGAAGTTTGGCATTACCTGCAGACCCGCAAGGCCTGCACTCAGTGATGCAATGCAATGCGCAAGTTATTTACTACCCATAAACCTGAATAAATACCAGAGAGCCTTGGAGTTTCTTTGAGTTCATTAGTGTTACTCGAGCTACGCATACTTTGTGGTCTGGCAATGGCTCTGACTTCTGGCTCCTTCTGAGAATCTAGTTGCCAATGCAAATGAAATGCAAAGATTCTAATTTCAATGATTGTGGCTAGGAAAATGCCTTGGCAAAAAATGCAACTCATTTTTAATATCCTGCGGCGCGCAGATGTCGACAGCAAACGTGGCAAAAAGACAGCGGAAATTAAAACTCAATATTCGAGTGATTGCGCCGGGCAAAGAGGAATTGTTTGAACCTTTCCCATTGCCATTGCCATTGCCATTGACTATTTGACTTGGACCACACAAAAGTGCGCAATTGAGGCGGCAAATCAAATGAAATCCAACGGAACGAAACGAAACGAATCGAAAGGAGTCGAAACGTGCCACGGCACATACACACGCATCTCTCCCTCGAAAAATCCAACTCAAACAGTGCTCTAGACTTACGGATGAAACCCTGCCATAGCTGCAGACGTGCAATTTTCACAGACGTTCTACGAAATTGTTTGATTTTGGCCAAGTGCAGCTGCGTCTCTCGCATTTTGCTATCTTATGCCATAGCCGTTTGCTAAATGTTAATGCCATTTCAATTGCTCCCCGCCCGACTCTCTGTGGCCTTTTCTCCCCATCACCATTTCTGTTGCTGACACACAACTTATTTTGCACTATCGATACGCTTTCTTGCGAAGGATACGATGGTTTTACCATGGAGTGTGATGTTAGAGTTGTGCAGGAAGGTATAAGTACGCTCTTCAATATATTTGGTTAAATCTCAAATTTCCAATTAGTTTTCTGTTTAAATATATAAAACTTTATCTTGAATATCCCCTTAATATTAAATGATGTTTGCACTTTAACACCTCTGAAAGAGTATTCCATCTTCATCTTTTACGCCAAACTTAAATCCCTCATCCTATTAATTTTTCTTTTCTTTCCTTTTTCAGGCACAATTCAGAGCCAAGTGCAGTGCGCATATCGCATATCCCGTTTGTGGGACACTTTTATATGTTTGCCGAGAGCTCTGCGGCCTGGATAGTCACCCGGAGATGCTCGAGGCTTGTGCCTGGAGTGGCTTCAGGAATAGATTTGACTTGGATACCCTTTTGGGGCTGACGAAATTGCTTCATAATTTGCACATAAAGATTTCATAATGCTCTCATTTGCCGTTTGCCAACCGAATGTGTGCAGCAAGCACATGAGATGATGAGATTCTAATAAAGCTGTCCACAGCTAGGTCAGCATATTCCGAAAACCAGGTGAATGTGGATCCATACGAGCATGTGGAGGAAATAATAATGTGAAATATAATGCATCTGATTGTACATATCAGCAGTGTGGGATTCTGTACGAGCAATAAGCAAACAAAAATTTAATTCTGATGGAAGCTCTAATGTGCAATTTCCATAATTTGCTGGCAGATTTATCCAAATTGACTTCTGATTATGGTCTATTTGCCATTAGCTAAAGCAATTTCTTAGCTTCATAAATGCATATATATCCAGCAGGTAGTGTGGAGCAACTTCAATATTGGGTATGCGCCCGCTGGCATTTGCAATTTAGTGAAATGAAACATTTTAAAGGAAAGGGAAAAATTTCACTCGATTAGAATGACGCGCACGTCCGAAGCGGAGCGCATTGATTGATAGACTGACTAAATGGCTTGAATGGCTGATTGATTGACTACCACTCACACACGTACGCACTCACAGAACCCGCTTATTCCACTGAAACAGTTACGATAGATACTCTCTGAAAAAAAAAACCGTTTACACTGATGATTAAATTCCTGACGAAGTTGTACTTTTTAGAATGCAATTGGCTGTACAATTTAAAGGTGCTCCATGAATCCCACTGGTTACAAGTCTATCCTAAGCTTTAATCTCCTAAAGCCATCACAAAGGGTATACACCTTCAGGGTTGGTCCTTTCCGGAACCTACAATTGCTTTTCCATCAAGCATTCATTTATTCCCTGTGTGATTTGTTTTAGGCCGAATTGCATAAAGCATTTGCAATTGCGGTGCTTGTACCCGGGCCTGGAAGCCAGTTAAACCTTATTTATATTCACTTCAGACACGCCCACACACGCACTCTCCTCCTTGTTGGCCAGGCCATGACGGTGCTAGGCCGCATTCAGTCCAATAATGAGCCCCATAGACAGAAGCAACAAATTAGCCAGCTTTGGCGGAATGAGTCTACATATCAAATAGAGCCACGACCAAGTCGAGTTGAGCCCTGTTCATAACCGCAGCTGATTACGGCCCTAGGATGTGGCTCCAAGTCAGGGCTCATGCATAACACAAACTTGATTAAGATGCCGGTTCCAGTCCGAGCTGACAGTCCTCAGTCGTCAGGCAAACTCCATTGCAGTGGGCGATGGGGTGTGGTGTCAGTTTCAGCGATGCATAAATAAATCAGACATATTGCAGCCGCCAGCCATCGGCACATTGTCAGTGTCGTGTATCCGGTTTCTGCTACGGGTTCTATGGGTTCTCTGGTTCCTTATTCAACTTGGGGACCACATATTATTGACAGCCCCATTAGTGGCAAGGATGGGCCGAATGTGTTGCTACATGGGCTCATTCTCAATACACAGAGAGTTTGATGATTTAAATTCATTATTCGGGTGTTTGCAAGGCGGAAAAGAAAGACTTTCCGAAGTATACATGTTCTAGAACTCCATCAAAAATCAATGAGAATAACTATGAGAAACAATGGGTATTATGCCGCAGCGCATATCCTTCGCTTCGTGTTGTTATTTAGCATTGCACTTTCATTTGCATGTTAACATCGTGTAAGTTGGTAATGCTCCCGAGGACAACCATATACATAGGTCTCCAGCACTTTGCCAACTGGAGCTTGGATCGTGCCGTCTCCGATTGCTGACGCGTTGATTGCTTTGAAGGCAAAATGCGATGGCAGGCAACTAATTAAAAAGTTATCCGAGAACTGGCACGCCTTTAACTTTGGCCAAAGTAATTAAAGTTCGCGCGGCGCCAAAGCCAAATGTGTGTTGCACGGTTCTGAGTCTCAGTGAGATACACACACTGTGTGTTGCATGAGTCTCACTGTGTATATCTATGTGCTGCATGTGTTTCAGGGGGTGTATCTCTGTGTGTGTGTGTGTGTGTGTGTGTGTGTGTGTGAACCTCACTCGGAGTTAACTCAACTTTAGCGCATTTACATTTCACACCTGCGCGTGTAAATTTGCGGCAAAAGACCCCCACGCGTAAAAAGTTAACACACAAAAGTTAAGAAAAGGAGTTAACGAACAAAAAAGAATTAAGCCATTTTTTATTGCATAACCTTTAGGCGCAGGCAGCTACGAAATGAAACTTTTACAGTGCTCACAAATGGAGTATGTGTAGGACTTTAATTATTATGATGGTATTGCAAAGCTTGAAAAATTATACTTTTTTTATTGAGTAATCACGAAATGGAAAGGCAGAAAAAGTTGGCAAAAGTGAACTTCTTTCATGAGATTTTTACACAGAAAATGAACAGATGAATGCTGATTTATGTAGATGAAAATGTACATATTCAACATCCTAGACTGCCACCTCATTGTACCCATCGACAGCATCCTTAAGTAAAACAAATCCTGCTAGTAACTTTGAATATTAGTCCCGGCATTCATGTATATTAAGGTGTGGTGTGCAAGTTGCTTCTATTGATTCAAATCGCGGCCAAATCCGTGGGAGTGCTTACGGTTTGTTACCCATATAGTATTACACCA
Source organism: Drosophila obscura (assembly GCF_018151105.1). NCBI lineage: Eukaryota > Metazoa > Arthropoda > Insecta > Diptera > Drosophilidae > Drosophila > Drosophila obscura. The sequence goes on along the minus strand of NW_024542791.1, from coordinate 5,281,055 downwards.
GAACATGCAAATGTTGCTTGTATTATTTACTAATTGAAACATAATTAGTTGTCCAAAGCTGTGCATAATTACATGACAATATCCCATGAATGACTCATCCATCGAGACCACTCAACATGTCCACCGGAGGCTGAAGTCTCGCCAGTGAATGCCAGTGAATGCCAGCGAATGCCAGCGAAAATGTCAAAACATATCAAGTTGTTGGGGCATTATTAATGAAGTCTAGACCTTCGGGGACTTATGACCACTTGGCCATGTCCCTATTGCAATTTGAGCTTAATTAATTTTGAGTCTTGGCAAGTCGCTGGAATAAGCGGATTATACTTAGAGCTGATCAAAGGTGGCCGCCTGTAGTTCAGAGACAACAATGTCCTCGATTCCTCGTTTTGCACCACCCTATAATGTCTTTGTTCGAACAGATAATGTGATCCTGCTATTAAACAGCGGGATACTTTATCAGAAAGTTCAATATTTATCCCACCTTTTATCCATGGCCATTTTTGTTGCATGACCAAGACGTTTTTATGCGCCAAAGTCTTTGTTTAACAATTAATTTCCCTCGCTGTGGCCATTGTCTAGAACCTGGACTGTCGCAGCGCTCTATTAGCGGTGCAGTGAACTCTGTCAGGCCACTTTCCCAGTAATTACTGTCATCAGGCAGAATAATGACATTAGAGCTGGGGCTTTGACTGGGCGGCGCCACTGGGAGGCAACAAAGTTGCCCAAAGGCGGCTAATGAGCCACCGACAGAAAGTCCCCTTTCGATAACTTGTTGAAACATCAAAGGGATCTACAGGCAGCAGCTTCGGCTTACAAAATGCTTATAATTGGGGCCGAGATTAGTGTTATTATGTGGAACAAAGTTGGAACAAATTTTGTTTGTGCTCCCCCATTATGGGTATAAATTTGCGACAGCCAGAAATAGTGTTTGACTTTGTGTGCCACATTTCGGTCAAGGCTTTAATTAAAGAAAATTTAGAGCGCATTCATAAAAAATTCACAGTAAAACTAGCAGAGATTTTCTGCGGAGATTTTCAGGCGAGTTTGCAAATAGAATTTGAAATTTCCACACACAAATGCTTACGTAAAACTTAAATTTAACTTAAATTTATATAATAACAAAAGCTGCGCAATAAGACCAGATTTAATCGAATGTTTTCTTAAAAAAAGAAAAGAGATTTATTGGCTCTGCAGCTGCCATAACTTCTCTGAGTGCTCCACCACCTCGCACTCCTTATACGGAGCAGCTCTCTCGGGAATTGGTTGAGCGCGACAGGAAGCGGCGACACGGCTACCGCCGCTCCTGCAATTGCAGCAGCAGTTGCCGGACCACGCTGCGTATGATTAACAATTTAAGCGTGTGCATATTTCACTGGGACCGGGACACACGCATTCGGGCAGAGTGAAAATTGCATGCATAGACAATGAAGAATGGGGGCCTTAAAGCGGATGATACATCCTTTATGTTGGAAATGCTTTAAGTGCACTCTTTCAGGACCAGTGTGGCTCCTGCTGTGCCAGGACCCCCTCCCCGACACTGACCCCCTGCATTGTAGTGCATTTCGGCAACAGTTTTACAAAGCAACGGGCATTAAGCAAAGGACATGTGCCCTGGACCCCAGAGGCACAAAAGCGAGACAGGATGCCGGCCAGAGATGGAAAGGCTCTTGACGTGACCAGCAGAACCATCATCAGAACCACCGGCACCTCCGCCACCAGCATCTCCACCGCTGGACGTTACGCAACGAGCACTTTTAAGTGAGTTGTCACCCTGGTGCCTGGCCAAACAAAGCGCGTCTCACCTAAGCATCGGAGCAACCCAGACTCGGACTCGTACCCATACGAGTTGTTCTTCGAGAGGCCTGCAGCAGGTGCAGCCCTGCCACCTGCTATGCCTGATTGACGTACACATGAATGGAGGACGTGCAGGACATGCATAGACTGGAGCACGGTTGCCTAATAGCCGGTGACTGCCGCCCCATGCAGGACTACGACATGGCAGCAAATGCAGGGAACAACTGCAACAAGCGCTTCAATCATCAATCCATGCAACACTTCACAGGCACCCTCTGCAGACCCTCTCTTTATGAACGAAAAAGTGGGTCTAAAGCCTGCCTTCGACTGGTGCGACACATTAAACGCATTTGCTGTGGATGTTGTTTCGGTTTCTCCTCTTTCAGCTGCCTCTCGGATGTTGTTCTGCATTATTGAGAGTCACTTATTGATGGAGCAGCACCAGCAGCACCAGGGACCAAATGTCCTTCACAGACACTTATTTCGACTCGCATTTGCCAAATGAAAACTGTTAGTGCGAACAATTTGCAAAGGAAAACATTTTACGATTATTAACAGCACTGCTACACAGCCTGCAAATGATGTCAGAAAAGGGAATAGGGAAAAGTCAACTGAAAGAAGTGGCAGACTAAAGTGGTTACTGAACATTTAAAACTGAACACAGAGACAAAAGAGACGTCAATGTTTAGGGCAACATTGATCGGCAATAAGAAAAGATAAGCCACAACTGATGGATGGATAACTGAGTGAAATTACAGGACATATTGTATGAAATCTGGCCTGATGATTGGTAATGTCTAGGAGAACTGATAGATATGAAATTTGCTTAAAGATAAATACTAAAAATGACATGCTATAATAAAAACTTGATTCGCACTCAGACAAAGGAATTGATACCTGACTAAACCAAATAGTTACATAAATCATGCATTAGAGAACACAATAAGCTGTTCGGGAAGGTAACTCAAACTACTTTCCGGTTGGCAAACAGTTGACCTTTCTGTGCCATTAACAGATCAGGCCTGTGCCTCCGCCAGGCACCTCGAGTGGCCATCGTGTATGTGACTGGCCTTATGTTAAGTAGCCAGTTCATTAGACCAAATGGAACAAACACACGCTACTCATACACTCTGCATAATGTGCAAGATTAAGTGAGCCGTGGGAGCTGCCAATGCATTAGAGATTCAAGCATAATGCCACTAATTGCATATCTTGATGTTTCATGTTTGATTTAGAGAGTGTGCGAGAATGGACTCCTAGCATACGCGTAAGTATGATTGATTTGGGCATGGACTGGGACTGGGAGTGCTCCTGGAGTGGAGTGGAGTTTAGTGGACCTGCTGCTGGACTTGCACTTTAACTAGTTCAAGTCACGCAGCCTGAGACTCATTACAAAGTCCCGATGCAAACTGGGCCAACTTGGACTTATGGACTTATTCAAGGCGCAACAACTGAAGCAACAACATCTATCAGAGGACTAGTACCAGAAGCAACAGCAAAGCAAAAGTAATTTTATTATCAAATCCAACTTTAACAACTGCAACAAACCTTGGCCCCATGGCTCCACTGTCTCTGCCGCACTGCCTCTCTACTCTTCTCTTCTCTACTCTACTCTACTCTACCTCTATTTCTCTCTCTGGACCCAACTTGTTATTTGGCTTGTAAGTTACAAAGTCTTGTTCGTGTCCTCGGGGTAATAAAACAAAACTTTGTGTTGAAAATGAAAATGTACAACGAACAAACGAATGCACCAGGCCCAGTGCAAGGCTCCAGCTCTATTTCCGTTTTCGTTCTGGCCATTCGGCCCCGGCTCTGAGTGCAAATGACAGGCGGGCCAAAGGATTTGAGGGGAAAATTTAAATTCTATTTGCAAAGGTTCTCCGTTTCATCTGTCTGTTTGCAGTTGTCTAATTACGAGTTGTCTAATTTCCATAATACGAAAGCCAGAAGCTTTTAGCAAATGGCAAAACAACCTTGACCAACACTATTAGGCTTTGTTCTACCCCCGAAAAACTTCTCGGCTTGCTAGGAAACACACAACAAGGACTTATTATTATCTGGGTTAAATGCTCATTGGGATAAGGCATTTCAAAGTAACGTTTATCTGTCAGGTATACATGAAAGAGTTACTTTCAGTAATGAACTTTGATTCTTAAAGATATATATGGTTAGATATATCTTAAAAGCAATCTATTGTAGGATGATTATGCTTTAAACAATTTTATATACCTACATATTTAATAATAAAAAATATATAACATACATTTTAAATAAAGCTTGTCTGATAAAAGAAAAAACCACGAAACCTGTCAAACTTTATGACATCTTTTGGCCCGGGAAGCTTTTCCACAGCTTAAGAGATAATTAGCAATCTGTCATCCAGCTATAAGTCATATAAAATCTTCCTGGTAGGAAAAGATACATATATCCAACCTGAGAGCAACCTGAGTGCGCCCCACTCCCACATTTTCTCCCCAAATCTTAGCCCTCTCTTGTGTGCAAACGTCTGTGTGGGCCAGGTAAGATAAACGCTTTGCCATTGCCACTGCCATAGCTACTAGCTCTTATCTGCCAGGCCATTTACTACGACTTCCACTTCCTCTGCAAGTTCTGCCAGTCCACTCCACACCACTCCAATCCTCTTTCTAGTCAGTATCCATTCGCTCCTGAAGCCGAGGCGTTTTCCCATTTCACAGCTTATTGTTATTCAACAGCCAAAAGTTTTTTCCTCTGCTCGCAAAAGTCATAAGAAGTTTGAAAGGTTTTTCTCTCAACTCGTTTTGGGAGGCTGCTGCGTTACTCACTCGGGCCCTCGGCTTCTGGGACGCCTCAATAGTTTTATGAGCTGCCTGGACGGACTCGGTCTCGCACTGGGGCTCGAAGTTAAATGCATTTTTAAATTGCAGCGAAATTGATCTTTAGTGGTGCGAAAGTAGTGCGAGAGTGGTAAGAGTGGTGAGAGTGGCGATGGTGGCGTACTGGCAACGTGTAACCATCAAAATCCGCTTTGCTTTCCTCAAGCAGCTATTAAGGCAAGGACCTGGCAAGTGCCATATAAATCGAGTGCATTTATTTTTTGAAATCCGCAAAGGACACGAGATGTGCATGTGTCTGCACTCGAAGAAAAACTTTCAGCAGGTTTACAGACGGAAAAATGACTGCATTTGAGCAATTATAAATTTATGTATTCACTGACTTGCGTATAAAGCACAATCCATTTTAATTTGCCGTCAAAATTATAATTTAAAGACACGATTTAGACCTTTTTTTTACCCTTGGTGTATGTATGTTCGGATTAAATAGCAACTCTCTGAACGGAAATGGAACGAGTCTGACTTTGACGATTCTCCACTTTGCTTTCCTCCTCCTCACTTCCTTGAGGATTTTTTATGCCATCTCACCATTTCAGGGAGTGTTTTGCCAATGCCTGTTCCAGTTTCCATTGCCCATACGCCTTACGCCATGTAAACAAACAGTGGCAACAATAAGTCATAATTATGGCAGCACCACAAGCAACGGCAAGAGGCACACGGGAAGAGAGTGCTGTAAATGCAGCACGCACTCCTTTGGCATTTATTAACTGTTCACGTGCAACTAACAAACGATATTTTCCTCTTCAACGTTTCCTCATCGGTTGTTTGGCTCTGGCTCTTTTTCTGGTTCTGGTCTGGCAGATACATTGGCACGGAAGAATTAAGCAAGCATTCAGCATTTCCTTCGTGACAGCATCTTTTTGACAAATTGAATTTTCCCGGGGACGTGCTGTTGTTTCATGGCATGGCCACGCTCCATTTGCTGCTCTTCCGCTCGCCTGCTACTCCTGCCGCCACTCCGGTTGCTGATGCATTGATGATGCCTGACTTGAGTTGGCTCGCAACCCTGCAGTTGTGGCTAAGTCAGACCCTAGACCAAACCTCTCTCTCTCCTGTCGTGTGCTCTGGAACTTTTCAATTACATTAGGTTCTCCATTCGATGACTGGGGAGGAGCAAGCTACCCAGGAGCAGCTCCTCAAGACCACTACGATGAGGAAAAGCAAGCGAGGAACAGCAGCAACATGTGCACGGAGGCGCCTCGCTGACAAGTCATTAAAAGTGACAAATTGCAGGAGGGCGTGGCCAAAAGTCGTTGCCAAAGTTTGGACCACATTTAATTATACTAAACTTTTCGGTCCACTCACAGGCTAATGCAATTCATTAAATATTTAATGCCCCAGACCACAACTTTGTTGGCCATGGCCAGCAAACAAGTGCACTTATGGTTATGGCATACAGGACACCCCCCCCCCCCCATGGCCTCACTCCATGGGGGTTATCCTTTGACTTTGTATAAAGTTGCTTCCTTTTTGCATAAAATATCGCCAGTTATTTCTGGTATTTTGAACCAACAAACCACACACACAAAAGGTGCGAAATATAACGAGATCGTGGCTTCAAGTGCTCCCCTCTGGCTATAATTCAGCTTCAGCTTACAGAGCGCTACACATACGACCCATTAAACCCCTCAAGGTACAGTGGGTTTTCGCATACAGTTACAAGTAGTTTCCTAATTGGATGAGGGCTCTAATGCTTCGGAGTAACAATTTTATTATCCATTATTTACTGCAGGGGTTTCTCGATATTGTGGGACCCTCATTGGATATTTTGGGGGCAAGCTTTCCAACTAAAACCCAAACCACTGTGCAGACAAAGCAACTTACAATGACTGCCGGCGTGCTCCTTACGACTTTGTCATTACAAGGCACCAACGGACATGACTACACTCCCAATCCTGGTCGTGGAAAAGTCAGGCCGGTTGTGGTAAATGGCAACTGTCAGACGGTGGTCCAGCGGCTTCGTATTTACTGATTGATAGACTTCAGCTCAATAAATTCAATTGTCAGTGGTGCTGCTGCAGCTGCTGCTGTTGTCCATTAAAGGCACACACTCTCTCTTGTGGGGGCCAGTAGATTTATACGCTGTCTACCGCCTGTCCCTGTGTAGGCACTCTCTGACCGCTTTTTTTGACAACAAATTGGTAAGTTTCATGACTTTCCGAGCTCGTTATATAAAGCGCACATATGACAAGCAATTTGTGTTTATTGCGTGGCCATAAAGACTTTGTCATACTCCAGAGATGGCTTATGGCTAAGAGCAACAGAAACAACAACAGTCAGAAAGACAGAGAAAGAGCGATACACCATTAGAGCTAACACACACATTCGGACGGGCTACACCTACACACACTCACACACATTTAGGAGCAACAAATGCGCCACACGATTTGGTCTATCATTAAAGGTTCATAACGCTTTTTTTCCTCATGGAGGATGATGCTCATTGATTGTTGGGGCATATGGGAAGTAAGGAAGCTGCCACAATAGCTCGATTATTGATAAGACTTAAGTTTACACAAGCTTTTGGCAGACAAAATAAAAAAATCGATTCGAATTTTGTTAACTACATCGTGTAGTTACCCATTCTATCTACTGAAGGGTATCAAAGTGTCTTACCCTAATGAAACTCCTTTCCTTTATAGCCTTGCTGCCTGCACTTGATTAATATGCAATTTCAGGAGAGCAGACGCACACATACTCGTACGAGTAGAGCTAAAACCGCTAACCCGCACATATGTGCGTACACAAATGCCTGCCACTGTAGTAGGTGAGTGCGGTGTGGCAGGTCTCTCTCTCTTCATTGCCGAGCGGAAAAACACACTGTGGCAAAAACAAAGGGATAATTTAAACTCTGTCATAAACTAGGTTGGCATCACTGCCACGCTGCCCCAGAGATGTAGATGCACACCCTCCCACTCACTCACTCACTCAGCACACACGGACACACACACACAGAGTGGGACACCGTCTGGCTGCCTTCTTTATAATAACTGTCGGTCGGTTTGGAGTTTTTCTTCATCAGCTTTTGTTGCTGTTTCTCCATTTTTTGTTGCGCTTTATTTCCTCTCAGTTTTTCCCACATTTTCCCTTTTTTATTTCCAGACAATACGCGCATTTATTTCATTCAGTTTTTTCGCCTTCTTTTGCATACATGCCATGCCTGTGGGGGTGTCACGTGGGCGTGCCTCGGCCGGGTCAGTCAGCATTATGTGGTGCATTTTTTATGAGTCGCTCTGCCTTTTATCACATATGCATACACATGCCCGTAAGTACAGCCACAGCCCCAGCCCCAGCCCCAGACCCCAGACCCCAGCATCCACGTTGTTCACTCCACTTTTTTATTCCCGGAGAATCGCAACCGCCACATAAATTGGCCGCAGAGTTTAAAATGTTTTTTTTTGTTCATACCCTCCAACGGAACACTTAAAACGTTTCTGATGAAAGACTTTTGGTAAATTATAGTACTTAAAAAGGTTTACTCATGGGGTGATTATTTCTGGGTTGTTTGTTTCACTGAAAGGATTCTGTGGATTCTGTTTCTGTTTTGTTGCCAGCAATATAAATAGCCTATCGATACTAAGTATCATTGTAATTTTCCTCACTGATATTAATAATCCCTTTTAAATACAAGTAGAACACATGGATTTATAAATATTACAAGCATATACAAAATTGTTTCATTAACACAAAAAAATATTAATAAATTTGTATTCCAATTCAAACTGCGTGTATTATATACTTATCATGCCTTACTAAATACTTTCAACATTGTTAAACATATTAATTGAATACATACAATGATTGAAAAATATTACAAATTAAAGGAAGAAAAAAATAAACTTTTTCCCATTATGGTAAACATATTCCGGGGTACAATTTCCTCACTTTTCCCGCCGGGATTATTGATCGCCAACAAATTGTGCCCTCAAACAACAACGACCACAATGTATCCACATTTAGATATTGACCGAGTAAGCATTTTGCTTCAATTTGTTGAACATTTTTTATTCATTTTTTTAATGTTTTCCATGTTAAGCGAATAAATCCCTGCCAAAGAAAATGGGTTAAAACAAAAGGCGGCAAACAAATAAAACCAATGTCAGACAGTGCCATAAAATAGTTGGTTCGGACACAGCGATTAAATTGTGGATAAATTGCCCCACCATCGGCATCGCCTGCGTGCCGAATATTTATTTTATTTCTTTTGATTGAAAACACACACAAATCGATTATTATTAACGATTTTTTGCCAATACTTTTTTCCAGTGGCTGCCAAGGTCCGCGTACCGATTGCCAATTCATTTCAATGTCCATGCATAAACATCAATTAAATACGCCTGAAAAATTGGCATGTGTTTTTTCACATGGGTTGTTCTTGTCGGAGCTATAGATACGGATATAGTATGCATATATATTTGTGTACCATTTAATTAAATTATATCACCAACACATACAGTGCATTCAATATGTGTACACTTTCTGACTTTTTTTTTGAGGGACTATAACCCCAGGCCGTGGCGCCGCTTGACTGACTTTGACTCACTGAGAACGGCGTGGTTCCCATTCATATGCACATATGTACATATGTATGAATAGCTCTACGAATAATTCCCCCATGGGGTCAGAGGTTAATTGATGATAAATACAACATGTGTGAGTGAGCCACACAAATTGAACCATCACCGCCCCTTTCTCCGTTGCGAAAGAACTGAGAAATAAGCTGAAAAGGCATTTAATTAATGAGCAATTGATTAAATCATAAACAAAGCAGCGCTCGGACACCCAAGCGACACCCAATCACACAATGATACAATCTAAATTGAATACTCAACAATGTCATGGCATTTTCTCTTCTTTTTTTCACGTTCTATCTGCATTTTCTTTTCGCTTTTTCCCCCCACTCGCCCGACATTGTTGGAGTTCTCGCCCTCTCTTTCCCCCTGACAAGTGCAATGATTTCTGGACATGCCACATCAAATGGACGTCGACGTTTGACTCTCGGTGCGTTGTAATTGTTGTCGCAATTTGTTGAAATGTCAGAGTGTCTGCCAGACCGGACTGTGCTGCACTCGAATTTGTCAAGCCTCCACATACCGCCAGGGGGAGTGGATAATGAATGGGACTATGACGGTGTCGGTGACTCTAACTGTTAATAGAGTGCAATGGTTACTCTTACGGGAAACGATACTCTGGGCTTTAGTTTTATTATGACAGAGGCTATAACTTTGGCTAGGTGTTTCGCTGCAAAAAAAAAGGTCTAAGTGGATCTGCTTATGATGGTAATTCCATCAGACTTTAAGTGCGGATATGCGCGTAGTTTTTATGGCCCTGAGTGGAGGGATATGTGTGTCGAGAAATCTAGAGCAGGTTTTGCAAACTGTAAGTTAAGAATATTAAACTACATCAATTGAACAACCCCATTCATTAAATCATATTCTTCTTATGAATATTCTAATAGAATAGGTTTCAATTTATATCATTGAAAAGGTCATAGCTCTATCAATTCCAGTCGAGATGTCACCCGACCAGGCACACAAGATGCTTAAATATTAAGATTGGCCTCTGGCCCTCTGGGGCTATCTGTACACCTATTAAGTATTCAGAAAGTATCTCTCAGTTGAAACGCTCATTCTGCGTGGCCCCATAGATAAGGGGATGTGCTGTACAGAGCGAGGGAAATGGGGCGACACCTCGTGGTGTCACTTCCACACTCAGATGCACGGCCCGACACCTGACAGCCACTCAACGGCGAGTGCTTGTCGGATTTTAAAAATAATAACAAAAACGAACGGAAAATGTCAAAAAAAAAAAAACCTACAAGAATGGAAAGCAAAAATCATGCATGCAAAATGAAAGCGAAAAGGAAAATGGGAAACATGACTGGCGCTGTGCGGGATAGGGGTAGAGGAAAACAGTAGGAAAAAGCTACCAAGGATGACAGGACACTTTGGAATGTGTGTGTTAAATGAAAAGCCACACACTCAGAGACACAGAACAATGGCTAGTGCTTTTAGGCATTTTTGTATTGGGGTACTATGATTTTGAGCTGATCTTTGCCAACACAAAAAAGGAAGTATTTTGAGATCTTTAAGGTAAACTTAATTTTAATTAAGATCCAAGATCAGCCAATATACAGGTCATATCCATAAGCAAAGGGATATTTATCTGCCTGCTTCAAAGCTAAAACCACAGCTGTGAAAAATGTAATAAGAACGATGAATCCGCAAGGGTATTTAAAGCTGTTGTCCCCAAATCTATCATTTCCTTGTCTCCCACTGCTCGTAGAGAACCGGAAAACCCGAAAAACTGAAAAGATGTCAAGGTTGATGAGTTTGTATCTGTGGAAAACATGCAGCCACAGCCACACACGGTTGCGAGCCCCAGGCACAAGTCAAAGTTCGGACAAAAGTTGTGCAAATTCAATAGACGACAATAAACGAGGAGAGGGCAGGCGAGTTGAAACCATTTTGTGGCTGGCTATGATGGAGAGGCTGTGCGTCGCCACTCTGCCAGCTCCGACATCCCCGCCATCTCCGAGGCCCGATGACAGCACAAATATGCAAAGTCAAGTGGCAATTTATCATGCAATGCAGCGCAGCGCCCCGCGGTGCCAAAGGTGGCGGGTCCGGGGCACCACCGCTGCGAGGGCCACTGTGTGGGGTTAAGTGGCAAACTAAATTGAAACGGCAGCGCCGCACTATGCGTGGGCTGGTGACACGCCTCCAGCTAACGCAGCGGCTACTGCTCGCTCTTCCGCTCCACTTTAACCCCCTGGACATTTGATGCAGAGTGATTTGCTTGTACATATTTTTGGCGGGAGATTTTATAATAGTTAGAGGGTATCAGGAATATTTTGCTACATTTGTAACACCATTTGTTTCACAAGATAAAGTAATTTCGAATATTTTTGTGAAAATTAAGTTTGCCTTATATATATTTTTTTTTTGATTTATCTTTTTCTTTTTTTATTTACCTTTTTGATAACCTTTTAGCTAGACTATTTCTTTATCTCTGTTTGTTTGCAAATACGAACTCTTGAACTATAGAAAAATATATTAACGGTGGTACGCCAACGCCCCATTCCACTTAATATCTAATATATATGATAATGATAACTAATTCAATCATATTTCTCTTGCCATCCCTAGCACTTCTGTGTCTTAATGTCACTACAATTCGTGGATTATTGTCCACTAAAAGCTGGCAGCATAAAAATCTTCATAAATAACACACCATTTTATTGGTATACGAGCTGTCAAAACTACCAACTGCAATAACGATATCACAGCGACTACAATATTATATGAGGAAGCTTAAATAAACAGAACCGAGTTTGGATATTTACACATTTTCCGCCCGCTTTTCTTCTGGCGGGTCTAGGTTCACGTGGCGGTGTTTGTTTTCAGTTCGCTTGGCATTAAAATCGATGCGACGCTGACCTTTCCCTCAATTAAAAGCGCACACATACGAACGCAACGCAGCCACAGTGCCGGCGAAAAGTAATGGGGCACTCTTTCAGCAGAGGCGTTGCTGTCGACACTTTACCTCATTAGCGACAGCAGCCGCTTGTATAATTAATGACTCTGGGCCCCCCGTGCAGGCTACATATTGATTCTAATTTGTGGAATTTACTGGATAAATATGATAAATACAGGAGAACGAAAGGCAGAAGGACTACTCGAGCGGAATTCCACCCGACTGGCTGTTCCTAGTGCAACTTGATCGGGCGAGAAAAGGAGCACTTATTGCCGGCAACCGAGGAAAGTAATTAACCAGCCCCGATTTGGCTTAGCTTGGCTTTGTCACTCTGCTGGTCAATCCGAGGCAGTTGGTCACTCGACTATCCCTGGCGGAAATGCTTGACAACCGCAAGGCGGTTGACGGGACCCGACCCCGGAAATGCTCTCTGCTGCTGACAAGCCTCAAGAGATCCCAACCAAAGACACTCGTCCTCGTCAGTAAGTGACCACAGCAACAGCAGTAGCACCAGTAGCAGCAGAAGCAGTGTCAGAGGCAGAGGCGACTCACTGTGGGAGGAAAGGCATTGCGGTGGAGTCAGAACGGGTTGTCAGGGAACTGGGAAAGACGGAGTAATATGCGTAATTAAACAAAACCGCAAGTGGGACACAGCAGCAGGAATAACAGCAACCAAGTCTCGGGGGGGGGGGAAAAAGGATGGCGCTGCTATGAGCAGATACATATACTTCGTACATCGTACTTATGGTAGGGATAGTCTGACTACAAAGAGAATACAGTTTTTGGATGGGGTAGATGAAATGCACTCACTGCAAAAGGGTCATCAACTTTGCACAATGATGAATGAATACTCTCGAGGGTGGAATACACTTTTCGGATCATATTCTATTTGAATTAGTTTCACCTTTTAAAATTTATTTGTTTAGTTTATTGTACTAATTTATTTATCTGTACTTATCTATATTTTAACGCCTTAGATTTACTAGAAGAGAAGAAGAGCATAGAAATCTCCATTTATCTCCATCCTCCGCGCCGCCATCTTCTCTCTGCGTCTTAATTGCACTACAAAGTGTGACACAAATTGATGATACCCTTTGGCCAGAGAAGGAGATCAATCAAAGGAAAGAGTCAGAGAACGGAGCTGAAGCCATAAAGCAAAAAGAGCCCAAAAACGCAGTGCCACATAAATGTGGAGCATGCAGAATGAAGTGTCGGGGCTGTGTCAGCCAGAAATGGGAAAATGGAAATGCCGGTCCGTTGAAAAATCAGAGGCATGTGCCAGGCTATGGAAATGCCATTCAAAGGGAGCTCAATATTGAAGACCAACCCAAAAAAAAAACCGCCTCCACGAACTTTTGATGCCATAGAAATCGATCTAAAGACAAAGGGCAAATACTGCTGACAATGGGAGAGCAAACCGCAGCAGAGCACGAGTAGGAGTGCAACAGATACTTTCGTATCTTTAAGATACAAAATAGTGCTTTCATATGCAACAATATGCCATCGATTTTCTATTAGCCACGAGACACTTGAGCTAGAAAACTAAATACCGACAGAGAATATTGATAAAAACCTAACTGGTGGAAAATGAGAAAAAATGAAAGGAAAACTGCCACAAAAACAACAAAGAATACTATAAATAGTACGACGAAAAGATACCCTCAACATTATTTTTTATGAACTTGATAGAATTTACAGGAGCACATTTTTTATCCATAATTAATGGTCATGTACATATGTAAGTATGCACCTATATGTATACATTTCCACCAAGTCTTAGCTACATATCTTTTTTGGATTGTATTGCTCTGTTGCTCAGAGTTCGCTATCACAAAACTAAATATAAACACAAAAAATAAAATTTTTTTATGTGATCTCATCCCTCTCACACATTGATTGAATATATTTTAAATATAAATTGGATCCAAAAACTCTTCCTTAACACGATTCCAATATACCCCAAACTGCTCCGCGAGTACCGGGTAAAAAACCATCACAATATGAATAAAACTAAAACTCGTAACTGTTCAAAAGCAAACGCAAAGAACATAATAAAGTCTGTCCATGAGACCGAGAATAAAACAGAGGACGTAACTGGGAAGAGACCTCATACTACAATACCCACCGCCCCGGAACCACCCACACCACCACATCAGTCAGGCCATAACTATGACTGGGCCGAAAAGTCACACTCACCTGTTAGGGCTGCCAAATTTAGCATAAATCCAATTAGCCGCATCGCGTTTTCCACTTTTACTGATTGTTATTAATAATATTTCAGTTGCACTCGTAATGCTCGCGGCGGGATGAATTATTTCATTTATCTAATATTCAATTTTTTGGACTTGGTTCTTCGGTTTTTGTTGTTGTTTGGATACGATACACACACCGATCCGCCGGAGTGTCGAAATCTCGGCCGGAGAGCTTAGCCGGAGAGAGCGAGATGGAGCCACCGGAGAGAAAGAGAGACAGCGCTACACACTCTACGTGGGGAGAGAGTGAGAGAGACGAAGTGGACGACACAAATTTCACTTTGAATGTGATTTTTTTTTTCGAGCGATTACGTTCTTCTCTCGTTGGGGCGAGCAACATTTGTTGCAATGAAATGTTCTTGCAACAGTTCGAAAATGAGGGGAAATACAGCCATTCTGCGCAGTGGATTTCCCCCTCTATTCGAACTATAAGCTCCACATTCATTCACTGTACAGAGCTTTTGCAGAAGCTTTGCAACCGTGGCGTCACTATGAATCATATAACTTAGTATTATTTTGTTTCAATTGTTTGGAACAAATACCAACGAGAATGAACGTGTGAGTCGCTTCTGGGGACGCGACTCTACTTGTACCCGTACTGAGTCAGTATATACATTTTTGAGCATGATTTTTTAGAACTTTAGAATTAAAAAAAATTTTACATTTTTTAGCTACATCTGTTATCTACATCTACAATGTATATTTCACATCTGAACGAGGCAGAGTGTGCGAGCGAGAATGAGATAGAGTAACGGATCTCATGCAGGAGAAGGCCAGGGAAGCAACTGAAAATTAATTTTCATTCTGGCTAAAATTATGATCCGATCTGATTCAGATTCGGCAATCTGGTAGATACTGCGTTTTGTAGTTTTATCGTATCTTTAAAATTGTGCCTGCCATAAATTTTCGTCCATTGCGGCGGCGAATAGGGCGAAATTTAGAAATACACTTGTAGCAGTGTGATATCACATGAGTCTTGAAACCAAATTTGGTTGCCCTAGCTCTTATAGTCTCTGAGATCTAGGCGCTCATCGAGACAGACAGACAGATGGACAGCGGCTCGGCTTTTGATGCTGAACAAGAATATAAATACTCGAACATATATTCGGAAGGGGGCGAGGCGGTGTGAAATTTATAAACATAGGTACACAATATTTACTTACCCGTATGTATCTCACACTTTATATATCAGACTTTGTATCACACAATTTACCGTCCTTTCAGATAGTGTTGGGTCGTTATGAACGAGCCAACAAAAAAGAACTATTCACTGAATTGAACGAACTGAATAAGTTCATCTTAATCGTTCTTTTTTGTTCGTTCTTTTTTGTTCGTTCTTTTTCGTTCGTTCGTTTTGGTTCATCGTTCCTTTTTGTTCGTTCTCTTTTGAGCTCTGATTTCTATTTCTAAGCGTATGTGTAAATAAAGTACTACAATTTGTGGACGGTTTAAGTTCGAAAATTTATTTTAATTTGCACTTGGTACTTGATATCGTTCTAAGAGATTAAATTTTGTATGTTGATGTCATTTAAGCAAAGACGTTTTAATGCATGATTGTATAATCGTGGATATAAATCTTTTCGCTGTGCCCACCAGATCAAAGGGTCCTGCTTTCTATTCAGGTACTCCTCCTCAGACAAAAAAGAACGATGAACAAAAAGGAACGAACAAAAAAGAACGAACAGAAAAGAACGAACGAAGAAGAACGAACTAAAAGAACGACTTAATTCACTGAATAAAAGTGAACGAACAAACTTGTTCAGTAAATTGAACGATGTTTACCCGACACTAGTTTTAGAAGCTTAGTTGAGCTCAGTGTGACCTAATTGGGAAAAGAGAAAAGGAAAATGCTAATTTTTTCGCTTGTTTAAGCCTAGTACTCAGACGCGCTAAAATTTTCCTCGACCGAAATCAGGGATGATATTCGTATGAAACCGATATAAAATCATTCCTGTTTTTCGGTCGACCAACAATTTCGAAGCAAGCGTTTCGCAGACCGGTACTCTGTTCTGAAAAAAGGCCATTTAATACATACTAGAAAAGCAACCGATGGTATTTTCCCATCTCGAGCGGAACATAGAAATATTCTACATTTCGTCGTCCAAAAGGCACCCACACCCACATTAAAACAAGTGCAAGACAGCTACAAAAGTGCAATAATGAAGACAAATAAAATGTAATTAAGGCAGTAGAATGAACACAGATTATATGGATATTATTTTTTATTAATTCTATATCCGGTACTCATTTTAATTATTTAAAAGGAGATAAAAGCCATGTTGATTGCATATCTGTCCTGCAGGATCGGATTTATCCAATATTGCAGTGTACATTATCGTCCTCCAGCTCCATAGCGCCCAAAAATAAGACATTTCGGCTTACTTTAAAACAACATTTCAAGTTCAAACAAATTTCTGTTTGTAAACAAAGACAAAACAGTATAGCCGTAGAGCATGCAGATTGACCACTTTGGTTACACTGGGCACCGAGCGGAATATATAGCATTTTCGGTCGCCGGAAAATTTAGCGCGTCTGAGTACTAGGCTTTAGTGATATATATAAAAAAGCCGAAAACTAAAGTGAATGTGGTTTCGACAAGAAAATATCGATGGAACCACCGATGGTATCGATATTTCTATCATTCATTATTAATGGGTTTCAAATGCAGCTTGGAAAAACACATTTTACATTAACAACAACAAAAATATCGTAATAGCGGTACGTATCAAAAATAAAATAATATCAGCAATGCTAATACAAAGTAAAATATAGTCATCATAGTGCAATGTCGATCTACAACTTATTCCAAGGCCACGTACCACAATCGGAGGCAGTGATTAACGGGGCCGACTTGTCGATCACGCAAGTACATTATTCACACCTCTTGAATGTTGGTGCGATCGAACAGATCTCAAATTTGGCACATTTCTCATCTGCTGGGCCGTTTGCAATCATTTTTGACGTGTTCCATATTCCCTGGTTGCCTAGGCCCGCCTATCTGAACTTTCACAAGTGGAAGGTGCTGGCGATAGCGGCCTTCAATCTGGACGGAAGCAATTTCCTTTATTTCTTGTACATGACAGTGGTAAGTTAAGTGATGTGATATACCATATATATATGAATATATTAAATTTAGTATATATGTATAATAATGGCAGGTCTGCGTAAACAGGGATATCTGCGGCCGCAAGGTCATAGACGCGGGCCTGGAGCACGTCATGCACTCGATCCGGAGAGCTGGACTGACGACCAGCTTGATGGCGATAATTTCCGATGGCTGTCCTGTCAATTTGAGGGGAAGGATAAGAGCCACCCATGATTTCCCTATCCTTTGGGACATCGTTCACCTGCGGGCCAACTTGGCCAAAAATCATGGAATTACCGACACGGTGCTGGATCAGATTTACTGCCTGAAATTCGATGCCGAGCACTGGCAAGCCATTGCCTATCCGCCGGTGCTGCAGGACTTGGAGGACGGACGGATCCAGACCGAGGTCGATAGCATCCGGCGCTTGGTAGAACGGCGCTTTGCCTTCTCGGCGGAACCTTTCACCACCCTGGAGCGCCTGAACAGCACCAATCTGGAGCTGTGTGTTCGGGTGATAGTGAACTTGGTGTTCAAAGTCCTGGAGCGGCATGGAGCCGCAGTAATGCAGCCGGCCCCTGTGCGGTTCATGGCCCGGACTGTGGGCGTTGCAGAGCTCCTGACGCCCAAGCCAAACTCCATCTATCAGAGTCAGGGTCCATAGCCACAAAAGTTTTTTAAAGCAAATTTTTTAATTTTGACCTACACCTTTTTTTTATTAATATAAAGTGTTTATAAAAGCATTTCAAAATATTTTAAAATACAAAAAATGAAATTTTTGTAAACTTATTTTTATGTACCATTTAGATTCTACATCTTTAGGGTGAGTAGGGCGAGGGGGGAAAGCACTGAAAATTAATTTCCATTATGGCTATAATTATGATCCGATCTAATTCAGATTCGGCAATCTGGTAGATATGGTCAATTTCTACAATTTTTAGTTTTATCGTATCTTTAAAATTGTGGCTGCCACTGATTTTCGTCCTTTGTGGAGGCGGAAGGGGGCGGGGCGAAATTTTAAAATACACTTGTAGCAGTGTGACTCGGCTATTGATGCTGATCAAGAATATATATATATATATATATATATATATAAGAATATATATACCATGAAAATAAAAAATACTTGTTTAGTTGTTGGCAGCATGTTAAGGGCTGGCTACATTTTTTATTAAATTGGCAGCATGTTATATTATGGGCAACATGTTTTTAATAAATTTACAACATGTTTTTGCAACCGTGGCGCCACTATAATCATATAACTGGTATACTGCTATAAATCTCAAACTTGGCAATTTATGGACAACATGCTTTTAATAAATTGGCAACATGTTATTTTATGGGTAACATGTTTATAATAAATTGGCAGCATTTTATCTTATGTTAAGTGGTTGACAACATGTTATTTCGTTGGCAGCACGCTGTTAGTACATTGGCAGCATGTTAAGTGTTTATACAGGGCTTGAGTGGGTTAAGCGCTCAGTATTCTTGGTCACACTGTAAGTATTGTTTTGTTTTGTTCGCTCGCAAAAAATGCCGGGAAAAAGGTAAATTATTCATTAATATGCATTAATACGCATTAAAAAACGCATTTGCAATGCATTCCAGAGCTCGACGCCAGCTGATTAAGAAGAAACAAAGGCAACGGAGACGCCAGAAGCATGCCAAAGAGCGTGACAGGCAGGAGCAAGAAGCAGAAGCAAGAAAGCTGGAAGACTGCGCCTACCAGCAATGGCTTACAAAGCAGGCGGCGCTTGAGGATTTCCAGCGTTTGGCTGCGGAGCGCCAACAGCAGGAAGAGGAGGAAGCCTGGCTACGACGTGAAGCCCTCGCCCAACGCCAATTTCGTTTGGATGCGGCCAAACGGCAGCAGGAGGAGGCGGAAATGGAACGTTTGCGGGATGAAGAGGCAAAGGCGCTGGCTAAACGAGAAGAGGAGCAGAAAAAGCGGCGTCAGGAACGGCAGAAGTTTGCCGAAAAGGCTGCCAGCGAATTCGAATCAATGATGAAAAGTATGGACGAATACTTGCACAACGCCAAGCAGGCAAAGCCACCGGACCATCTGTTGCGTATGGTAGATACGCACCCCGAAGAGCGACCCTGCGAATTCTTCACTCGCACAAACTCTTGCCGTTACGGCCAAAGCTGCACCTTCAACCACAGACGTCCCATGTTGGGAAGGATCCTCTTGATCCGCCACTTCTTCAACCATTCGCTGCTGCAGAACAAGAAAGTGCACAAAGAGTACGCCAGCGGCGATGAAGGCTTGGAGCAGACGGAGCACGATCTGCGCAGCGACTACGATGAGTTCTTCAGCGACGCGGTCACAGAGCTGGAGAAGTTCGGCAAAATTGTCAATTTTCGTGCTGTGAGGAATACGCTGGAACATCTCAGTGGTCATGTCTTTGTTGAATACGCGAATGAAAAGTTTGTCTTGCCCTTTCATCCATAAAAGTGTTGCTTAATTCATTTCTCGTTCCTTTTCCAGATGTGCCTTGCGTGCCTTTATCAATCTGCAAGGTCGCTACTATGCCTCCAGGCGCCTCAACGTGGAGTTCTCCAATCTTTACCACTGGCGTGGCGCAGTCTGCGGTACGTGACCTGCATGCCAAGAGCCGTATCCTTTGACAAAACAAAACAAACCAAACCATTACCAATCACGCTTATCTTATTTATTATACCATTTTTATGCAAATCTATTGATTCTTAAAGGTTTGTCCTTAACACGCAAATGTCCCAAAGGTAATAGCTGCGGCTATCTGCATTTGTTTCGCAATCCAAACAATTTGTTCAACAAGGATTTGGAGTACACGACCACACCAAGAAGTGCTCGCAATTCGGGAAAGTCTCCCCTGCCCAAGACTCCAAGGTAAGGATATCTACAGTACGCCATTTCATAATTACTGATTCTACATTCCACTGGAGCAGCTGGAATGATGGTGACGATGATCGCGGCAGGAACTGGCGCTGGTCGGAGAGTCCGGAACTGGAACTGGAGAACTCCAAGGCTTTGAGCAATCACATTCAAAAGTCAAGAAGAGATCACGATCTCAAGAGTCCCCGCCACACTGAGCATCATTCCCGATCAAGAAATGGCAGTGATCGTAGGCCAGATTGCAGTTCATCCAGATCTAAACGCGAATACTCTTCAAGAGGAGATCGCAGCTCCTACAAATCATATAATGACTGCCACTCCTCCAGATCTAGTCGTGATAGTAGTCCTAGTCCCAGTCCCAGAGCATATGGCGGAAAGTCCCACCAAGAATGGAGTTGCCGCAGTGAGCACAGTCGCTCCAGATCCCCTCAGGCCCATAAAAGACTTCGAAAATAAAAACTAAAGTATTCATTTAAATTTGTTTTATGGGATCTTTACAAAATTTTATTCAATCTCTTTGTGGGGTGCAGGAGGAAATATGAGTGTCTCAAACAAGAATACTAAAGAGATTTTCAATTTGTTGTATAGATGAAAGTCAGAGCAAAGTTCCAGTATAAATATTTCGTCTCAATTGGAGTTTAACGTGCAAAATTGGCAGTATCGGAACGAGATGGTGAAATATAGTATAGTTGTCGGGAAGGGAATACGAGTGAGTGCTGGTGGGGAGGGGGTGGTGAGGGAAGGAGCACATATACATATGTGGTATGCATGTAGGTGGTAAGATCGGAAATTATAAATTCTAAAGTCTATTTGTCTTGCTTTCTTCCGTTTTCGTCGTACACATACAAACAAAAATTATACAAAAACTCGTTTAAGGAATATTATAATAAGTAGCTTTAAAATTAGGCAAACAACACGACCTTCTTATAGACGAATGCCAGGATTTGTGGCAGCCACATAGCGCAGCAGCTCCTCGTTGTCCTCACAGATGACGGGCTTCTCGTGGTAGCAGGCAACATCGTGCCATGCGATGCCATCATTGTACACGTTGTTCAGCACGGACAGACACTGCTCCTTGGTCTGGTTGATGTCGTACTCGGCATTGTCGGGCTGTGGACGCTTCTTGTGACCGGTCTGCGACCAGGGATTGTAGCCCCATCCCTGAGGAATGCGGTTGGTGGCCTGAATCTTCTCGCGAGTTGCGGACCAGAACCATCCATAGACGCTCTTGGGCTCCAGATCGGGACGGTTCTCGCAGCCAGCAAAGTCACAAATGCGGCCCGCTGTCCAGATATAGGGCACATCGTTCTGCTGAATCACACGGAAGATCAGATTGTTTTTCTCTTGGGTCTCCAAAGCCACCAGGTCCATGCAGTATTCGCGGCACAGGTTACGGCCATCCAGCCAGTCGACCTTCTTGTTGGCCAAAGCGGGCACGTGGGTGGTTAGGAACATGTTTTTGCCGCGGTAGGAGAACTCCTTGGGGCCTGCAACAAAAGATAGAGAGTGTGATTAGCCTGGGTGTGGCACAATACCGGTTATCATTGTCCCCGAGTTCAATTTCAATTTCAATTTTTCAATGCGAATCCCAATGCAATGGACTTGTACCTGTACCTCCACTGCCCCATCCATTGGCGAAAAGGCAAAAACGCCATGGGGCTTACACAACTTCCCCACTCGAAGCCTCGAGGGGTTACGCAATCTTCGCAATTTATGCAGCATGCTTCTTTTTTTGCGCTGCTACTGCTGCTGCTGCTGCCACACCGAGAGCTGGAGCTAACTGTCTGCCTCTGTTTTGTGCCTCGCAAAAGGTTTTGTGTGCCTTTGTTTGTCTACGGGGAACAACAATGGGAGGCGAGGCCCCCGCGCTTCCTACAACCCAGTCGTGGTGGTGGTTCATCTGGTGGCACATCTGTGAGGCCATTGTGCCACCAGTCGTCAGTTCCTCCTGCTTCTGCTGCTCTTTCTCGAACTTGTTTCACTTCGCTGCCTCCGTTTGGCTACTGCACCTCTTCGCCAGCTTCCATTTGATTAGCTATATGTACATATGTGCGATATGCCACGCCCCAAGCCCCCCTTCCTCTAGCCCGTTGCCTGTTTCCACTGCTGCTGGCACGCGTCATTAGCCGCGCTCTTTAAGCCGCTTTTACAGCGGCGCCGTTGCAGCCGTCACTTTTGCAATTTCCAGCCTCTGACTTCACGTCAAATCAGCTTAAGTCTCCGCATAATGGCCTTATTTGCCATTGTTTGCACATTATTATTTATTTAAGCTGCCGCTTCCAATTTCCCCATCACACATTTCCAGGCTCTTTTGTGGTGTCGTGTGGCACCCAGGTCAAGGCAATAAACAAAAAGTACACAACATTCAATGCTCAATGCCTCACTTTCTTTGGCTGTAGTATAAGTACTCATATTTTCCTAACTTGGAAAAAAAAACTTGCATAATAATCAGGTAGTAGTTTTTTGCGATTGGCATCTGTAAATGAGCTGTTAATTTCCACAGAAAACCCCCTCGTCTCACTCGAATATGGCTCAGACAAACCAAGCGCCTAGAAATACGATTGCCCCTTGTCGAATATGATTTAGAAAAACCAGAAAAAGACCGTTTTCGAATGTTAATGATGAAGCGAATGCATGCCTGGGAGAGTGCTATTGTTGTTCGTCTACAAAAGGCAATTAAGTTTTGAATAGTTAATCAGTTGATTTAACTATTTGAGACCTAAAAAACTTGCGCCTGCATAACTGGAAATTTCTAAAAAAAAAAAAAGATGAAAGATCTAAATCGCAGCAGCGTCGGAGCAACAGCTTGAACAACAAAACTGGAAATGCAACTTTGTGACGCCCCAAAATTAAGTTGCATGTTTAACTGCTCGACCTGTATATGCTCACATACTCGTACACGTATGAATGTATGTATGTATATATTTTGCTGTGTGAATGAGCGTGTATTAGGGTTTGTCTAATTAGCAATAACTGCAAAGTGTTCATTAGTGTACCGGATATGCAGTGATGATGATGCTATTGTTTAAGCGTTTTGCCTGAACCCTGATGCAATTTTTGCAATCTCAAGCGATGACTGGCAGCACCAATTACGTGCAGGGTACGGGTACGTGAGAGACAGCCAGCGGCAGCTCTTGCACTGGAAGTAAGAGTGTTTCCAACTATGCAAGGATCTAGTTTTTTCAGTTCTTGATAGTTTTTATGGTGCCAAATGGAGTAATAAAATATAACAAGTTCTCTTTCGAAAATATATGCAATTGATGAAGAAATAGCCCGCAACTGGTTCTGCGTGTAGGACGGACCCGCTCCCGTTGAACTAGAGCTCACGTCAGAGCTCACACCGAAACAAGCTTTGTGGAATTTATTTATTTAACAAAAAATGGCAGGCAAAGAAAGTGTGTAAAAACTATTAAACCAAATGGTAACAAAACACGTCAGCGACCTTCAGGCCAGCCCCCGCACCACTGCTGTGGTGCTGTGGCTACACCCACACGTCGCATTGCCCAACGATTTCAAGTGCAAACTTGGAAAACGATGAGACAACTGCCATGTGCTTAACATTCTCAACACGTTCCCCGCACTTTTACTTTTCGCCCAATGCATTTTTGAGTCCCATTTATATCTAAACTTTGAATCTATTTTGGGATACTTACGGCTGGCGCACTTGGCGGGCACGGGCAGTGAGAGGAAGCGACCCGGCTTGGTCGCTGTCGTTGTTGTGGTGGTTCTGGCCGCATTGCCGCAGGCCGCCACCACGCAGAAAGTCGCTAACGCCAAAGTGACTTTCATCTGCAAATACCAAAAAGAAGAATAGGTTGAAAAAGCGTGATTAAAACGTTTGTAAATAAGTCAAAGTGAAATATGGCAAGACAAGCCATTCATTTGTCGGATTTGGCAAGTTTTTCGTACAGTTAAAGATGGAGATACGGGCTACAGCTACGGATATGTTAATTGTTGACACGTTGTCATTAACATAAATTTGTACACGATTATTGAGCGATAAAGATGCCATTCCGCACCGCGCCCTTTTGTCCGCTTCACCAATGCGTGCGTATACGCAATTTTGTATAAATTTTCAACTCGATGGCAAATCAAAGATGTAAGCTGGCGTGTGAGATCGGTTTTTATGTCAAGGATGCGCAACCGGTTGCCCCCGGGGGCACTTGAGAGCGGCCACTGACACACTGCCACACTGACTACCAAGCGCCGATGGCTGCTGGCTGCTGGCGTTGGCTGACGGTGGCGACGACACTTGAGACTTTATTATTTTTATTGTGGCGCAGTGGCAACGTGATCAGCATCGAGCATCAAGCGGCCAGCCACAGCGGCAGCATCGTCAGCACATCAGATTATTCATAAGTAACATAAATGAGTTTACCGAAGCATGAGATACCCTTGTAGAGCCACTGTTTGACTTGCAAGACTTGTTCTTTGATCAAAGAAATTTGATCTATGCAAAAGATTTAGCCAAGGGACATCGGAAAGTGTTTCATTCTCTGCCTGACAAACATCTCGTCAAAATATTAATAGCTCGTACCAAGTAGGGTATACAAATTCATTTAGCATCTGCATCAGCTTTAGCGGCAGCAGCAGCCACAGCAAACATGTTGATTACACAAGCTTTGGGGCTGACCTTAACTGGTTTTATTGACTTTTTATCGCCTGCTTTCCGACGTTGCGTGTCTGCAGGTCCGGCTGGGCTAGAACCTTCCACGCTTTTAGCATTTCAATTAAACTCGACGCTATTTCTTCCTTCCTACTCCAACTGATGCTAATGCTATTTATCGCGTTTATTTGACCGCCTGTTGTCCGTTGATTTGGCAACTATAAATCATTAATGACTCCGCTTATCAACGGTGGCCAGTGGCTGATTTGGAAATTCAAAGAAATCAATTTCATGCATAATGAAAAGTGGATTTCAAAGCATGGCCTGCCTATTATCTATTTCATTTTTGACAGCGACATTTTCGGAAATCCGAACTGAAGAGTTTAAAAATGAAACGCGCCTCTCTGTCCATCCATCGGTCAAACAAACGAATGTGGAAATATGCATTTCAATATCTACGAGTATTATTGTTTCTTTTTTTTCGGTTTATCGTCATTTTGTTTGTTCATTTGTTGCGTTTTGTAATTTGTCCATCAGCGCCTTGCCACTCCATCGTTTCCCCGTTTCCCATTCCTCGTTTCATGCATGTTAATAAATCAGTCGACCAGGCTGATGATGCATTTAATTATATGGATTGCTATGGCTATTGGGCTCCACAAACAGACCCGTCAGTCAGTGCCCTTTAAAGCCTGTCCGTGTAATCGTGTGTTTCTCTTTTTCAGCCCTTTTTCGTCAAGAGGTTATGGGTTATGAAAATTTTCATCTGCAGCTTGCGCAAACTTTTCAATGGAATGCATCATTTTTAGTGGGAACTGCTTAAAGTTTGACCAGAAAAATATAACTATGAAATTCTTTGGAATCTTCGGGCTAATTTTCCATTTCAAATAAAAGACTTAGGAAGCAAACTTCTTTCTTGAAATGATGCAGATCACACGTTTCTTGTTCTTGGCACAGAAATATTAGCATTTGAACAAATGACTGAAGCAACGAACTCGTTTTCTGAAGATTCTCCCGTCAAAGCAAATTAGTTCTCATTTATTCTGGTCTTTCAAGTTCTGAATTGGGTTTTTTTTTGTTGTATGTTTGTCTCGGGATGGGTTTATCAAGTTTGCATATCCTTGAACAGCTCACAGCACTTCAATTGTTTCGGTTATATATTTTATCACACACTTGTCTGGTAGTCCTTCGATTGTTCACACACACATACAATATGCATGTATGTTATATGTATAGTATATAGAGACACTGTATATCCTTGGACGCGGGTCTGGCGCTTACCTTTGCTTGCTTTTCGGGTAACACTTCACACCGCTGTATTGTCCACTCTTTCAAAGGGAGACAACCAGACGAGACCAGACGCAAACGAAAACAAAAGTCAATTGGCAGCAGCAAAGTGTTTTATAGTCGAGATCCCCCTACCAGGTGCGACTTCGTGCAGCTTTGAAAAGCTGCGATGGTGACGGCGAGTCAGAGTTCGGCTTTCGGCCTCAGCTTCGGCTTCGGCAGCAGCAGCAGCAGCAGCTTCGTCAAGCTTTATGGCTTAAAGCAACAAAATCTCTACGAGATGAGTTGGCCAGAACATCTTTCAGACGATGGCGACAACTCTTGTCTATAAATATTTATACCCCGAGACGTTCTTTTTTTTTTTTGTTAGCGTTTTTTCTTATTTATTTACTTTTTATTTAAAGCAAGCTTTTGTCTCAAACTGTAGTTTGATCGTTTTTTATAGCTCAACACAGATATATCCATTAAGTAGTGGATCGTTGTAGTGCCTGGCACTCGATTCGAGCCCGAGTACGAGTATATCCCAACATTTTGTTATAGACGTATTTCCAAATTGATTTATGCAAACACTTGGCGCACCTTCTGCTCATCCATCTCCCTGCCTGCCTCATATATCAAATTTGTGTGTTTTTTTTTTGTATAGAGTGTTTCTGCTAGGCCTTGATCTTGAAAAGCCTTTCGAAATGCCATTAAAACAAAAAACACTGATGATTTGGCTTCTTTTTTTCGGCTATTGGCTTCCGCGCTCGGCCTTTGCGCACGCGCTGAAAGCGGTTCGATTCGATCGCGTCTCCGCTGATTTGTTGTTTCTTTCCGAAAATATTCCAAAAAATTGCGGATTTGTTTAATTGCCATGTGAATGAACTGGCTGTTTCTTTTTTTGGGGAAAGGATGGTCGCACACATTGGGTCTCGTAAACGCCCCCGCTTTGATGGGGCCCCCCCTTGGGTGCTTGGCAGTGCCAGCCGGATCTGAGAGTTATTCGGGTTTTGTTCTTAAAAAGTTGTAGAGTTTTATATGTGTTGCCTTTTTTATTTTCGCTCATAAATATGCAAATTAATTTCTTGATTATGTAATTTATTATGTGTCTGTGTGCGAGTGAATCCCCCCTGAGCCGCTACCCCGCTGAAATCATTTGGGATTGATTTGGTTCGCATTTTTTGTCACAAGACGCATCTTGGGGGGCAAGTTCAAGTTGAAAATCCTGTTTAATTGTCATCATCAACTTGACATTTGACGGATTTTGAACCCGTGACTCTTGGACAGCTCTAATGTTTAACCTTACAACCAGCGACGGGGTGACGGGTGACTCTTTTGACGCTCGCTTTTCGTATAGGTATTTCTACGCGTTTTGTTACTTTTATTTTTGTTATATTTCTGTTGTCTGCTAATTGACCATGAAGATGTTTCAGCCAAGTTGTTTGGGTGGCACTTTTGTTTGCCATTTAGTGGCATTTAATAGCGAACTAATTTTGAAAGCGGATTTGAAGTTTGAACGTACAAAAGGAGCGGCTGCAGACAGTCTCACACACAGACACACGGCAGCTCCAATTCCAGCTGCTCCCTCTCTACGGGGCGCTCCCAGCCATGCCCCTTTGCATATTTTAATTAGCCCTATTAATATATTACTCTTTTAAAGTTTGGCAGTCACCTGCCTTGGGTAGGGGCCATGTGCCAAAGCCCTGAATGGTGTTGGCCCAACAGATTAACACCAGCACCAAATTAATTACACCTTTAGCTGTTCGGTGCTAAGTTCACATTGCCAAAAACGAAAAAATACACATAATACTTGTGTGATTGGGAAACATTTCAGTTGGTGACTAGCACGAAGGCTGGTCACGTTGATCAAGGATGGAGTCGTGGGGGAAGTACAAAGGTACACGTCACTTAACATGTGATCCATCATTTTACTTGGGCTATAATTTTTTATTAGCTTCCACACGCATTTAAAAAGTTTAAATCTAAAAAATGTTATCAGAAGTTAATTTATTAATTTCACAGCAGTTTCTTATTGGTGCACACGGCCAGACTCTAGCTCATTTCATTAGACTTTGGTTTTTTTAGCCGGAGCTCTCAGCTTATGGGTCTTCCGCTTCCGAAAAGTTGGATTGTCTGATTCGAAGAACATCGAGTCATCTGTTGATTCATCGACGCATTCCGTGCTATAAATCTTTTCCTACATAATTCTCTAATCTGTTTTCCAAACTATGGAAATTTAAACAGTTTTTTAATGGTCTTTGCAATAATATCCGATCGGTTAATGATTCTGGCGTCTTTGTTCGGTTTCCGAGTTCTTCTTAAGTTATCGTATATTGAATTCTTGATACAAAAATATAAACATATTATATTCTGACATGATTTTTCTCTCGTTTCCATAACATCTTCGTTGACTCATGAAAACAAGCCTTGACTCCTGACTCGTAGCAAAAGCCTGAGCTCTGCAATTAAAGCACCCAACAAAAGTGCATCTGATTCCCTTTCCAAGAATCATTAGCAGCCATTGTTTCCACTTAATAATTAGAATGCAAATCGACAATGTTCTTGACGCTTCTTGGAGCTTGCAACATCCGCAATTCTCAACATCTTTTTTGTTGCCTTCCCCATTTTGCATCTGTTGCATCCGTTGAATGTTTTTCATTCCTTTTTTTTTTTTGTCAGTTATTGTACATTTTCGACCTTGAATCTGGTTTTTGAATTCGGGTTTTTGTGTGTGTGTCTTTACAGATGCCTGCACTTCCTGCGGCTCTGCCAGCCACCGATGGACCTTGTGAAGTTCAAAAACCGCTAAAAAAAAAAAACGAGACCTGAGAGAAGCGTCAATTGCTCTTAATCACAGATACTTGGAACAGAAGTAGCTACTCGTATGTGATACATTCTGGGTAGTTTGGTTTAGTCATCTCAGGGAGATCTCTTCTGAAGCTGAAGACGCATCGTGAGCGCTAGTCATTCAAAAAAGCAAATTGATTGACAGTTTTATGCGATGCCCGACCTTCGACGAAACATAAAACCTTTTGCAACTACAATAGGCATGCGAATGGCTATCCATGCTTTATTTTTGTATGTGTCTCTATGTGTCTACGCAGATGTGGCCCGCACCGCATTTCCATAATCTAAAGCAAAACATCAAGAGCTGTTTGAAAGCAAAAAAAAAAAAGAAACTTATACAACTTTAAACAAGATCAGTTCGCCCTGAGCGCGGAAGCACCCGTCGACACCAGAAACAGCAGCAGCGTGAGCAGCATGAGCAGCAGCAGCAACAGTATCATCTACAGATCTGAAGCAGATTCATCGAGGCTTCCGCTTCAATGAGATGCGTTGCGTTTTGAGCAAAAAAAAAAAAAAAACAAATACATAATACACACATCACACAATCAAGATGCAAATTGTCGAATCAACAATAGCACAAATAGCAACAAAAATAATCAATCTATTTTAACAAACGAATTCGAGCTAAAGAATAGCCTGAAGCTGACCTTAGCTCGAATTATGGGATTCGATTGGATTGAATTGGACTCGACTTGAATCTGCTGTTTAATTTTTTTGGTTTTTTTGAATTGAACTTTAGTTCACTTTTCGTTTTATGCTTGCGGTTTTGTTTTTATTTTTAGGTTTGGTTAGATAGCATTGATTGGCCGTATAGAATTTCTATCATTAACATTGAATGGGTCAGCACTGCGGACTTCAACTCATCTGGGGAATGCGTGAAGGCTGTCCGGGGCCCGGTCCCGTGCGTAATTGCAACTTGTTTTACGGCCAAGAAGCGCTGCCATGTAGCCAACAAAAAATCGACAACTAAGCATTAAATGAGAAAGAAAGGATACATTTGAGAGTCGAAGATTTTGATACTCTTGCAGAAATTTCCGTTACGTTTACGACCGATACTATCTATGGAATCTGTGGGATACAGTTTTCCGATTTCAATCTTACTTGCAACAAAAAGTATTTTGAATAGAAAAAGAGATAGATTATGGATATACTACTGTTAATGCAGAATAAAAATATATATTTAGTATGCTTTCTTCTCTTTGCCATCTGGTCTTTGTTATCTCTGTAGAAAAATGCATTCCGATGGGTTTACAACTTAGAGAGTCTGACTCCCTTCTCCGCTTTCCAAATCTTTTCACATACTCATAATACCCTTTTTAAGAGTATTAAAAATGCTTTTTAAATGCTTTTGCCTGATCATCAGATGGGAAATGTTGCCAAATTTGACCCCAAGAGGCCGGCCATCGGTTGTTCATTTACACATTAGTTGAGATTTAAATGCAGCAACAAAAGTTGTTTGTCTCTTTGTGTGTGCGCTGTGCGTTGGTTGTTGGTTGTTGCTTGTTTGTTGTTCAAGTGTTGGCGCTTTTGGCTTTTGTCGCACCACACGAAAAGTGATTGGCAACAAATTAATCAAGACCTTGCCGGGTCTCGCTCTCGCGTCAGCAGCAGCAGCCCCGTAGCATCCGTAGCTCCATTCCGAAGCTCCCAGCCGGAGTGTAATCATGAAACCTTTTATTCAGGCGCTAGGTGTGAAGCCAAGAAGAAGAACCTCAGCCCCCAAAAAGAGTATCTCCCAGAGATTACGCAACCAGCGAATGGATCGTAAAATCAAAAATACTCAAAACAAAAAACAAAAACAAAAAAAAAAAGAAATATTAAAATGATTGATGTCTGCAATTTAGCGCATCTGTGTAAAATAAGAAGACGAGAAACGGACCGACTGTTCGTTGTGACACAAAAGAATTAAGTGCCCGGGCACATTTTAAATTCGTCACGGAAAACGTGACAAAAATTTTCCATATGCGAAAAGCTGAAACAACATCAACGGCCCAAGAGATGATTGCGAAAATTCACAGTACAACAAACTTTGACACACATTTGGCATACACACAGAGAGATACAGATACAGATACAGCTAGAAGAATCTTTGTATCTGAAAGCTGTTTATGAATGAGTCGGATCTTCGCCCCCACCCATCCCATCCGAAACCATTCCATCCCATCCACATCTGGCTATGGCCATATTAAATGCTGCCAAACACAATGCAACATAAAGAAACAACCGGCGGGCTAATTGCACAAGACTTGGGCCCAGAGTGAAGTTCCTTGTATTAGTTCATTTAGAATCGCCATTTGTCTAATCAGCGCCATAAATCCGACAAATTATATAAACGTCTCCACCAACTGCACGGGAAAAAGTAGGTGTGTGCGGAACCCCAGTCGACTCTGGTTCCCAAACAGCCAGACAACCCGACAACCAGACAACCAGACAACTAGACACCCAGACGATTTAGTCAGTCAGGGGCAGATGCGGATGTGGCAACGTTGAGATAGCCATACCATAGAATGCGCCACCCAATCCGAGTCCAGAGAGTCTCCGTGAATATGCAATAGCTCAACTTTGCATAATTTGTGAGTGTTTTACATTCAGTATTATGTGTGTATATATATATTTTTGTAATTTTTACATCATCATCATACCATCCGACAGCGGGCGGCGCTCAGCGTTCAGCATTGTCGTCGTGGAGGAAGTTGCATATTTATAAGGCAAGAAATTAATTTTTTTGTTGTATTTATTCAGCGCTGGCTGGGGTGTCATGCTTATGAAATCAATTGAACATATGTTTCGGCCAGCGCACGGCAGTGTACACTCGTATAGTCATAAATCAGAAGCGCTTAGTCAGACAATTTTCTACGGCACCCCACAGATGAGAACCGCCACCAGACACAAAAGACTTAGGCAACGAACGCGTACTTCTCTCGCTCTTTTGTCTGGCGGCGGTACATATGTACAAGTACTACTGCAGGTCGTTAATTGAAATTGGATGGAGATTTGGAGATTTTAGAGATGTTGGACTACAGCCTCCAAATGAGGTTGGTCTTTTGCGCCATGGTAATGGCCGCTTCTCTGATGATGATGTATCTCAATGGCGGACATAAATGATCTGATTCTTTTCGCTTCATTCAGCTTCTCTCTTTGAATTGCTTTAGAATTTGTTAACTAGTTCAGCGCTTTAATGATTCTATTCTGCTATACTTATTCCATTTTTCGAGCTCGTTTTCTTTTTTATTCTTCTGCATGCAATTATTTTCTATAGCTAAAGCTATTCCTTTGTTTTCACATCTACATACATATGTATGTACAATTTACATCCCGTGATTTCTATGGAGTCTTCTCCATAAAGAAGACCCTAAAATCCTATTGCCAACTCTTTTCTACGGAAAATTCCTGCCTCGAGGTCTACCCAAAAAGAAACTCTCGAAATTGATGATCTTTTTTGGTGTCTGGTCAGTTGCAACTTGGGTTGCTGCAACGCACTTGTTGCACAGCCAACATCACTCAGTCTTACTCCACCCAACCTCTACCTCTACCTCACCTAACCCCACAACATCCGCGGCTGTCCGCTCAACCCAAAAGCAACTTGTGTTGTGTAAAGTTCATGGGTCGCCGGGTATTTTGTAGATGATGTTGCTCATGTGGCTGCTTCAGATGTGGCTGCTGCTGCTGTTGCTGCTGCTTCTGATGTGTTTTTGGGGCCTGCTCTGGGGGCTGCAGTTCGCTTAACAGTTTCAGGGTTGGCTGGTTTTTTTTTTCTGTTGGCCACAACTGCGTCACACGACCTCAACTGTCAGCAGAATTAGAAGCAACATCTACAACATTGGACCGCAGAGAGGATCGCAGCCGTTTGTCAGATCTTGTCACATGTCTGCCTCATAGCAACCCCCCACCCCAACCCCTTTGGCAGATGCGTGCCAAGTGAAGTCAAATTATTATTACAATTTTGTTGTTACAAAAAAAAAAAAGAGACACACAAAAAATTAAACACGCAGCAGACCTGTCCAACTTGTTGTTAGGTCTGCGGTCAAACAAGTGCACTTTAGAAATTGTTCATAAATCATAAACCCCAACGCGAGAGAGACGAGCAACGAGCCAGTTTCAAATGTAAAACGTTCAAGAAGTGCTAAGTGCATTCCGCACAGTCATTAACAATATTTTTATTGTTTACAATAATGTACTATACACAGGGAAAAATAAATATATACTATATGTATAATTTTTGGCCAAATTCAAACATATCCATTGAATATTTAAAATATCGAAATTACAATAATTAACAATGAAATTCTTTGTACCCATGAGATGTTGGGAATATATAGAATTGAACTCTAAATATCTCGTTGAAATGGATCATATTTGTTTGCCAGTGCAGTCATGCAAAGAGTTGATAATGTACATAGTACACACAGACTCTCCATATGTGGCTTTTGATCTGCCCGATTTTGGCTTCAGTTCAAGGACAGCTTCAACCCCCAAATAGCACACAAATCTTTCTTTTTGGCTAGATTTATGTGACAAGCGAAAAGCTTCTTCAAGAACATCTTCTTTGGCTGGATATATAGTCGTAGTTATTAATTAATCCATGGAGACCGACCAGACTCGTGCCAAGCGGCGAGGCGACCATATTCAGACAAAATCTCGCATCTCGGACCGCACTGCTCTCGACAGTTTAGCGGCTCCGCTCCGATACAACCAACAATGTTGTGGATGGGATGGGATTAGATGATGATACCAGTTTGCCTCAACCTTGAGCAGAGCGACAACAACATTTGCGTACCCCGTACCCAGTGCGAGGTACGAGATTTACCAGTACTCTGAAGAGCACTTCTTGAACCATCTCCATCTCCGTTTCTCGGTGTCTCCGTCTCTCTCATCGCTGGTAACTTTGTTGTTGCTGTCGCCACGATAACGCGGATGCGAAAATAAAAAGTGAATGTATAAGCCACTCGATGACGTTGCCTGAGAAGCGAAGAAGATGCCGCCACCGGTACGTGGCAGAACCATTAACCAGCTTGTGACTTGTTCCGCTCTGAACCTAAATAATATTTTTGGAGCTCTGCCACGGGCCTCTCGCTGAGAAGTGGTGGAGATGATACGGAGTGCGGAAAACAATGAATTGGATTGTTATTGGTAGCAGTTTCAAGATGAATCACATTATATCGTTCGTTGATGAGTAAGCAGTGTGGAAATATTGATCCTGACATTAAAGAGAAGTGAAAGGAGTTCGTTTTGAGGGGATATAAGCAACCAGTGGATCGGCAATGAAGGGCAAAGAGTAGTTAATAGATTGTTCATCTCAGAAACAATCAATCAATGTGAATATGTTATTGTCCACTTAAGAAATTTCAAC
Source organism: Drosophila obscura (assembly GCF_018151105.1). NCBI lineage: Eukaryota > Metazoa > Arthropoda > Insecta > Diptera > Drosophilidae > Drosophila > Drosophila obscura. The sequence continues at coordinate 5,246,634 of NW_024542791.1, read as the reverse complement.
CAGTAAAGAATAATATCTGTAGATTTGAAAACTGGAACTTTACAGAAGAAATCAACTCCGAAGAAATTCAACAGTTCTCACTACAGAACCCTAAACTTACCCTAACTTACTTAATTCAAAATCTTCATTCCACTATAATAAACCAATTTAAAAAAAAACCAACCCATTACATCCATATAAAGATATCATTTTATTTAGCTTAAAAACATGCAAATTCAATGATACTTTGTAAAATTTTCCATCGCCTTATACACATGTATGTATGTGTTAATATTTCAGTCCATTCAACTTTCTGTAAAAGGAAAATTATATTCTTAGTATTTCCAAATGTGAGCAACCTCCCCCATAGTTCAATATACCTTTTATATGATATTACCACACTCCATCATTTAATCTGTTTCATTTTTCAATTTTATTTCAGTCATGTGTAAAACTTCAAAACAGGTTGGAAATTCGAAACCATCTCAATGAGATAATATTTCAAACACCTACTCCTAACATAAGTAAATCAAATAAGCATATCGCATGCGATAATTCATTAATATTTATAATACCCACGAAATAAATAATGTAACCAAATGCAAAGTCAAAATAAAGCAATAGTTTGAGAACAGCCGCTAAAAAACAATGAAAAATGAATGACAAGTGGGAAAAATTAGTGGTTAAATATAATATGCATAAAATATTTATATATAATGAAGACAAACAAACAAAGATACTTAAAATAACTATTAAAGTCAATGAATATCTTCATAAATTTTATGTTAACATGCTTCAGCCATTGCTTCATTAAAGCCTCAGGGAAAAGTTTGTGCGCTCGAAAAGGAGAACAACCAACAAATGATTATCCTGTGTACGAAAAATAACGGGCCTAAAATTCTTCTTAAGGGGTGCATTTAATTTAGATGTGGCTTCGAAAGGCAATCTCCATTTAATCCAGATTGCTCACTTCTATAGGATACTTATATATATATATATGATATAGTATCCAATCCTGGTATTCCATACGTTCCAAATTAGTAAACCCTCTCTCAGGCGCGATTTTAAAGACCTTAAGAGCGCAACGAATCCACTTCCCACATAGCCTAGGCATCTCAAAGTCTATGACTATTTGAAAAATCCCAACATAAAAAAAGCTAATGGAACCATTTATCATGTATGCCGCCTGACCTTAGCACATACATACTGGGGATTGGTGGTCCACGCTTCAGTTTTCAATTTTGTTTAATTAAATTTGAGATGCGTTAAATATTTGCAGTTGTAAATTTGTATGACCTCTCTTGCCGCTTGATTAAATATTCATTTTAGTTGTTACTCAAAAGTGTGAAGTACATATTTACATGCATATATGGGTGTATTGATAAAGAGATTGTTTAAAATAGTTGAGGCTTAAAATAGTAGAAGGAATAAGCGAAAAATCGAAGGAAGATTCCAATTTTATTCATATTTTTGTATGGGCTGACTTTCTTCATACTATGAATGACTACATTTCACAGTGGTCCATTCTGCCAATCTGGCAGGTAATAAATGAAAAATTAAAATGCCGAATCTTGTTAATTTTTTTAACTTTTTGGAAAGTAAACATCCCACTGATATTTATTGCGATATTTATATATTTTTCCTATCGATAGTCCAGCACCGGTTGCACGCGGTTGTATCGCAGAAAACTTTCCTGTCCATACCTAAGTACATTTTACCGCCTTTTTATGGCTTTTGGTAAAGCAAAATAAATCTTAATGTTTTGTGTATTGTATTAAAATTACCATCCATTTTGATCAAAGTGTTATGTGTTGGTCCTGTGCTTATATGTATCAGTGGTACATCGTTGTAGAACTTAACATTTCCTTTAGTGTGCTATTAATAACATACCCGAGACTTGCATGGAATAGATCTTTTGACATCCGTCCCCATCCGTCCCCATCCGCCTTCAATCTTTTTTATTTATGAAACCATTTTTTTTTAAACTTCTGTGTTGAAACAAATCCCGACTACGTGCCACACGTTTATTTATTTGATTTTATAGGAAAAGTGGCAGTGTCAAAAAGCACGCTTTTCGCGATGTTTCGCAAGGAAACTGAGTAAAGCCTAGTACTCAGATCGGAAAACTGTTTGCCAGCAAACGAATGTCATATATTCGTAAGATACTAGAGCTATGTGAAAAAAAAAACAAGCGCTACCTCTGAAAAAAGCTTAAAAAAAAATACCAGACTTCAAAAATTCTTCAAAAAAAAGTTCTGCCATAGAAAAAAAACCATAATTAATTAAAAAAAATTGTAAATCCCCATATCTATCAGAAAAAGTCGGTTTGGATCCTTGAGGAAAAAAAAGCGACTCCTGTTGCGTGTTGTGAGTGGGGTGGGTATGGATGGTATGGATATGGCTGGGGTGGTTGATATTGGAGACATGGCTGGGGTAGAAGAGGCACGCTATTAGACTGATTGGTATTTTTTGCATCCATTTTCTGAATTTGGTTCGTTTTGTAGTGTCGTTTGGCAAGCAAATCTACGACAAACTAATAACTAATAAAAATCAAAAAATAAAAAAAAAAAAAAAAAAAAAAAAATTTTTATTTTTTTTTTTTTTTGTTTTTTGTTTTGCGGGGGGGGGGGGGGGGGGGGGGGGGGGGGGGGGGGGGGGGGGGGGGGGGGGGGGGGGGGGGGGGGGGGGGGGGGGGAAGAGGGAAAAAAAGGAAATTTGGTTGGGGGGGGTGGGGGTAGGTGGGGGGGGGTTGGGGGGGGGGGGGGGGGGGGGGGGGGGGGGGGGTTGTGGGTGTTGGGTTTTTTTTTTTTGTTTTGGGGGTTTTGGGTTTTGGGGGGGGGGGGGGGGGGGGGGGGGGGGGGGGGGGGGGGGGGGGGGGGGGGGGGGGGGGAAAAAAAAAAAAAGGGGAAAGGAGTGGGGGTGTTGTGGTGGGGGGGGGGGTGGGGGGAGAGAAAAAAAAAAAAAAAAAAAAAGGGAGAGAGGGGGGAGGGGGGGGGGGGGGGGGGGGGGGGGGGTGGAAAAAAAATATGGGGTCTTTTTTCCCCCTTTTCACAAAAATCCCTATTTTGGAAATGCATTAAGCAGAAAGTAAATTTCACTGCAAGTACTACATTTTTGAGCATAGTCATCATATTGCAATGGCACTAGTCGCCTTTGACTTCAAACCGAACCATTAACACGTACATACGTCTCATTTAATGTGTTTAACATTAAGAACACACATACTAAAAGTAAAAAACTGGAAAATGATTAAGTTCACGAAAGACGCGGGTGAGCTACAGCTCTATTCCATTATTCTCCTTAAGCAACTGTTAATGTAATGTTCATCAGCGATGATCAATGGAAGGTAACAATTGTCATTGTTATATATGTATATGAATATATTAAATTAGGTATACATATATGTATGTATAATAATTGCAGGTCTGCGTAAACAGGGAGTGCACGTCATGCACTCGATCCGGAGAACTGGACTGACCACCAGCTTGATGGCGATAATTTCCGATGACTGTCCTGCTAATTTGAGGGGAAGGATGAGATCCATCCATGATTTCCCTGTCCTTTGGGACATCGTTCACCTGCGGGCCAACTTGGCCAAAAATCATGGAATTATCGACACGGTGCTGGATCAGATTTACTGCCTGAAATTCGATTCCGAGCACTGGCAAGCCATTGCCTATCCGCCGGTGCTGGTGCCGGATCCAGACCGAGGTCAATAGCATCCGGCGCTTTGCCTTCACGGCGGAACCTTTCACCACCCTGGAGCGCCTGAACAGCACCAATCTGGAGCTGTGTGTTCGGGTGATAGTGAACTTGGTGTTCGAAGTACTGGGGCGGCATGGAGCCGCAGTAATGCAGCCGGCCCCTGTGCGGTTCATGGCCCGGATTGTGGGCGCTGTCAGAGTCAGGGTCCATAGCCACAAAAGTTTTTTAAAGCAAATTTTTTAATTTTGACCTACACCTTTTCTTATTAATATAAAGTTTTTATAAAAGCATTTTAAAATATTTTTAAATACAAAAAATTAATTTTTTTTAAATTTATTTTTATGTACCATTCAGATTCTACATCTCCTCTGCAAGAGGGCGCTCGCGTACATAACGCGACAGAGTGTGCGAGCGAGAGAGAGAATGAGTAGCGGGTCTCTTGCTGTAGGAGGCGGGAGAACCAACTAAAAACTAATTGTCTTCATTTTCGCTAAAATTATGATCCGATCTGATTCAGATTCGGCAATCTGGTAGATATGGTCATTCTCTACGATACTTTTAGTTTTATCGTATATTTGTATCTTTAATAATGTGCCTGCCACAGATTTTCGTCCGAGTAGCCAACAGTCAAGGCAGACGAATCACCACTTTCCAGCCTATTTCCAACTCTGTACGATTAAGACCAATAAAAAACCCTTTTACTTTCAGCTTTCAACCACAGCCAGAAACCTAACAAATTGCTGTGAACCCGGCGCGGCGAGCATACCCGGCCGAAGCGACGTCACAAGCTTTCCATTTAGCAAAGACACGAACCCACCCAAAGCTGCATCGTCACTATGGTTATCCCGCTCTAGCGCACAGCTATACATATATGTACTCCATGCTACAACACTATGGCCGTCTCGCTCTCGCGTCATCCCTCGAAACAACTGCGGCGACAAAAATGTTTGAAAATTGCTTGCTAAAACCGCTGAGCGCCTGTTAAATGACGCGCGATACAACAAATCGCACTAAGGCGGAAAAAGTCGCAGCAAACCGTGCCGTGTGTGGGCGTGTGTGTGGTGAGAAATTTTGCTGCTTGCCGCATTTTTCTAACGCCAAACACTTACGTGCCTCTGCCTCAAAAGACTGCTCTCACCTGTTGAGCAAAATGTGGGCACACACTGCACACCACTCTCAAGCACCAGGGAAAACTCAATCAGACACCAATCAGGCCCAATTACAATTGTGATTTCCAATAGGCTCGGGACCTATCGTCGAATGCAATGGCCAAAAACAATGGCCAATGCGACATGATATTCGAACTCCACCCACATAATTGGGGGGGCTATTGAAAGGCAAGGACAATGCTACATTGTTTATTTGTGTATGCGACTGTTTCGCAACATAAACCTGTTCCTTGGCCTGTTCATGTTCTTGCAGCACCAACTTGATCACTTCGATTGCAGTTCAAGAACTGTGTCCCCCTCCCTGCCATTTGTTTAATAGAACTTATTGGTTCCCTGTCCCGTCGCTTTGGGCCACTTTGGCCAGTAATGGTTTTATCCCTCTTTAAAGCATTTCTGGTTGGTCTGCCCGTCGCACCAGTCACAGTAAACAGCTGACGCCAGCCTTGACGCGCTATCATTTAAAAGCAAGAGGGAAACGAAATAGTTGCGAGTCTCGACAATAAGATTCCTGGCAGTCACGGCATACGTAGATGCGTATGTATAATATCACTACTCCATTAAAAATTGGGAACACCAATGCGAAACAGCCTATGTAAATAAGGAATAAAGTTAATTATAGATCATGCAAATCTAAAGAATCAATGGAATGGGAAACACTTTCTCCATGACGTCCGGCCAGTGAATACGCCCTTGTTCTCTTAGTTTACCCAGTATAACAATCGCAGCTGTGACGGCAGCCAATAAGAGCCGCCATCCAACTATGTGAGGGCAACCACCATCTGCATGTCGCTGCGCGCTTGGTATTCGCTTTGTGTCATTCGACCAGAACAAACTTTTCGAACTCCCGCATGCAGGCACTGGTCTGTATAAACCCACCAACCAAGCAGCGACGAATAAAAGAAGCAGAAGCAGAAACCAGGCCAAACGCCCGCATCCATCCGTCACGTACGGGCATGAATTTTCAGACTGCCACGGTGTGTGTGAGTTTGTTTAGCTGTGTGCTTGTGGTGTATCTGTGAGTTTGGTGTTTGGTGTTTTCGTTTTCATCTGGATTCGATAGAGCACGCCCCGTCTGTCTGCGGGTTTCTGTTGGCCTGGCTGAAATATCGGTAGTTTTCTGGCCGCGTGACATCGCCATTGATTGGAATCGGTATCGATAAAGTACTTGCTGTTGCACTCCCCGATCATCATTTTTTGGCCATTTGAATGTAAACCTGATCGTGTCAGGCATCTCTTCGATATCATTGAAAGATTTATGGTTTAAATCCATTGGAAACTCTGTTTTTGAGGCATTTTCTTCAGAAGCAGAAGCACGAGATTGAATAAACTGAAGAAATTGTGGCTGCATCGTGTATTCTTTGTGATGATCGTAATATTTTTCGTTTTTATTTCAACTTACTGATTAATGTTGATTAGTTAAATCTTTTATCTTGTAATAATGGTGACTATTTTGAAGATCTCCGTACAGTTGCATTTTCTTTACGCTAGTAGAAGGTATCTTGGTAACTCAAAGTGAGTACATTTCGTGCATTCTTAATAGTTGATTGAAATTACAAAAACCATAACAGATAACTAGCACATAGTTCATTCCCTTTGTTCATACATAAATACGTACTGAGGAGTGCGATTTGTCGACAATTACTATACAGTTCTTTGTTGTTCTCTCTCGCTGTTTGGAGTAAAAAATATACGAGTATGCATTCACATTCATCTCCGGTCTCGTCTCTGTCCGTATTCGTATATTTGTTTATGTTACGTTACCCTTAATGCAAATGTTTATCGCTCGTTTGCTTTCGTGCACGAGTGTATCGAATTCTTTGTCATCTGCTCGATAGGGCCAAGGTCGTTCATCTATACATTTCTGTTGGCCTGGCCGAAATATCGGTAGTTTTCTTGGCCTCGTGACTCCCACATCGAGTTTTGTTTATTTTGGTATCGTTGCCGTGAAGTGAAAAGAACGATGATTCATGCAGGAGCTGTTTTGACTTATTCATTGCCAAGATAAAATTTGAACAATCCCCTAACAACAGTATTATTAAACATACATGCATATAATAAATTAAAAATAGAAAATATTTTCATTTTTATTAATTTCCCCAAGTAAATTTCGATAGTGCAAGACCGATAATAAGTAACATTCAAAATCGAGGTGATTACAGAATTTAATCCGTTCCGAAACATATAAAAACTACGAAACTACTCCCTGGTTGCTAACCATCAATATATGATATATTTTATATATATTTCCCATAGAAATTTGTAATTTGTTCTTAAGTAACAGTCATACTTCCCACCAACTGTCAAATGCACATCTCTTTATTTTCCGCAAATATTTAATCATCGCACAGAGTTTCTCTGTGAGTTGAAATACCGATAAGAAATACATACGAAAATCGTGGTGGTTAAAGATATTTAAATGTTCGTACTTTTCACAAAAATACTTATCACAGAGGAAGTAACATTTAAAATTCATTGAGCCAATATCTTTTTGAGATCCATTGAATTTTTCAACTTTTACATAAAGAAATTTACATAGGTGTGGCATGAACCACAATCAAATATATGTACAAACATAATAACGTTTTGAATACTCGTAAATAAATGCTAAATTCAACTAAAATGCTTTGAAATGCATACTTCCCCATTGCCTGTTCGGCACAGCCCACTTCCCAATAAAAACACTCAAATGTATTTGCTAATTTCTTTATTTTCACATATCTTGTAATAAGTAATTTGTATAATTAATGCTCATCTCTTCGTTTATCCTTGCACATTCGGTTGAATTTTTCATATGTCCACAGTTACCACACGCAAAGTTATTGCAATTTGCCGGCAATTTATCGTAAAACTTACATTAAACATCCTTCAAATCTTAAATTCAATTGCTTTACTCTTACATTCTGTGTGTGTTTTGGTTTTTGGGAAATAGAAAACTATTTGCTTTTTGTGACGCCACCACCACCACTCTATCTCTCTCTTTGGCGGCGGCTATCATCCATGGTCGCCTACTCGCAATTGAAATATCTTTATGTCATATGTATGTATGTTTTATTTTAATGTATGTATGTAGTATCCATATTGGCTATCAATATTTTGGCTGGTTGGATGAACGATCAATCGATGTATGTATGTAGGTAGTTTTATTTTATGGTATTTGAGTAGCTTAATATATGATCTCTGATGAACTGAAAGTTGCTTTTTTTTTGTTCGTTATTGGTTCAGTGATTGGTTTTGCATAAATAGACTTTGTATTTTTTAGTTCGTTCGCAAAAAGGGACGGTAAAAATTACAATAAAATCATTATTTTGAAATATGTATGTATTTTCTGTTTGTTTTGCTTTGCTTTTGTTTCTGGCTCGATATCTCTACTAACTTCCATATGTATATAAATATATTTACAATTGGTTAGAGTTTGGTTTTTTTTCATAAATAATTTGTTCATAGGCAACTCCGAGGAGTTTTTATCTGTGAATGCATGAATGGACGTTGTGTGTTTGTGTGTCTGAGTGTGTGTGTGTTTCAGTGTCGTTTGTGTACTTTAAATATAAATTCAATTTAATGGCTCGGTAATTTACACAATATACGATCTTGTATATATAAATTTCATGTAGAATCTCCACCTCTTTCGATTGACAACGAAAACGAAACATCGTAAACCCAAAATGAAGCAACAAAGTTTCCATCTCTTGGAGGGTAGACTGGATGGGTACTGCTACTAGATAATGTGCTCTGTTGGTTGGACACTACTTTCGTGTTTAATTAGCTACGATAATAATATTTATTTAAACTTTAACGCTTTGTCTCGCTATTTTGTATGTTCGGTTAAGCTGCTTGGTAATCACCAAAGTTATTTATTTTGTGTGTGTGTTAAACCATAAAGTGTGTATTATATTAAGGCCATAAGAGCTTGTTGCTGCTGAAAGAATATATGATCGTAAGTTCGTCTAATGGTTTCATTAGGCGTGGCGTGGCACAAGATATTCTATATTTTCCTACAGCAACAAAAATAACAAAACTCATTGGAAATGAAAACAAAATTCTTATTTACTTGCTTGATATTTTTGTGTGTTTGTAATTTATTAATTAAATTAAATAATAATGCACAAATCATATGTTATTTCTGCAATTAATGCTAAGTGTGAACCACAAAAAAAACTAGGTTTTTTTTTCTCCATTGCAAACAATAATTAATTTCCTACAATTTCTTCATTTTCGCGAGACCCCAGTGGCGCTCTATAAATACAAATAATCATCATCAGAATCGTCTTTGAGACTTTGTAGCTTGTTTGCTACAGTGTTGGTACAACAATGGCTTGCGAACACCATCGATAATATACATTTCGGCGAGGAGGGAGGGGTCTTCTCCTCTTGTTCGTGTTACGTACATTTTTAGGGGGTACGACTGTACGAACCCTTGTGAAAATACTCTTGGTTATCGGGCAGGGCAGGCCAATTAATACAATACATGATACCACAATTGCCAATACCAATTTCGTTTGTTCAACGTCAACATTGTTTATCAATTTCTCTCGTTTTTTTGTTTTTTTACTTTTCTTTGCTTGCGCACAGCGTTGATAACAAAAATCAAATAATCAACGCGAAACTTAACAAAACTCAGATTGAAATCATACTAGGACGCTATCGAATACATATAGTACATGTGATTCGCATTTAGAAAAATACAATTCGTTACGTTATATCTTCTCGTTACCTCACACTTTTCGTTTCGTTTTAATTAAATTAATTGGACGTTTAAGTAACTAACCGTTAATAACCATTTACTGCTTTCGATCTTGTCTAACACAAAACTTTCATTCTAACTAAACTTTCAATAAATACAAATACAATACAAACAAATATATAGTTATAGTAGTTAGATGGAGAATAGTTATAGCTTCGTTCTCAAATCGTTCTCAATCTGCAGTACGTTTTTGTGTTGCTGTATTGCTGCAGGGGGCTGATCTCTTTATGTATCTCTCTCTCTCTCTCTCTGAAGGAACTCCAACGAACTTACAACTTAAGCAAAGTATAAACTAAAGCCAAAAGTTTACGCTGCACGCTGATTTTATGTTAGAAGGGATTGGCATTACTGCTCGCTGGATTCCTGCTCGATGGACGTGTACTGAACGAGGATTTGCCGCGTGTGCCGCTCTGCGGTGGCATCGGACGACGCACATGACGCATTTCGCTGTTTGGGTGGGGAGGAAACGAAAGAAAGTTGTTAGTTTTGTGAGTAGATAGAAAGTGAACAAGACAACAATGGTTATTTTTGGTCCCCATTGTTTCAACACTATAAATTTTGATGAGCGCACAGCGGGGTATTCTTGGGATTAGGCGGATTCCAGCAACGGGTTAGCAGGCAGGAAGGCGGCAGACATGCAAAGCCTTTGGGTTGCAATTTGCAAATGCTTACCGAATGCTGGAGTCTCAGGAATTGGGAGGGATTCAAGGGAGAACATAACAGAACTTTATGTGACAGTGACAGATGTGTGTGTGTGTGTGTAAGGGATTGATGGCTGACTTTTAGCGACCCAAATGCACCCACCGATCCATTTCCATCTCCTCCAGACGCTGTGTGAGGGCCAGCTTCTGCTGGACAGCCAGACGCAGCAGCTGATTGAGAGTCTTCTTCTCCTCCTCGGCAGCCTCCAGCTGGCGATTCAGATCATCCACCTGAGTGACATACTCCTCGCAGCGTGCAGCAAACATGGCACGCAAACCTAAGCAAACAAAAACAAAAAAAAAAATGATTAAGTAGGAGAAACACGGCAACTTATTGCTGGATAATTACTGGAGAAGGTAGCTGCATCCTCTTTGAGCAAACGGAGCTCGTTACGCAGCTTGGACATGGTGTCGCTGACAATGATCTTTTCGTTCTCGTACTTGGACTTGAGATTGGTGAGAGCCACCTCGGCGGTCTGTTTGTTTGACTTGAGCACATTGCGCAGGGTTCCGATTTGTTCGCGTTTCACCGACAACAAACTCTTGAGCTTGACTATTTGCTCCTGCAACTCTTCCATTTCCTCGGTGTTGCCCTTTTCCACAGCTGTAATAGATGATAATCCTTATAAACGATAATGCTTTCATACTCAAGAGAGTCCCACTCACCATCTCCACCCTCGGAACGAACTTTGTGTTTGTTCAAATCGATGGTATGCTCCACAGCTGTCTTCAAATGCTTGATCTGGTCGCTGACCGTGTCCACATACTTCTTGATCTCCACCGAATCGGCCAGACCCTGCAGATCCTCAACGATTTGTGGACGAGCAATGAACACATCAGACTTGAACTGCGATTGGATGGCAGTAAGCGAATCGTTCTCAAAGCTACAATGGGAATACAATTACAACGATTACAAATAACTCTATGAAGGAATATTCTATTATACCAAGCTAACCTCATATCATCGCTCTTATGATCCAGTAGGACACGCGTTGGCGTCTCCCCATTGACAGTGCAGACCAGATGATAAAGCTGAGCCAAATCATCGCTGAGGGCCACCAGAGTGCTACGCGCCGAGCCCAGGCTCTGGCCGGCATTCTGGGAGATGTGCGTGAGGGTCTGCACATCGCTCTGCAGATCCAGGGACTTTTGCTCGGTGGCCAGGAGCTTGTTCTTCAGATTGGTCACCTCATTGCGCAACGTGGTGGTGGCATCCGTGTAGTTCAGCCCCTTTTGAAGCTCGGAAATGTCAGTCTTGAGGCCATCGATCTCCTTGGCTGAGAGCGTGAACCAGTTGGCGTACTGCGAGATGATTGCCCGCAGCTGCTGCTGCAGTTCGTCCTTCTGGTCCTGTCCAGCCGTCTGGTCCTTGACATCGATCTGCTTCTTGAGCTGCACCAAAGCATCCACATGGGCGGCCAATAGTGCCAGGCGGGACATGAAGTTCTGCAACTCATTTTGTGACTTGTCCAGACTCGTTTGTGCCTCCCGCAGATTGGCCGTCAGATGGGTTTTCTCGTTCTCCATGCTCTCCAGCTGCTTTTCGAGCTTCTTCAGCTCGTTCAGATGGATTTCGGAGAAGAGATCGCATTTGGTGCCATCGGGAGATTTCAGTTCGGTGCTCAGGTCAGCCTCCAGGCGTTTCAGTGCTAGATTCTCCTCCTCGCCATCCGAATTCTGGCTGGCATTGTCCTCCATATTGTTGCGTATGCTGTAGGCCAGATTGCTGATGTGATACATGGACTCACGATTCAAATGGCCATCCAACTCCTTCTTCAGCGCATACTTTGCTTCGCGTTCCCCCTAATGCAGAATGATATTGAATCAGTATTTATGGATACATTTAATCATTCAAATGCTGCACCTGCAATGCCTCCAGGGCCTCCTCCATTTGCTTTTCGGCAATCTTCTTGAGATTCGCCAGCTCATCGACCTGTTGATTCAGCAGCTCAACCTCTTCGGTGAGACGACGAATCTCATGTTTGGCACCTTCAAATTCCACCTAAAAGAGAAGAACACAAATCATTTTGTTATTTCATCTTCCTATAGCATTCCTATCTATTGCCAGATGGACTCACCTGCGAGCTACGCAGATTGGAGACCTGCTTCTGCAGCGATATGTTCTCCTCCTCCAGCTCCGAGTACTCGCTGAGCATACGCGTCTCCCGAAACTTAAGATCCTTCAACTCGGACTTGAGACGCAGTCGATCCGCCTCGTTGTCGCTCTTGTCCCGACCAAAGTCCGAGTTCTCCTGCAGCATGCGATCGCGCTCGTTCCGCACACGCTCCAGCTCATGGCGCAGCTGTTTCGTGTCGTTCTCCAGATCAAAGATCTGCAGATTGAGCGAGGTTTCCCTGGCCGCGGACTCATTGAGCAGTGCATCCTCCTGCTCGATGCCCGTCTTGTTGGTGACCTTCTGTGAGCTTTGGAACTTTGTGAGGGCCTGAAATGGATAACAACCGAACGGAGGAGAGGGATGAGCGAGGTGTCAGATGGGGCGGCGTAAAGATGGCACAGCACAGTAGTAGTAATCATAAAAGTTTCCTTCCAGCAGCCCCAGCCATTGGATTTTTATTGCAGTAATTTGCATGTGTAAGTTATGGCGGGGCATGATGGGTGTTCGAAAGGGTGTGGTTCGCTTGGGTTGCTTCGACGAGGGGCGTTTACCACTAGGGACCTTTGCTGTGGCTCACTGCCTTTCACTTGGTTTCATTTTTCATTAAATTCCGTAGCACCAATACGCTTTAATCTCTTGGGTATATAAGCATTGGGAGGGAGCTGGTGAAACGTTTGCTTTTGATTTAGACCAATAGAAAAGTGGATACTCATAGTTGGTAAATGTTAAAATATTTCTACTCCAACGCACTATAATCCCATCTATCTCTACTTCCCTAAAGGATGAGTACATTCGCATTTTCTGATTGAAAAATATTTCCTTAATCATGTTCGTGTATTATTTTTCTCCCTCTGCAGTGCACTGCTATCTCCCTGATGCAGATGTATAAGCTAGCTGCTCGCTGGGATTCCCGGGACGCTGTCGTTCGCATTTATTGAATTTTCGTTAATTGCGTGCCTGGGCAGTGGCAGAGCCAGTAGTGTCGGTAAGCGCATTAAAGACGCTCGGAAGCACATAAAGGTTAATGGGGGGCACACCCAGTACCCAGGACGACGAGAGCCATGGCCGTCTGTTTGGCCAACAAGGTAAATATGTACGAATATACGAGGAGTATACATAATGTGTATGGGGGCCAGGCCAAGCCCTTAACTGGCCGCTGGAGACGCAGCTGACTGTTGGCATGCGGCATGTCCATATGGTCAGGGAGTGGATGGACGCCGGGTGGATGGGGTTGGGTGTGGTCTGCTCCCACCGTATTTGGGGGGTGTATAAACCTTATGGCGGCTTTAATTGAAATCTCAAACCCCGTCTGCCTGTCTGCCAGTTTTCTATGGGCCCATTTCGAGTACGTGCTTCACAAAGTTTCATCATCAAAACGCGGCCAGAAATCATGAGTGGGAGTTCTACAGACCGAGCTCAAAGCTAGAGAGAAGCCAGAATGTTTGAACCACAGAGTACCAACCACATTGCCCCACGAGGAGAGACCACGAAAAGGAAAGGAAAAGCGAGAATAGAGGAAACTGCATTAAGGACCAGTGAAAAGTTTCATTTGGGCCTTTCTTCTGGGTTCTCTCTGTCTTCCGTTTTAAATGCTGTGTAATTAGCAGGCGGCAGAGGCAACCAAATGACGCCAGTCGTGTCTACCCTTAACCCGTTGATAAGCCGGGTCTCGTTGGCCCACTCCTTTCATTTCCCTTAGTTTTTACTGTGGCCGTATAATTATCGTTGACGGCTCTGGGGCGACGTCAACCAACGCTTTTCCTCTTGTTGTTTCTGCAATCTCAATTTGACAATCGCACACACCCACAATCACTCGCCTCGCGGCCCTCTCTAGCCGCTCGGGCGGCGGGCTGTTTTAAGCCAAGTGCATTTCGTTAATTAGTGTAATACGAAGCGGAAGGAAGAGGGGTTATGGGGGTACAGAGGGCTGCATAGGCGGCCAACCTAAAAGAGAAAGCAAACAAAAGGCCAAGGCAAGAGTCGGATGGAATTTCAGCTGCCTAAAAGCTGTCGCACGTTCGTTCATGCAACCGAATGGCAAGGCGCCTCTTTAGTTAAGAGGGGAAAGAAAGAGAGATGGCTAATAGGGAAAGAGCTGGGAGAATGTAGGGTGGGGCAAGTGTGAGATAATCAACAAACAAAGAATCTGAAATGAGGGCGGATTTTAAAAGCATTTCTTTCAAATTTAACAAAGTGCATTATCCATACAGTAGAGATCCCTATACATATTCTTCGAGACAGCTTCTATGGTGTCAGATAATAAAGATCACATAACATTTCCATAGGTGGAATCATTTCTACGAGTAATGATTTGTTAATTCTTAACGCTAGTTGGTTGTTCTACATCAAACTTACACCCAAACAGGAATAGCCATCCGTAGTGAAAGATGGGAAATATGTACATCGGCTAATTGAGATCCTTACATTCTGATTCTCATTCGTATTACATTTATGAACCTAAACAAAGGCCAGCAACGCATCGATCATAAAGGAAAGGGAAGGTGAGTTCCTTTCGTTTTATTCTGGCTCAGATTGTATAACTTGTATATAATCTAATAGAAACATTCACACTCTTATGCAAACTTTGTTTCTATTCAGACATTTTTCAGAGCAAGTTACGTGTTCTATAAGTCAACCTTTCATGTAATCAACATTGACATCTCAGAGATAAGGAAAGCATCACAAGGCAAAATATTGTAGGAATACATTAGCAAAAAATCGAATTTGAAAGATTGTAAAATGGAATTTACCAACGATCTTCTTTGTATTTGGGATCCCAATTCTACAATATGCTTACAATCGAGTTTTCGATACTTCTGGAGACTAATCGAACGCTATATCCATTTATTTTAAATGCTCAAGACTTTCCTGCCTTTATTTTGGGTAAAAATAATTCCATTCTATATTTTAAAGCATATTTCTCTTCAATTTCAGTTTAAATTTCAGAAACATTGCAATTACACTCTATAAATAGAATATCATATCCTTTAATATCTACAATATTCCCACAAATACCGCACATATTTCTCACAGTGCACCCTCTCCAGCCATGTGAAGTGACGCCATAGACCGGGCAACAGGCCACAAACAAATGACGGCATAAACTTTATGCAAATTAGAAAAGATTTTTAATTAAGTCGAGCAAATATTAACACAGTTCAGAAGAGGCCAAACAGAGGAGGCACACCAGAAGAGGCACTCCACATAGTATGGCGCCAGACCAGACACCGGGTCCGTGTCCGGGCCTATGCCCCCATCCTCGTGTCTAATAGAACATTTCACAATGTATCTGCGGTTGGATTAGACGCAGCGATATCCCGTTCAAATGAACCGAGAGTGGAGAGGCAGGAGGCTGTGGCAGCAACAGCTGTTGCCGTCATCTCTGTCTCTGTCCCTCTCTATCCCCATCTGGATGAAATGATGTTGCAATGTTTGGTTTCCCACTGAAACAGCCACAGCTCCTCCTGGCCGAACAGGCACTAAAAATAGACCAGATTGCCCACATTATGACGCCGATGAGCAGAATTTTGGAGCGCAATGTGGCTGCGCACTTGGGTGGGAACAGCAGGGTACGGTCCGTACCGGCAATGGGCGACCGTAACAATTTTCCACCTCTTCCTCATTTTCCTGCAGTGCTACGGATACAGAAGACTGGGTGGGGTGAGGTCTGCTATGGGTGGTTATGCTCCCCAATGTTGATAAAGTATGCCATGAATGACTGAACAGATTGTATATATTGCATATTCCATGGGGGCGACACCACGCCCATCTCGTGAACCGACGACTGAGACGGCAACGGCCGCTTCACTCTCATGGAACGCAGCGGAGTAAATTTAAATCTGGTAACAGCCTACGAATGCAACACAAATAACAATCAACAATAAACGGTTTTGTGCACAGGCAAAAGTAGGGGTACCGTGTCGTAACGTTATTGTCGAGACACACGTATAAAAAGATATATAAAGATATCTCGTAAATGTTGCTTCAAGAATTGCACAAATTAAATCCATATATTCCATCTATCTAAAAAAGGTATTCAAATGATCTTCCATCTAGCTGCCAGCTATCTTTCATTTAATCTTTAATCTTCAAATAGTTTTCCATGATTCTTCAATCTATCTTCAAACTATCTTCAATCTACATTTCTTCACATGATCTTCCATCTATCTTCAAATGATCTTCCATCTATTTTCAAAATGATCTTCCATCCATCTTCAAATAATCTTCCAACTATCTTTAAACTATCTTCCATCCATCTTCTATTTATTTCAATCTTATTTCAATATCTATAAACATACATATGTATCTTCCACTTTCCATTTTATTTTACCATGAATCCTCAAAGATTTACAAAATTCTTCAAATAAGATTCGGAAACTATTTCCTAGCTAAGCTTTTTTTCCTCAGTGTACTGTTTGTTATGGTCTCTGGCATAATCTCTAGCCCACACACACAAAGTGAGAGAGAGAGAGATCCCCAAACACTCTGGATGGAGAGAGAGAGCGAGAGTGGATGGACGCACATTTGTGGCCATGTCAATGCACGGGCATGACACTCTCTGAATTTGAAATGTCGCCAAACAGAAGAAAAAAGAAAAGCCACAAAACAAAAAATAAATAAAACGACAAATGAAAACGGCGACCAGAGAAGCGAGAAAACTGCAAGAGAAAATAATGTGTGTGTGTGTGTGTGGAAATTTGTTAGCATGGAAACTGTGGCACAAAAGAACTCAAATTACGCCCTCAACGAAATGGGAATCCGTGAGATTTGCCAGCTGCGGGGCAAGCGGAATGTAGCATACCCTCTAAAGTGGCAGGATATGAAGGGAGTAATCCTGTTGGCCTGAAGCATACCTGGGGGTGTCCTAACATATCCATACAAGTGGAATTTTAAATTATATTTTTAAATTGAATATTCTACGAGTCTTAACGAAATTTTAGAAAAGAAAATAAAGCTCAAGTTAAAGCTGAAGATGTGAAATTTTTCATTTTTCACGGATACAAGAACACTTAAACTTTAAAAAAGAGAACTGCAAAACATTTCCTCAACCTAAACAAGCCCCAAGAAAACAGTGAGCTCTCAAGCAAAAATGCAGGAAATGTGAAATAGAACACAGCGTGGGGCATCCTACCACAAATCCTTGAAGGAGCGGAACCACATAAAACGAAATAAAAATAACTATTCCGAGTGCAGCAGCAGCGGCATCAGCATCCTCTTCCTCATGCTTCTTCTGCTACTGTAATATCTATTCTGGCAATGTGTGTTGCATAATATGCAGCGAATACTGGAATCCTCGCCCCCATTTAACAGCCAATAGTCATTCCGCGTTGCATCCATCTGGTTGCACATTGGCACACTGTTTCGAAAGCGATGTGGAGATGATTGCCATGCAAATGTCATCTGGCAGGCATCCAGCAACGGGATGGCGAAACGACTACACTCGAGGTCAAATTAGGAGACGGAACCCTAAAGGGGATGCGCCAAAAAGTTTACGCAAATAAATGGCACAGTCATTATGCAGGACAAACCAATCTGGGGTCCACACCAACACAGCCACTCACCCAAAACCCCATTCAAGATTCAGAGCCATCTTACTTGCACAGTCACCACCAGGAGACAGGACTATGTATCCATCGGCTAGACCCCACCAGGAGACAGAATTCCATCTCTCAAACGAGCCCCATCCTGTGCGACATCTCTCGCCCAGATCCCCTCCAGGACTTGCGACTACAAAAGTTCAATTGTCACAACAGTTGTCCTGTGTGCGCCCCAGCATCCTTGCTGAGATTTTGCTCATCATCGTCACAAGTTTTGTGTACTTTACATTTTCATTGCTTGCAATTCATTGCAACGGCCTCTGGGGAAATGGAAGGTAGGGGAGCTGTCTGGCTGTTGGGGCTTGGCGGGAAATACAACACTTTTTTCCTACTCATTTCCTTTTGCCGCTGCGACTCCTGCCACTGCCACTACCACTGATGCAAATGCAGCTGCCTGACTGCGACGGAAACATGTTTTGTCAGTGCTCAAGCGCCACATTTAACCCCTTGCAACCCACCATGCCCGCCAGCCTCCTTTTGTGTGGCATCCACTTGCAGTTACGGCTCTTCCTCTTATTGTTGTTGCTGCTGCCAGTTTGATTGCCGTAGAATTGCAATTTGCGCCAAAAGAACAGAACATCAGTGTCAAATCATTATAATTCTCTATTTTTTTTCTTCTCCTTTTTCAGCTCTGTCTGCTCTTAATCCTGCTCCTGCTGCTGCTGGTCCGGATCCTGTTCGTACTCCTGTTTCTCATTTTGTGGCTTTCATGTTGCTGTTGCATTTCTAATTGTAATTGTCTGCCCAGGATTTGGCTTGGTTGAGCATTTGGCAAGGATTCAGACTGCCATAAATTAATGAAGCTTAAGCTTAAGGTTATTCAAGCACCATTGCTGAGGGGATTATATTTATGGGACTGATTTGGATTTGATTTCGAAAATGTTTATATGGAAACAGAGCCATTAATTAGGATACCAATTTAAAGTCACTAATTGGACTTAAATTCGTGAATTTTTTCAAGTTTTCTTCAACTTTTTGGAAGACACATCAAAGGAAATATGGTGGTCCTTGCTCTTAACTGCTCGCAATGTTTCTATAAAATATGCTAAGTGCCCGACATTATGTGCAAATTATTTTCTCTATCAGCTAACGTACAAATTCCATTTGGAAAATTCACTTAAATTCTACTATTTTAACCTTTTTGTTAGTTTTTCAACATTCCACACAACTTTGCTTTAGGAAATTCCACACGAAACCACGACAAATAATGGCATTAATTATTAAATTTGTATTAAAAACTTTTCGGTTTCGACCAGGGCCCAAAAAGTAGCAAAGTTGACACAGCAGGCCCCGCGACAGGAACAGAACCCACAGCACTACGGCGGAATGTCCTTCGTGTGGGCCATAAATTATGGCCATCACACACACACACACACACACACACACACACGAACCGGACAGAACAGCGCCCGGACAGCACCAAACAGGACAGGAAATTCATGTACGAGGTGGATGGGAGGAGGGACTGCGTCCATGGTTCGCTTTATGGCCCTTGTTTCGGAGCCCATTTTAATTGCCGCAGTTACAAACGTCCGAACAACATCGTGTGTATCGCCCTGCCCCCTCTTGTTGCACTAACTCTGATTCCCTATGAACTGAATAAATTGCCAAATGGGCAACTGGCTCTGTGGCTGACAGGTTCTCCTGGCCAAATATTTGTTCTATGGCTGAAGTTGTTGCCAATTTGCAGGAATCCCGAGACCTAATCGAAACTCATTGCATTAAAACTCATTCAATGGGAAAATTTTTACCTCCGGGCCAAGTCTCATGGTAATTTTTCGATTATATGTATTAATTTTAGCAAGCTAATTTCACGCCCCGGGCACAGGTCTCTGGAGTCACAGTAGGGCGGAAACTTTCCATTCCGTGTCGTATCGTACCATTCCCCTCAGATTTGTGTCATTTCACGGTGAGGTCGCCCACGGCTGATATCTTGATTACAAGTGGAAATATGTTCCCCCCTTCTCATGCGCCACAGCCCCAGCCCCTGAGTTGCAGTTAGTGAAAAATGCCCGGAGTGACGTTGTCGTCGACGTTGCGAAAATTACTATACTCTTTCGGGATATTTTTGTGCTCATGAGATGTTTGTAACGCATAGAACGAAACAACATATTCCATTCCCACTAGAATCAACTCATTAGACGACATTTTATTTTCATATAACATTACCCATAGCCATAGTCTTCTCAGTCTACTAGAAAAAACCACTAGATAATATCAGTAAAAGACTACAAAATACCATAAGTATACTAGATATAAATATGAACCGTACCAGAAAATACTAGATAAATACCAGCAAAATACTACATATATAGAAAATATATATTTTCAAACTGATTTTTTAACTTCACGTAGATGAAAAAGGTAACTTTTACTGCTCGTCGAAAACGATAGGGTATGTTTAAGTCGTTGCGTATCTATTTGGCGTTACGTTTTTTAATTTTAAGCATCCATTAAAATGTGTGAGTGGGAGAGAGTGTGAATGTGTTTGTACGAGTATAACTGTGTGGGTAAGAGGAAAAGAGGCAGGCATTCATGGGGGTTTCCTCTCGCACTCGTTTTTTTGTGTTCTCGGAAAAGTTCAGTTGAGTTCAAATCCAACAAGCTGGAAACTATCAAGCGGGGCACAAGTACAAACTACAATTAATTGGCAGGCTTTTTATTATTTTCATGAATATGCAGGTGTTAACGTCCCCTGGGGGAGTGTTTACCCCAGATCTTTGAACTTTGCATAACCCTGCAGTTATGACATAATTAAGGCCAAAAAACAGTTTGTGGGTGAATATTATGCATATTTTATTAAAATTTAATTTAATAATTTTACGGAGCGACAACACATATTTTCATGAATATGTAATATTAATACAAAATTGATCATTCCTGAACGGTTTCATAATAAATATATTAATGGAAATTAAAAAAAAAAATATTCTCAACTATGTACACACAATTTGCACGTTTTACTTTGAGTTCTTATTTTACATACCGAAATTAAATATTTTTCCGTTCAATTGAAAGCAAATTAAAAATTATCGCATAACTTGCATAATTAGACAGACATTTTTTATCTCTCCCCTGCTAGTCATAACCGTAGAAATATCGTTTGCTTTAGCAACCGCTTTAATTATCAACAAAACAAAGAGAAAAGTAGAGTCAGCAATGGCAAACAAAAAAAATAGGAGGCAGAATGATTATAGTTCCCCCATTTGATTTTTGCAGACAAAGGGACAAAACTTTGCCTGTCGTCTGGCTATGCCCGGTTCCTGTCTTTTCCATCCAACCGCCTAGGCACCCCAAACGGTAGAAATTCCAGCGGAAATGCCAAGCGGCAGCGACGACTAATTGGCAGAGAGTTTGCTTAAACTGATGGGCATGAGCGGGACAAAGAGAGAGAATATGGCGCTAAACGTAGGTGCAAAATGAAATTGCAAAAATAGATTGACCGTGCAAAAACAAGAGAACTAAAACAATGGAAGTAATATTGACAGCTGTTTTTGATTTTTGTTTTCTTTAACGTTTACAGCTATTTACAGGTGTTTTTTCTTGCGTATTAAGTATTTGCGATATTTAGCCATTTTAACACACAAATATATTTAAAATTTTTAGTTGTATCAGTTACGTTACAGTACAAGCTAATCAGCTGTTCATGAAATTAAATTTTCAGAACATGGATACGAATCAAAATCCAAACAAAACCACTTTCAGGAAGACCCCTTATGCCTGCACCAATTAACCTTGTTCAGGAGAGAGAGAGAGAGACAAAGCGAGAGTTAGAATGCGTGAGAGAGAATGCACTGAATCGGTTAAAAGTACCGCAAGCCCAGTTTAGAAAAGCAGCACGTGACCATATGGTCATGGACAGTGGACTCAGTTCGATCAGCGATTATTTCAGGTAGACCTGGCAGACCAGACAAAAGAGAGTAATGCAAAAGACAAAAGCCAGAGAGAGAGAGAAAAGAGAGAGACTGGCCAACAGGTGAGCGAGTTAATTTGCCAGCAAGACAAATTGAAGTCGATTGTGAAAACGCTTGTGCTCTATGTCTGTGTGCGTGCTAAATAGTTGGGTGAGCAAGATAGCAGATAAGTGGCGAATACTTGGAAACAGATCAGAATGGTGATTACAGTGGACCCTGGCTAAAGGAGATTCCGGTGTATTGCGTAACGAAGGTTTCAAGAGCACATACGGAAGTCTGATAAGGGCTTCACCGGAAGGAGATCCGCAATGTACTTGCATATAACAGATTACAGATTAATCCCATCCTTTAATGAGATATTTACAGATATTTGAACTGCCTGTTGTACACCTCAACGATGTCCCACTGTATATTCCCCCCTTTCCCGACCACCGCTTACCTCTTGCGTGATGTCCAGCTCGTGCCGGGTGTTGTCGTAGAGCGTTTCCAGCTCCTCGCATTTCTGCTCCAGCGCCGACTTCTCCTCCAGCAGGGATAAGCCATATTGCGCGGACTGGGCGCTGGCGGAGGAAACCTGGTCAAGTTCCCGGGTCAGACGCTCCACTTCCATGCGCAGCTCCTCAAGGGATTGGCTGCCCTCCGTTTGGCTGGGACTGGACATGGCTGGTGGAGAAGAGGGTGCTGCTTATGGAGAGGGGAGTGTGGCTGGATCGGACGGTAAAGGCAGCCCGTAGGCGTGGCAGCGGCTCCGCCTGTCTCTCTCCTGTTGCTTGGGCGGAATCGTAGATTTCTTGTTCTCCCTCTGTTTTTGTTTTTGGAGGGAAATCAATAAAAGTTTTTCGTCTCTTTTTGTTTATGCCGGACGTGGAGCGCGCACTCACACACATTCAAAATGTGGGGAGGCGTTCATAACTCCACACACACACACACACACACTGTGATGTTCTCAGCTCTGCGCTGCGCTGGTGTGTGCGTGTGCGTTTTACCTTTTCTCTTTTGTGCTGCTCTTCAGTGAAGTGTAATGAAAATTGGAATTTCTGTTCAATTAAATTCTTTTTCACAAGCCAAAATGTGCGTTTGTTTTTGCACTTGTCGCACTTTGAACAACAAAATTATATTCCAGGCGCGTGTTGCACACTCGCCCACACCCACACAGCAGCAGTAGGCAGCGCAGCAGTGCAGGAAGTTGTTTCAATTAACAAAAAACGGCAGAGCAGAACACAGTTTTGTCGTCAACATGACATCACACGATTTCCACTTTCATTTTGATACGAATTTGTGCCCATACTTTTATTGTCGCCTGCACTGGCGCTCCGTTCGCGTTTTTCGTTGGACAAGTTTCGATGGAGACGGAACTAAACTGATATCATTTATCGTTATCGTTGAAGTGGAACTTAATATTACTAGCTAGTTGGGCCTCTCAGCCCTAAAAAAATAATTTTATCCGATAGAGACATCAATTTTCTACAAGATTGGCAAGTTTACAGAAGTCCTTTTTATTGGATTGTTTATATATTAAGGTTCAAACAAAAACAACATAAAACGAATGTGACGTCGTTTTGTGGCGCTGCCAGACTCGTGCAATTCGTAGTTGCTGCGGGCTGCCATACCATAATATTTTGTGACATGATATTCCTCGATTTTGATATTCCGTTTAATATTACTAGCTAGTTGGCCCCCTCAGCCATAAACCAATAATTTTATCAAATTCCTTAATTTTGTTAAGGATTGGCTAGTTTTCAGAACTATTTTTAATGGGATTGCTTAGATAATAGGGTTCAAACAAAAACGGCCAAAGCAATGTAACGTCATTGTTGCTGGTCAACCTAGTTTCTTCTATGCGTATGGACTTTTGTATACCTTATTTCCTTTAATTGATGTTAAATTTGTTGTTTCAGGCTGCTTTAAAACATTAATATTGCATTTTCGTTAGATTAAGTAATTTTTTACCTATCTATGCAAATGTTTTGTGTTTTATATATACATTTATCCCGGTTCTGATACCTATTATTGGTACCCATGAGCTACAAAATTTCGTTGATGTGTTTTAGTAGTTTCTGCATTAATTGGATCCTGAAATTACAAACAATATCTCAAGTCCATAATATCCATTTTCCCAAGGTATGCAGATTGTTGCTCATTCCGTGCCAAAGTTGCACAACAATGCTGCTACTTAATTTCCACATGCTGCTGAATTTTTTCCTATACAAATCAAATGTATCTTACGGGAACGTCGCAACCATGAATCTACGTTACCGTAAGATACATGCTGCCACACCACGAAAATGAGGGGAAAGTCACCACGAAAACGCTCTCTTCACCTCGGAAAAGAGAGAAACTTTTGAAAAACCACCACGAATTGAGAGCGAAAAATGTCAGTATTTGGCGGTAATTTTCAAAAGTATATTAATATATGGAAAAATAAATATTTCACTTCATTTGTTTTGTCGAGTGTGACTGGAACCTCAGAAACCGAGAAAAAAAAATAGGTTATCCCCGCTCTATTTAATCAGGTTAGTAACCAGTAAATATCAACGAAAAAATAATTAATAATTATTTGAGCCCGATACTATCACGATAGTATCGATTTTTTTTTTCAAAATATTCAAAACTCTCGATGGCTTAACTATCAATCGTTTGACAGCTCTAAGGGCAATAATAGAAGGCATAATTTTCAAGCAAAATCCAAAAACAAAAAACTTTTACTGCAATCACGTGCGACTTGGCTAAAACTAAAAGTTGTTTTTTATTTTCGTTGCCGGAAAGGTAAAAAAAAGGTATGGACAACACTCAAAACGGCCCATAAGACCAAACGCATGCTATGTAATATCCAACCTTTTTCCCAACATACCATGAAGTTTATAAAAATGTCCCAATCTGTATGGTAAGGTGAGGCTCGTACGAGACTTGTAATTTCCCTTGGCTGTTTTTGCCTGCCATCCATACCTTTCCATGACAACCCAAAAAATACCCCACAAATATACCTTCGCATTTAAAAATATTACGTACATATACCAATGAAAAGCAAATTTATTTTATTATTAAAGTGTGTATTCAAAAGTTTTTTGCGTTACGATATGTTGGTATTTACATGAACTCTCCTTCAACTGGAGAAGTGCGCATGGCAACTCTGTGCAACAGATTCCCATTTTCTGCAATTTGGTAACGCTCATATATAGCATATTGACCTGCGCTTATGAATTATAAGAAATTCATAATTCGTTCCATTCTATATTTACCCTTTTAAGCAAGTCCAGACCGAGCCTCTGATCTAGCTTTTATAGTATCCGCAGTCATTTCGCATAAATTATTAATCCCAAACAAATCTATTTCATTTTCAGGCATACCCTTATTCTGAAACATCCCTTCGATTTATTCCGATAACAATAACATTACAACATATGTTTGCGGCGCCTAACAGCATATTTTTCTTCTACATTTTTCTCAAAACAAAACAATCCGAGCAAGAAACATAAGAAATTCAGAAAATCCGCACAATTTGGTTGGTTGTTATTTTTGTATCGACTAAATTCCATCAATTAATGGTGCGTTCCTGTATTCCGTTTATTAAATATTCATTTACCTGCAGGAAAATGGAGGAACTATGCAGAGTTTGCATGGGAACGTCTGAAGCCTTCACAAACATTTTCGATGTGACAGAAAAGTGGGACACTTCGATTGGTGACATGATTGCCCAGTGTACCGGGTACGTGGTTAGGCGAGGTGACTCACTACCAGAAATCATATGTCCGCCTTGCCTTGAGGATGCTGTGAATGCATTCAATCTTATAAAAACCTGTGAGCAGAGCCATCAACTATATTTCACCCAGATGGAAGAGGATGAAGAAGAAGAGCTGTGTGATGATCCGAAAGACAAGGACTGGAAGCCGCCACCTAACGAAAGTGAGCTATCGCAACAAATTGAAACCGATGCTAAAATACATCGAAATAATACTGATAAGACGGATAATCCAAAACGACCCCACAAATGCTCCCACTGCTCGAAATCCTATCCACGAAAATGCGATCTCAGATTACACTTCCGTAACCACACTGGTGAACGACCCTACATATGCTCCGTATGTTCGAAAACTTTCGCACAAAAATCCAATCTTGAAAAACACATCCGTACGCACTCGAGTGACAAACCATTCAAATGCCCCGACTGCCCAAAATCCTTTCAACTAAAAACCTATCTCATGGGACACATGCTTACCCACAGAGGGGATCGACCCTGTCTATGTTCGTACTGCGGAAAGTCTTTTTCGTATAATTACGAGCTCGAAAAACACATTCGTACTCACACGGGAGAGCGTCCGTTTAAGTGTATTCACTGCCCCAAGGACTTTGTTCAGCTCAAATCTCTCAATTCTCATATGCGTATGCACACGACGGAACGAGAACAATCTTACCAGTGTCCTCACTGTTCCAAAGTTTTTAAAAATCAAACCAGCCTAAGAACTCACATTCGAATGCATACGGATGAAAAACCGTTCACATGTAGCGAATGCTCAAAGTCCTTCCTATACAAATCCCATCTTAATGCACACATGCGTATTCACACAGGGGTTCGACCCCATAAATGCTCTCACTGCTCGATGTCATTTCTACAAAACTCCCATCTCCAAGTACACAGTCGTATCCACACGGGAGAAAACCCCTACAAATGTCCACACTGCTCCAGGTTATTTAAATACAATAACAGAAGCTACAAACAACATATCCTTAATCACACAAGCAACAATGACTTGACGAGCGATGAGCGACCGTACAAGTGCTTGCACTGCTCCAAGTCCTTTTCCCTAGCTGGAACTCTTGGGGTTCACCTCCGTACACATATCACCGAACGAGCCTACAAATGCTCCGAGTGCTCAAAGTCGTTCAAACAAAAATACGAACTCAAAATACACATCCGTACGCACACTGGAGAGCGACCATATCAGTGCAGTCAATGTTCGAAATCGTTTACACAAAAATCTGGCCTCAGTGTGCACATCCGTACGCACACTGGAGAATCTCCATACGAGTGTTCTTACTGCGAAAAGTCCTTTAAAAAAAAAAGCCACCTGCAAATACATACCCGTACTCACACAGGAGATCGACCCTACTCGTGCTCTCACTGCTTGAAGTCATTCAATCAAAAGCCCCATCTCGCCAAACATGTCCTTACTCACACTGAGGGAAAACTCCACACATGTTCTTACTGCCCAAGAACCTTTAAGAAGAACTCTCATCTTCAAAGACACACCCGAACTCACAATAAACGGCCCTAAAGTGTTACAGATGGAAAAATTAAATTTTTGAGATAAAATATACACGCCACATAAAGAATGTCCCTTGCGAGTCCAGACGACCTCTAAAAAAGAAAATGAAGCAGTTGAAGATACTGATAACTGATACTGATCATATAAAGAGGATAGAACGCAGAACGATTTTTGGCATGTTTGCTACTCGATAATTAATTTAACTTTAGTTATTCCTGGAAAGTCCCAAAAATGTATTGTATTATTCAATTTAAATATAAATTAAATCATTAAAATTAATCGAAATGGTTTCATTTGAACAGGACGATATCGCGCTGTAGTCTCCCACGCTTATCTCTGAAAAATGGGCCATCAGTGAGGGCTCGCATAGAATTATAAAATAGCCGGATTTATATACATACATATGTACATACTATGTCCCAAATGATACAGGGCGATGGTACTTAACGCTGGCCAGAATATTCAGCTTATGTTCTGTGATGCTCACAACAGACCTTTCCCTCGTCAATATTTGGTTGCAGCGTGTTTCTGATCAACTCTTGCATGGCATACTTTTTTTGACGGGGTATGACATTACGTAAACATCTATCTACTTACATATGGTCCGCCGGATGCTGATTAGCGCATACGTGTGTATCCAGATAAATTATATATATGTAGATGCGAAAATCCAAGCAATATTATTGCCTGAACTCTTCGGGAGAATATCCGTGTGCATACCGGTAAGCGACCCTACTAATGCAGCCACTGCTCCAGATCTTTCTCCCAACGCACACATCTCAGGGATCACATCCGTACACATACCGGCAAAAGACCTTACCAATGTTCCCACTGCTTAAAGTCGTGTATAAAGAATTACGAACTCAAATTACACATCCGTACGCACACAGGTGAACGATCATTCCTATCTTCCCAATGTGGAAAATCCTTTTCGAAAAATTTCAATCTTAAAGTATAAAATACAAATGTAGTCACTACTCTAAGGGCTTTCGTCCGATCCGACTATTCCGCTCCCCAGTGTCCTCACTGTTCCAAGTTCCTTAAAGAATTTTTGCAATTTGCATCTGGCATGCTCAGATTACACAAAGGATACCTTTGGGCTCACGAGTGAATTAATGCTTTAATTCAGGGGATTACAACGTTAATTTAATTTTAGTATTCGCAGACGAAGCTAAGGAATTGAGTTCTGCAGAAGCTCCAGAATGCAGACACTAAGGATGAACCGTCACAAGCTCGGGCTGAAGACATTTACATAGAAATATGTATAAAAAAAAATATTTGTTATACAGAATAGTTTAAATACATAGAATAAATTATGATAATAAATTTAAAATTGCATTCTTTAATTTTGTGTTGATGTAAAATCGATTATGTATTCTATTTAAAGCTAAGTCAGTAGCTGTAACGACTCCGATTTCAGTTTAGTTACTTGTTGAACAGCTGTTTTTGTATGGCACTCGTATTTTAAGCAGAGGGAATAATTTCTTTTGTAGCTAATTTATATTACAGTACAATCCAATCACAGAATTTATTACTTCAAAACAAACGTAATTCATTTTCAGGCATACCCATGCGCTGAAACATCCTATACGAATTATTCCGATAACATAGCATAAGTTTTATCCGCATACAGAGTCAGTATTACGGCTGCCAAATATTTAACAAATATCATATCGATGATCTATTATTTTTTAACATATCAGAGTGATATGATATATATCGCTTAAAATATTGATATATCGATATTTTAAATATATTTTGGATAGCCAGCCCTAGTCGCAATTCAGCAAAGAATTATTAAAAAAGAAGAAAGTCCGCATACTTTCGTACGTTTTCGTTATTGTGCGTCGATTCCGTGTATTTAAGTTCTTTTTATTTACAGGAAAATGGAGGACATAATGTGCGAAATTTGCCTAAAAGGTTTTTTAGACAAAGACGAACTTCAACTTCACATCCGTAAGCACACTGAAAAGAGGCCGTATAATTGCTCGCAGTGCTCGAAATCCTTTCCACGACAATGCGATTTAAGATTACACTTCCGTAACCACACTGGTGAACGACCCTTCATATGCTCCGTATGTTCGAAAAGTTTCGCACAAAAATCCAATCTAGAAAAACACATCCGTACGCACTCGAGTGACAAACCATTCAAATGCCCCGACTGCCCAAAATCCTTTCAACTAAAAACCTATCTCATGGGACACATGCTTACCCACAGAGGGGATCGACCCTGCCTATGTTCGTACTGCGGAAAGTCTTTTTCGTATAATCACGAGCTCGAAAAACACATTCGTACTCACACGGGAGAGCGTCCGTTTAAGTGTATTCACTGCCCCAAGGACTTTGTTAACACCAAAGCTCTCACAGCTCATATGCGGAAGCACACGAATGATCACGAAACACCTTACCAGTGTCCTCAGTGTTCCAAAGTTTTCAAAATGCAAAGCAGCCTTAAAACTCACATTCTAATGCATACGGATGAACGACCTTACAAATGCAGCGACTGCTCAAAGTCCTTCGTACAAAAATCCCATCTTAATGTACACTTCCGAACTCACACGGGGGATCGACCCTACAAATGCTCTCACTGCTCGATGTCATTTCTACAAAACTCCCATCTCCAAGTACACAGTCGTATCCACACGGGAGAAAACCCCTATAAATGTCCACACTGCTCCAGGTTATTTAAATACAATAACAGAAGCTACAAACAACATATCCTTAAACACACAAGCAACAATGACTTGACGAGCGACGAGCGACCGTACAAGTGCTTGCACTGCTCCAAGTCATTTAAATCCAATAACAAAAGCTACAAAAAACACATCCTTAGTCACACAAGCAATGACTTGTGTGCCAGTGGAGTACCCGACGAGATAACACCGCTCCTAGAAACTAAACTGGAACCTCTGTAAAGATTTCGATGATAAGATAAAGGATACGTTCGGAATGCGAGTGCATTATTGCAACTATTAAAAGGGGATAATTTAGGTATTCGCAGACGGAACTACATTATGAACCATTCGGACACTCACGAAAGATTCGCAACAATTTCGAGCTGAAGACATAATACATTGAATGTAATTTAGTGATAAAAAAGTAGATTTATTATTCAGAACAGTCTCGATATTAACAATAAAAACATATACAGGCAGACTCCCGTTTTCGCTTACTTTGGCGTTTTACTTTTTCAGCCAAAAGTCATACCTTTCATTTCAAGGCGCTCTGACATTCGCAGAAGTGTGGTTTATTTCATCCTGTACTGTTAGGCGCAAAACTTATTTCTATTATTCATACGCGTTAGTGCCAGCTTATACAAAAAGCCCCTTGTTATGGTTAACAGGGATTTATCGATAGCCAGATCGGGCTGCCACAGCTGTAAAGATGAATTCACTTTTTGTTTTTGCCCAGAAAAATTTTTTCAGATGAAATCTCGAGGTTGGTTTATATGAAAATTATTTATAAAAAGTGCACAAGCTGAATTGAACTGGTAATGGTTTCAAATCCATGTCAATGCATCAAACAGCCATCTATTTTTTGTTTATTTTTCAATTAAGATTAGTTTTGTTGTATATAAAGCCGTTTACTTTTCATTTTGGTGAGGAATTTGCAATTGTTTTGAAAACGGAAAAATGTTGCGGTTTCCGAATGCGGGAGTGCTTAACTTTCCGTTTTCAAAAGTATATTTTATTGATAGTGACAACCGGAGCCTGCCTGAAATCGCTTAAAAAAAAGCAAACAAATTTATTGAAAGTACCGAAAATGTATTAATTATTATTATTTAATTAATTCTAATTCATTATATCACAAATAATCAGAAATTAGTTTAAATTGTACAGGATACTGTTGTTATCAAGCGTTACACTTAGTCTATGTACCATTATTTAAATCTGTCCTACTAGAAAGTGGCTTCGAGATTGGTTTGGAGTGACCCCATTTGTGTCAAATGATATAGCCAGCAGGTTATCGACATGCACAAGATGGCTCAGGAAGCTCAAGATCCGTGACACCTTCCGCGCATTAGATGTTTATATATTATATACGCCTACAGACCTGTGAAACGGATTGATTATACAGTCCAGGTTAGATAATACATACATATATACAGATGCAAATGCTTTCGTTTCTTTTTTTTCTGAGCTATAAATAAACAGATAATAACAATTAAAATGTAATTCAAGTTCCTTTCCCTGTTTTCGTTAATCCAAATTATCCATAAACAACTTTCAAGAATACCCATATTGTTACCAAATCTTAAACCTCTGCACAGATTCGATAACACAGTCCAACAGATGTTATTCGCGCATTACAGCACATTTTGTTTCTTCTTTTCTCAAAACAAAACAATTTTAGCAAGGAAGCGTAAGAAATTTAAAAAAAACGCACAATTTGGTTGTCATTGATTGGTTGTCAAGTAATGGTACGTTCTTGTATTTCTTTTATTTAAGATTCATTTACTTGCAGGACAATGGGGGAACTATGCAGAGCTTGCATGGGAACGTCTGAAGCCTGCACAAACATTTTCGATGAGACACAAAAGTGGGACACTTGCATTGCTGACATGATTGCCCAGTGTACCGGGTACGTGGTTAGGCGAGGGGATTTACTACCAGAAAACATATGTCCGCCTTGCCTTGAGGATGCTGTGAATGCATTCAATCTTAAAAAAACCTGTGAGCAGAGCCATGAAATATATTTCCCGGTGTTGGAGAAGGATGAGCATACAGAAGATCTCTGCGAAAATCTTGAAGATGAGGATTCGGAAATTTTAGCCAATGAAGGACAGCAGTCCGAATTTTCCGGCCATGCAAAAATACACAAAGATGATAAGGATGTGGCTCTTCCGTTCAAATGTAGTCACTGCCCGAAGTCCTTCTTGGAAAAATCAAGTCTACAACTTCACATCCGTACGCACACAGGGGAAAGACCCTTTAAGTGCTCCGACTGCTCGAAATCATTTAAACGAAAAGACCATCTCATGGAACACACCCGCATCCACACAGGGGAGCGACCATATCAGTGCCCTCATTGTTCAAAATCGTTTAAAAAGCATAACACTCTTCAAACGCACATTCGTGCGTACACTGGGGAGCGACCATATCAGTGCAATCAATGTTCAAAATCGTTTCCAAACCGTAAAGGCCTTAAAGCGCACATGCGAACTCACTCTGATGATCGACCTTTCAAATGCGCTTACTGCACAAAAACCTTTAGGCAAAAATCGGGCCTCAGTGTGCATATTCTTACGCACACTGGAGAACTTCCGTACGAGTGTTCTTTCTGCGAAAAGTCCTTTAAAAAAAACAGCTGTTTGCGAATGCATATCCGTACTCACACAGGAGAGCGACCCTACTCGTGCCCTCACTGCTTGAAGTCATTCAAGCAGAAGCGACATCTCACCGAACATTTCCTAACCCACACTGAGGAAAAATTCCACTCATGTTCATACTGCCCAAAGGCCTTTAAGCTAAAGTCTTCTCTTAAAAGACACGCCCGAACTCACACAAAAAGCGGCCCTTAAAGAGTTAAAGATGAAACAATTCATTTACTTATTCCGCTTATTTTTGAGATAATCTATACGTCACATAAAGAAGGTCAACCGCGATTCCAGACGTGGACGACCTCTAAAGAAGAAAATGAAGCAGTTGAAGGTACTGATAACGGACGATCTCCTCATCAATAAAGAGGATAGCACGTATAACGATTTGTCGCATGTGTGCTACTCGATAATTAATTTAACTTTAGTTATTCCTGGAAAGTCCCATAAATGTATTGTATTATTCAAGTTAAATACCAATTCAGTACATTAAAATTACCCAAAAATGGTTTCATTTGAACAGGACGATGTCACGTGGTAGTCTCCCATTCCACGAGTGACAAGTGGGCCATCAGTGAAGTCTCGCATAGAATTATATTACAGCCGGACTCATTTATATACATATATACAAAAAACCTTGCACTCGTCAATATTCTGATGTGTTCTGATGAACCATTGCATGGAATACTTTTTTTGACGGGCTATGACATGAAAGTATCTATCCACTTGCATATGATCCGACGATATGGTCTAACCAATATCATTAGCCTAGTCAGGACACGTGCATCTCCAGTAGATCCCGTTCATTGTAAATAATTCGGATCAGTTACCAAATAGCCTGTATGAAAAGTTGAAGCAGTCAATTAAGGTTGCAAAAATGTGTGCCAGTATTCTGAGTATTCCGAATGAGTTAAAACCTAGAATGCGAAGTCATATCACTTGTACCAAAGACTATAGTCTTTGCTTGTACATACCATTATAATAAATTTATAATTAAATTCGATAACATAATATTCATACAGTCCGACCAATTTTTTTCGCGCCTAACAGCACATAAAAGCAATCATATGTGCTACATTTCGAGCTTCACAGTTCTATTTTCAACACAAAATAGTCGTGAACAAAAATTGTATTTGCAATTCATAAAAGTTTGGTTTGTTTTTGGTTTTATCTTCGCATCAATTCGTAATTGTGTGTTCATGTACGCCGTTTAATAAGATTCATTTACCTGCAGGAAAATGGAGGAACTATGCAGAGTTTGCATGGGAACGTCTGAAGCCTTCACAAACATTTTCGATGAGACAGAAAAGTGGGACACTTGCATTGGTGACATGATTGCCCAGTGTACCGGGTACGTGGTTAGGCGAGGTGATTCACTACCAGAAAACATATGTCCGCCTTGCCTTGAGGATGCTGTGAATGCATTCAATCTTATAAAAACCTGTGAGCAGAGCCATCAACTCTATTTCACCCAGATGGAAGAGGATAAGGAAAAAGATCTATGTGATAAACTTGAACAGGAAGATTGGCAAAAGTCAAAAAGAGGAAAAAATGATAAGGAGTTGGATCTTCTGTTTAAGTGTACTCACTGCTCGAAGTCTTTCAAAAGAAAATACAATTTGCAAAATCACATTCGTACGCACACCGGTGAAAAACTTCACCAATGCTCTCACTGTTCCAAAACCTTTGATCGAAAATCAAGTCTTCAAAGTCACATACGTTATATCACTGGGGAGCGACCCAACAAATGTTCCCACTGCTCAAAATCATTCGTAAGCATGAGCGCACTGAAGGTACACATCCGTACACATACCGGGGAACGACCCTATAAGTGCTCCTACTGCTCAGACTGCTTTAAAAGTAAAAGCGAACTTACAGTGCACATCTGTAAGCACACGGATGAACTACCCTACCAATGCCCACAATGCCTAAAGTCATTTAAGCTAAAATCGATTCTCCGAAGACACTGTCCTGCCCACACGGCGGAGAGACTTTACAAGTGTTCTGACTGCTCAATGTCCTTTATTAGTCAAAGCAAGCTCAAAATGCACATCCGTGTTCACACAGGGGAAGAGCCTTACCAATGCACCCACTGCCTCAAGTCATTTAAGCGACAGGCTAATCTCAAGAGACACAGTCGTATCCACACGGGAGAGAAACCTTATAAGTGTTCTAAATGCTCAAAGTGTTTTGCCATTGGCTCCAATCTCCAGGTTCATATCCGTCGATGGCACTCAGATGTACGACCCTACCAGTGCTCTCACTGCTCGAAGTCGTTTACAGAAAAATCTCATCTCAAGATACACATCCGTAAACACACTGGGGAGCGACCGTACAAGTGTTCACACTGCTCCAAGTCCTTTACTCGAAACGGACCTCTCAAGATTCACATCCTTACGCACACGGAAGGATTGCCCTACAAATGCACCGACTGCTCGAAGTCATTTCAACTAAAATCCCAACTCCAAAAACACACCTTTACGCACACAGGTGAACGACCGTTCAAATGCTCCGACTGCTCAAAGTCATTTCTACAAAAATTCAAACTTATTGCACACATCCGCTCTCACACACGACCTTACAAATGCTCCCACTGCTCGAAAGGCTTTATAGACAAATCCAATCTTAAAAGACATACCCTTACGCACACGGATGAAAGACCCTACAAGTGCTCCCACTGCTCGAAATCATTTCAAGAAAAATCGAATCTCAGGGTACACATCCGTTCTCACACAGGGGAGCGTCCTTTCAAGTGTGCCCACTGCTCAAAGACATTTCGATACAAAAACAATAGCTACAAAAGACACATGCGCACTCACAAAAACACTAAAAAGAGTGCCACTCCGGCAGTCTTTGAGATCACATCCGCAAGATCGCTGAGAAAGGATGATTCGATTGCGCTAACTGCAGAACGCGATTTTTAAGCTCTTTACATATGTACATAATCTTTGCATGTTTAATTATTTTCGCTAACCTCTTTACTGTGTAAATTCTTAATTGAAATGAGTAAGAAAATAATTTAAAACGATGTATGAAGGTATGGAAAAATTGTTGGTAGAGGATGACTCCAATAAGCCAGACGATTATTTGGTCGAAATAATTAACAAAATGACCAATGGCCAATATCCAACATTATGTATTTAATGTTATTGTTATAAACAGTTTTAAGTATTAATACAAAAAAAATGTTACTACTGCATTAATTAATTAGAGAACATATTTTAAATATAACATACTTTAAAAATCAATCGGAAAACGCTTGCAAACGTCAGAGCAGTTTTTATTCATTTTTACGTCTCTTTTAGAAAAAAATTTTATTTTATAGTTTAAACTTTAGATTAATAGATCCGATCCGCTTGAATTTACCCAAGGATATGTGAAGTATATCTCTTATTCTTTATTCAGATACTCAGTCACTTCTCACGAATGTTATGATTTTTAATTTTTCTCTTTCAGAAGACTAAGTAAAAATATTTCAAACTTTTATTTATATTTAAGGTACATATGAGATTAGTTTCAACGACGATTAAATACACAAAACCATCTATGGTTAGAGATTACGAAATTTGTATGCATTTCTTCTTCTTACAAAATAAATATTCTCCAGAAGCTCAACTGTGCGAATAGGTATGATAATAAGATACAACTCGAAAAATGTATCCTTTTACAAGCTGGTTCTGATCCAATTTTGATAATAGCCATATGACATTAGACTTTGCTAAGTGACTAGCTGGAAAAATAAAGATGGCCTTATGGAAAATGCCTGCAGTCAGAGCGGGAGAACTATATGCGTCAAGCTGGCTGTCCAGTTGAGCTGCGAGAAGCGCTGCGGCAGAATATATAGAAAATTTTACTTTGCGGATACAATTTTGCTGGCTTTGTGTCTGTGTTCTGCTGGAAAACATCACTGTGTGTCAAGTAGTGCCTCAGTTGTTCTACTAAAAGCCATTAGATGTGACAAGAGACGGCTACGAACAATAATGTTTCATTTTGTCTCTAGTGCTATCCCTCTCTACGCAAAAAAATTGTCTTGGTCTAATGTCATATGGCTATAAGCACTGAAGAAATTTATTAATCAAATCAGATCAAAGTGAAAACTAATTGTAGGAGTACCCATGTTCTTACATCCGATAACATAACATATGTTTTCATTCAATTAATATGTTTGCGCTTAACAGCACTTTTCCAATATTCATTTTTCTCACAACAAAATTTTCGCCAAGAAATATATACTTAAACTCAGAAAAACAACACCATTTGGTTTCTTGTGGGTTTGATTTCGCTCATTTCAAACGAATATACATATTGGTGTATTCCGTTTATTAAAATTCATCTAATTGCAGGACAATGGAGGAAATATGCAGAGTTTGCATGGGAACGTCTGAAGCCTTCGCAAACATTTTCGATGAGACACAAAAGTGGGACACTTGCATTGCTGACATGATTGCCCAGTGTACAGGGTACGAGGTAAGGCGAGGCGATTCACTATCAGAAAACATATGTCCGCCTTGCCTTGAGGATGCTGTGAATGCGTTCAATCTTATAAAAACCTGTGGGCAGAGCCATCAACTCTATTTCACACTGATGGAGGAGGATAAGGTAGACCCATCTGATAATCGGGAAGACGAGAACACGGAAATGTCAGGTAGTGGAGACGAGCAGTCCGAATGTTCCAGCGGTGAAAAAATACATAAAGTTGATAATGATGTTGATCTTCGGTTAAAATGTCCTCAGTGCCCGAAGTCTTATATGCGAAAATCCAGTCTCCAATATCACATCCGTGCGCACGCTGGTGATCGACCCTATAAATGCTCCTTCTGCTCGAAATCCTTCCCACAAAAATTCCGACTTGATGCACACACCCGTATACACACAGGAGATCGACCCTACAAATGCTCCGAGTGTCCAAAGTCTTTTATACTAAAAGCGGAACTCAAACTACACATCTATACGCACACAGGTGATCAACCCTACAAGTGCTCCTACTGCTCAAAGTCCTTTTTACAAAAATCCACATTCGATATTCACACCCGTGCTCACACGGGGGATCGACCCTACCAGTGCACCGAGTGCTCAAAGTCGTTTAAACACAAACACGAACTCAAATTACACATCCGTACGCACACAGGTGAGCGTCCCTACAAATGTTCCCTGTGCCCGAAATCCTTCGCGCAAAAATGCAGACTTGATGCACACACCCGTACTCACACAGGGGATCGACCCTACAAATGTTCCGAGTGTCCAAAGTCGTATATACACAAACACGAACTCAAACTACACAGCCGTACGCACACAGGTGATCAACCCTTGAGTTGCTCCTTCTGCTCAAAATCCTTCGCACAAAAATGCAGACTTGATGCACACACCCGTACTCACACGGGGGATCGACCCAACAAATGCTCCGAATGCTCAATGTCGTTTATATACAAACATGAACTGAAATTACACATGCGTATGCACACTGGGGAGCGACCGTATGAGTGCAATCAATGTTCAAAGGCGTTTACGCAGCCTAACATCCTCAAAGGGCACATGAAAACACACAAGCAGGTCAACTAATATATGCATTTCTTCATTCCTCCACTATTCGAGAGATCATCCTCCATACAGTACGTTCCGAACGGTTCTAAATATTATATCGCTTAGAAAAAATCAAACAAATTGATTATTGAAAGTCCGAAAATGTATTGTTAATTTCAAATACAAATTCATTACATTGTAACTACTCAGAAATTGGTTTCATTTCAACAGGGTACTCTTACAAAGCGTTGCACTTGGTCGTGGGATAATCTATTTCCCATGCTTTTCATCAGACATTTGGTGTTGGGTGTGAAGGCCTGCATAGCATTAAAGAATTGACAGACTAAGGGCCGGCTGCTCGACTTTGGGTTAAAATTAATCGCTTCGTTAAAGTGTCCAAAAATAAAAGTTTGTTTTTTCAAAGGCTCATGATAGGGTAAACTTCCTACCGGCGGCAGGCTCCATAACTTGGAGAGAGAATTCGAGTTTGAAGATGAAGTCAACTTTAGTAGTGAACAGATTTTCAATCCCATAACTGATGATGGTGATATAAACGTACAAATAGAAGCTCTGAATCTTGATAAGTTGGATACTGAAAACTGGAATGAAGAAATTGGAAGATATAGACAAATTTAGATTTCTGATTATTTCGCAATGTAAGCTTATTCTTATTTTAATTTATAGTATATGCTTCCTAGCCTCTGCCTGTTCTATCTCAGCTTCTCGTAATTCCTTTTTAAATTTAATGTTATGCTTCTCCATTTCAATTTTGTGTCTTTCAGAAGCTTGCATATTTACGTCAAGCGGGTCGTCTTCCTAAAAGTAGATAATCCACATATGTGCATACTTTAAATACTTTACATACTATTTTAGTTTTACAACCTGCTGCATACAGCACTCGGAAATGCTGCAGGCTGCAGCTATTCGTTAAGGCGATCGATTTGGAAGCTCCGTCATTATCTGACATCAAAAGATTATATGCTGCAGATTTAAAGAAAACATTGTAAAAAATTGTATTTACAAAATCCATCATACTTGCCATCATCGTCAAACGAATTTTCCAATCTACGAGAAGAAACTTGGACAATACCTCCTATCTTTTCGGAGAGAGCAGACACAGAAGTGGAGGAAGGCCCTCTCCCAACAGTGCGATACCGATTCTCGGCAGCAAATACACGTCGGGCTTTTCTTTTTAAATTGTCGTACTTGTCCCTGAGTGCTTTCCAAGGGCAAACTGATCCAGTTTGTGCAGCAAATTTTTCGGAAAGCCGATTTCACGCTTCCGTTTTTACCTTCCATGTAACTGCATTACTCTTCTTATTCTCTAATATGTTTTTTACGCTATCTACGAGATCGACTAGATCGACTGCTCCTCCACCTGGGAAAAGTTTTTCCCACGAACTTTATCTTTCAACATTTTCCAAATATCACGAACGAAAGTAAACAAAAAAACAGCTGCTTGAATAACACTACTCTACTCGACAAATTAAACTTTTTATTTAGGCTGTGAACCAAAATGAATTTTCTGATAGACTTCGGGATTTAAAAGTTTTCTTAGTACTTTATTTTTTTTTTTGGTGTCATTTTTTTTTTAAAGAATTTAAAAAAAACTGGTATTTTTTCATGGTTTTTTTCAGAGGTGGTGCTTCTATTTTTCACATAACTTGTACTGCAAACTTAAGTTTGCAGTTCTGAAAAGCTGTTAAATGCAGCTATAAATCCGACCCAGACCCTTTGTATCTACTGCTTAACGCCTGAAAGATATTAGGCTTTCAACTTCAAATTTCATCATTTTTTGCGTTATTTTTTCCCGAAATTTCGTCTCTAATCTCTTTTTTCCAGCTAGTCAGAGAAGGTGTTATGACATTAAACTTTGGTACTGACTAGCTGGGAAAATAGATATAGTCTTATGGGAAATGCCTGCAGTCAGAGCGAGAGAAGTATACCCGTCAGCTGGCTTTCCAGTTGAGCTGGGAGCAGGACTGCGGCATAATTGTTTGATTGTTTTACTTTGGAACACTAATTTGCGAACAGTCAGCAACACCATAACTAGCCTTCGAGAAAACAGAATTTTTTATCGAGAATTTTATATGGTGCTCAACTTTCTCCTAACGGCAACTAACCAAAACCGTAACCGAAGTCGAGAACTAACATTTTTTTAAGTGATACAGGCAGCAGATTGTAGACTTATACGAGATGGCTCGAGAACCTCAATATACGAGAAACCTTCGCTTTTCAGATCTTTATATTATATCAGAACTGTGAACAGATTGATTATGGAGTGCAGGGTAGATAATACATACATATATTCAAATGTAATCCAAGTTCCTTTCCCTGTTTTTGTTAATCCAAATTATCCATAAACAACTTTCAAGAATACCCATATTTTTACCAAATCTGAGACGTCTGCACAGATTCGATAACACAGTCCAACATATGTTATTCGCACTTTACAGCACATTTTGTTTATATTTTTCCCAAAACAAAACAAAAATTCATGAGGAGTAATTGTCAATCAAAAAATCATTAAATTTGGTTGCTTTTGGGTAAACCCATTAAAATATTCAAGACAGTTCGAAAATATGTGAACATTGTTGTATTCTGTTCATTTAAACTCATTTACTTACAGGACAATGGAGGAAATATGCAGAGTTTGCATTGGAAGCTCGGAAGCATTCACAAACATTTTCGATGAAACACAAAAGTGGGACACTTGCATTGCTGACATGATTGCCCAGTGTACCGGGTACGAGGTAAGGCGAGGTGATTCACTACCAGAAAACATATGTCCGCCTTGCCTTGAGGATGCTGTGAATGCGTTCAATCTTATAAAAACCTGTGAGCAGAGTCATCAACTATATTTTCCGGCGATGGAGAAGGAGGAGGATACAGAACATCTCTGCGCAAATCTTGAAGACGAGGATTCGGAAATTTCAGCCAATGAAGCAGAGCAGTCCGAATTTTCCAGCGATGAAAAAATACATAAAGACGATGGGGATGTGGCTCTTTTGTTCAAATGTAGTCACTGCCCGAAGTCCTTCTTAAGAAAATCAAATCTACAACATCACATCCGTACTCACACAGGAGAACGACCCTTCAAGTGCTCCGACTGCTCAAAATCATTTCTACAAAAATCCCATCTCATCGAACACACCCGTATCCACACTGGGGAGCGACCATATAAATGTAATCACTGTTCGATGACCTTTTCCCGAGCCGGAGTTCTAAGCGATCACATCCGATCGCATACGGGCGATCAACGCTTCCAGTGCTCATACTGTATAATGTCTTTTAACAAAAAACAGCATTTGGAAACACATGTACGCACTCACACGGGAGAGCGTCCGTACAAGTGCTTGCACTGCTCCAAGTGCTTTTCCCAAGCTGGAACTCTTGGGGTTCACCTCCGTACACATACCGGCGAACGAGCCTACAAATGCTCTGAGTGCTCAAAGTCGTTTATACAAAAATACGAACTCAAATTACATATCCGTACGCACACTGGGGAGCGACCATATCAGTGCACTGAATGTTCGAAATCGTTTACACAACATAACACCCTCAAAGCGCATATCCGAACTCACTCTGATGATCGACCTTTCCCATGCGCTCACTGCACAAAAACCTTTAAGCAAAAATCGGGACTTAATGTGCATATCCGCACGCACACTGGAGAACATCTGTACCAGTGTTCTTATTGCGAAAAGTCCTTTAAACAAAGCCATCATCTGCAAATACATACCCGTACTCACACAGGAGATCGACCCTACTCGTGCTCTCACTGCTTGAAGTCATTCAAGCAGAAGCACCATCTCACCGAACATGTCCTTACCCACACTGAGGGAAAACTCCACTCATGTTCCTACTGCCCAAAGACCTTTAAGCAAAACTCTTATCTTCAAAAACACATCCGAACTCACACAAAAAACGGATCTTAAAAAGATAAATATGGATAATTTAATTCTTCATTCGCCACCTAAAGAACATCCACTGCGATTCCAGAAAATGAAGCAGTTAAAGATACTGATACGGACGATCTCCTCATCATATAAAGGGGATAAAACGTATAACGATATTTCGAATGTTTGCTACTCGATAATTAATTTAACTTTAGGTATTCCTGGAAAGTCCCATAAATGTATTGTATTATTCAAGTTAAATACCAATTCAATACATTAAAATTACTCAAAAATGGTTTCATTTGAACAGGACGATGTCACGTGGTAGTCTCCCATTCCACGAGTGACAAGTGGGCCATCAGTGAAGTCTCGCATAGAATTATATTACAGCCGGACTCATTTATATACATATGTCACAAGTGATACAGGTCGATGGTTATGAACGCTGGCCAGAATATTCAGCTTATGTTTTGTGATGCTCACAAAAAACCTTGCACTCGTCAATATTCTGATGTGTTCTGATGAACCATTGCATGGAATACTTTTTTTGACGGGCTATGACATGAAAGTATCTATCCACTTGCATATGATCCGACGATATGGTCTAACCA
The DNA here is from genome assembly GCF_018151105.1 of Drosophila obscura. NCBI lineage: Eukaryota > Metazoa > Arthropoda > Insecta > Diptera > Drosophilidae > Drosophila > Drosophila obscura. Next base: position 5,204,100 of record NW_024542791.1, on the reverse strand, counting down.
ATATCATTAGCCCAGTCAGGACACGTGCATCTCCAGTAGATCCCGTTCATGGTAATTAATTCGAATCAGATACCAAGTAGTCTGCATGAAAAGTTGAAGCAGTCAATTAAGGTTGCAAAAATGTGTGCCAGTATTCTAAGGAAGTTTTTGCTTTCCGAATGAGTTAAAACCTAGAATGCGAAGTCATTTCACTTGTACATACCAAAATTATTTTCTTTTATAATTTATATTTCTAATTAAATTCGATAACACGATATTCATACAGTCCGACCAATTTCATTCGCGCCTAACAGCACATAAAAGCAAACATATGTGCTACATTTCGAGCTTCACAGTTATATTTTCAACACAAAATAGTCGTGAACAAAAATTGTATTTGCAATTCATAAAAGTTTGGTTTGTTTTTGGTTTTATCTTCGCATCAATTCGTAATTGTGTGTTCATGTACGCCGTTTAATAATATTCATTTACCTGCAGGAAAATGGTGGAACTATGCAGAGTTTGCATGGGAACGTCTGAAGCCTTCACAAACATTTTCGATGAGACAGAAAAGTGGGACACGTGCATTGGTGACATGATTGCCCAGTGTACCGGGTACGTGGTTAGGCGAGGTGATTCACTACCAGAAAACATATGTCCGCCTTGCCTTGAGGATGCTGTGAATGCATTCAATCTTACAAAAACCTGTGAGCAGAGCCACAAGCTATATTTCCCAGGGATAGAAGAGGATACAGAAGAAGAACTCTCTGATAATCAGGAAGACGAGGATTGGAAAATGTCCGGTAGTGAAGGCGAGCGGACCGATATTTCCGGTGATAAAAAAATACACACCCACGCTCAAACAGGGGATCGAACCTACAAGTGCTCCGACTGCTCGAAATCCTTTCAGCGAAAATCCCATCTCATCGAACACACCCGTATCCACACTGGGGAGCGACCATATAAATGTAACCACTGTTCGATGACCTTCTCACGAGCCGGACTTCTAAACGATCACATCCGATTGCATACAGGTGATCAGCGCTATCAATGCTCATACTGTATGATGCCTTTTAACAGCAAACAGCATTTGGAAACACATGTACGCACTCACACGGGAGAGCGACCGTACAAGTGCTTGCACTGCTCCAAGTGCTTTTCCCAAGCTGGAACTCTTGGGGTTCACCTCCGTACACATACCGGCGAACGAGCGTACAAATGCTCTGAGTGCTCAAAGTCATTTAAACACGATCATGATCTCAAATTACATATCCGTACGCACACTGGTGAGAGAACCTACAAATGCTCTGACTGCTCGAAATCCTTTGATCGAAAATCCAGTCTTCAAAGTCACATTCGCTATCACACTGGGGAGCGACGCAACAAATGTTCCGAGTGTTCAAAGTCGTTTATCCAAAATTACGAACTGAAATTACACATGCGTGTGCACACTGGGGAGCGACCGTATAAGTGCAATCAATGTTCAAAATCGTTTACACAGCGTAACACCCTCAAAGCGCACATCCGAACTCACAGTGATGATCGACCTTTCCAATGCTCTCAGTGCTCAAAATCATATAAGCATAAATATGACCTTAATACGCACACTCTTACGCACACTGGAGGACATAAGTACCAATGCTCTTACTGCTCAAAATCATTTAAGCAAAAATCTGGGCTCAAAGTGCACACCCGTTCGCACACTGGAGGACATCCGTACCAGTGTTCTAACTGCAAAAAGTCCTATAAGCACAAGCACGATCTGCAAGTACATACCCGTAGTCACACAGATGATCGACCCTTCCCGTGCTCTCACTGCTCGAAGTCATTCAAACTTAAGCACCATCTCACCGCACACGTCCTTACCCACAGTGATGAGACTAGTTACACGTGTTCTATCTGCCCAAAGACCTTTAAGCAAAGGTCTTCTCTTCTAAGACACACCCGCAATGAAATGTGTTCCAAGTGGAAGAAACACCTGAAAGACGGCCCTTCTAGTATTTCCACTTCGATTCCAGATGTGGACGACCTTTAAAGATGAAAATGAAGCAATTCAACATACTTTCAAAGTCTAATTGCGATAGTCGAAGACATAATTCAATTCTCGCCACTTGATTAAGACACCCTATTAAGTCAGTTTTCTATCACCGAAATTTTTAAATTAAATCTTATTGTATGATTGTCATTTGACTGGAAAAACAATTTAGTTCTAATTCTTAAATGATTTATAAAATATTATTAACGAAAAAAACGTCAAAATTTGGGATTACAATTTCGTTCCAATTGAATATGAAAAGCATATAGTTTAATCGTTATCTTTGAAAAAAATACAGATATATTTAATTTGTTAAAATGTGTATATTATTTTGTTAAAAAAAAACGTAAAATGGTCTGAGTTAAAAGCCGGGACTTCGATATGTCATCATTCAATTAGGAAGATCCTGAACAAATTTTCCTTATCTCCGCGAAGAAACCCATCATTTTAATAGACTGCATATCAGATTTGTAAGTGTGAGGGACCTTTAATTTTATGGTACCTTAAAGATGCTTTAGGAATATATACATATATTCCATTAAAAAATCTTAAAATTTCTTGCGAATAATTTATAATTTAATTCGATAACACAATATTCATACAGGGCGAGCGATTTCATTCGCGCCTAACAGCACATAAAAGCAATCATCTGCGCTACATTTCGCGCTTAACAGTTATATTTTTACTTTTTGTCAACACAAAATAGTCGTGACAAAAAATTGTATTTGGAATTCATAAAAGCCGCATATTTGGTTTGTTATTTGTTTTATCTTCGCATCAATTCGTAATTGTGTGTTCATGTACGCAGCTTATTTAAGATTCATTTACCTGCAGGACAATGGAGAAAACATGCAGATTTTGCAAGGGAACGTCTGGAGCATTCATAAACATTTTCGACGAGACACAAAAATGGGACACTTGCATTGCTGATATGATATCGGAGTGCACAGGATACGTGGTTAGGCGAGGTGATTCACTACCAGAAAACATATGTCCGCCCTGCCTTGAGGATGCAGTGAGTGCATCAACGCCTGGGAAACCAGGCCCTAAGAAGACGGTGAAGACGGAGACCAAGTCGGTTCATCGTCCTCAATCAGAAATCGCTTCGTGGAGGGCTCCGACAAGCAAATCGGGCCAATCCATGACGAGGGGCACCGGGGGCAAACCGGTTATCGAGGAGGCTAGCAATCAGAGCGAGATCGCGGCTGGTAAGCGCTTTGTGACGGGAGGACCCCCGTCAACCTCGGCAGGCGGCGACGCGGCGACGGCAACGCAGGGTAAGAAGCCGTCCTACCAAGACCGTAGGCGCGCTGCCTTCATCCTGTCCAATGATGACCCGGAGTTCAGGTCATCAGCCAAGGGGATTGAGCAGAGGCTCTGGGCCAGCTCAATCATCCCGGACTTCCAGCCAGCCAAAGCCGGAAAGGGTACAGCCAAGGCACCGAACAAGCGGCAACGCTCAGCGGAGGATCCCGCTGCACAGCCATGCCAAGGCAAGCGGGCAAAAGCCCATTCTGCAAACAGATCGTTTGCGAAGGTAGCGATGGGCAAGACCCTAATTGGCGTCCTTGACAGGGGCGCCAAGGACGGTAATGTACCTCGGGATAAGTGGCATCTGGTCGATGCAGAACTCCAGGACAAATTTCTGGAGGAGCTTGTGGAGAACGGCGGGCCACCGCCCAAATGCGAGGACGCCGGGTGGCATCAAGGCACGGTAAAAGCCATCGCCTGTCAAGATGCTCGCTCGGCGGGCCTTTACATTAAGGCGGTTGCAGCACTCAAGGAGGTCTACCCAGGAGCCAAGCTGGAGGCCGTAAAATGGGAGGATATCCCCAGGATACCGAGGGCCCGAGCGTGGGTCTCGGTGAAACCTGCAGAGCCGGAGAAGATCCTCAAGGTTTTGCAGGTGTGCAACCCCCACCTACCTACAACCGATTAGAAGGTGGCCAAGGTGGAGGAGATCACGGGACAGAGCCGCCAGATCATTCTCGTCTTGAATGAGGAGTCGCTGGAGCTCTTGGAGAAAACGTCCGGAATAGTAGACTATGGCTACCGGAAGGTGACCATAGTTCCCTACAAGTCCGACTCCAAGGGCAGGCAAGCGGAGGTCGAGCCAGACCTGGAGCTGCCGGAAGTCCCGAAAGCGGTAAGCCAACCCGTGTCGGACGTGGCGTCTGTGGTGTCAGATAAAATCCTGGACGGCTACGCCAAAGCGTTTAGGCCCATCAAGGTTAAGGAGGAGCTAGAGTCCCCCGACAGTAACGCCGACACTACAATGGGTGAAGCGAGTCTCAGGAATGTCGCTGACACTCCTGCAGATAAATCTCCACCTTTGTAAAGCAGCATGTGGTGCCCTACTGCTCCACCTAGCCAAGGGTGGAGCCGATGTAGTCCTCGTTCAGGAGCCCTGTATCCTCGGTAACGGGGTTTCCGGTCTGAGGACTCAGGATTATAAGCTAAACGTAGCTGACACCACAGGTAAAACCAGCATCTGCATTCTTGCAAAAAGAGAGTTACAATTATAATTATTACAATTAGCCTCGAAGGCCAGGAGAGCTCACTGAGGATCTGCTCGACATACATGGGTCACGACCAACCTGACCCCCCTCCACACGCGTCCCTAAGGGCGCTCATCGCAGACTGCGAGGCCAAGGACATCGGCCTTATTGTGGGATGCGACGCCAACGCACACCACTGCCAGTGGGGTAGCACTGACACTAATGAACGGGGTGAGTCCCTTTTCAAATACTTACTAACCACTCAGATGGTCATCTCAAACCGGGGGAATGATTGCATCTTTATAGTTAAAAATCGTAAGTAGGTCCTGGATATCACACTAGCCTCTCACACGATACAGCAGGATCTTTGAACAACACCCCTTCTCGGACCACAGATACGTGGAATACGATATTGGAGAGCGTCGTATGAACGGTGTGTGTCGGCGATGAACTCAAGATTATTGTTTCCTTTTTGAATCATAGTCTCTCGTGCGGTCGCCAACCATGAACTCAGCAATGTGTCAACAACAGTAGCTTTGAATCTATGCACGTGATCACCATCTGGTGTTTTACCGTACCGATAAGCAAGCTGTTCAATGGTACCGGTGGCGTCTCAATTTCAGGTTGTTGCCCTGATCCTGATACGCAACACATACCTTTGACTCATGTTAATATGCGTGAGCGCGTGACAATGAGGACATTCTTTGTCTAATCAACACTTTCTGTTGAGCGGAATTTTTAATATCTGGCTCGTATTCGAGTTGGAGATGAAGGAACGAAGAGGATGTAAATGCTCTGTGTACTTGATGGCGTTGTCGGTAATTTTCTCCGATATTATCAATATGTACCGACGCAATAAATTAAAGCATTACTTGATTAAAAAAACACTAAAATCTATTAAAAATTACGGGTGATATGAAGCTTAAAAATACCTTACGACCCATTCGTAGTTCTACCTATAATAAAAAAAAATATCATAAGAATCGATCGTGCAGCTTGGGAGGAGTTCAACCACAAACACGAGATTTATATATATATTGATTTGATATTGCATTATTTAATTTTTCGGTGATATGATATTATGTCTTCTAATTGATTATAATCAAATCCAAAATAGTAGCTATAACGACTCAGATTTAATTTTAGTTTTGTGTTGAACAGCTGTTTTTGTATGACATTCATTCTTTCGTTATATGATATTTTTAAAAATTTTATTTTTTGTTTTTTTTAAACAAAAAGATTAAACTCTGTTTTACTACAGTACAGTCCAATCACAGAGTTTATCACTTCAAATCAAATTCAATTCATTTTGAGGCATACCCATACGCTGAAGCATCCTATACGAATTATTCCGATAACATAACATATGTTTTTCGCGTGTTCAAGCAAGCACGGAATTAAAATCATAACAAAATTCGAGCAATGAATCATTAAAAAGAGAAAAACGTATTGTACGTATTCGTTATTGTGCGTCCTGGATTTATTTAAGCTATATTTATTTACAGGAGAATGGAGGACATAATGTGCGAAATTTGCTTAAAAGGCTTTGTAGACAAAGACGAACTTCAACTTCACATTCTTAAGCATACTGAAAAGAAGCCGTATAACTGTACTCTCTGCTCTAAGTCATTTTCCCTTGCCGGAACTCTTCGGGATCATATCCGTGTGCATACCGGCGAGCGACCCTACAATGCACCCACTGCTCCAGATCTTTCTCCCAACGCACACATCTCAGGGACCACATCCGTACACATACCGGCGAAAGACCTTACCCACGCCCATCTACGCCCATCTACAAGTACATAGTCGTACTCACTCGGGAGAACTACCTTTCAAATGTTCCCACTGCTCCAAGTCATTTAAAACAAAAACAAAAGCTTCAAAAAACACATCCTTAGTCACACAAGCAACTTGTGTGCCAGTACAGCACCCGACGAGATCTCACCACCCGTAGAAACTGAACCTGAAACTCTGTAAAGATATCATCATCATGAGATTTCTAAGATTAGATAAAGGAATCTTTTGAAAGCGTGTGAACTATTCAAACTATCCAAAGGGGAAACAAGGCTAATTTAGGACGTCTACTTCGCAGACGTAAATAATCAGACACTCACGAAAGATCCTCAACAATTTCAAGACATTATTTATAGAATATAGAAACATAATAAGGTAGATTTATTATAAAGATTAATAAATAATTTAATGTTTATGCAATTGCTTTTCCCTTTTATGCAAATCCAGACTAGTCGTCTGTCGTAGTATTTATGGTATGCCACAGTCATTTCGCAGAAATTATTAATCCAAAACAAATCTATTTCATTTTCAGGCATACCCTTATTCTGTAACATCACATTCAAATTATTCCGATAACAATAACATTACCACAGATGTCTGCGGCGCCTAACAGCACATTTTTCTTCTACATTTTTCTCAAAACAAAACAATCTGAGCAAGAAACATAAGAAATTCTGAAAAGCCGCACAATTTGGTTGGTTGTTATGTTTGTATCGATTAAATTCCATCAATTAATGGCGCGTTTCTGTATTCCGTTTATTAAATATTCATTTACCTGCAGGAAAATGGAGGAAATATGCAGAGTTTGCATGGGAACGTCTGAAGCCTTCACAAACATTTTCGACGAGACACAAAAATGGGACACTTGCGTTGCTGACATGATAGCTCAGTGTACCGGGTACGAGGTAAGGCGAGGCGATTTACTTTCAGAAAACATATGTACGCCCTGCCTTGAGGATGCTGTGAATGCATTCAATCTTATAAAAACGTATGAGCAGGGCCATCAACTTTATTTTCCCGCAATGGAGGAGGATATAGAAGAAGATTTATGTTATAATCTGGAAGGCGAGAAATGGGATGTGTCGGCTAGTGAAAGTGAGCAGTCGAACCACTTGAAAGCCGATGTCATGACGTTCAAATGTACTCATTGTTCAATGAGTTTTAAGCAAAAATTCCATCTGCAGAGGCACGTAAAAATGCATACCAATGAACGACCTTACAAATGCTCACAGTGCTCAAAGTGCTTTATACAAAAATCGAATCTTGAATCTCACATTCGTAATCACACCGGTGATCGACCATATCAATGCCCGCAGTGTCCGAAGTCCTTTCAACAAAAATCACACCTCAATGTACACAGTCGCACACACACGGGGGAGCGACCATACGAGTGCACTTACTGCTCCAAGTCTTTTACTCGATCCGACATTCTTCAGGGTCATATTCGAACGCACACAGGCTATCGACCCTACAAATGTTCCCACTGCTCGAAGTGCTTTATACAAAATTCCGATCTCCAAGTACACATCCGTACTCATACGGGGGAACGACCGTATAAGTGCACTGTCTGTCCTAAGTCATTTAATCAAAACTACTATCTTCAAATACACAACCGTACTCACACAGGTGAACTACCGCCCCACCAGTGTTCGCATTGCTCGAAATCTTTTAGCAAGAGAGGAAATCTCCTGACCCACATTAGGACGCACTCGGATGAACGGCCCTACAGATGTACCTACTGCTCGGAGTCTTTTAAGCTCAAAGGAATTCTCAAAAGACATACCCTCATCCACACAAAGAACGAGCCATCCTATCCACTATCCGACACTCTCGACATTATACCTGCAGGCCAGCTGAAAGACGAAACTACAATTGCTCCTACTGCAGCTCGATACAAGAACAACAGTAAAGATTTGTAAATTACGTTCTCTAGAAGCGTAACTTAATCATTCCCACACTCAACAAAAATTCGTTATATGCTCGAAATGAACATATTTACCTCACAATAAAACATATCTAGCTAAGGTATTTGTTAAATGTAACATCATATTTAGCCAAGTTTTCAAATGAAGATGGGATAGGGAAATTCAAAAACAGTTTCTGGATGATTTTTAAACTAAGGCATTCAGTAATATCGTTATTCAAATCAAAATATTAAGCCGCCAAAACCACTTCAACCTATCGCACAAATGTACCGAAACAAAATTTCCTAAAAATGTCAACAATCAATACATATCGATATATTAAAATATCAGTTAAATATTCCTAGAAGGGTGACCGTTTCCATTATATTTTGACGTCGAAATTGAGTAGACGGTATATAATGCAAAATGAATAACATAAGAAACCTTGAAATTCCAATATATCAATGTTTAAAACCATCGATGAAACGAATATCGATGGTTTTGCAGCCTTACGACCATGTTTAAACCATCGATGATTTTACAAGCTCTAAGTGACATGCCAACATAATTTTCATTTCCTAACCAAATTTACAAAAATAAAAAAATATAATATTTGTCGACAAGATGCCAGACGCTGTGCAGCAAAGTTTTGTGCGCTCCTTCATAGACTATTTGAAGAAGCAAGTGGATGTGATGTCCCCCGATCAGAGCGAGAGCATTGAGGTGGCTATCCAGTGCCTGCAGGCGGCATTTGATGTCGGTGAAGAGGAAACGGCAGCCGAGCAAATCGAGGCCACCGCACAGAGCACAACGAGTGCACAGCCGGGCGGAGATGGCGCTGCTACAAGTAGCAGTACATCCACAGCCACTGCCGTGAACACCAAGAACATCGACATGTTCGAGCTCTTCCAGTCGCTGTACATTGAACGGAATCCAGAGTCGCTGGCGCTGGCCGAGTCAATTAAGAACGAGGCCAACCGCCTGATGAAGGAGTGTAAGTACAACGAGGCCCTGCTGCAGTACAACCGCGCCATCACCTTCGACCCCAAGAATCCGATCTTCTACTGCAACCGCGCTGCTGCCTACATCCGTCTGGGTGACAACGAGCGCGCTGTCACCGACTGCAAGTCAGCCCTTCTTTACAACAACACCTACAGCAAGGCCTATTGCCGCCTGGGGGTCGCCTACTCAAACATGGGAAAGTTCAGCGAGGCGGAGCAGGCCTACGGCAAGGCCATTGAATTGGAGCCGGAAAATCCCGACTACCGCAACAACCTGGAGGTGGCCCGGAATGCGCGCAATCAGCCACCGCAGCTTTCGCATCTGACCGACGGCCTGAACGCCATGCTGGCTAATCCCACGGTCCGCAATCTGTTCAGCAGCGCCGAGATCGACCTGCAGCAGCTGCAATCAATGACCCAGAATCCCATGGTAATGAATACTATCGGCCAATTGTTAACCAATATGGGCGGTCCAGGTGTCGGCGGAGGACCGGCCGCTCCAGGTGGGGCCGCTGCCCCTGGCGGTGGTGGTGGAGGTGCTGGTGGCGCCGGGCCACAGATCCCAGCCATGCCCAACGATATGCTGCAGCTGTTCCAGAGCTTTGCCAGTCAACTGGTGGGGGCACAGCCCCCAGGCGCCGGCAATCCCAATGCTGGTAACGGACAACAGCCGGGAAACCAGCCGCCTCCGAGCATCTGAAAAAAAAGAAACTATAATTACTGTATTTTTAATGTTTAAAAAGCTTCGATTACACATAACATACACATACATAAATATATATTTTTATTAATGGTAATAAATGTATACAATATAAAAACGATGATCTTATCAGCGAAACAAAGAACTTTCTCGAGCATTTCCATGGCGATTGATTGCATAATGCTGCTGGATTATATTTCCAATTTCAATTCCTCCCCCAAAAATATATTTCTTCTAGCAAGAAATGGCCGATGCATTTGATACACTGCCAAGTATATATCGTTCCTGCGATATAGTCATCCGGATTGGAATACATTCAAACGTTGATTGTTGAATTATGTGCACTTGAAACTCTTCTTTTTAAGGTGCACTTCATAAGCGACAGTTGATTCTGAATATCATTTAAAAATACGTATAGGAATCTTACTTTCCAGACTCTGAGGATGTTGACTTCGCTGCTTTGCAGACATATGCATGCTGAAAATCAAAATACTCTTTTCAGCTAGCAATAAAAAAGCATTGATTTTTTTAAGTGTTCGTTCTTTAAGTTTGCTTTTATTGGATTCAAAAAATGTATGCAGTATGCAGATTTTTGCAGCTCTCTAAGTGGTACAATTCAGTTATTGTTTATATGTTAAATAAAAATTAAATATAATTATGCAAATATTGCTTGTAAAAAAAAAAACAAAAGCCGATTCAACAAACTCTGTGGCACACAAATCGGTTGCCTCTCGTGAGCATAATGGATCGGGTTTCAAGATTATGAGGATTATTGTTATTTATGTGGATAACGTTAAGATTCATTTTATAGTTTGATTTTGCAAGAATTCGTTTGTCTGGCTCTATTATTAAATCTTATATTAGACAGAGTCGAGTTTGTGGAGCGTGATATAAATTGAAACAAGACCAACGCACCCACGAGCATGAATAATGAGAAGAATGAACGTGGAACGTGGGACGTGGCGGTGTTTAAAGATTTCACGCAAACATCTTTCACAAAACAATAAAAGCAATGCGAGCTGGTGTGAGAGTTTTGCTAAAAATGTTGCTTGCCCGTTACACTCCGGGTAAAATTGTGCATTTCTGTAACAAACCAAAGGGAAAAAGTTAATTGGAAAATTGACATTACTTACCAGCAGCCGCCGCCAAGAGAAGTCGATTCGTTTGCTTTTGTTTTGTTGTGTGGTAGTAGACCCTGGCCTGATGCCAGGACTATTGAAGTGGTTTTATTGTGGACGAAGTTTTGGGATATTCTAATCTCTGGTAATTGATTTTAGTTTAAGGACTAGGAAAGACAATCCATGCAGAAAGTTGCGGAGTGGCTGGTGCTTCAATATCTGTTGTAGCGTCGATTCCTGTAGCCACCACCGCCACCGCCTCCGCCACGCTGCCTGCCGCGGTTGTTGTTGCCGTAGTTAGGATTAACTTTGTGCGAGTATTTGCCAGATGGTGGCGAATAAAATTTCTGATCGTTGGATGGTCGCGATTTCTTCTCCACGTCCTGGTCTTTCTCCTTGCCGTTTGCTTCGGGTTTCTCCCCGAATGTGATGGGTGCATGTCGTTTGCCTAGCTTGTTCTGCAAACAAAATTCAACGAATTCGGTTTACAATGTCGAATAAATAAACAGTTCATATTCTTACAGCTTTTGGCACAATCCATGATAATACAATATCATGCTTGAATATGGGCGGTGAATGGAACAAATCGCGTATCAATACATTGATATTTGATGTTGTTTTCAGCGCCGTTTGCTTTAGTTGATTCTCCTCCGTCTTCAGCTCCTCGGCTGATTTCCCCTTTAAAGCCTCCTCTAGTTTTTTAATATACCTGCCCCAAAGCAAGGAAAATTAGTATTCGACCTAGATATTATTTCTGCAGCGAGTGTGATGCTGTGATGCTTACCCCTGTGTTCCCCTGGCTAGATATTGCAATCTAGCACGAAAGTCTTTCAGTTTCTCAGCGTCTTCTACAAAACTTAAATTAGTTGGATGCTTCTTGCCCAGCGTGTGCAGTGCATAGAGCAGGCATTCAGCATGCGAAAATTCAAACGATGGTGGCACATCCACCAGATCCACCTCGCTCAGTTTGGGCAACGGCATATACTCCTGTAAAATCAACAAACAGACACGTTATAAATGCAATAATTTGGATGAACTATGTTTGATGAACCCACCAGTAATACATTATAGACATTATTGATGCGTTCGTTGGCACTCTCCAGCTTATCCGTGTTGGCTATCATCTCGGCAAATACTTTAAGCAATCTTAATTGGATTTGATCTTGTGACACTGCTGTGGCGATCATGTTCCATGTCGGAATAGGCAACAGTTTGTCGCAGACATGGGCAACGAATGCTGTCGATTTGATAGTTTTCTATGGATAACAGAGGAGGTTTAGTTTTGTATAAACTTAATGCAAATCTGGCCCGTTTACTCACCGAAAAGTATGGTGCAGCCGCAGTGGCACATTGAACGAAACGTTCCACAACCTCATCATCTACAGCAATGATGTCTGCATCCGTGCTATTGAGCTCCGCCTGTTCCGTGGCCAGCTTGACCAGCTCAGCGTGTCCGGTGATGGTGTTGCCCAGTTTTGTGGCACCCAAAATGGTCATGCATAAATGAAATTCATCGGCCGTGACATCCTGCAGGGCTTTCTTGATCTCCTCGACAATGTATTCTTCAATTTCCTTGGTTATTACAGTGGGACCCATGGTCAACAGCTTGGTTGAAATAAACTTGAAGCAACGCTCTCTTGTGGGCTCATCGCCCGTGCTGATTTGTTGGAATATACCAGCTACAGCGCTCTTTGTGTCCATTTTGATGATGCTAAGCAGTGAATTGTTCACCTGCTGCAGCTCTGTGGCATCGTCCAGTATCAGCAGCTGGGCGAGAGTGTCGCCCACGCGTGTAGTCGCCTCCGCATTGCCCTGACATAATTTGGGCAAATCTTTAATGGCCTGGCGGCGAATCTGGAAAATGTCAAATAACATAACATAATAAAGGTAATCTGTGAATGAGTTGTGCTGAGGCGCGCACAAACCTGGTTATCATCATCTTCGCAGAGATCGAACTGTGCATCAATTGCTGTTTCGGCCAAATCGGGGAAATGCTTGAAAAAGTTGCCAATAAATTGCGATGCCAAACGCTTCTCCTTGGACGAGCCTTTAACAGCCTTCAGTATTTCCTTGTATTCATCCACGTGCTGAAAGGGAATGCAAAGAACATATTTATTTTTCGGCACATTTTCCCCATAGCAACGTTGTGGGGCCGCGTCTTTCAACAATGGCGGTCCGAGCCGCTTACCTCAGAAATTTTATCGCCTGCCTCGGACAATATCTCGTAGCATTTGTAAAGTCGCTCTATGTTGTCCATCTTTCTTAATTAATAAACCTCAATAATCACAACTAATTTACACTTTTACAGTGAGTTTTTCTGAGATATAAGAAGAAATTCCAATTTTTTTTCACGCTGCGCTGCAAACAAAATGGTGTTCTAGAGATTTCGATATATTGATATGTCAGTGTATCGATTTATCGCCTGGCTAATATATTGGGTGAAAGTATCAATATTTTTGTGCGATAACTGCAAATTATGCTATGAATATAATTTATTTTAAATATTAAAGAATAATTATGGAATAGCCTTCAAGGCCTGTTCGAAATAATCGACCATCATGGGATAGACCTCATCATATTGTTGAATATTCTTGCGCCTGGCATTATCCCTGTATCGTTGCAGTGCTCCCGAAATCAGCTCCAATTTCTCCCTTTCCGCCGTATGCCCATCCAACCACTCAACCAGCCGTTCATTTGACCAATTGGCGGTGGTGTGTGGCGACTGCAGGTCCGCTCCAGCGTGACCAAATAGCAGCAACAGCACTATATAACTGGGTACCAGGGAATCCGGTCCGATCGTCTGCTTTACCAACTCTTGCGGGGTCTGGACGATGAGCAGGGACATAGCGCGCAACAGGCGCGAGGGCTTGCCCAGCTCGGCCAGATTGGCACAGAGGGGCTTTAAGCCCTGATCCATATGCTGACAGTCCTGCTTTAGGCGCTGCCTACCCGCTCCGCTTAGGGGCCGCAAAATGCAGACGTTGTGAAGGAAGAGCTCGATGCATCGCTTTGCCAGCTCGTGCCCACATTTCGTCGTCATGGGCTTGTCATCGAAGAGTGCAATGTGATGCGACCAAGAACGGCTGACAAACTCCTGCAATCAAATGAATTTTCAATAGAAGGAAAATTACGGATCCACGGATTACTCACCTGCAATTCCTTCATGTACATTGAGGGACCCGTCGTGGACAGCCTGTCCGAGTTCAGTCCCGGCTCACGATGCATGCTCAGTATAATTATGCTGATGGTTGTAATGATTGATTCCATAATCTGCTGCAAAATGGTTCCAATCAGCAGATCTGCCTGCTCCAGGGATCGAGAAATATTATCCTTAGCCGTGCCCGGGGTCTTTTCGAAATGCACTTGCAGATCGCTCAGCATGCGCCGGACTGAGTCCTTGTAATAATATAAAACATTTGCCAGCGTAGTATTCTGCTGCTGCTGAAGATTGGGCAGGTCCACAACCTGCTTGGAATCGGCACCCAATTTGATTTGTGCCTCCAGTTTGGTGCACAGCTCCTTGCCACAGGCGATAAAGACATTCGCTATCGAGTTTGTCAGACGCCCATCAATCAAGGCAGCACTCAGCTCTGTGGAAGCCACGCGTATGAAGTTGTCCACCGTCTCATTGCCGGGCAAATCCACGCCGGCCAGGCAGGCCTTCATGTTGGCAGCGCACTTGCTCACATAGCCCACCTCCAGAGGGGCAAATAGTTCGTTCTCAAACTGGAATTCTCCATTCAGACGCTGCTCCAGGCCGCGCGCCGAAGTTAGCAGCTTGGACAGACCCTCCTGCAGCGTCTGGGTGACATGCTGTGAGCACTCATCGAAGGATTTTCGCAGCAGCTGCTGCACTTTCTGCCAGAAGCGCTGGGGTATGTACTGATCCGAGGACTCGGAAGTGTAGCCAAACTGATTAATCTGCTCCAGGGCCGCTTTGAGCAGCTTGATCTGTGTGCAACTTTCATAGAGCTCGTCGTACAACAGCCAGTGCAAAGATTTCCAGAACTTTGCTCGGTAATTTTGCGTTGTGGTCAACTGTGGCGTCTTACCCGGGCCACGGGCTGCAGCCGGCTTACTCGTGGAGCTGCCACTACCATGCGTGGGCGATTTGTTCAGCACCGAAATGTCGTTGCCGGCAAAACACTCTTTGAGGGATTGCTCCATGTCGGCTATGAACGTGGCCAACAGGTTGTCAAGGGATTTATCCAGTGTGTTGAAGTTCATGAAGATCTGAAATGCAATAATGATTATCTGCAGGTCCACCCACTGTTCTAATGCCCACCTTCAATGCATTAACCACTTGATTTTGATTGCGCTCCTGGAGGCCAGTGACCAGCTGCATCTGAGTTAGATTCCGAATTTTCTGGCCCGAGCTGATCACAAACGCACGCTCCTTTTGTACAAACTCAATGTCCTTCAGGTCCTTGTCATCTATTAACTGCGCCAGCTCGAAATGGAGCTCCGCCTGACGAAGCACATCTTTGGTGCCCTTCAATTTGGCCGTCAGGGCAAGAAGCGTTCCGGCCGAGCGCAGCAAATGGCTGACATCATGAAGGCGACCCAGCACTTGAGTTTGGTTCTCCACCAGTTGGTATTGCGTGTCCACTTGGTTCTTGAGGCGATGTCCGGTCTCCCGTACGCGCTGCACTTCCTCCGCTAGCGTGTTGAGAGCGGCATCAAAACGCCCTGCATGGGTGGCCTGCTGTAGCAGCGCTCCATGCTTGTCCCGCACTTGCTGATGCAGCTCCTCCGTGGTGTTTTGCAGCCGCTTCGACAGCTCTTGTATTTGTTGGCCGATGGTGAGGTGGGACATGGCTGATGTGTAGTCGTCATCATCTGAACCGGCTGAAGATGTGGGCTTCGTGGCCCCAGGATCGCCTGTCACCATAGTGCAAGTTGCCCTAAGCTAAGGGTATACTAAATGACTACTTTATGCAGTTTTTAAGTGCTATAATTTAAGAAAATTAAATAAAAACTATTTTTCCACGCAGCGATACTGAAATATTTAATTTATATCGATAGTTGGATCAGCTGTTTCTTGGTTTGTTTTGTGTAAATAGCTGTGAATGTTGGAAAAAAAGTGAAGTTAATCCGTTTTTAAGTCATTGTCGTCGCCATTTTGCTCATTATCCATGTCGGACGACATTAAGAAGTATTTCAATGGGCTGCTAAAGAAGTATGTACCGCCGAAGTAATGTATTATTGCTGAAATTACATATTCCGCCTTTCCTCTTCTCTCGTTTCTGTAGGGTCAGCGGCCTACACGTCATACAGATAACGGATCGTGATGGCGTTCCCCTCCTCCGTGTGAGTCAGGAGAAGAATGTAGATTTCGCCCTGATGCCTTCGTTTATACCCACATTCACGACGGCGTGCGATCAGGCCAGCAAGCTGGGCTTGGGTCGCAACAAGACCATCATATCGATGTATTCCAACTATCAAGTGGTCCAAATGAACAAGCTGCCATTGATACTGACCTTTGTGGGGGCGGAAAACTGCAATACGGGGCACATTCTCGCCCTCGAGCATCAGGTGGACGGCTATCTGGAGGACATCAAACAGGCCGTTACCGAGTCATAGACATACATACACATACATAGATACCAAACCATTTACTATATAACTTTATATTTTTAAAAAATACTAACTGTTTACACTTTATTCAAATTGAAACATGTTTTTTTCTTAGGTTTTGCTTAAATGCATAGACTGAATGATTTCACTATATTCCTTAATGATGTTCGCCCGCGCCCGGCCGCCCTCGCTCCTGTCAGCATGGGAATGTTCGCGACAAATATGATATTTCAAAATCCACTCTCTACAACTTAAATACAATCCTCCTTATTATGCGGATCTCTTCGGGCTATGCACACATTACCGTTTCATCGTATTCTCAGAGCTCGTCGTGGACACTCTCCGCCTGTTGAGCTTCGCTATCGCAGGCGGCGGGGGTCTCAAACTCAAAGTAGTACTCGCAGCGATTGGGCTCGCCCACAGAAGTGATACGTGGCTCCAGGGCGCAGCTAATGATGATAGTGGCCGACCGCTGGGGGCCGTTCCAGCAGGCGGCTCCATTGCCGTACTTCTGCTTTGAGTACTTGTATCCCTCGCCAATCCATTGTTCCCAGCGACCGAGGGTGGTCTCGGCTCCACCGTTACGCGGCTTCTGCGAGGCCCTGTCGAACGGACACAGAGTGTAGACGTATTCACGATCCTCAAAGTTGTAGCATTCGCCGTCCAGCACTGCCCATTCTTCGTGCGGGCCATAGTCCTTGGCACTCTGCTCATCGATTTCCTTGACTTCCTGTTCGATCTCGCGTATGTTGCGCTCCACCTCTTCCAGAGCATTGCGCGCCTCGTTGGCCTGCTCGACGAGACGCTGCGTCTCTGGGTCGTAGACGGGCGGTGCAGGAGCTTCCACTTCGGGCAAGGCTTCGCCCACACCCACATCTCCCTCCTCGTCTTCGTACTGATCTTCGTCGCCTTCTTCGTCAGCGTCACCATCCGTGCTAGCTTCCATGTCGACTTGTTCTGCAAACGTAATTCTAATTAGACAAAAATCCACAACGACATGGCGACAGTTTTCAAGTGGAAATCTTCTTACCCTCGGTGGGCTGTGGATGGGATGGCTGGATTCCTTCAGTGGTCGCCTCAACTGGCACTTCTCCGACTGGAGGAACCTGCGCATCCGCATGTGGGGGCTGGAACAGACCCTCGGCCAGCATTTTCAAGGGCTTGATGCGTGGCCAGGCCAGGGTGACGAATGCATCTAGATCCACACGCTCTCGCTCGTCCAAGAAGTACTTGGCCTCCTCCACGGTGACCACGCCGTTACGGTCGCGGTCGAGATTGACGTCCACCATCAGCTCAGTGACCTCCACGAAGCCATCCTTGTTGATGTCGTACACCGCAAAGCTGAGCGAGGCTTCCTGGCGCATTTGCTGGGGCTCCTCCTCGGCCTGGACGGTATCGGCATCCAGCTCCCGTTGTTGCTCCTTGAACACCTCCAGAGCATCGCTTTCCAAGGCCTCGGCGTTGGTCTTAATCTGCTGTTTCTCCGATTTCAGAGCCTCCTGATCCTTAATGCGTCGCTCCAGCTCCTGTCGGCGGGTTTCTCTGTCTGCTCTCAGCTGTCTACCCCGGGCAATCATCTCCAGCCGCTTCTCGGCACCCTGCCTGTGCAGCTCTGCTTGATTCTTGCGCTGGATGGCAGCTGCAGCGCCCAACGCTGCACAGGTGTTTGCACACCTCACCACCTCTGACTCATCGCTGCCGTCGCAGCAGTCACAGACGCCATCCTGGACACGCGAGCTGGGAATGTCCACCGATTCGTGGCCTTTGTTTTGGCAGTGAAATTGGCCCTGCGCGCAGGCGGATGTGCCGGGCTCATCGCTCCCGTCGGGGCAGTCGCAGTAGTCATCGTTTATCTGCACAAATGGAATCGTTTTGCTGCCATCTAAGCAAACCCAGCTATTGTCGGCAGCTCGGGGCTGATAGAGCGCTGCCTTTATGAGAGACACGCCGCGGGGACGTGGAACATCGGTGGCTGCACACCGAACCACTAAGGCTAGTATCGCTGCCAATATCGCTAGCTGCTGGCTTATTGCACGGTGCATATTTGTGTAATTTGGACCACTTTGTTTCCATTTCATTTTAAGGTTATGTCGGTCTTCTTAATCGAGATGGGAAAGTTTTAGAAACTCCGACCAATCCGGAGTCGCCACGGAGTTGCTCCCATCTCCAAATCTGACTTATCGATAAAATAAAATAAAATAAAAAACACGATTCCCCTCCATTTAAGCGGTCTGGCATCACTGACCGAAACAGCTGCCGGTTTGTTATTCAACCAAATTGGAGATTTAGATATCCATTAAATATGGATTTCCTGACTAAAGTGTGGGCTAAAGAAGCGCCTACTCCTACAGATATTGTAACGACGCCCACTGACAGAAAGGAAAAGAAACCCCCTCCACCCGTCGTTGCAGCCGATTCCCAGCATGTTCAAGACTCTCCGTCCAACGACCAGCCGCCCAGCAATGAGAGTAAGGATTGGGGTTATGATCTGTATCCGGAGCGACGCGGCGTAACCTTCAAGCCCAAGTGGACACGCATCCTCTTCGGTCTGGAGGGGCAAGAGAGCATTGATCGCTACAAGTGCGAACAGAATGTCTACTGGTGTGTGAAGAACGGTCCACTGGTCAAACTAATGATGGGCGCCCTGAAGAGCTCCGGGTGTCCCATCGACCTGCGTCGGCACATCTCCTGCGAGGTGTGTGATCCCTCGGTGACTGGTGGCTACGATCCCAAGTTGAATCAGATTGTCGTCTGCCAGAATATGGCCAGGAACAAGAGCATGGTGCACGGTGTGCTTACGCATGAAATGATACACATGTTCGACTACTGCAACAACGAACTGGACTTTCGAAATGTAGACCATCTGGCTTGTACGGAGATCCGAGCGGCCAACCTGGCGCATTGCTCTTTTTTGAGTGCCATGTTCCAGGGCGATGCCTCGCCCTTTAACGTGAAAGAGGCGCATCAGGTGGGTGAATCAATTGCACTGTAAATTCGTATGGAAAATCGTTTCATTCTGATCTATTGGTTTATCTAGAACTGCGTCAAGACCAAGGCCTTGGCCTCAGTGCTGGCTGTGCGGAACATAAGCAAATCAGATGCCATTGCGGCTGTGGAGCGAGTCTTCCCCAAGTGCTATGCGGATCTAGAGCCCATTGGCAGAAGAATTCGGCGCAATTCCACGGACCAACAGAAGGCCTACATGGAGGGACCCATGTACGGCTATGACGTATACTGAAATGCCTGTAATAGATTGTTTTGTTTTTTGTTTTAAATAAAACTATGTTTTAAGCTTTAAAGTTTAAACGTTTGGTGTATCAGGCTGAACCAACAGAATGGTATTTATAGCGAAATGGATTGCGATTAAATGAAATATGTACGATTAGCCATGGAAATGTACCAAGTTCAAAACAGAAATACGATTATGGTGCATACTATGAGGCAATTCATGACCAAATTTTAGGTATATAAAACCTTTGTTGAGGGCTCTAGGGTTTAGTGAATGTTGGTTTACCATAAAGCAATAGTGATGGAGGATTGTGAAATAATTGGAATGATATTGGAGTTCATTGGGGACGTTCTATTCGGTTGTAAGTTGGAGGATATTGGAGAAGAGGAACTTGATAAGTAATATACATACATACATACCATGAATATAAAAGCAAAGCTTTAAATTTATTTTTCCTGATATAAAGTAAACTAAAAAAAACATTTCTGAATTTCCAGCTGATGGCAACGATGACGATTACGACTCGTACGACTCTAATAGCACTTAGTGCGACAGAAATCATTATACAAATGTCCCACAATAATATCCTATAATGAATATTATAACATTAATTAAATTACTCCGAATAATGGTCATTAACCTTCAACATTCATCTGCTATAAATACAAAAATCTCGCCAGTATCCAGAGTTATATATCATAAACCATGGATTGCTGCGAGCTTATTGAAGTATTTCTGGCTTTCCTCAACGATTTATTCTTCTCCGATATAAGTGAGTAATTTGTTTAGAATCTCTTCGTATAGTTGCACATAATTAATGCTCCCTGTTCCTTAAAGCGGACGCGGAGTACTTTGGTGACTACTATTACGACCAAAATTGAAATAATCTGAAGATCATGATGAAAGCAAACAAATAAATTTGATATGACCACTTAAATGCTTTTCAATAGGCACAAAATACATATTATTTTTGTGGCCATGATTGACCTAGATCATACAATCGCTTTGGCCACGAATTAGGCCCGAATTACTCTTCCGTTTTTGGTCGCGGCTCATTAAATGAGTTGGGTCTGGGCCCCACATGAAATCAAAATCAAAACCGTTTCCGATCCGTAATGTCATTGTACTTAGTTACAAAACGTTGAGCACACCAGATCGAAAATGTTTTGGGATCTACTTGGTGGAATTTTCGAGTTCATTTTCGGGCTTTTGTTTCCCAGTAAGTTGTGAACCCTTTTGATATGTGGAACTTTTGCGATCTGTGAATTGATGCAATTCTCCGTTGAACAGGTTCAGACAGCGGTGATGAGCCGGATTCCGGAGAGGTGGAAACCACCTGATGGCCTGTAGCAATTCAATTGATTCGATTCATATTTCGAGTTCTTGTGAAATTCAAAGAGTTTTCTGTATTGTATTCTACGTAGAGTGTGTATAGTATGTAACATAAATTGCTTCAAATATGTTCTACAATTAATGGATTTTCATGTGGACTATGTACAGTGCCCAATCGGTCGGATCGGCACGTTGGTTTAAAATAATCTGTACTGCTTTTTCAGCTCGGTCTTCTTCCATTTGGGCAGCACATCGAAATCGTAGAAAGACATTTTGAAAACAGAAACAAAATCATCGTGAGTGAGGTGCACCTGGAGGAAGGAAAAGAAAAGTTTCAATGCGAATGTCTCTCATGGATTTGGGTACTCGAACAGACCTCTCGCTTGAGCGGATCGATCTCGGCTGGCAGCATATCCATCTCCTGAGTCAGCACCGGCAATGGATACTTTTTATGCCCATCGAAATCCTTCTGTCTGTCGTTCAAAATGAGCGGAGAAGCGCCATTGACCGCGCTAATATTACTGGGAGCTGCGCTGCTACCCAATTCCTTGCGCATTTGCTCGTAGGACAGGAAATTCTGAAACGAAAACAGATTTTATTTTCAGGTTGTAGTTGAGGTACTTCTGAAGGGCTTACCTTTCCGTGGTTATTGTGCCAGGATTCGAAGAAGCCCTTAAACACATTTGGCTCCTGATACTGCCGCACCACGGCCAAGGCTGTGGCCGAGCGACGTCCGAATGGAGCATTCTGGACATAGCACTGGGCAATGGATGTGTATTTTTCTTGCTGCTGCGCCTGGGCACCCAGCCAGACATACGTGAGGGTGCCAGTGTCCAGTATGTAGGTGCAATCCGCACTGAGATCCTGCTGCTCAAAGCCAATGATCTCCTCGTAGCGCAAGGAGCTCTGCTGCCACCAGACCAGGAACAGCTGCACCGGCGGTCTCGGCTTTGACGGCACGCACGTGTTGAGATAGCAATTGTTGCTCAGTGTGGGTGAGACATTGCCACCGTTGGAGCTGCCGTTGCACATGCTGCCGGCGCCACTGCTGCTGCTGGTGGTGCTGCTGCCGCAGGAATTGGCATGGCCATTGATGACCAGCGCCTGGTTAAAGTACATGGCCACCGATTGCCAGAACTCTTTGCTCTCCTTGCCCTCGAGTATGAGCGTGTACTCGCCCATGAGAGCACCCACCGACTTGGCCATCTCGCGCGCATCCCCAGTGCTGCTCTGGCCACACCAGACCCACACATGACTCGTCTTGATCACGTAGCAATCTTTGGAGGTGATCGAGGACAGCGGATGCTCCTCCACTGCCTTGGAATTGTAGCTGGCGTCTCCGTAGACCTTCAGCAGGAATGTCTCCAGCATCACGTTCGTCTTGAGGTCCCCGTTGTTGTTGTTGTTGCAGTACAGCATCTCGCTGCGCTGTCCCCGCATGATGATGAGCTTGCCATCGAAGATCTGCAGGAAATGCGGTGGCTCATCGAACTCGTAGAGTTGGACCAGCATTCCGGGTTGCTTGAGCGACTCAAATGCGACCATGGCAATTTTATTCGCTGTGGCAATGGATTCGGCCGATGCCTCCGAGCCGTTCCACTGATAGATTATGCTCTGTATGCCCACCGAGGCCAGATCTGCGGGCACAACAGTTGCGCACTGCAGACGGGAAATAAATCTCTTAGTTTCAAGGCTGATTTTTGGATTTGGATTGATTTTGGAATGGATATTTACCTGCACACTGTACTTGACCACATAACTGGCATTGGTGGTGAAGACCACCGTCTTTGAGGCAGGCAGCTCCTGCACCTGATCTCCCAACACGCGATACACCACACGCTCTCCCCTGCCATCGTCCACCAGCTGTGTGTCCGCTGCCATCTTGGGACGCTCGCACAGCGAATGGGCATCCAGTTTGCCGAACTTTGTGGACACGGGCTTGTGGCCGCGTGTGTTCTCCTGCCCCAAGTTCAACCAGTTGGAAAACAGACGCTTAAACTCGACCGGCTCATGGCCCTCCACGACGCGGACCACCAAAGTATTGTCCGGATATGACTTCTTCTTGACAAAGGCACGGCCATTGCCCATGGCTGAGAGGGCTTCTGCCTGCGGGGCCTGGGCACCCACCCAGAGCCAAATGCTTTGGCCATAGTTATCCAATAGATAGACCCCATGGGCATCGCTCAGATCATCCTTGGCCGGCAGGCCCACATCGAGCTGATCCAGATGCAAGCGTCCACGCAGATTGCACTTGTAGATGCGGAATTTGTTGCTGCTGTAGTCCGTGTAGTCGGTGACCAGCTGACTGGCCTGGCAGACCATTCGCTTCTGCAGCGGCAGCAGTGTGTTCCACAGCTCCTTCTGTGGTGCTGTCATGGCCTGCTCGTAGCCATCATCCACAATGACAACGGGACAGCCGCTGGTCTGCCCCTGCACCCAGGACAAGGCGCCGCGACGCTCGATGCCCGAACTGGAGCGTCCGATCCACACGAATGTCGTGGTCTCTGTCTGCAGAACCATGATGTAGTCCGAGTTGAAGTGCGACCACTCGATGGTGTCCAACTCTATGGAACGCAGCCATTTCCGAGCACGCAACTGATACAGGCGTGGCCGCTGTGGAGAGCTGATCAACGCTCCCGAAAGAATACTAAAAGAGATTTGCGATTAGAAATCATTATGACTTGGATTTTCGATAATAAATGAGCTTACTCATATCCCTTCTTGAAATATGACAAGAAACGCGGACTCTCATGGTTCTGTGTCTCGCGATAGATGGCCCCCACATTGCCCAGATACGAGTCCAGCTCCTGAATCTTGTGCATCACATTGGAGCGATTCGTTTCGCTGACATTTCTGCCCAGCCAATAGTGTATATATCGTTCCAGCAGCACATTGGGCTTCTGTTCGCGTGTCTAAAATGGGAATCCAAATGAGATATACCATGCATGTGGGATATTTGGGTCTACCTACGATGGTCTCGTGATTGGCATAGTGCCCCACCAGATTGGCTGCATATATTATGTAGGCGCTGTTGTCGTAGAAGGTTCCATACTGTGCACGGGCCACGGCCTCCAGGCGATCCTCATCGATTTTCCACAAGGAAAAGGTAATTGCATTTTTGGCCACCCTACGGAAGGTAGCATCTACTTTTGGATCCGGTATGGTATTAGGACGCACCTCCTGAAATTAATTAAGAGAGGGGGTTCTTTCGTTAGTAAATGGTTAACAGGAGAGCAGAGGGATTGCTACAAATAATTATGAATTCGATTTAAAAGTGAACGAGATGGAACGTGTGTGTCGCTTCAGAGGACGCGACTCTACTTATACCCGTACTCAGTCAGTATATACATTTTTGAGCATATGATTTTTTAAAAATTTAGAAATAAATTACACTTATGAAATACATTTGTAGCAGTGTGATATCACATGAGTCTGGAAACCAAATTTGGTTGCCCCAGCTCTTATAGTATCTGAGATCCAGGCGCTCAACCAGACGGACGGACGGACAGACAGACATGGCTATATCGACTCGGCTATTGAATATATATGTATACTTTATGGGGTCGGAAACGTTTCCTTTTCTGCGTTACACACATCCACTTTTACCACAAATCTAATATGCCCCTTAACTCTTTTTGAGTACGGGTATAATTATAGTAAAGAGCACTCATAAGTGACTCACAAATTATTATATAAAGACCATATATGAAGACGTGCTAGAACACAGAACTCTTCCCACTGCTTCATTGAAAGAAACTTCTCTTATTTCTTGCTTTAGTTTGAAGTTCAATCCGCAAACACGTAGCTCAACTCGACGACTCTCTTCGATGTAAGCAGGTTTTGATTTGATGAAATTTCATCTGCAATTACCATTCTATATTTTCACCGGACAATGCCTGGGATAACGGGCAAATCGAACAGCATTTTTTATCGACATTAAAACACCTTTCAAATTGCCTCCAATTGTCACTGACATGAGACAATTTTCGAAAAATACTCAAAACAGGCGCCAAGGATCTACACACACCACCACAGCACACCACGCCATACCACAGCACAGCACACAAAAAGAAAAGAAAACCCGACAGCAACCCACTTGGACAGGTCTTGGGGAAGTGCTCTGCATCTGGCGGCTGGGCCTGGCATAGATTGTGTCCGATTGCCTCTCCTTCAACGAGAGGCTGGTGGCCAAGTGATAGTGAAAACTGAACCACAATGCTGTGTGTGGTGCGCGGCGGCGGTCGGCATCTGTGGTGCGAGTTTCAGGCCAGTTTTTATTTCGAACATTAATTTTTTTTCTGTATATTTATGGAACGCAGTTAAGTGGAAAGTGGTTGAATGCTGAATGTTGAATGTTTTGGGGCGTCTGCATTTTCATCTCGATCTTGGTTAACGGTTTGGGGGTCATTAGGTGGCCGTTGACTAATTAATGCTTTGACTATGAACCACCCATTCCATTTGTGGGTACATCTCTAAGCCATAATCATTTGATTACAGCTCTCGTGTTCAGAGACCAAAAACAAGTTCATGCTCCGCCTGGCACTGAATTCTCCCGCGACAGGGCGACATTTCATGGAAATCACAAACATAATTGTTACCTTTTGTTTGTGTTATACTCTTTGGGGAGGGTATTCGGATTTGGAGAGCTAAGAGAAGGAAGTAGTTTCGAACTGTAGAATCTTCTTCCAAGCAAACCAATCCATTAAATGTGTATTTATGTGGCTTAAACATTTCTACGGAATTATTCGATCTTGCAAGGGCATTAATTAATTCGGCCCAAGCATCTTTTTTATTTTCTTCTCATAAATAAGCAATGTATAAAATGTGCAGCATGGAAACATTTTAATTATTGTCTGCAAATGGGAAAATAACTTGGATGGATTGCTTTGGGTGGGGGCTGTGTCTGTGTCTGTGGCTCTGGCTGGGTTAACCAGGTTTTCCAAACGATCATCATCAAGATTGATCGATCTTCATCGTGTGTTGACAGCTAAACTACATTTGTCATGGCACCACAACCACAAAAACTGGTACAAACGAAATCTCTTTCTTCAAGATACATATACGAAATTATAGGTATATTTTTTGTTGCTTTTGTTTTTTTAAAGGCATTGCCCCCAAAGAGAGACTTTCACAGCCATCAATTAGCGACATCTACATCGAAAGCCATGAAAGTTTAATTGATGCCCCGCGTGCAAGAAGAGTTCTCAGCAGAATGCCAAAAAAAAATATGTATATATAGATTCTCATAGATCTCTGAAGTGAAGCTTGACGAGCATGAATGTTGGCTTTAATTATGGAACATTTTAAATTTTAGTTTAAGTCTTTAAGTTATTATTTGGAGAATTGAACCCTAAAATTGGTTAAAATAAAGATTTAATCTTCTAGATTCTTTAAAAATGTTAAAAACTGATGAATTTTAATAGTTTTTATAATTATTAAAGGAATTACAAATGTCTACGATTAATAATGAAAAAATTATTTTTAACTCGCAGAAAAGTGACATAAAACTATGGAAATTAAATTAAGAATAGATATATCAGACGGAGACATAATAAATAACGAATTACTCAAAGTATAAATAATATTTCCTGTTCCTTATCTATTCAGTTTTTAAGGTCCTTGCTCATTGTTAAAAATCTACAGCAAAATATAAAGATAAAAGTGAAAACTCAATCAAAGATCAATAATACAATAATTTCCCCATAAAATACAGATATCATCATTTAATTCCTGTTCTCTAATCTATACTATAGATCTCCAAAGATATGATCATCATAATCGGGAACCAAAATTATGGTAATGGTCAAACAAATAATTGTCAGCTCGTAATTATCAGCTGGAAAATGGAAAACTGGCTAAAGCAAACCCACGGCGCAGTGAAAGATGCAGGAAAATGTAAAAGAGTGATGGAATGGATAGAGAGAGAACGAGAGAGAGAGAGAGAGAGAGAGAGACTGGACTGGACTGTTGTATGCATAATGAAAAGCCTGTAATTACCGTTTCTTTTGGTGACAGCGATAGCTCCATTTTGGACAGGCCGAAGACTCAGAGAAGAAGCTTGCGGACCGAATATGTTGCTCGGCGGCAAGTGAAGGCAGCCTTGAACTAGTTTTGGTTTTCAAATTGATAGCAATTCCGATTGCCGGCACTCTTGCCGGAGAGCACAAAGTGAAATCCTTTTGAAAAGCGAATGTCGCGAGACACACACATCGATCTATCGACCGATCGAAAGCGATCAATAGAAATTTCACAAGGCACTACACGACACAGAATACAAATTTATTTATTTTATCTGACTTTGAAAATTTAGAATCCATCAATTTTACAAAACGAACTGACGGCAAACGAAAATCCCATTCGATTTGATTTTCCTGAGCTTAGTCCGAAGGCCTTTGGCCGATCTGAGAGCGATGGCACTCACTCGCGTGGAGAGCCTTTTACCCGGTTCAGAGCTCTGATCAAACGCGAAAACCCGTAGATGTCAGTAGATCTTTAAGATGTGGCTGCACGACTTGTTAGGCAGAAAGCCAAATGCAGACTGGTCGACGCAAAATGCGGCACTCCAAGTTTATGGCCAGGCCAGCAACAGAGCAGCAGAGCAGCAGAGGCAGCTCGGCCGAACAGGTGGGAAGTGCGGTGACTGTGACTGTGACTCAGAAATCGGCTGTGACTTTGGTACTGGAACATGAATGAAAATTATCAGTTATATTGTCGGCAGCCTCTGCCACTCGCAGGCCGAGAGTGAGAAATGAAGAAAAGCAGAAAGCGCAGCGCATTTTGTTGCGGTTTACTGTCGCCTGCCACCACGGTTCGAGCCAGGTCTGAGTCTGGTGTTGGGTCTGGGCCCAACGTTAAGCCAACGGAACTTGGAACTTGGCTGCGGGCCACAAAAGGCCACACGGAACAGTTGGCAAAAGGGTCTAAGCAAATTCTTTTCTAGTCTTTTGCTAATTCTTACCATTAGCCATGTGTGGACAGACACACTAGTTTTTACGAGTCGCTTACTTGGGTTCTTTAAACGATTTTCAGATCTTCTTTCAGTTGAGTGACCACAAGAGGAGGAGGAGGAGGAGGATCTAAGGTTTAAGAGTTAGGGAGTCTTAGTCTTACAGTGAAATATGTAGATTTTGAATGTGTAGATTGTGATCTATATGCACAAATATATGTATATGAATAATTCATGGTATATGAATCAGATAGATGATATCAATGGCTGCCTAAATAAGATTATTCTTTAAATACTTGTGGATATTCCATAATATTCCCATACAGTATATTCCTGCAATAAATAGGTTCTCAGTTCATAAGAGTGGGGGGTTCTTCTGAAGTAGAAAGTAGGTTATAATTAGCTAGACGTTACTGAGAATCCCTGGAAGAGGGTTCACTGGAAACTCAGAAGTCTAGTCCTAGACGCCACTAACATTTTTAAATAGAATTTCTACGAGTTTCTGTGGGTTCCGCCTTCAAAGAGTATTCCATATTCTACTTTTCCAATTCGCCTGCTTTATTTTCTTGTCTAGCTGGAGTTGTCTCTTGCACCATCCACACATTGATGTTGCATTGACATTCTCCACAGGCAATCAAGCACAAAGAGAGAGACAGAGAGAAGCGACAAACATCGATGCAGCAGACACCCCGTCCGTCGATTTGCATCTCGCGGGTTTCCTTCTTCTGCCTTTTGTCAACTGGCTGCATCGCTTGACTGCCTTGAGTCTTCACTTTTATGATTTATGTATGGAGTGGCAGACAGGCAGATTGTGGCATTTGTGTGGCACAATCATTAACAGCCAACGGGCCCCAATTGGATTCGAGTGAGTGAGGAAAGTAGTCAAATTATTTCGACCAACTATGTTTGCCAGTGATTTGTTCAACACTCGTACTTGTACTTACTTGTGTGTTCATCTCTATGAAGGCCCCCCGAAAAATTTAAAAACGTATGGTAATGGTTTTCCAAACTGTGTTTTCCAAAGCGTGAACGACACTAATGGGGCCCTCCCCATCACAGACACGGGACACGGGAGAACACTGTATCCGTATCTGCGGGGCAGCAGACAATGCAATGCCTTTCAAAAGCTAAATAAAAGCAAAACAATCCCAGGTAACTCTTTCTTTCTCTGCCATGAACCATGCTTCATGTTTTTCCAACTCAAATTCCAAATCTCTGACAAGTTCAATCAACCGTTGGGGTTGAGGCGTGAACTGGAAAAAATGAAAGCAAATGTAAATGTAAAATGCGGATTGCGAAATGTGGGGATATATGAAATGCAAAGAGCATTTTCTTGCACTGAAAATGTGCGACTTTTAGCATGAATGAAAATGCAATTTTACAATTTATGATAATTACACACGTCAACTTGCAGAGACAAACGACGACGCCTCGTCCAAACAATTGACTTTTCCTTTTACCAAAATAAAAGGCGAACGCCTGATACAAATTTTTGTTGTTTGCTTTGAAACCCCCCCTCAAAAAACCCATTAAGAGCATTTTGTGTGTGTTTGTTTGTTTGTTTTGTGGCACAACACACGCGACATTTACGTAAACTTTGAGACTTATAAAAAAGCCAAACACAAAAGCAGGCACAATGCAACATTGACTTGTGGCATTTGCCACATCTGTTAACTGCAAAATGCAATCGGGAAACGGGAAACGGGCCAGCAATGTACCGCTTCAGACTGCTTTATTTTTTTTTTTCTTTCGTATTTTTCAGTATTCCTTCCCCATCTGCTGGATGGATCCCCGCTAGCGGTGATTGTGCCGATTTGTTTCTGCCTCCTCAACTCATCTCAGCTGCGAGTGAGTCGAGTCTCTGCTGCTCTTTTCTGGCTTTTCATTAGCCATGGAAGATCTCCAGCAGACTCTGGCTCTGAAGATGGCAAAACTATGGCAAACATGCTGCTGCTGCAAGCAGCTTCTTTTTTCAGTTGATCTTCGTCGACTGGAAAACAGCAGCCCACATTAATTGCCAGCGATTCCAGACCACAAAGCCAGCTGACTCTACAATATATGGTATATGGCGTTCTCCGCCATGGGAATGGGATGCTCTTCCGTGGGGATTGGGGTTAGTGGCAGATTTGTAAGAACATTTGACTGCAATGAATATCAGTAATTGATTGATCTTTCTGCATTCACGAGTTAACATTGCATGTAACATTTCAGAATGCTACAAAGGGAATTATGGTTTTATTTAAGATTATAAAACAATTTAGAATCTGTTTGCATTCATGCGTAATATAAAATATGTATAAAATAAAACCTAAAAGATTCAATCTAAAGTGCATCAAATGGTCGCTGTTTCGAGGGTGAAAACTCTCCATCTGGTGGCCTATTATGAGGCCACTGACAAAACACTGGGGCCGCCATGTCGAATGGTAAAAGCAGAACGGCAATAACAATAACAATAACAGGTGTTTCGGCTGGCGATGCATTTGATTTAGCATTACGAAATGGTTAATTAACGTTGATACGATGGAACAAATGGCGATCAATAATAAATATTGATTTCGAAAGGCAAAGCCCGCATGGATTTTCCTGCACAAATTTCACAAAATTGCCACAGCAAACGGTAGTTTTATTTTTTGGTACTTTTTGTTTGGCTTGGATTTCCTTTTGCCGTTCGTAATAGCGATTTGGAATCAAGTGAAAAAAAAAATAGAGATGCGGTAGTCAGTCGCAGTCGACAGCTTCCCACGCCAGAGGCCATTGGCAAAGGTGTGGGTGAAGCCACGGAGGTAACACGAAAAGTTCAAAATAATTTCTTCATTAAAAAAAATAAGAGAGACAATTGCAAAGAAATGGCTGGGACAACAATTGCGATGGAAGCTGAACAATTTTGGATGAACATTTTGGTAGCCATAAACAAACCCGGCAGCTGCACGAATAACTGTTATTTAACTGTTGGCTAACATGCAATTAACCTCGCGTTAAATACTAAAAATACAAAAACCGAAGAAAAATGCAAATATGTATGTATGAGGCAGCCTCTCGGTTCGGGTTCAGCTGCTCTTGAGATGAGATAAGCCCCTAAAATTTGGAGCCCGAACTATCCGTAAATGTGGTGCAATAACTTTCTAACCAGCCAAAGACTCGGGTTCATTCATCTTAATTATCACACGATGAGGAAAAGCCACGAAAATTAAACAAAATGTTGCCTTAATGCTTGGAAATTCATTAGGCAGAGCCCCCCAAAAAATCACTCGTAATATAATCATAGTATTTCCCCCCCGTGGATGGTCTGCAGCTTCTGAAACACTGCCCGTTGACCCATTTGCATTGGCTTACCTACCCATTGGTAAGTCCAAGATCATCGGACTCAGACAAACGATCTTCTTGGTGCTTCAAATTAGTGGAGAAAGAAGAAAGCTTTGATGGGTGGGGCAAAGGGTTTTCTTTATGGGTTTGCGTAGAAATTGTTCCCACCTTTATGGTTTGTTTTGGGTATTTTCTTTTCTTAGTTCCCAGCATGGGATGCCGTTTGTTTATGCGTGGTTCTGTTACCTCCATTGGTCTTGTTTCTGACATTTAATCACCGGAAGCCATCTGTGAGCAGACCATCTGCAGAGGCCCACTTAATTACAGAAAATCTCTTTTCGGTTGTCTTATTTCATCTCCAGCTGGTCACCCTGATTTAGATAAATCTATTTTCTATTCAAACTGGATTCCCATCCACAGACAGGCCAGGTCTATGGTCTATGGCTTCATTTCGTCTATTATTTGGTTTTGAATTTTGGCCAATTAGACACGTTTCTTGTCTGTCGCTTGTCGTTCACAGGTATCCACTATGATTGATTGTGTCGAATAATGTGTAACTCTACTATCTTTACTGGCTCTGACGCATTCGTTTGTCATTGCTGTTCTACTTTTCTCTGTAGAGTAGATACTAGAGACGCGTATTCTAATTAATTGATTGGAGTTTCAAGGGCAATTGCAATTGAGAGAGATGTCATCATCAAATAATAATTGCACAACGATCTCCATATGCAGGTGTCGAGGTAAAGTTATGAATTGGTGGTGAAGGAACTTAAACTCGGGTGTTATTCAATAAAACCGATTTCCTACCACGGGATATTCGCAGGATACTTGTTTATTCACTTACCAGAAGACAGTTTCACAAGGAGATTAAAAAGGGTATCATTTAAAACCGTATGGTTTCTTTTGAGCCAAGGGGCACGACTTTTCCCTGATCTGTGCATCACATCTGCATCAATTTGTATCACAATCGCAATTTTACCCAGTTTTTCCACTGCATTTATATGGGAAAACATCTTGCTCCATTAATATACATAGCTTGGTACCGAAACCTACTCAATCTGTAATAATCTTGGCGTTGCCAACAAATGTCTCCTCATCTAGTTGCATTACCACACAAAGGTTAATTAATTTACCATGTTGACAAGCGACTTAACGCGCAATAAATGCATTTGCATTTATCTGCGCGCACACTCGTATGCAAATTGAAACATTTAAGTGCTACTGTTCACACCAAACATTTAAATGGTACCTTTTCCACACTCCTCACCTGCTTGATGAAATTAAACGGCGGCATTTTGTTGTCCAATTTGTTGTGGCTCCCGCGATGCAGATATGTGCGATGTGCGGCAACGCTAATGCAGCTGTAGTTTTCTCGTAGTCTTGCGACGGCGCTTTGCAACTTGAAATCAAACAATTTTAATTGTTTCGCACTTAAACATTCGCTTCGTTTATTGATGTCACTCCTTGCTCTATTTGGCTGTTTTTGCTTATTTTCTTTCGTCACCTTCTTCTCCCACTTTGCTTTGTCGCCTTTTTCCTTATTGGTCACTTCTGGCAATTTACCGTTCCACCGAGAGATAGCAAGACTGTGGCAATTTTTTTGTTTTTTGCACTGTGCAATTACCGCCCGGCGTTTTGTTAATAACTTTTTGTGGCTTGCGAAAATATGAAAAACTGAAAAACTATTTGCCGCACTTTCCAAACAAATTAACCCGAATTATGTATGTATGTATTTGCAGAGCGGAAGCAAAAGGCAGCGGCGCAGCTGTTCCCGCGCAGGAACGAAGTGAAGTCTTGGTATTAGTACTGTGCGTGCGATCCGGTCGCTACTGATCTGGCGTTAACCCGTGAAAAGTCGGCTTACGACTGGAAGCCCCCGACATGAAAAACTTCAATTGAAGCGGCGCGATCGCATGTCAAGGCAGCAGCAGGCTGGGGCTACGTCGGGGCTGGCGTCAGTGAGTGGAGGAGGAGGAGGAGTGGTGGTGACCCTTTCCAGGTGCGGAAGTGGCCTGGCAGTGGGTATATTAGGCAAGCTGATCGAAAAGTCCAGGGTACTCTAGTGAAAAGTGTATAATTATTTTTGTTGATATATATGCGTTTTAAAGCGTAAAAAGCTAAGGTAATCCAGCCACTTTCAGGAATGCTATTAATGCGTTATCGTAGTCATGCATATCGATAACTTGGCTTTTTGGAAACATTACACTACACCTACTACCTGTCTGATATAAGAGACACTGAAGAGACGCTGAATCCTGCTAAAAAAGAGAGACTCGGCTATCAGTCTATGGCACTATTTGTACCAGGCTAACTTTGACGTTTAGATATGTAGGAGAGGTAGCTTAAAATAGTGTCATACAGCCATTACTAATGTCACTGAAAGCTATAAACTTCCATGTAGAGTTTAATTCCAATCTATACCAAGGGTATCATCGAGGCGACCCCAAACATTCCCCTAGCACCATTCATGATGGACAAGTTTTGCGCTCCGCTGCGCGCTAGTGTCAAAATGCCGGCCATACCATACACAAACCAGACCAGACTCTTTTTCATGTGCTGGAAGTTCTCAGAACTGAACTCCCCACTTTTTGTTATTGTTTTATTGTTATTGTTCTTTTAGTGTGGCACTCACTGGAAAGTGTCGTAAAATGTGCTGCGGTCAACCTGCACCGGATGACGTCACTCGTCGGCGGGAATAACTGAAGTCTCCAGCTCTTCGCGCTTTAGGATTTGTTGACCCGCCTTCACCACGACACGGGCATTGGCTATTTCATACAACAAACGGTCCGAGGCGATGCGCCTCCCCATGCCAGTGGGGTTCAAGACGGCCTTCATCTTCCCCACAACGGACACAAGATTATCGAATGTGTCCACAATGGTCCCTTTGGGATCCTCGTCGGCAAGAAGCTTATTCCCAAAGGTCATCCCAGTTTGGGGAGCTGCTCCACTGAAACTTTGGCCCTGCGCTTCGGACAACTGCTTCAGCTTGGCCTGCATGTATTTTGTGTAGTCCAGTTTTTCCATCACCTCCTTGTACTCAGTGGCGTAGGCCAGGGCGGCGGCAGTCTGCTGCTGCGATCGGGTGCGCAAGGAGCCAGACCCGTCAGCCGGTCCGAATGCAGAACCGACGCGATTTTTCGATGGATATTGTCCAGTCGGAGTCGATGAGATTGGTCCGCCAGCAGAGGACGATGAGGTGCCGCCCAACGGAGTTGATGTAGAGGGTCCGTATGCAGTGCCATTACCAGAGGATACGCGTGTAATTTCTACGCGTGGCGTTTGCTCCTTCAGAGTAGCCATCTTGAAGTCCTCTTCGTTGTCCTTTTGTTCTTCCTTCTTTCCACCAGCGGGCAAAGCGGTTACTGTTAGGTCGCTATACTTTGAGCGAAACGATTCTAGGTCCATTTTTTGTTATTCAATTTTGCGTAAATTTTTATTTAATTTAATCCTTCTAATCGAACAGACTAAATGAAATGTCAGCTATGAACCGACTGCTCGACTGAAAAAATTTGACATTTCAGGAAAAAAAAAATTGGCACAGTTGAGATTTAAGCTGGCAATGACATGACCTTTCTTGATAACGATTAAAGTCATTCGATATGCTGTGCTTGTTTGGAATCGCATCCGAATGTATTCCGCCACCCAAATTGTGAAGAGATTTATAATTCATCTAACATTGATTTCCAGCTTCATTTGATGAACTCTACACGTGACCCGAAGGGCTCATTGAACTTGCGGTGGAGGTCCCAGAAGAGTAGCTTCATCCAATACCTGTTTTGGCCTTTTCCCCCTTTTTGGCAGCTTTCTTTGGGCCAGCACCTGAAGTGCCGGTAATTACCGGCTACAGAACAAAACACGTTCATAAACAGTTCATTCTACTGTCCATTCTTCTACTGCTGCTGCTGCCGCTGCCGCCGCCGACGCCGCCGGAAGGCGCTCAAGCGTGCTTCCCGTGTTGCGCAGGCGCACACAGGCATTTCACTCGGTTACCCCAATTTTTTGCCATGACTCATGGTATTCAAAGTACATTTTGTACACTTGAGGTTCGTTGTAGTTATTGTTCTTATTCAACATGCAAATTTTGTCCAGAATTTGGGTCTAATTTTTGTTGTGTGTAATTTGGTTTGGTGTATAACAATGTTGTATGCTGCAGTCGTCTGGCTTTAGATCTATTTAATTGCTACTCTGCTCTCGGGAGCGAAGAATTTCGTCGAGATTGCCTTTGGTCGCCTCGCCGCACTCGTACCGATGATAGTCGACAACTGTGGTCTGGTTCTCCTTGAGAATTTCTCCGACAGTTCTGTCCGAGTCCAGCAGATACTCCTGATGGATGAGACACGTCTCGTCGTCCTTGTTCTCGACAGGCTTGTCCTTGTCGTATTCACCAATCTTCTTTGGCTTCAGGCCCACAATTTGCTGGCAAATGCTTTTCTGGAACTCGTAGTCCGGATACTTAACGTCGGAACGGAATGCCAAAATGGTACCGTATTTGCCCACTTGTGTGGTGTCCTCAGTGGTGCCCACATTGGCGGGTGCCGGATGGGCATAGCCGCACAAATTAATGTCATGCTTGGCCTTAAAGCAGATGGCCCGCTTGATGGTGGCATTCTCGCCCACAGCGCCGATAAGCAGAGCCAAATGATCGCCCAAATTGCGGCCCTCATCAGTAGGAAGATTCCTTAAAGCCTCCGTTTCGTAGCCAAGCTGATAAAATAAATGCTCGATACGTTAGCCATTAAAAACCAGAACTGAAATGTATAAACTTACCTTCCAGAGATCTCCGTCAAATTCAATCGCTTCCGTGTATTGCAGGCAGATCCGTGCGACATGGTCCACGAAGCGCTTGAAGACATCATTGCGTGCCACGAAATCGGTCTCACAATTGAGTTCCACCATGGCGCCTAGATTGCCGCGTATGAGAACCCCGACGAGGCCCTGGGCAGTGGCACGATCTGCCATTTTGGTGGCCTTGGTCCAGCCGAGACTCTGTGCCTGTGCATGCAGCCATTTCTCCGCCTATTCCAGAAAGAGTGACAGATTTAAATCTCTGAGAGAATAGTGTACCAGATGATAGGTCACTCACCTCGCTGACATCGTTGTTATGCAACTCCAGGGCCTTCTTGCAGTTGGCGAATGTGTAGCCGGTCTTCTTGCGTAGGGTGGACAGGGCACTCTTCTCCAGACCGGTGCCTGATCCACTGGCATACACCATTCGTGTGGTGTGCAGCGCGCGCATGCAGAACTTTTGTAGCAACATTGCAGGTTTTTTTATTTGAATTTTGTTTTTTACTTTTTTGTGTGATGGAGTCCTAGGGGTATGAGGTGACTTGTTGCTCTGGGCCGCCTGCTGCTATGGGCAACGCCGGTTGCTTGTTTTTCCAACTTTTCCAAAATCAATTCAAAATAAACAGGAAAACGTGTGGCATTTGCATTTGTTTTCAACACGTTCGTATGTTCGGATAAAAAAAACGAAAAAAAACGCGTTGCGGCGCGTACTAAACAAACAATTTTTGTGTGCTGCAATAGAACTACGACTGGTAAGTCGATGTCTTTACTTAAACTTAAAATTTACTTAAAATTAATTTTTCGGGTTGCACAATTCACAATAGTGATGGTAAAACAGCAGCCGGTATCATGTGTTCATCAATCGATAACGTCTGACTTGACGAACTTAACCCAACAAACCTCCATTAAAACAGTTGAACACCTTGAGTTAAACAAAAAAATGACCACGATATCTTTCAACTGAATTACGCTAAAGTTAGTCGTTTCATAAATTTCGTGGGAATATTTCATACCCCCGTGGACAATAATGGGCTAACGTTCTTTTCAGTTGATGGGAAATCATATTTCACGATTTTAATATTCGGCTTAATATTAATGGCTAGCTAGGACTCTCCGCACTTTGCATATAATTTTATCCGATAGATGAATAAATTATCTACAAGATTGGCTAGCTTTAACGACTCCAGTTAATTGGAATGTTTGTAAAATAAGGTTTAAGCAACAAAGGTCATATCATAAAATGTAAGTCTGTCTGAAACGGTTTGCGCTATCGATATTACCGCATGCCAGCGCTGCCACCCAGAAACTAGCAAAGACTCCAACCACTTTCCTCATGAACCGGATATAGTTTAAATTTAAATTCAAATTTGATTCTTTTTACAGACCACAACATGCAGAACCGACAAGATCCCAATAGGGATATGAGTATACCCAGCTTTACTTCCATTTGCGGCGCTCGCCGCATATGCGAAAAGTCCAAAATGCTCTACACCCGGCCCAAGCCGGATGTGCTGCAGAGCATCCTGCAGTCGAAGGCCAATCCTGAGTACAAATCCCGGCGTCTCTGGTACGAACTGAATATGCCGGAGTGCACGAGTGGAATACTGGATGGGAAAATGGTCTCCGATCTGCCCGAAAGCATACTCTGCCCCAAAAAGCGTGCCCGGCGCAAGCGGGAGGAAAAGCAGGCGGAGTCTGAACGGAAGGGCAAAGCCAACTACATGGCGATGCGGGTGGAGCGCGAACACTTTCGACGCAAACTGGTCGAATTGATACTGCACATGGACGATGATCAGGATGCGGAGCAGGTGGGTCAGTGTCAGATACCCTTTCCCGACAAGGACGAG
The DNA here is from genome assembly GCF_018151105.1 of Drosophila obscura. Taxonomy (NCBI): domain Eukaryota; kingdom Metazoa; phylum Arthropoda; class Insecta; order Diptera; family Drosophilidae; genus Drosophila; species Drosophila obscura. The sequence continues at coordinate 5,166,052 of NW_024542791.1, read as the reverse complement.
AAGGAGACCCTTCGCTACTATTACTACATCAAGCATGGCATCGACACGATCCATGTGTCGCCGCTCAACAGAAAGATTCTCAAAAGGTGCGCGGAGTCATCCACATAAATATTTCGTTTCATCCATAACTATCTCTCGGTATTTCTTTGTAGGATTACGGATCTGGTGCCGGCGTTTCTGAACAAATGGCAAACCGCTCTCAATGAGAACATTGCCGAGGTGCGTGCGGATTATGTGTTTGCCATGAAGAAGGCCGTCGTTGACTATGTGCTGCGTCACACGGCGCTCGATCGGCTGACCAAAGAGGGTTCCACGGGACTATTCGAGACCGCAGAGCGTCGTGAAGTGAGGCTGCTGACGAATCATTGGCGTTTTCGGTGAGTTTTTTCCAACTAATTGTCAGAAAAAATAGAAGCTAAAATTCAATTATGGATTAATTTAAAAGTTAACATAAAAAAACCATTTAAAGGTAGTGATTAATGCCATGCAACATACGAGTATACCAACCACATATAAGGCATACACGATCTATCATCTCGTTTTTCAGCTTTTATTTTCATTTCAAGAGTTTTCGCAATGAATGGAGAGGCGAAAATTAACTTTGACCTTCCTCAGCTAATGCGAGATTCATTTTTTTAATTAAAATAAATTATACCCATACCTCTGCCGGCACCCGCAGTAAATTTTGCGCTTACAATGAGCCAAACAAAAAACAGCAGAAGTGAAAGAAAAAGTTGCCATAATTGAATGCGAGCGCTGGGGCTTCCCTTTCCCTTTTTTTTTTGCCCCAAAAGAAGCGTGCAATTGACATGCAATTACATACACACAAGCACTCGAGCATACCGTATCCGGATCCCGCCCACATATGTGGAAATGCTGGCTGGGCTGGGTTTCATTGTGGATTAAAATCCCAATCCGATTTTTATGAAATGAATTGCCGCCCTTTGAGTTGCGTTGCGGCAACGCGCGAAATCTTATGAAAATACTCGTAACTTCATCTCGATTTGCGGCAGCAGTGTGACGCACACACAATGTTGCCTCGGAGATTCTTTCTGCTCTCTGGGAGTGAAAATAACGAAAGTCGTGCGACATTATTAAAAGCTTCTTGCAATGGGGAAAACGCGAGAAATCGCTTAGCGGCGTGCCAAAAACTTTTTAACCGCACTTTTTCAACTACAATGCCACGGAAATGGGAAAGGCAGCACCACCACCACAAGCATCCAGGGCCAAGGCAACAGCAATAGGAAACATAAGGGCGGGGTCGAAGCTTGAGATACTCTAACAGAGCTGAGTTATTCGTATTGTCACTAAACCAAAGCTAACATTTGGCTTTTCTGACTTAGAAACTTGGATAGTTTTAATACTCAGAAATTATGTACTTTGATGATGATTCAGTGGGTCCTTCCCTCGTTGCAAGCATCTTGTAAAATTCATCAACACCTCTTCAAGGGTATTTCCAAACAAAAGCAAAAGCAGCGGCAGCGCAACAGAAAGTTAAGTCCTCCTGTGTATTGGTTTGACATTTGATGAGCAACAGTAAGCTGACTTGAAGTTGCGGGCGGTGGCGGCGGAAGACCGGAGAAGATGGTTGATGCTGCTTGCTGCGTGCTTTTTTGGGCTGGGATTTGGTTGAGCAGGGGGCGAGACATAAATTGCAAAAAGGATATGCTTAAAAATGAATTGAACTTGTTTCTGACACTGAGTATTAAGCCGCTTGGTGTGGGTGTGTAGGTGTGGCTGGGCGGCTAAAGTTTTGTCGGCTAGCGATGTGCAAGTGTCGTGACACGAGCACCCAAGCAGATCGATAGCACTTAACGGCCGCTACCTCGCCCATCACAGATAGCACGTGTTTCGGCACGCTCCCATCTCTAATTCGCACGTAAATAGTTTGGGTTTGGTTTGGGTTTCCTTATCGGGGGCTTCTAAGTGGGTCGGCTCTTGGCAAATTGGGCGACGGCGATGGCCTATCGATATATAGAAGCCCCACAGCCGTGTGAGGTTCGGTAATTTATGGCCCTTTGAGCATTTGGCATCATTAAGAATGCCTCTGGCGTCGGTGGTTGCGTGGGTGGCAGGATGGTTGCGTTGCGTTGCGGTTGCCTGCACTGCTTAATGGGCTGTGACGAAGTAGCTCGAGTGAAAAGTTTTGGCGTAGACGCAGATAATTTGCATAGCCAACCCAACTAACGCTCCCGTCTCCTATCTCCTTCAGCTATGATGAGAATCGCAATCGACTGATGAAAACGCTGTTCAGCATACATCGAAGTGTGGCCAGCATACTGGAGCTATGGAGCATGAAATACATCAACAAGACTTTGGTCGACATTCAGGAGGTTAGCCAGGCTGAGGGCCCATACACGCTGTTCGGTTTTGTGGTAAGCTTAGCGCAGGGAAGGGATTACCCCAGCAATCTACCTTGAAATTGTTTCCACTTTGTTTGCCTGGCAGTATCTGTGTGGATCGCATATCGATAAAGTCAAGACCATGCTGGATGAGACATGGTTTGGCGAGATACACTCGACGCTGCTGAAGGCCAGCAAGCGCGGCCAGTTGCCGGATATTAGAAGAGTGACGCTGGTCAAGCGTTTCTTCAACTGTGTGGCGGCACTGATGACCCAGCAGCTGGAGGACATTTGCATCCGGAGTCTGAAGGCCTTTGCCGACTTTGTTTGCGATTTCGGGGTGAGTGAAAGTAAATTCTTGGCCTTCAATAGATTAAATGAAGTTGCTTCCCCTTGACAGCATTCGAATCCGGGCTTTGAAATCTCTGTGATGCTTAGCGATGAGGATACCATCAGCTTTAATCCCGGCTTTTCGAAGATCCAAAGCGAGTTGCTGCGTGTCATCGATTCGATTGTGATGAGTGTTACCATGTTTCCACGCATTGAGAGCAAGCTGTATACGGATCTGGTGATATCCAAGAAGATGTTCCTCACCCCCGCCGTGCCGGATAGCATTGTGCAGGATACAAAGAATCGGATTTGTGCGCTTTTGGAGGAGCAGCGCATTGGGCCCGAGCTGCGACTGCAGGACTTTGATCAGTTCATTGATCTCATCAATGGCATCGATGCGGAGCGTGTGGCCAACTTTATGGAGGGCGAGGCCACCTTCGATCAGTATTCGGAAATGGTCTACGAGTACAAGGAGAAGGAGGATCGCATTGCCAGGGAGGTGTGGAGCGTCATACGCATGGGCCTGTACGAGTTCCATCGCGATAAGTTTATTCTGCATCTGGAGACACTGGCGAGGCAGCTGCAGAACGAGCTACTCACCCGCATGGTGACCGATCAGCAGCAGAGAATCTCCAGGCTGGGCAAGGAATACGATGCCATAGCAAAGAAGGCGCTGACTGTGCCCAAGGACACCGCAGAGCTGATGGAACTGAAGGCCTATGTGGTGCATGCCGAGGAGAATCTCGTGCCCGAGATGGAGGCCCGTCTGAAGGTTAACATGGGCGAAATTCTGTGGCTAATGGATCATACGCTATACTCGCCGCTGGAAATAAAAAACAACAGCAACTCCTTCCAGTGGTACCTGAAGCTGCCCTCCGTATTCGAGCAGCATCGCGCCATCATAGCCGAAAAGATGATCGAGTACCAGGAGCTGCTGAAGAAGCGCATCGATCTGTTCCGACGCGAGCTGCAGAACTACTACGAGCAGGTGCAGGCCTACGACACATGGGGCGACATCAAACAGCTGCAGCGGTACAAGAAGAGGGCCAACCTATTGGATCAGCGTCTGATTCAGGCCATGGAGACCATCGATCAGATCAACGAGGAGGAAACTTCCTATGGCTGGGATCTGTCGCAGTATCCGATGCGCAAGAAGGCCCACGATCAATTGAAGCCCTATAAGGCGCTCTTTGATGCCGGCCAAGACTTTATGGACAAGTATGACCTGTGGATGCACTCCCAGGTGGGATCCTTCGATCCGGACGAGATCGACACGGATGTGTCCAACTTCCATCGCATCATCCAGAAGCTGGAGAAACAAATGGGAGATCATCCCACCACAATGCAATTGATACTCGATGTCAAGGATCAGATTGAGGCCTTCCGCGAGCACATGCCCATCATCAATACATTGGGCAATCCGGGCATGAAGGCGCGCCATTGGGAGCAAGTATCCGAGATAATTGGCTTCCCCATTAAGGTGTCGTCGGAGCTGACGCTCGAGAAGATTATCGAATACCAGCTGGATGAGTATGTGCCCAAGTTTGAGGCCATTTCGGAGAGTGCCACCAAGGAGAACAATCTGGAGAAGGCCATGGCCAAGATGGTCAACGAATGGGAGGGCGTTGAGTTTACCATTTCGCCATACAGGTACGCCACAGTGGGAGGGGTGGAGGGGGGGGCGTCCATGTTCATGTTCATGTTACTGTAATTGAAATGTCTCCCACAGGGACTCCGGAACCTTTAAGCTGTCCTCCGTGGATGACATACAAATACTGCTGGACGATCAAATCATCAAGACGCAGACGATGAAGAGCTCACCCTACATCAAGCCATTTGAGGCGGAGATACTGTAAGTATATGCGAGGGTTCTGTGAGGGTTTCTTAAGGAATGGGAATAGCAGACACACTTGTTGTATGGTTTAATCCACAAAATGTTGTTAATATTCTTACCCTTGGGAGTTGCAGAGAGTTGCAGTGTCGCCCTGGCCTGGCCGCCACTTCTGCTCCATCTATTTATTGAGCTGTCAGTGCCAGAGGCGTACACACACACAAGCCACACAAGTCACACATGCTAACCATTGTTGGCCTTTTTGCAGGAAGTGGGAGGCCAAACTAATGCTGCTGCAGGAGATCCTGGACGAATGGCTGCGGGTGCAGGCAACTTGGATGTACTTGGAGCCCATATTCAGTAGTCCGGACATTCAGCAACAGATGCCCGAGGAGGGGCGACGCTTCAGTGCCGTCGATAAGGTGAGTGGGTGCCGTGCCCCCAACCCTTGCAGATTTTGGCATCCCATTGCTATTCGCTTTGTGGTTTTGTAGATATGGAAGGAGCTGATGAAGCAGGTGGCCTCGGATCCACGTGTCATGACCGTTGTGCAAATCGACAAGATGAACGACAAGCTGAAGAAGGCATACAGCTTGCTGGAGATTATCCAGAAGGGTCTCAATGCCTATTTGGAGAAGAAGCGACTGTACTTCCCGCGTTTCTTCTTCCTGTCCAACGACGAGCTGCTGGAAATACTCTCGGAGACGAAGGACCCGACGCGCGTCCAGCCGCATCTGAAGAAGTGCTTCGAGGGCATTGCCACGCTGAACTTCACCGAGGAATTGGATGTGACGGCCATGCGCTCCTCGGAGCGTGAGGAGGTGGTCCTGGTGGATGTCATCTCAACGTCCAAGGCGCGCGGTCAAGTCGAGAAGTGGCTGCTGGAGCTGGAGATCGACATGAAGAAGAGCATACACCACAAGATGTCGGAGGCCTTCTACAGCTATCTGAAGATTGTGCGCAATGTGTGGGTGCTCACGTGGCCGGGTCAGTGTGTGCAGTCCATATCGCTGACCTACTGGACGCTGGAGATTACCGAGTGCTTCGAGAGTGACGACCCCAAGGGGAATCTGGCCAAATATCTGCAAAAATGCATACAGCAAATCAACAAGATCGTCGATCTGGTGCGCGGCGATCTGAACACACAGAACCGCATCACACTGGGCGCCCTGGTGGTGTTGGATGTGCACGCTCGCGATGTGCTGGCAGAAATTGTGGAAAAGGAGGTGGAGGATCTGCAGGACTTCCAGTGGCTGTGCCAGCTGCGATACTACTGGGAGGAGAACAACCTGGACACGCGCATGATAAACTGCTCGCTGCCCTACGGCTACGAGTATTTGGGCAACACCACGCGACTGGTCGTCACCCCACTGACGGATCGTTGCTATCGCACTCTGTTTGCTGCTTTGAATCTGCATTTGGGCGGTGCGCCCGAAGGTCCGGCGGGCACTGGCAAAACGGAGACCACCAAGGATCTGGCCAAGGCCGTGGCCAAGCAGTGTGTGGTCTTCAACTGCTCGGACGGCCTGGACTATCTGGCTCTGGGCAAGTTCTTCAAGGGTCTGGCCTCTTGCGGCGCCTGGTCCTGCTTCGATGAATTCAATCGCATCGATCTCGAGGTCTTGTCGGTGGTGGCCCAGCAGATTATGACCATCCAGCGGGGCATCAACTCTGGCAGTCCCACCTTGGTGTTTGAGGGCACCACCCTCACCCTGGACCCCACTTGCGCGGTCTTCATCACAATGAATCCTGGCTATGCTGGTCGCTCGGAGCTGCCTGATAATCTGAAGGTAGGGTTTGCCTTTCGTTTGGCATTTCATTGGCTTAAATTGCTTCCTTCGCTTCGTTGTTTAGGCACTCTTCCGTTCTGTGGCCATGATGGTGCCGGATTATGCTCTCATCTCTGAGATAGAACTTTACTCCTATGGCTTCCTCACGGCCAAGCCTTTGTCCGTGAAGATTGTGGCCACCTATCGGCTGTGCTCCGAGCAGTTGAGTACTCAGTGCCACTACGATTATGGCATGCGTGCTGTGAAGTCTGTGCTGAAGGCAGCGGGCGCCTTAAAGCTACGTTATCGCAATGAGAACGAGGACATACTCGTCCTGCGCTCCATCAAAGATGTCAACTTGCCCAAGTTCCTCAATCAGGATATTCCCCTGTTCCAGGGCATCACCTCTGATTTGTTCCCGGGCGTAACATTGCCGGAGGCCGATTATGTGATCTTTAACGAGTGCACCAGATGGGCGTGCGAAAGGCAGAACAAACAGTGCACTCCATTTGTCCTGGAGAAGGTTCAGCAGGTGGGCCAGATCCAAGTTTTGATTATTATTCACTTAAATATTCATTGGTTCATTCTTTCGCAGCTGTATGAAATGATTGTGGTGCGGCACGGACTTATGCTGGTGGGTTATCCGTTTGGTGGCAAGTCTACGACATATCGTGTGCTAGCAGAGGCTCTGGAGTGCATGGAGAACAAGGTAGGGGCGCAAATATTGATTTAAATTAGAGAATATTTAATATTCACTTACTCTCCCGAATGCTCGTCGCAGGATGGTTCCGAAAACAAAGCCATTTATACAGTCATCAATCCGAAGGCCATTACCATGGGTCAACTTTACGGACAGTTCGATGCCGTCTCCCACGAGTGGAGCGATGGCATTCTGGCCGTCAATTATCGCATCTTCGCCGTGTCTGACAGCCCCGATCGCAAGTGGCTGATCTTCGATGGGCCCGTGGATGCCATTTGGATCGAGAACATGAACACAGTGCTCGATGACAACAAGAAGCTGTGCCTGATGTCCGGCGAGATTATTCAACTGTCGAATAGCACCAATCTGATATTCGAGCCGATGGACTTGGAGGTGGCCTCGCCGGCAACAGTGTCGCGTTGTGGCATGATCTACTTGGAACCGAGCTCCTTGGGCTGGGAGCCGTTGGTGGCTTCGTGGAAGAACACCTTGCCGGCGGCCTTTCACACGGTCAGCAAGCAGTTGATCTCCTCGATGATCTCGCGCTTCTGCCCGATCCTGCTGTACATTGTGCGGAAGAGCCTGAAGGAGATCGCACCCACTTCGGATGCCAATCTGATGGTGAGCCTCATGAACTTCTTCGAGTGCTTCATCGATGACTTCAAGGACGAAAAGTACGTGGCCAATATATCGGACTTGGACTTTCGAGCCCAACTCGAGGGGATATTCTTATTCTCAGCCGTTTGGTCGCTCGGCGGCTCGCTGGATGCCGACAGCCGGGAGAAGTTCAACATTATCTTTCGGGCTCTGATGGAGAAGACATTCCCGCAGAACCTGTACGAGCTGTATGGTGTCACAGCCGATCTGTATGTGGATGTGCTGGCGAAGCCTTTCATATTCCCCATACCAAAGAACGGATCGGTCTTCGATTATCGATACATAAAAGAGGGCAAGGGCAAGTGGAAGCCATGGCAGGATGACGTGAATTCGGCTCCGCCCATACCCCGCGACATACCCGTCAATCAGATCATAATCCAAACCAATGAAAGCGTTCGCATTGCCGCCGTTCTCGATCTGCTGGTGCGCCATGCCAAGCCCCTGATGCTGGTCGGACCCACGGGTACCGGCAAGAGTGTCTATGTGATTGATTACATGCTGAAGCGCATGGATTTGAATACCTACAAGCCGCTGCTGATCAGCTTTTCCGCACAGACCTCGGCCAATCAGACGCAGGACATTATAATGTCCAAGCTGGATAAGCGGCGAAAGGGTGTATTCGGTCCACCGCTCAATAAGCGTTTTGTGATCTTCGTGGATGATGTTTCCATGCCGCTCAAAGAGAACTACGGGGCCCAGCCGCCCATCGAGTTGCTGCGCATGATGCTCGACCACATGATGTGGTACGATCGGAAGAACATTGTGCCCATGAAGCTGATAGACCTGCAAATGATTACGGCCATGGGGCCGCCATCGACGGGCAATACAGTGACACAGCGATTCCAGCGATTCTTCAATGTGGTGGCCATCGATGACTTCAACAACGAGATCATGACCACGATCTTTAGCAAGATTGTGCTCTGGCATTTGGATACCAGGTAAGACCCGATAAATGCACTTCGATTGAGGGTTACTCAATATGATTTATTCTGCCTGCATTTAGGGGCTTCTCCAAAGAATTCGATCCCTGCATAGATGAGATTGTGAGTGCCACGCTGACCATTTACAATGATGCCAAGCTAAATCTGCTGCCCACACCGGCCAAGTCGCATTATCTGTTCAACCTGCGGGACTTCTCTAGGGTCATACAGGGTGTGCTGCTGTCGGTGCCCGAGGCGACAGAGGACATGAACTCGATGCGTCGCCTGTGGGTGCACGAGGTATTGCGGGTCTATGGGGATCGGCTGGTGGAGGATGCCGATCGTAGCTGGTTGTTTGAGAACGTGTGCATCACTGTGAGGAATGCGTTCAATGTGGATGCCACGAAGCTGTTTGGGCGACTTGTGGGCAAGGGCAAGAAGGGACTGGAGGAGTCCGATTTCCGTCAGTTGATTTACTGTGACTTCACCAATCCGAAGGCCGATACCAAGAACTATGTTGAGGTGCAGGACCTGGAGGAGCTGCGCAATGTGGTGGAGGCCTATCTGGTGGAGTACAACAACATGTCGAAGAAGCCCATGAATCTGGTGCTTTTCCGCTTTGCCGTCGAGCATTTGTCGCGCATATGCCGCATCATAAAGCAGCCACGTAGTCATGCTCTGCTCATTGGGGTCGGCGGCTCCGGACGCCAGAGCTTGACTCGTCTGGCTTCGCATATATGCGACTATGAGCTATTTCAAGTGGAAATAACTCGATTGTATGGCCCCTACGAGTATCACGAGGATATCAAGACAATCTTACGCAAAATTGGGGCATCCGAGATGCACGGCGTTTTTCTCTTTACGGACGTACAGGTGGGAACTGCTACTTGGCTATTGGACTGCTACTTGCCTGGGTGCTTGGTTTTTCTAACCCGCTTAGACTCGTTATAGATCAAGGATGAATCGTTCCTGGAGGACATCAACAATCTGCTCAACTCGGGCGAGGTGCCCAATCTGTTTACCAACGAGGAGAAGATCGAGGTGGTGGAGAAGATGGCGCAGATCGACAAGCAACGCGATAAGGCTGTCCAAACGGATGGCAGTCCTGTGGCTCTGTTCAATTTCTTTGTTACGGTGGGATCACAGCACGAACTAGACGCATATCTTTCCCTTTTTATGTACTAATTTTCGTATCTGAATTTTCCCCCTTAGACTTGTAAAGATCAGCTGCATATTGTGCTGGCCATGTCGCCCATTGGCGACGCGCTGCGCAATCGTATTCGTAAGTTCCCTTCCATTGTCAATTGCTGTACCATCGATTGGTTCCAATCCTGGCCGGAGGATGCCCTTCTGGCCGTCTCCACGCGCTTCCTGTCCACCGAGGATCTGACCGCCCTGGAGCGCAGCACCGCCATTGACATGTGCATGGAGTTCCACACGTCCACACAGAAGCTATCCGAGAAATTCTTCTCCAGATTGCACAGATACAACTACGTGACACCCACCTCATATTTGGAGCTGATCCAAACATTCAAATCTTTGCTCAGTCAGAAGAGAAAGTGAGTAGAACTCGCCGTCCAAGTGCACTTCTCAGTGGGAATTTATCTGCTCCTTTTTAGCAACATCACAACGAACCGCAATCGCTACTTGACGGGCATCTCACAGCTGGACATTGCCGCCCAGCAAGTGGGTGTGATGCAGGAGCAACTGCAGGCGCTCGAGCCCAAATTGAAAGAAGCCTCGGAAATTGTGGCCGAGCAGGTGGCCAAGGTGACGGCAGACAGTAACCTTGCAGCCGAACAGAGGGAGATTGTCAAACAGGACGAACAGTCGGCCAAGGAGCAGGCGGCTGTGGCTCAAACGATCAAGGACGAGTGCGATGCCAAATTGGGTGAAGCGCTGCCCATTTTGAATTCGGCTCTGGCCGCCCTGAATACCCTAACTACCGCGGACATTGCTGTGGTCAAGACAATGAAGAGTCCGCCCATTGGTGTGCGAATTGTCATGGAGGCCGTGTGCATTCTCAAGGATGTTAAGCCGGACAAAGTGCCAAATCCGAGTGGCGTGGGCACTGTTGAGGATTACTGGGGACCCTCAAAGCGTGTACTCAGCGACATGAAATTCCTGGACAGTCTGCTCAACTTCGATAAGGACAATATTCCGCTCGAGGTGATGAAGAAGCTGGCCCAGCGCATCCTAAACAATGAGGCATTCGATCCGGATAAGATTAAGATGGCCTCGACGGCCTGCGAGGGTCTGTGTCGATGGGTCATTGCCCTGTCCAAGTACGATGTGGTTGCCAAGATTGTGGCGCCCAAGAAGATTGCCCTGGCCGCAGCCGAAGCCACCTATGATGCGGCCATGAAGACGCTCAATGAAAAGTTGGCACAATTGGCCAGAGTTGAGGCCAATCTGGCGGCCATTCAGAAGATTCTCGACGAGCAGCTTAGGCAATATGGGTAAACCTATGGGGCAGCTATCTATTTATTCCATTTTTAATATCCTGTTTTCTTTTTTGCAGCGTTCTTTTGGCCGAGCATGAGGCTTGTACGAAGAAATTGCAGCGCGCCCAGGAGCTCATCTCTGGCTTGGGTGGCGAACGCACCCGTTGGTCGGAGACGGCCAAGATGCTGCAGGGCAGCTTCAAGAGCGTCACCGGCGATGTGCTGATCTCCTCTGGCGTGGTGGCCTATCTGGGGCCCTTCACCATCGATTTCAGGCTCAAACAAATCAAGAAATGGGTCGTCAAGTGCATCAATTATGGCGTCGTCTGCTCACCCGATTTCCAGCTGGCCGTTGTGCTGGGCGAACCGGTGGAGATTCGTTTCTGGAATATTTGCGGCCTGCCCACGGATGCGTTCTCCGTTGAGAGTGCCATCATGATGAAGTGAGTACTTACTGCTTTTATATTCTTGGAGGGGCTAGCTGACTGGAAAGTATAACTATGGGGAGCATTTTAGACTTTAAAGTGAGAGTCTTGCAATTCTGAAGATGTGGAAACTTTGCTTGCCCATATTGTAGGACTTTAACTGTCATTTTAATGATCTTCCTTAGAATATTCCAACCCTAGAAACTACCTAGATAATTCAACATGACACAAAGTTCCACTCTTTTTTTTTCCTTTCATAGTTTGAAATGCTTTTTGTTATTCTCAACATACCCATAAGATCCCCATACATTCATTTACTGAATCTTCAGAAAATCCCTCCAATAATTCTCACTACGGAACACCATTAAACCAAAGTTAGATTTTGTATCGTATTTTTCTTCAAGTGCAACGGAAGATTCTAGTCTTCTAATTGAAGTTTCTTTTTACTACTCAAAGTTATGACAACATCTGGCATCTAATCCTAGTCCCTCCCCTCTGTTCACAACAATTAAACAACCTGACACGGTAATTATGGGTCCACGGTCCTCTTCCTTGTGCTCCGTTCAGTCCGTTCCTTCAATGGCGATGCGATGCCTGTCAGCGACACGACACGAAGCTGGAGTTTTTGTTTTGCCTCTTTTTCTAATTACAAAACATAAAACGTTAGAATTCACGCATATTAGGAAAATTAAAGATACGCCTCGTGCAGGCGTCGCGATGGTGAGTGTGAGAACGGCACCGGATGCTGCTGCACGGTAGCCAAGCCAGTGGAAAGGGAACCGGAACGCGTAAGCAAACGCGAACTCAAATGGGAACAGTAGCTGGGGGGTAGGTAGGTGTTGTTAGGGAGGGTGCACCCGCATGTGGCCAGAACGAGTCGTTGCCAGGACACGCCATCCAGCAGCCAGCCAGTAGCTCGCCCCGGTGGTTGCTGCTCAAGGTACAAAAGGGCACAAGAAGCTGCAAGGGTGCAAGGGGGGAGATGGAGGCAGAATTTTCATGTTTGATGCGTGTATTACGCATCTGGTGGGTTTCTCTGAGGTCAGGGAGCGCGGCCATAATACCACTCCACATCTCCAGTCTTCCTTCCATCTTCCCTCTTCCCGTCCTGTCGCTGGTCGATTTAATAAAGGAAATTCCTGGCTGCTGCTGCTTCGGCAGCCGCTTTCCATGAAAGTGTTCAAAGTAATTTGGAGCATGCCCAAAAATACCTGAGGGCCCCAGAAGTGAGTGAGTGAGTAAACGCGACCGCCCGGGCATGCGGGCTGCTTCTGCTTCAGCTTCAGCTTCAGGAATACTCTCCCTCTATAAGCAATTGATTAATGTGCGCCCAGAGCGGATTAGGTTTAATTTTTACATCGACACAGGGGTAGCAGCAGCAGCAGCAGCAGCAGCACACGATTGCACATCCTTTGGGACTTACATTGTAGTTTCGGGGCTTTTGTCTATATGTACATACAATATAGAAGTATTTGTATTTGCCAAATACTCGTATGCTGAGAGCCAGGAGGGGTGGCTGCGATATTCGATAGAACTCATTCCCTGTGTTGTCTTTACTATTAACATTCATTTGCTTAATATTCCGGGTGACACGTAGCACATATGGCAACCTCTGGCCCAGTCTTTTCCACTGACTCAGCGTATACCTCTACCCACAATCCCCCAATCTACCCCATCGTAAAATGCTATGTTCGTATATTGGGTATCAGGTGTAGAGCAGGTTTTTCGGGTCATGCCTCTACGCATAGGTTTGGGTGGCATGCCTTTGATTAAATAATGTTAATTTGAAAAGGGCAAAAACAATTTGTAGACCTTCGCTTTGGGTCGCTCGCAATGTTTTGAAGCTTTCTAGACCTTACAGAATTTGTAATGAGCTTGAACTGAGGACATGGTTTGCTGCTGGCTGTATCGTTAGTGTTGGTTAATGGCGAGCAGTATTGGGAAATGAGTTGAAAGGTGCTGGAAATGGAATAAATTATGGGAAGGCTTTAATAAAATGAGACTGGAAACACAAATTTACTTAACTTTATTATATTATCTACAAAGCATGTTGAAGCTTTCAATTGTATTTATTTATGCCCCACAATAGTATTTAAGCCACAACAATTCCCATAGTTGCGCTCAACAATTCCATTTCGAAATATGATTCCCTCTAAAACACGTTACTATAAGCCCCCTTTCCATGAATTGAAGCTTGATAAGTTTTTTTTTGCAAAATATATTGATTCTCTTTTTAGGTTTTTTTTTTTTTGTGCAACAGTAAAATTCCCCAACTCCATTCAACGGATTCTGAACGGATTTAACAATGCTAGTTGCATTGCATTTCTGACTATGTTCACAACTATTTTTCGTGCCAATTTTCCTTTTTATTCTGTGACAAACAGTTAAAATCCGTATCTCTTGCTGCTCCCACGGGTGGTGTGCTCTGAACTTTAGCAATTTTTCATATGGCAACTGCCTGCCCAGTGGCCCCGTCCCTCCACTATGCGGGAGTTCTTCCATTGTATAGGAGTTTTGAGCTGGAATTCCTTGTATAAAATTTGTTGAATTTTTCTTGTTATATCGCGGGTATCCGTACGGGATACAGGCAGCGGCCTAGGACCGGGACTAGGACCAGGACCAGGACCAGGACCAGGACCGGGACATTGTTTTTCTTTTGTTTTTCCATCAAATATTTTTCATTCATCAAGTTTTCAATTTACAAAAATGTTCATTCATTCGCACGAGCAATTTGTATTCGGTGTGAATTTGTCATGTGTTGGCCGCTGCCGTCGCCGGTTGCCATCAACGTTTGCCACTGCTGCAAGTTATTGTTGTTTTTCTCGCTCTATCTCACTCTTTTCATGCCATTGCCACAGCCACAGCCACATCCAACGGGCACCCATTCCCCCCATCGTTTTTGCCACTGCGGCTCTGAGTTATCGCAAAAGCTCCCTACCTCTCCCTCCCTTTCTGCATGTAGAATTCGAAACACACAAACAACCGCAATCGCCGTATGCACACATATCCATAAATATACATATATACATACAAGTATGAATATATCTTTCAGTGGCGCCCAAAAACCCCCTATTTGGGGGCTAAGTATCTACCAATCATTATTTCAAAATTTCAAATATTTTAAGTATGTTTATTGTGGTCATATTTTGATGAAGTTTATAGCAGGCAATCGAATGATAGTACTTTATATTTTGTGTATTGCTTGAGCTCATATTTTGAAACGTTTTAAAGAATGCTAGCGAATATAGAGAAAGAAACTTGAAAAACCTCATAAAATAAAATGATATATGTTTGATAAATAAAGACGAAGATACAGCATAAGTAACTGGTAAATAGCTGTAACTTATTCTTTAGGTTAAAAATCTGTGGACTCTGTAAAGCGGAATAGGAAAAAAAAGGGAGAAAGAGAGTAAATCTCCACATGATTTTAAAAACAAGACAAAACTAACATCAAAATGTATTTGATTTTGTAAGAGATTAAATAATTTATTTATTATTCATATAATTAGGCATATAATTATTCACATATAAATTTTCTACAGCATATCTTAATGGTCGTTATAATAGACCAACACATAGTCGTGCCTGCAGAAAAAGTCAGTCTAAAAGTAGACAGTATAAAGTATACCACAAAATTCCAATGAGATCGGAAATTTCTGCACATAATTCAAAGAACGTTTCCTTTTAGAATTAATAAGAATATGAAATATCACTCTATGAAACTTTCTAAAACCCCCCCTTGGATGACAATAACCGACTACGCGCCTCTTTGTAATATAGTTCTGTCTGTGGCTTAACGTTTGCGTTTGCATGATGTATTGGCATATTTGAAGCCAGAGGTTTGCTCTCATTGCAAAACCCACAAAACCCACACAACAGACCCCCCATACATACATGCATACATACATATGTACACATGAACATCCCCCACATAATGCAAGCAAAAACACTTCTATAGAATTATTTACGCTTATGAATTATTGACGTAAATATTGAATGTGTATTTTTATGCGGAATGTATTTTCTTTTTTAATATTCCAACTTCCAAACAAAATGATGGGCTCGTCGGAGCTCGTCCATGCTGTGTGCATGTTGACAAATTGCCTGCATTTGTAATATCATTTAAAGTGCGTGTTTAGATACAAGATTATGCTCATTCATTTGCAGGAATGCACGCCGCTGGCCACTGATGATTGATCCCCAGGGACAGGCGAACAAATGGATTAAGAACTATGAGAAGAACAATAAACTCTGTGTGATACGTCTCAATCAGCCCGACTACACGCGCGTCATGGAGAATGCCATACAATTTGGTCTGCCGGTGCTGCTGGAGAATATTGGCGAGGAGTTGGATCCCATTTTGGAGTCGGTGTTGCTGAAGCAGCTCTTCAAGCAGGGTGGTACACTCTGCATTAAGTTGGGCGACTCTGTGATTGAATATAATCATAGTTTTAGGTAGAGCAAAGGAGTTAAATTAGCTGCTTCTTTTACTGAAGATTTAAATGTTTGTTTTTTACAGATTCTATATGACAACAAAGCTGCGAAATCCGCATTATCTACCCGAGGTGGCTGTTAAGGTAACGCTACTTAATTTCATGATTACCACACAGGGATTGCAGGATCAATTGCTGGGCATTACGGTGGCCCGAGAGCGTCCCGACTTGGAGGCGGAGAAGAACAATTTAATTGTTCAGGGAGCTGAGAACAAGCGCATGTTAAAGGAGACTGAAGACCAGATCCTGGAAGTGCTTTCATCTGCTGAAAATATCCTGGAAGATGAGACGGCCGTACAGATATTGAGTTCGGCCAAGGCCCTGGCCAATGACATCAGTGAGAAGCAAATTATTACGGAGGCCACCGAAAAGCAAATTGATATCGCCCGATTGAGTTATGTGCCAATAGCCGAGCACTCCACAATCTTATTCTTTACAATAGGTAATCCATATATACATATAGAATATCCAGTATATCTTTTATTTTGTATTCTTTTATTTCAGTGGAATTGGCCAACATTGATCCCATGTATCAGTACAGTTTGGTTTGGTTTGTCAACCTGTACATGGCCTCCATCGATAACACGGAGAAGGTGGACGACATCGCTGCCCGGCTGCAGGACTTGCGGAATCATTTCACCTACAGCCTGTATGTCAACATCTGTCGCAGTCTGTTCGAGCGTGTGAGTGCCCATTGGCTAATGCCAATTATCGTCAAGCTTTTGCCTGTCCATTCGTTGGTTGGTTGGTTGGCCGGTATTCGTACCCGCACCCGTACCCGTACCCTTTAGCCTCGTTAGCCCCGTAATTGCGCATAATCTAATAATGTGACATTTGAGGCGTATTCCGTTGCGTATCATTTGCTTTGTGGCTGAGCTTCGTGCTCTACTTGACTTAACTTGACTTGACTTGGTTTTAAATAATATTTAAGTACTTTTACTACCCAAGTACACCGTACTTGAATGCCACTTCAACTGACAATGAAGGGCAGCCTTGCAGTGGCTGCTGCAGCTGCTGTTACAGTGGATGTTAAAGTCTGATTGAAGGACACAAATTGTAGATTGTTGTTAACATGGTTTTTTCTACCCTTTGAGTTGCATTTTTTCTATGTACAGTGACTTGTTTCTGTGTGTGGTGCCTCTCCTGATTAATCCAATTTGTGTCCCAAAAATTCTCCTTAGGTGCTGTTATCTCCTATTTTCTCTTTACTATAATTTTGATGAAATTACATTTCCCTTTCCATTTTTTCACATACTTTTTGAAACTAATTTGTGATTCAAATAGCCAAAGACCACCTTTACCTTTACCTTGCCCACTGTGCAACTTTTGAGCTGCTCGAATAACATTATTACGTTGCTGCCTGCAATCAAAGGATGTACGTTGCCAAAGGAAACTGCTGGAAGAAAGGAAAGAGAAAAAAAAAAATGAAATAATAATCCAAACAAGTTCCAGCTAGCTTTATGCTGTTTTCAGTCAATTATGCCATGCCCTGTACTTTCCCTGGGCTTCCACAAGCTAACCTTTGATCCCGGCCTTTTAATTTTCCCTTGCAAAAAAAAAAAGAGGAGCAGGAAAAACAGGGAATTGCTATCAGAGAAGCGGCATCGCCGCTTGGTTTGCTGCGGAAAATGCTTTGATTTCAGAGGGCAACCTTTTGGGTCTCGCTGTGTAACCCATTTAATGCGAGAGCGAGACTCACCCAAAATGATGACCCTGAACGAACCCAATCACACATTCCCATCGTTGGCCCTGACTTGAGTTTTCGTTTTCGTTCCTAATGAAATGTTTTTGGCCTTTCGCACAGGATAAGCTGCTGTTCTCGCTCATATTGAACATCAACATGATGAAGCACGATAACCTGATTGACAATGCCGAATGGATGTTCCTGCTGACTGGCGGCATCGGTCTGGAGAATCCGCACAAGAATCCCACCCCCTGGCTGGGCGTACAGAACTGGGATGAGGTCTGTCGGCTGACCAATTTGCCCAACTTTAAGGGCTTACGTGAGGATTTTGTTGCGAATCCGAACAGTTGGAAATTGTATTTCGATTCGAAAGCGCCGCAGGACAATAAGGACATACCCGCTGCCTGGAGCAAGCGCATCTCCGTCTTTCAGAAGCTGTTGCTGCTGCGGGTCTTTCGGCCGGATAAACTGGTGCCGGCCGTACTTAACTTTGTGTCCGGCGAGCTGGGTCCCAAGTTTGTCGACCCGCCGCAATTCGATTTGATGGCCTCCTTCGGTGACTCGCACTGCTGTGTACCCCTGATATTCATACTAACGCCTGGCTCCGATCCCACGGCCACGCTGCTGAAGTTTGCCGAGGATCAGGGCTTCGGCACCAACCGTCTGTTCTCGCTGTCGCTGGGCCAGGGCCAGGGACCCATTGCCATGAAGATGATCGATGAGGGCGTTAAAATGGGCAATTGGGTGGTGCTGCAGAACTGCCATTTGGCAGCCAGTTTTATGCCACTGCTGGAAAAGATCTGCGAGAATTTGCTGCCAGACTCGACGCATCCGGACTTCCGCCTGTGGCTTACCTCATACCCAGCCGATCATTTCCCGGTGGTGGTGCTGCAGAATGGCATCAAAATGACCAACGAACCGCCCAAGGGTCTGCGCTCCAACGTTCTCCGTTCGATGTTGAGCGATCCGATCAGTGACCCGGAGTGGTACGAGTCCTGCACCCAGCCGCGCATCTTCAAGCAGCTCATCTACTCGCTCTGCTTTTTCCATGCCGTCATCCAGGAGCGGCGCACCTTCGGTCCGATCGGCTGGAACATACCCTACGAGTTCAACGAGACCGATCTGCGCATATCCCTCATGCAGCTGCGCATGTTCCTCAACCAGTACGAAACGGTTAACTACGATGCTCTGCGCTACCTGACGGGCGAGTGTAACTATGGCGGTCGTGTCACCGACGACTGGGATCGTCGCACGCTCAAGACCATACTGGATCTGTACTACTGCCCCGCGGTGATTGACCTGGAGAAGCCATACTTTCTGGACGAATCGGAGCTGTACTATATTCCCGTGTTCAAGGAAGTCGAGATGTACATGAACTATACGCGAGAGCTGCCACAGATCTCGACACCGGCCATCTTTGGCTTCCATGCCAATGCGGATATTATGCGGGATCAGAAGGAGACGGACATGTTGCTCTCGCACACTCTGCTGACACAGGTAAGTGTCTTGCTCCATCTTGCTCATGCATAGTTTATGTACCGGAAACTCATACACCAAAAATTAATGCTTGGATAATTCCGATAGTCTCTCATTTATTATGCTCTTAAATTGCTTTTTCTATACACATTCTTGCTTACCATAAAAGGATCGTTGGGTAAGGTTCTTCCCAGTAATACTCTTAGCATAAAATGTAATAAATTTAACGCTTTAATTGCCCCACATTGCAAAACAGGACCTCTATGAGAGACGTGTAAGTGCCCAGCTAATGCTTGTTAGGAGCTTTCTTCTTTACAGAATTGTTTTTGCTTATTCCGCCAACATGCCATGGCCATGCCGCATTTTAGAAACTGGAGAAAACACAAAAGGTCTATGTAGAAGTGCTTAGTAGACGCTTTCCCGAGAACCTGTCCCTACCCACTTATCCCACAAGTCCCCCCTTCCTTGCCCTGTACCCATTGCCACTGAAGGATACGAGTGCCTCGCACGATGACAGCGAAGACTCCAAGACACTCACACCCGAGGAGGTGGTGACCAATGTGGCCACCGATATTCTAGAAAAATTACCCAAGCTCTTCGATCGAGATACGGCCCTGCTCAAGTATCCCACGATATACCATCAGAGCATGAACACTGTGCTGGTGCAGGAAATGGTGCGCTTCAATGTCCTGCTGAACACCATCCGCACGAGTTTGATTACGCTGCGAAAGGGAATCAAGGGTGAGTTTTACTGTTTGTTGAAATTCCAATATTTATTTTGCAATATTTTAAACACGCGAATCAGAAAACCTTCGCACCTTATTTACGTTGAGATCGTTGTGATCCTGTATCTGAGGCAACTTTTCCCACCGCCTGGGAGGTGCTTGACTTTTTGTTGAGTTGCTCATCTGAAGTTTGGGGTTCTATGGCTTTGATCAAATTGTATTCACTCGCCACATGGCTTGCCGTCGAGGTGAAACTGGTTTTGAAGACAGACCCACCGGCCTTAAGGTCGGCCTCGCCCTCTTCCGGATTAAGTAGTTGTATCGGTGATTTGTCGACATTCTCGATATCTTCCTCTTGGGTAACAATTGTTACCTGGGACTTCATTTTCTTGGTTTTAAGCTCTTCTTTGGGAGGTACATATTCTTCTTCTACTTCCTCCTCCTCCTCTGAGTAGACTCGATGCGACGAAATGTCCGTCTCGTATTCATGATTGTCATTTTCAAACTCATCATCAGCCTCAGACATATAATAGGGCCCAACTTTGGCTTCAAACTCTATGCCAATCCCTCCTTCAGCTTCCTCTTCAGCTTCCTCTTCAGCCTCTTCTTCAAGCTCAGCCTCAGCTTCAATCGATTTTTGGTCATCGTAAACTTCACTTGATTTCATGACACGGTGTTGGAAATGCTGCGTTTCTATATGTACATCCCGATGTTCAGAATAGTGGTCATCTCCATGGTATATGTCAACGTTTGACAGTTCCCTGGTGATCTTGTCCGCCGTCATTCGCTTAAACAAGTTCAGCAACTGAATGCGGAGCAGTTCTGTGTCCGGCAGTGACGGCTGTTCTCTGATTGCCTTGTAGTCTATTTTTTCCAGCCCACGAATGTTGTCCGTTAAGCTGATTTTACGGTTGGATATGGTGCGACGTAGATCGATCAAATCAGAGGGGAAAACGGGTAGTGGATTCTCGATCTTGTTCATGATATCAGCGAAGAGATCATCGAATAGATCGTTTTGGTTCTCGTGCACAATGCGTTCGGTTTCATCCTTCCAGCGCTGTCCGGGCACAGCATGGCGGATGAGTTTGCGTATTATGGCTTGAGACTCGTACCACGATGACTTCTGAGGTGTTTCGCTCTCGCTGTCCGTCGAGAACAAATAGAGATCGTTGTCGATGAGGCGATCAATGAAGTCGCTAGTCAGAGTGCTGGCTATGTCGAATGGCTCCAGCTCTTGCCACACTCTGCCAAATATCACGTCCTCCACAATATAATTGGCGATGAGCGACTTCTCGTGACGATCGAGGGCAGCATTCATGTCTGGGGAGACCATGTCGCGCAGCATCAGTCGCAGTGGTTCATAGGTGAGGGGCGTCTGGATGAGCTTGAAGCTCTCCAGCCAACGCTCGATATCGGCATCAATCACTTTCGCCAGATCGGTGACGGTTTCAGCAGCGTCGTTGGCAGCTATGTGGCTGATATCTGTTGTCAGAATGGTATCGAGATACTTATCGCCAATTTGTCTGTTGGCCACATTGCACTTCTGGAACAACTCTTCGTAGAGCCTTCGCATTTCGTTCTCCTTCTGGCGTAATCCTGCCTCGCCCGCCTCGCGTCTCCAGCGCTCCTTCTGCAGCAACATGGACAATAGGTGGAGCTTGCGCAACTCCTTCAGTCGTCCCGCCTCTTCCGACAGGAACTGCATGACCCAGCCAATGTGGGTGCCCTCGTACGTGTGCAATAGCTTCTCTAGTTCCTCACTGCTTCTCTCATCTCGCATTCGCTTGCTGAACACTGAGCCCACTGCATCTGGAGGATTGTCTTTGAAGGGAGAAGATTCGTATGTGGCTGTGATATCTGAGGTCTCCTGCTTGGCGGTTCGCATTATGCCGTATGTGGCATGGGGATATTCGTATTCGAAGTCTTGTTTTATAATGGACTCTGTGTCCACAGATGGTGTCGGCCGTTTCTTGAGACATTTCGGTTGTGACTTCTCCTTATTCGCCAGCGTTCTCAAGCCCTTCAGCGAGTCGTAGAGCTTCTGCAAGTTTTTATCAGAGCAGAAGTTCTGTTCGTGCTCCTTGATAATCTGCTTTGGCTTTGACCACTCCTTGAGCTTTCTGAACGGACACTCCAGCTTCTGCATGCTCACTCGCTTCTCCAGTTCGTCAATCCGCATGTCGAAGGCTTTGCGGTTAGTGCCCACAAAGCTGCGACGTGCCGGATCAACACCGTGTCGGATGAGTGGTCCATAGAACTCGGAGCACGGGGATCCCAGGGCATACATGGGACTCTGCTTCTTCCACTTTCGGGACGTGGGGTTACGCTGGCTTTCGAGGCGACGCTTGCCACGCTGATACTCTATCTCGTTCTTGTGCAGACCCCCTTGACGGCGCTTCTCGATTCGTTCACAAGCCATTTCAATGCGCGTCTTGGATGCTGTATGCATCTCCTTCTCGCGCTTGTCAAACATCTTTATGACGATCTCGAGTCGCATCATCTGACACTCCTGTATGTACTCCTCTCGCTCGATCCAACTCTCCCATTCGAATGCCTCCAGTATGGATCTGTATTTGGTTTGCATTGTCAACTCCCGCGCCTCACGCAATTGTCTCATAAAGTTCGTTTTCACCGCCTTATTGAAGGCCCAACGCTTGCGGGCCCGCTCTAGGATCTCGACCTCATGGAGTCCCGGTGGCTTATCTCCAGGCAGCAAAGACGGCAGGGTAAACAGCTCTAGATGCTCGTTCATCTCTTTGTTCATGATCTCTGGCAAATAGGCCACCGTTTGTGCCGAGGATTCCCTGTGAAGCAGACACTATAATGTTATCATCTAGAAATATGTTATAGGGTTTCCTCTGGCTCTTACCTATAGAGCGTTTGTGTGCCCTGCTCCTTGAATGGTCGCTTGTCCACATATTTCGGAAAGAAATCGCACTTATTGGAATTATTCTTAATTGAAGTCACAGAGGGACGCATCTTGACCTCATGGGTTGTGATACTAGTATCCCGTTCTGTTAGAAAATCAATTCCCGGTGCCTTGAACTGGCACTCACTGTCTGTACGCGGCAAGCGACCCGCAGACCGCTCGCCCGGGTTGTTGGCACCTACAGTGGAATAAAGATCAAAGTGATCAAAGTGATCAATAAAGTGATCAAAAGAAAATAATTCGGGCTCCGCTGTCACACTTACCGGCCGCTAGTCGACGATCCAGTGTGGACTTTGTGATCAAACAAGATGTCAGCCCCTGCAGACAGGCATCTTTGGGTAGCTGCGGTGACTCTCCCTGGGATCTCTGCTTGCTGAATGTGACCCGTTTGGTCTGACCTGGCGACGGCTTCTTTCGGTGTACAGGTGAAAATGTGTAATCCTCCACATTTGATTTGTGGTTTCGTTTCTCGTTTTCCTCGCGGAGGCCCAATGGTTTCTGGGCCTTTTTCACTTTCCTTTCGTGTGCTGGCATTTTGGGTGAACTTACCAGCTAATCTATCTTTGTATTGTTGCCGCGATTATCTTATAGTGTATTGTTTAAGTGTTTGTGGATTGACGTGTTGGTTTATACTAATTTAATTTTCAATTTTGCATTTGGCATTTTGTTCCTTGAACAGCCTACTACGAGTATGTTAACTTGACTGATGCTCTTCCATATTCCATACAGGTTTGGTGGTGATGTCTGCCGCTGTGGAAGCTGTCTACAAGTCCGTACTGATAGCAAAGATACCAGCAATGTGGGCTGGCAAATCGTATCCCAGCCTAAAGCCACTCGGCAGCTATGTAAGCGACTTTCTGCATCGCCTGGAATTCCTGCAGGTAAGCGAAGCGATTTTGCAATATAGCAACGGAGCCGCTGCTAGGGAGCCGACGTTTGTTTGCTGGGCCAATCGATAAGAGGTGCCCTGGTACGGATAGCTGGTAATAAACGAATGTGTTCCATACATTTCAGCACTGGTACGACCATGGCGCTCCCTCCACCTTCTGGCTGTCGGGATTCTTCTTCACACAGGCCTTCCTCACTGGCGCCCAGCAGAACTATGCACGAAAGTATGTCATTTCCATAGATCTGCTTGCCTTCGACTACGAGGTGCTCTCGCTGGAGGAGAACGAAATCAAGGGTATCACTGCACCCGCCGATGGAGTCTTTGTGTATGGCATTTACCTGGAGGGTGCCCGTTGGGATCGCACGGCCAAATATTTGGCCGAAGCGCGTCCAAGGGAACTGTTTGACGGCATGCCCTTGATATGGCTGAAGCCTCTCAAGCGCACCGATCTCCCCGAGCGTCACAACTATCTGTGTCCGCTCTACAAGACAGCCGAGCGACGCGGTGTCCTGTCCACCACGGGCCACAGTACCAACTTTGTGGTGGCCATGTTACTGCTCTGCAATCCAAAGACCCCTGTGTCACACTGGATTAACCGTGGCACAGCGCTGCTGTGTCAGCTGAGTTTCTAATAGTGCAGATCCATTTAATTATTATTAAATTATATTTTCTATATTCCTATCCTAGAAACTTCTTTCGGATGTTCCAATAAAAGTTAAAGTCAAGTGTTAAGTTAATATATTTAATGTGAAATTTCTCAGTTGGGTATTTGTTGTGGTACATTTCAATTAAGGAGTCTTTCGATACACAAATTATTTGATTAATCCACTATAAGGTACGAGCACTCAATTCATATTGGTTTTTTAATTATGTTATTTAGTTTTTACTGTTTTTTTTTTATAAAGTATTTTTTACTTCTCTAACTTTCTATTACATCTATATCAGATGAAAAGAATTACAAATTTTTGGAATTTATTTTTAGAATACATTTAAATTTTAAATTATTTTATTTTATTTGTAAAGTTTTTTTTTTTACTTATTTTTAATGTAAAGTTTTTGTTTTTGTTTTTACTACTCTAACTTTCCATTACATCAGATGTATAGCCTTAAAATTAAAAATTTATTTATATTTTTATTATTTTATTTATTATTTTAAATTTTTTTAAATTTTTTTTAAATTAAAGGCACTAAAGCTAATTAAAAATTAAAATTTTTAAGATATTTTATTTTATTTATACTTTGTTTTTTACTTTTTTGTAAATATAAAGTGTTTTACTCACGACTCTTAGTTTTCTTAACAACTACGGAAGATGTAAGGAATTTAAGCGAAATTACCATTTACATTTTGAAATTATTTTATTTTATTTGTAAATTTTTTTACTTATTTTTTGATGTAAAGTTTTTTTTTTTGTTTTTACTACTCTAACTTTCCATTCCAACAACGGCTGATGTAAGGAATTAAAGCTAAATTAACATTTTCATTGAAATTCATTATAACTGTCAAGAAATTTAAAAATCATCTGAACTTAAATACTTGAGAATTCGTCCTGTAGGTCTCGGCGTTTACTGACTGGCTTTGTTCCTCGGAAAAATATTCTTCTTCCACTTCTTCTACATTTTCGTTGCCTTCATGAGAGGTAAGAGGCAGACTGAGATCATCCGGTGTCTCATCAGCTCTCAACTCAGTCTTATCCTCCTCTTCAGCATTGGCACCTTCTTCCCCCTCAAAGACCGCCTCCTCATGGAGACTGCCAGGGTCTATAAACTCATTGGCCGATGGTATATTAACCTCTTCTACTTCTTTTTCATGCTTAAGCATCTTAAAGTCTTTCTCGTCGTCTAGATTTATCACGCCAGTGATGCTGAATACGTCCTCTGGTAGGTTTACTTGTGCGTATTCCATGGTGTTAAACTGTTCAAACACCTCTGATTTCATAAATGTATCAAATTCTTCACGTGAATTGTCATATTCCTGGTACTTATCGAAGGCCTTCAAACCAGCTGTAACATTGTCCTTTTTTAACCTTTTTTGTAGCGATAGAATTTGAAGGCGCTCGAATTCTGAGTTGGGCAATGAGCTTTGGATCATTGGGAGGACTTCAATATCTAAGGAGCGAAAATTGTCAGTCTTTGAAATGCGACGCTGAGATTGAAATGCACGCACAGCGATTAGGTCGAAGGATTTCACCGATGGAGGATTATCGATTTTGTTCATGATTTCAGCGAAGACATCATCAAACAGACTATTATAGTTCTCGTGCACAATGCGTTCGGTTTCATCCTTCCAGCGCTGTCCGGGCACAGCCTGGCGGATGAGTTTGCGTATTATGGCTTGAGACTCGTACCACGATGACCTCTGAGGAGTTTCGCTCTCGCTGTCCGTGGAGAACAAATAGAGATCGTTGTCGATGAGGCGATCAATCAAATCGCTAGTCAGGGTACCGGCTATATCGATTGGTTCAAGCTCTTCCCACACTCTGCCAAAAATAACTTCCTCCACAATATAACTGGCGATGAGCGACTTCTCATGAAGATCGATAGCAGCATTAATGTCTGGGGAGACCATGTCTCGCAGCATCAGTCGCAGAGGATCATAGGTGAGTGGGGTCTGGATGAGCTTGAAGCCCTCCAGCCATCTCTGGATATCTGCATCGATTTGCTTGGCCTGCCCGGTCACCGTTATAGCGGCCTCGCTCTCAGCTATGTGGCTCATATCTGTTGTTAAAAGTGCGCTGAGATATTCATTGCTAATCTCGTTGTGGGCCCCAATACTCTTCTGGAACAACTCTTCGTAGAGGCTTCTCATTTCGTTCTCCTTTTGCCGCAATCCTGCTTCATTCGCTTCGCGTCGCCATCTCTCCTTTTGGGCCAAAACAGTAAAGAAGTGGAGCCTTCGATGTTCCTTCAGTCGGCTCATTTCCTCAGAGAGGAACTTCATGATCCACCCAACATAGGTACCTTCGTACGTGGTCAGCAAATTCTCAAAAGCTTCTTCTCCTCTTTGAGCCTCCAAGTGCTTTGCGTGGAATGAGCCCATTCTTGTTGGTGGCCGAAGTGCGTTCGTGCGCGTCTCTGTCGGCTTGGACAGTTCGATCGGTTTTGGCGCTGCCTGATAGTAATGTATTTGACCTCGACTCTTATATTTCTCGTATTTATCATATTCCGAGGTTAATTTCTTTCTTTTCTTAAGACACTTCGGCTCAGCCCATTCCTTAGTCGTTTGCGTTCTCAAGCCTTTCAAGGATTCGTAGAGTTTTTGCAATTTAAGATCATTGCAGAAGTTCTGCTCGTACTCCTTAACATACTCTTTGGGCTTGGACCATTCCTCGAGCTTTTTGAACGGACAAGTCAGGTTGTTCATATTCACGCGCTTCTGCAGCTCGTCCATCCTTACATCGAAGGCCTTGCGGTTATTACCTGCAAAGCTTCGACGTGCCGGATCAACACCGTGTCTGATGAGTGGTCCATAGAACTCGGAGCACGGTGATCCCAGGGCATACAAAGGGCTCTGCTTTTGCCATTTCCGTGACGTCTTTGCGAGCTGTATATCGTTGCGGCGTTTGCCGCGCTGATACTCTATCTCGTTCTTGTGCAGACCCTCTTGACGGCGCTTCTCGATGCGTTCGCAGGACATTTCAATGCGTTTCTTGGATGCTAAGTGCATCTCCATCTCGCGCTTGTCAAACATCTTTATGACGATCTCGAGTCGCATCATCTGACACTCCTGTATGTACTCCTCTCGCTCGATCCAACCCTCCCATTCGAATGCCTCCAGTATGGATTTGTATTTGGTTTGCATTGTCAACTCCCGCGCTTCGTGCAATTGTCTCATAAAGTTCGTTTTCACCGCCTTATTGAAGGCCCAACGCCTTCGGGCCCGCTCTAGGATCTCGACCTCATGGAGTCCCGGTGGATTATCTCCAGGCAGCAAAGACGGCAGGGTAAACAGCTCTAGATGCTCGTTCATCTCTTTGTCCATGATCTCTGGCAAATAGGCCAAAGTTTGTGCCGAGGATTCCCTGTGAAGCAGACACTATAATGTTATCATCTAGAAATATGTTATAGGGTTTCCTCTGGCTCTTACCTATAGAGCGTTTGTGTGCCCTGCTCCTTGAATGGTCGCTTGTCCACATATTTCGGGAAGAAATCGCACTTATTGGAATTATTCTTAATTGAAGTCACAGAGGGACGCATCTTGACCTCATGGGTTGTGATATTAGTATCCCGTTCTGTTAGAAAATCGATTCCCGGGGCCTTGAACTGGCACTCACTGTCTGTACGCGGCAATCTTCCCACCGACCGCTCGGCTGGGTTGTTGGCACCTACACATTAAAGGATGATGAATAAATGAATGAAGAAAATGTTGATCTAACATGTTCCCACCGGCTGGTAATCGTTGGTCCATTGGTGATCTCGTGATCAGGCATGAGGTGAGGCCCTGTCCAGCTTGAATGATATCTCTTTTGGCCTTTGATGGTGGTCCATTATCTCCATTGCTTTTTTGTTTACCGAATGCGACCCGTTTGATGTGACTTGAAAATTGTTCCTTTTGACGAATGGGAAATTGTTGTCCCATTGCGGAACGTGTTGGTACGGTCTGGCGATTGTCAAGCAGCACCCGAAGCCCTCGAAGCTCCCTTGAGGGTGGCCTTTCCTGTGCTGGCATTTTACTGTTTAATTCCCTAATTACCGAGTAACCTATTGTCTATTGTAACGCGAAATATATCGTAAATGTTCAGATGTTTTGTGGTTTGTTGTATTTATTATTTGATGTCTGATTCGTGATTGAGTTTTATGTTTTTCAAGTGGCATGCTGGGTAAAATACTCCTGGCAGTTGTTCTACCGACTTTCTGCATCGAGTACTCGAATGTAAGTAAGTCATTTGGCTAGTAAGTAAGTCAGTAGTTACCTGGCAACCGCTGTGCTGCCAGGAAGTGGGAAGTGGCCCCCGTTTTGGGAATGTGCAAAAAGGAAAAATCATTTCTATGGTCTGTCTGCATGGTACTTCTCCCTTAGGATCGATTAGAGGAATAGAAAGAGCCCAGTTGAACTCACATTTTATTTTAGCTTGTGGTTCGAAAAAGTGCTCGAAATATTTACGAAATATTTTAGCCCCCTGAACCCTCGTAAGTCAATAGATCACCTCGTTAATTTGTTGTGTGTATCAATTGGTAGAAAAATAAATATTTATTCGAACTGTAACTATGTTAAAATGTGAATTAAATTTAACCAACTAATGGAATTATTTCAGAGCTGTTCCTTTTCGAAATACTATTGGGCAGAGACAACGTATCTCTTTCATCTTCTTTTTCATCTTCTTCGTTGATACTCTGATCCAAGTCCTGGGAGATTTCCATCTTATCTGGTGGCAATATTTCATCGTTTTCTTCAGCATCTTCGGAGGCGTTTTCAGTCTGGCTAGTATCTGGAATTTTCTGCTCCTCCATATCTATCTCCACTATCTCCACATCTATCTTTGCCTCCATCTTCATCTCTTCCTCTGTACCCATCTCTATTTCCTCCTGCGTCTGTATCGCCATTTCCTCCTCCAGCTCAAACTCCATTTCCACCCCTATTGGCAACTCTATTTGCGAATCAGTCTCTATATCTATCTCACCTTTCATTTCCATTTCCATTTCCATCTCCATCTCCATCTCATCTTTCTCAATATGCTCTTGTTCGTGGTCGGCGATTCCCCATGGAAGATAATATTCATTCACTTTGTATTCCACTTTAGTATGTCCGGTACCCTTCAACGCCTTTAGGTTTTTCTCACTACAAATATCAAGAATTCCCATTATGCTGAACAAGTCAGAATCTAATTGGTGCACAGACTCTTGAGTTCCGTAGCTCTGCGTTTTGATCAATGCATCGTCCTTTTCCAAATTAATGCTGGCATCTTCCCAAAATGTTTCATCGGTTTCCAATTTTTTGGTAATATTATCTGCTCTCATTTTTCTGAATAGCGACAGTATTGTTGTTTTAAGCTCTTCCGAACTGGTCGTAGCGACTTGATCTCTCATGGCCTGGAACTCCAAAATCTCCATAGCTCGAATGTTATCCGTTATTTTGATGGCAGCGTGCGATTGCGTTGGACGCACTTGGATTAACTCGTAAGATTGCACTGATGGAGGATAATCGATTTTGTTCATGATTTCAGCGAAGACATCATCAAACAGACTATTATAGTTCTCGTGCACAATGCGTTCGGTTTCATCCTTCCAGCGCTGTCCGGGCACAGCCTGGCGGATGAGTTTGCGTATTATGGCTTGAGACTCGTACCACGATGACTTCTGAGGCGTTTCGCTCTCGCTGTCCGTCGAGAACAAATAGAGATCGTTGTCGATGAGGCGATCAATGAAGTCGCTGGTCAGAGTGCTGGCTATGTCGAATGGCTCCAGCTCTTGCCACACTCTGCCAAATATCACGTCCTCCACAATATAACTGGCGATGAGCGACTTCTCGTGACGATCGAGAACAGCATTCAAATTCATGTCTGGGGAGACCATGTCTCGCAGCATCAGTCGCAGTGGTTCATAGGTGAGGGGCGTCTGGATGAGCTTGAAGCTCTCCAGCCAACGCTCGATATCGGCATCAATCACTTTTGCAAGCCCCGTCACCGTTCTGGCGGCCTCTTGGCCTGCTATGTGGGTCATATCTGTTTTAACAATCGTATTGATATACTCATTGCTAACATGATTGTTGGCAAAGTTGCTCTTCTGGAAAAACTCTTCGTAGAGCTTTCTCATTTCGTTCTCCTTTTGCCGTAGTCCTGCTTCAGTCGCTTCGCGTCGCCATCTCTCCTTTTGGGCCAAAATAGTAAAGTAGTGGAGCCTTCGCTGTTCCTTCAGCCGGCCCATTTCCTCAGAGAGGAACTGCATAAGCCAACCAATGTTGGTGCCTTCGTACGTTTGCAAAAGATACTCCAAATCCACTTGCCTCCTGTCGTCCTGTAAACGCTTGGCGAATGCGCTCGATCGATCGGATTCATATGTGTACTCCGGTTCCGGTTTCTGCTGTTTCTGTTCCGGTTTTTCAGGAGTGTAATGCTTAGTGGTCGCACCAGCAAAAACAGAGCTCATGCGCACACTCTCTGAATAAACGCAGGGCTTATGCCGTACCTTCAGACACTTAGGAGGATTTTTGTGCTCGCATGACAGCGTTCTCAAGCCTTTCAAGGATTCGTAGAGCCTTTGCAATTTTTTATCA
Source organism: Drosophila obscura (assembly GCF_018151105.1). Classification (NCBI taxonomy): domain Eukaryota; kingdom Metazoa; phylum Arthropoda; class Insecta; order Diptera; family Drosophilidae; genus Drosophila; species Drosophila obscura. Next base: position 5,135,228 of record NW_024542791.1, on the reverse strand, counting down.
TTGCAGAAGTTCTGCTCGTACTCCTTGAAATACTCTTTGGGCTTGGACCATTCGTTGAGCTTTCTGAAAGGACACGTCACGTTGTTCATATTCACGCGCTTCTCCAGCTCGTCCATCCTTACATCGAAGGCCTTGCGGTTATTACCTGCAAAGCTTCGACGTGCCGGATCAACACCGTGTCTGATGAGTGGTCCATAGAACTCGGAGCACGGTGATCCCAGGGCATACAAAGGGCTCTGCTTTTGCCATTTCCCTGACGTCTTTGCGAGCTTTATATCGTTGCGGCGTTTGCCGCGCTGATACTCTATCTCGTTCTTGTGCAGACCCTCTTGACGGCGCTTCTCGATGCGTTCGCAGGACATTTCAATGCGTTTCTTGGAGGCTAAATGCATCTCCTTCTCGCGCTTGTCGAACATCTTTATGACGATCTCGAGTCGCATCTTCTGACACTCCTGTATGTACTCCTCTCGCTCGATCCAACTCTCCCATTCGAATGCCTCCAGTATGGACTTATACTTCGTTTGCATTGCCAACTCTCGAGCCTCATGCAATTGCTTGTTTAAATTCACATTCATTGCATCATTAAAGGCCCAACGTCTGCGGGATCGTTCTAAGACTTCGACCTCATAGAGCCCTGGCGGCCTATCGCCAGGAAGCGCAGAGGGTAGTTTGAAAAGCTCTACATGCTCATCTATTTCCTTGTCCTCGATCTCTGGCAAATAGGCCAAAGTTTGTGCCGATGATTCCCTGGGAATCAGAGAGAATATTCGTTTTACTTAGAGGAAAGCTAAGTCTTCGTTAGGTATTGAACGTTACCTATAGAGCGTTTGGGTTGCCTGCTCCTTGAATGGACGGTTGTCCACATATTTTGGAAAAAAGTCACACTTGTTCGCTAATTTTTCTTTGCGAGGATAGATCGAGGATTGCAACCTGACCTCGTGGGTGGTTATATTAGTATCCCGTTCAGTGAGAAAGTCGATTCCCGGTGCCTTGAACTGGCACTCACTGTCTGTACGCGGCAATCGACCCGCAGACCGTTCGGCTGGGTTGTTGACACCTGCAAGAAAATAAAATTAATATAGGCTAAAGGTTTTCGGATGTTTTTGTATGTTTTTGTACCTACCGCCTTTCAAACGCGGATCCGACGGTGATCTCGTGATCAGACATGATGAAAGGCTCTGACAGCTTTTCCTGGCTTCTTCCTTAAGATTGGATCCCGACCACTGCTTGTTGAATGTGACCTGCTTGCTGATGCGAGGACTCTTCTGGTTTTTTGTTCTGAGTGGATAAAGCTCAGACGACGTGGTTCTATGAATGCCCTTAGTTTCACCTTCATTCTGGTTGTACCACGGTATTCGCTCTCTTGTTAAAAACTTCTTCTGAGCTGCCATATTATCTGGTTGATATTTTCTGGTGTTTGATTTTTGAATAATGATTTAGTTCTCATTCAAACGTTTTTTGTGTAGTCTACTTGATTAGGGTTATTTATTTGTAATGAAGTATCTTTTATTTAGTTTGCGCTTGAAATTAGAGTAAATTTTGTATCAATTATAATTGAAAGTTCTATACCCCAGAAGGGTGCATTTTGTTTTGCCTGCCTAATGGGCTAGGCTCATCAATATCAATTTAAAAACATTGAGCAACAATCGCGCCAATGTTTGAGCGGATGATGAAGATGCCATGCCAACATTTATACAAACGCACTCTCAAATCCCACCCAGAGTCTCGACAGGACGTTAATCATTTATTATCCTATGTACATTGTACATGTCTGTGATTATTTAGCTTTTTGTCTTGGCTCAGCCATATTTCATTTTCTTTCTTGAGCTTTAAATTTTTTTTAAGTCCTTTGAGATGTTTGTCTCCTTTTTACTCTTCATCCACACGTTTTTCCATCGTGTTTTTCCTCTGTTGGTGTGCAACTAATTTTGTGTAATAATTTATGAGCAAAGTTTGCTTTGGGGAGAGTGGGAAATGCTCTTCGATAAGAAGTGTTTTTGACGATTAAGCGCGATACTCGAGCAAGTTGGAAAGCGTAAATTGTTGTTTTGGCCCCCCTGGCCCGAGGGTCTTAAACATTGAGAGTTCTTTTGTGTGCAATTTAGTGCTATTTTCGTTCGTGAAAGTTTTGTTTCGAAAGCCAAGAGCTAAGAGCCAAAACGAGTCGAGGCGAGGTTTTAGATGAAATCTGGGCAGACTTGACCCGTTTCGGAACACTTTTTGGCAGCTTCACAGATTGGTAACATTTAATTGGCTTCAATTTTATATCAGCTCTGGCGATAACCTAATACACAGTGCCACTCATAGACTCATGTTCGTGCTTCGAAGGCACATTAATTATCGCTTGAGTGCCCCATCTTCATCGCAATCTAGCTCCTTCTTGCTTGCACTTGCCCATTAATTACCTTTGCAAAGCATTTGCCCATTTATTAGGTCCGGGATTTGGGTTCTCCTTCCGGCTGTAGCATTTCTTTGTTGCCTGCGTGACCCCATCAAAAATAATGATGCTAATTAGGCTGCAGCATTTTCACCAAATGTTTAAACCGATTAGAGCGTCTGTCAGAATCTATCCTGGATAGAGAGTCACACCCAGAAAATCCACCCCGGAAAAAATTGTGATTTTGTATTCCAAACCTGTGCAAAGAATACCCTTTAATGTGTGTTGAGGTAATGCTTTAAATATTACTGAAAGTAGCATTAAGATAAGTCTTTGCCACCCACCAGGGCACCAGTCCACAGGGCAGCTTTATGGGATTCTCATTCTCTGCTGCTAATTCGTATATTAATAAAGTCTTCTATGTACTTTACAAAAAAGTATACTCATATCTTCGGTTAGCAGCAATTAGTTTTTTGCCAATTTCCTTTCTCTCTTTTTCCCATTTTTCCGTTTAGCCTTAGGGATGGCGCTTTTCTATTTTCATTTTCCAAATAATGCGTATTTATGAGTAAACAATGAAATTATATTTACTTTCGCTCTGTCAATATTTGCATGCAATTAATTTCCCAAGCAAGAACCATCATGGCCATGACGAGCAGTGAAAAATCAGAAACAAACGAAGCGTGGAGCGGAGGCAAAGTGCCGTAACGTGAGCGGGAAAGCTTCCGTATTGCCCCTGCTCCCCGTTCCCGTTCCTTTTTGCCGCAATTTACTTTAAAAGTATTGCCAACGAAGGAATCGAAGACGGCGAGTGGCTGTCATATCTTTTCTCTCTGCCTTTGCCTTTGCGTGTGGTTCTGCTGCTGCTGCTGCCGTTGCTGTTATTATTGTATCTGTCGAGCCTGATGATGGGCGATGATAACGATGCTCCCAAGAATAAGTTTTCCCAAGTTTGGCTTGCCTTTCCCCGTCACTGTTGACTGCCTTTGGCGCATCCTTTGTGGCGGGTATGCCATCAGCCCTCAAAAAGTTCTGGCTTATGCCAGCCGCATTTTCCTTTCCTTTCCTTGCCCTTTAAAAAACTTCGTTTGCATGCTCTCGACTTTTTTAATTAAATCTTCAAGCATAAGAAAAATAGAATTGGCCAAAGTGCGGCCGAATATTGGGAAATGTCCGTCTGAACCCTGTTCTAACCATTCCCCCCGAAATAAAGCCATTAAACTACATCCAACTTGGTTCGCTTAATGGCCGGCCGTTTAAATTTTCAGGCCTGAACCGCAACGGCACGAACAACCCACAGCAAAAAGGGATCTCTCGCTCCGCTCCGCTCGGTTTGATTTTATGTTATCAAAAATATTTTCAGGCACTTAAATTAATTTATAGCTCTGCAGACCCCATCCAAAACAGCTAAATATTAGTGGAGAGGCTTTTATGGGGTTCTCGTAATCAGATGCTTAGGCGGGGAGGGGCAGCTAATAACATGCGATTGGAATTTAATCAAATTTGTGAGGAATCTGTTTCCTAAGTAAGACCAATTTGAACTTTATTAAAATCGAATTAAATATTGATTTTAAGTCTCAATTTTTGGGTAGTAATAAAAGAGATAAGTGTATAGTACTTCATTTTAAATTTCTTATCTTAATATTTGTATGTGTAGAATAAAATGCACTTGGTTGTCGAAAATCAACATGTTTTTATCCTCTTTTTGTACACCGTTTGGTAGCGACGCCTCTGAATTCCGATAAATTAACGTTCTAAGCGCAAAAAATTGTAAATCAATATTTATTGTAATGCACAATGCTTGTGTTTTATGCTCTACAGATAAGGGTACTATAATTCTGTTAAGGAACTTAATGATGGTCAAAGCAATAGATATCATAGCATATCATTTGATGGGCTTTCAGATATGTAATAAAGAAAATATTGTACATAAATTTATCATTGGAAATTTTAGAGAATAGGTCGAAAATATTGCTTATGCTAAAGAGTTCTGTTTATGGTTAGCGTAGGCAATCTTATATTCAATTCAATGATCAAGATCGCATATCATTATACACTTTCTATAAATAGCCTTCTAAGGGTATTAAGCCTTCGCCCCCTGGCCGCTTAACATTTCCTATTTCCTTTGTCCTTCCATTTTTAGGGTGTTGGCTTTTGTGCTGTTTTTGCTTTTCGCGCTTATGTCGTAAAATTTATGACACGAAATGTTTTGGCATTACTTTTGGGCGGTTTATCTGCGGCCATGTACCACTCACAAAGGTAGGCGGCGGCGGCGGCGGCATTGGTGGCTTGTTAGGCGTGGCATGTGGTTTTGTTTGCCCATTTCCTTCCCTGTTATTTCAGAAATTTGACATACACATATATGTACACATATGCATACATATGTTTGAAAATTGTTAGATTTATGTAGAGAAATTTACATTTTTTCATGCTTTGTTGCTTGGAATGGAAGGGATTTGGCTTTCAGATTTCCATAACATATTTTTCCGTCGAGAGCCGACCATCGTCGGTGAGCCATTTATCAACTACTGCGAAGGAACTTTTCGGGGCCAAAACATAAAATTGCACTTATGCAGCATCCAACGAAGCAACCAATCTAACCATAACCAAAGCCCAGCCAAGTGCAAGTGGGTTGATCAGAGCCAGACCCACAACATCCTTCCTTTCCTTTCCTTCCTTTCCTTCCCGGTAATCCCTCTTTTCTCACTCTCTGGGATACAGAAAAACTATTCTCGCATTCAGAGCGCACATCTTGAGTGTGTTTGTTGGGGAGTATACTCGTAGTAGTAGTTGGTGGTTAGTCTCATACCATTTGCCATGCTTTGAGACCGCATAAATTGCTTTAGCACCAAAGGGATTTGTGTCAAAATCAGACCAAAACAGCCCGCTCAAAGACAAGCGGGCTTCACTCTGCTCCTTTCGTTTAGAGTCTATAATAAAGGAAGTCTGTGTGCATTGTGGGGAATACTTGATCCCCTTCATAGAGTGTGCTAAGGTTGGCCCCCATCTATCGTTTGTTAAGTTTTGTATTATATTTAAGAAGTGAGACAGGGATATGACAATGCCATTTCGTTTTGTGAAAATTTCTTTCATTTATGATCACTGAAAATGTATCTTCGTTTATAAGGTAAATATCGCTTAGACGGGTATAGGCAAATGCAAAAAAGTCTTCCATTTAAAATATGGAAATGTCCAAGAAAGCCTTTTAACCCAAACGAGTGTATATCCTTTTGTTTGCTGCCCAGTAAGGTGGGCAATCTGAAATAATATTTATGTATTCCCTTTATTTTGCGCACTCATCCAACTTCATTACAAATGCATGATGCTCTCCGCCCAATGGCATCGACAAAAAAGGGAATACTTGCCAAAAAGTTTTGCCTTAATTTTGAGAATTTTCTGTTGCTGCTTCAACCGAAAAAGTTTTTCTACTTCAATGGCGACTGCCTCATATACTCGTAGCCACGCACATATGTGCACAGGAAAGAAGTATACATATGTATATACATATGGGTTTTGTGAATGGTCTGAGTTTGTTAGGGGCGGCCATATTACGGTCTAGCAAATCAGCTTACAACTTAAATTGAGGCACTTTCGTTTAGCTTCACTTTGCATGCCCGCCTTCTTTGCCACAGATCCTTGAGTGGTTCGAGGCCTTTGGAGTAGGCAGAGCTGCAGAATCACAGTGAGAGGACCCGCCCGAGTTGAAAGGAAGCAAACAAACCGCCGGTGGCACAATTTAGTTCCTCAGGGAAATGCTAAAGTTATTCTTGTTGTTGTTGCATTTCTCTTCTTTCTTTTTTCTTTCTTTTTTTTTTTGGGGTAGAACTTTTCACTTGCTCTATTTACCAGGATATTTCTGCCTTCAGCATTTGTGTGTGTGTATGCTTGGGTGTGTTTGGGTATTAGAAATAAATCAAGGGATTTTTGGGATTTTGGTTTTTTTTTTGCCTCGTTTCGTTTTGTTTGGTTCATTCATTCCACTTTCTATATACGTACGTACTCTCCCTTCCACTCTTATGTTTGTGGGGCATGTGTGTGGTCCCAGCGGGGTATTAGTTTGGAAAATTGTTTAGTCCACCGCAGGCCTAAGCAACAACTTGTTTGGAGTTGGTCAAAGCCCAAACACAAATACAATGCAATTACAGACATTTTTCTCTGTCGATAAAGTTGTATTTACTTTAAAATTAAATGGGATAGAACTATGTTGATATTTTGATAGAGGTTTTTCCAATTATCGCCCTTGTTTGATGTTTTAGAATATTTCATTTCAGATGGGAAATAAGGAGCTTGGGCTAAAAAAAAGGATGACAAGTTATTTATACCAAGCCGACAGCTGGTTAAAGGTAAATAGAAAATCTTGAACTGTTCCTTAGGTACTCAAGAAACCTCAAGAGCACTTCACCTTCATCTTGTTTTGCTTTCCCAAATTCATCTCCCATTTGTGGCAGCCAAATTTAGTTAACCTCCACTGCATTACACTAATTACTTGCATGGATTCGAGGAGTGGGTAAATAAAGAGCATACACCATAGCGTTAACTATCGAATTGATTTGACCCGATCGAATGTGACTGGTTGTGCTTAGGGTTAATTAAAGCGACAGCCGCTGCGAGCTCCTTGGGTAATCAACCGAAAAGCCAACATAACGTGGCAGAATAGAACAGAACAGAACGAGAAACATGAAGCCGGGAGGAAGGACAAACAGAACCACGAACAGAGGCGAATTGCTGTGCATTATTGATAATTTGGTGTATGTCAGGGCATGTCTAATTAGTGGGTGTGGGGGCGAATGAGAGTTCAGCGAATGCCTTTGATGGCATACCACATGGTCGGGGAATGCGTTCTCGCTCGGAAAATGCGGTTAATTAAATGTAGTCACATATTAGCAAGATTATTTCAAACATTCCACTGCCAGCTGGCGCAACTATGTAAATGTTTTTGGACATTTCATGTGGCTGCTCCTTGTGCAAGCAAATGTCTCATTACATTACAAATTAACAAGAAAATTACTTTTACCAGTCCAATGATGATAATAAGCTGACAAAAAAAGGAGGCCTGCAGAAGTATGAAACGAATGAAAAATAAAATCATAATTGCACACGACATTTCCTGCGCTTTGAAGTGGAAAATGCGCCGCAAAAGAGGTTAAAGGGAAAATGAACAAATTGCAAAACGAATTTCTGACAGCCCCCTCTCCATATGTCTGCACAAATGATTGCCAGCGGTGCCGTGAGCACTGCACTTGTATGGAGACACGAGCATATATATACGCGAATATGTATTTGAAATTGAAAACTAATTCGTTTGCGGGGAATTTTTTCCACGGATGGACTGGGTTTGGGTGAGCAAATTAATTAGTTGATAATTAAATCCGTGAATGGCGAAACGATGGCTGAATGAACGGTTCTATTTAAGGCCATCATTGCGTATGCGTGATTTTTGTATAAATTTATAAATCCCGTATTCCAGTCAGTTTGAAATGAAATTTAAGGTATTTCAAGTTTATATTTATGTAAATTTCAGACTCACGAATTACGTACAATGAACTACTCATACATATTTTCCATTTGTTCTCTCGGTACCATTGCAATGAGGTTCACTTTTCGACGCGAGCATAACTGAAAGAGAAAAATCAAATTATACGAAAATGTGCAGCCATTGTTCGTTTCAAATACTGACAGACAAACGAAATGGAATAAATCAAATATGTCCAAGTCCAGTTCAGTCGGGTAAAGCCGCCAAATGTTGTTCAAATCAAACGAACTGTCGGCCAGCATTTGACATTTAATTAAATAAGAGCCGCAGTTGGTCGAACAGCACGAGAGAGGTCTCCATCGAGATGGAGTGGGTAGAGTGGGAGAAAGTGCATAACTTTTCTACCTACATTTTGGTGCTCATGTTGCCCTTTTTTGCTTTTTTGTTTATTTGGCTAACTTTTTTCATTTATTTGCGATGCTGGTCACAGCTGCGTGAGTGCGCACTTCCTTCTTGTTTATTATATCCAGTAATCATGGAGTGCGGGGGTAGACTGTTTTTGTCCAATATATGCAACATTCGAGAATTTATATTTAGCCGTAGCACAATGCATATGATTTGAACAACATTTTGAGTATTTACACTATGCAGGTTCATAAATAGTGCAATTATCTACATGCTTTTTTTTAGCTGGTATAATATTTAAAGCCAAAATTAGGAATAGAAATTGCCAAAATGAATTTCATCTCCTTTCACTCCCAAACGCAGCGAATCTCGACAGATTAGTTAATACTGGAAGTCCTGCCAGATACTCGTAAAGAAAGACCTTTTTTCATCTTCAGTAGCCTCTACTAGCTACCGGGTATTTCCGCGTCGTGGCAGTCTGGTATAGGATTCTTTTCAGGATTTTTTGTTGTTTTTTCTCTCTGGGCTCCTTGTGCTTTGTGACAGCTCATAAAATGTGAGCGACACGCATTAAAAGTGTATGCCTCCAAGTAACACAAGGGAGCGGCGGGCTGGGGGCACAGGGCTGTGCGTTGGATTTGACACTGAAGAATGGCCTTTGGCGCACTGTTCCTGGCCCTGGTCGTACTCTTGCTCCTGCCTGCTGGTCCTGATGAAGCTGGAATGGGTGCTTCTGGGGCAATATTATGATGAGCCGGCAAAGAGCAATATGAAAATGAGGAAAAACATTGCACACTGGCGCCGCAGGCTGGCAGAAAAGGTCCTGTGCCGCATACACCCCGAGAAAGATATTTCTTAATAAGCAGAAAGCCTTATGGCTTGGGGCCGGGCTAATGCTGGCTATAAAAGCGGATTGAACGCTCTAAATAGTCCTGGCATTTATTTAATTGAAATCTGTGAGAGAGCCCCATTAAATGTTGACACATTGATCACAGCAAAAACAGGAATATTAAATCTGCCTAAAATTATCCGGATGTTTATGCATATTATACATGGAAACTAAAGCCTTGGAGAGAAGTAGTCTTGACAAGCTGACTTATGAAAATATGAAAAAACGAAAAAAATAAGGCAAAGCTGGGTGTTATTTTAAGTGCTTTAAATTTGGAATATTATATTAAGATGTTTAACTAAATAATAATAAAATTAAATAATAATATTAGCAACACGTTCCTTATTTTTGGATAGGTGTAACCCCTCCCTGTGTGCAACCATTACAATGGTTCAATTAAACCTCTAGTCAAATGCTACGGGTTACGACAATGGCATGATATGGGTAAAATGTAATAAAACATACCCAAAAAATGCTGGACTTAAATTTCTGCAATAAAATTTCCGCCATTTAATGATATGTCCCCAAATAATATATGCATACACGCCCTTCTCCTTCCTTCCCTAGGCACATCCGGAGTTTATTTTATATTAATTATTATGCTATTGAGAAACGAGATTTTTGGTGTTTCATTTTTTTTATGTATTTTTTCAGCTTTTTATTTTATGCGTCGTCTGTTCTGGTAGCCATTTTGTGCGAAATTAAATTGCGTAAGCGTTTATTGCTCCCGGGTGTACGCGTACGCGTACATGTATATGGATTTTATTGTGTATTATGCTTTCAACATTTTTATTTTACTCTTTTTTTTTTTTAATTGGTTTCGTTTGCCGTTGGATTTGTGTTTGTACTTGTGTATTTATTTCTGTATTTCTGCATCATAATGAGGCAAGTTGCCATGCAGCATTAATGAAAAGTGCTCACCTTTTTAATGGCAAGTAAATTCGCTGCCACCACAGGTGTGTGCGTTTTAAATGAAGTGTTGCTTCATTAAATATGAAAATTAATGCTATTTATTTTGATTAAATATTCATTCCGTTGCATTTCCTAAAAGCCATCCATGTATGAACATATTATCCATTATGTTTGGCAATAATATTTGAAGTGTGATCTGTTTAGGCAAGCGGAACGAAAATCGCATTAAGATGAATCATAATTTTGTCGGAAAAAAAAACTCCTATGGTGCGAAAGATCAAAACATTCTCTCTGTAAGGACACAGCATTTATGTTTTATTTCTGCCAATGTTATACGTACCACATGTCCCATCGCATGACCCCAACTTGGCCTTCCTATAATTATATTCTGTTCATTTTTGTATGTCATTTTGGATGACAAATTTATGCTAAAACTTTAAATGAACTAACTTTGTCATGCAAATTCAGAGGAATGACAGAATATTTTTTCAAAGTTTCGATGATATATTAATCAAAAGCTCAAAATTCTGGGGAATACTTCTTGCCAAGATAAATGGAGTTCAAGTGCTTTAAAGCCTCAACCAGTCGACTCAACTCTTCTGGCTCTATTTTGTTGCCAAGGCAACACTTTTATGAAGCGCGAACCATTGGAAATCATATGAAATTTCCGTTTGACAAGGCACAAAGAGCCTCGGGCGCACAGGGGGGATAGGTGAAATAGGGGAAAACAAAGTGAGTGCAATACCGAACCCAATCGACGAACCCAAGCACTATTAAGGCCCACGGCGAAATGGCTGTATGTAGCTGACAACTGTCACCAGGATACCGCCACACCCTCCGAAGTGAGGGACGCAGCATCATCAACTGCAGACCGAGTCCAACCCTTGCCCAATCCCTTGCCGATTCATGCTGGCTTAAAACCCCACAACCCCTGCCCATCAAATGCAAAACTAGATATCAAATAAGTGAAGAATGCTTTTGGTATGGCCATTCCGACTATAAGATACCGTATTAAATTGATTAGAAAATATTCAAATGGAAATAAAAGGAAAGAGAACAGGTTTTCTTTCTGTTTTTACATAGTCAATATTCCCCTGTTCTTTATGTTTACGGGGTGCACCAAACTTGCTGTTATGTTTATGTTTGAATTGAGAGATTTTTCACTCTGGCTAAAAATGATAACAAAAGATAGATTATATTTTTTTCGGCGGCTCGCCCTTTAATGGCAGGAGTTACTTTTTGTTGGTTGGTGCAGATGTATTTCATGTGTCCACGCTGTGGTGGCTGCTGGTGCTGCAAATAATTTTCTGCCGTTGCTACTATTCCTCTCACTGGCTATATAATTTGCCTTTAGCTGCAGAGATTCTGTTTCACCATGCAACCATGACAGTGGGATGGACTGGAAAGGATTGTGCAGAATTTTCCATGTAAATGAAAATGAAAATGCATTCCATGCATGGCATTCTTTGAATACATCTATTTGTACTTTATTTTGTGATATTTTCATCAGGATGGAACAGGTACAGTGGGTAAAATTGGAAATGATTTGGATATAATTGGCGGGCAAGTTATGGCAAGTCTTCTCGCATTTAACTATCCGCTTTAATGGTCACCAGATTTATATCGCATTCAATTCCACTGTGCAATGCAATCCGTACTTCTGGAGCTAATTAAATTCAGTTCATACTCTCGTTGTGGTTCGCCTGGCGTTTCATATTTCCTCCAGTGTTCTAGCTCTCTCTCTATTCAATATATTATTATGTATTCTGGTTAGTTGATATTTCTGGGCGTAAGTAAGTTTCATCTGCAGCTGCTGCAATCAACCCACCACTGTCCAGTCCTATCCTCTCAACTATCATCACTAGCACCACCACCCACCCACTCGGTGTTTGTCAGGGCTACAGCCAGAGCAGGAAGAAGTTGGGGGAAAAAAAAATGTAAAAGGTATTTCAGTGCAGACCACACTCACACCAATATATATCCATAAGCGAGCGATAGGGCGGGATGCAGACACACACATACGCACACACACATACTTTTGGGGTCGTGGCCCTGGACCGAAAAGCTGGTCCCACAGATCCATTCCACATCCATGACTCTCTCCTCACCCGACTGCTCCTGTAATCACGTTGCTGCACAACGTCGACGTTTACTTTTTGACTGCCAGAGGCAATTGCTTTATTAAGAGTTTCTGCTCTACTTGATACAAGGGACTCATCCCCGCCCACACCCATCAAAGCCGAAAACCCATTCCCATTCCCAGCCCACACACCCATAACACCACATAGGACCCCACCCCATCTCTGCCGGGACTTCTCTCATTACACATTTGCACCCTGCAAATGGCTCTCTCTCTCTCTCTGTACTGTCTCTACTGTAGCTGTGTGTGTGTGCACAAGTGCATACATATGTATATGAGCTTGGGTAAAGCTTAATCTTACTTAGTTAACTTTAAATTAAATCTTGATATTCACATATCGTTGCTTCAGCCTCCGGCCCTCGGTTACCACTTGGTCTCTATGGTATACTCTTGCAGAGAGCGTTATGACTTTTTCCTGATGTGTGAAAGCAGAGAAGATCCAGAAAAGTATGTACATACATATATTGCTGATCATTAATTAAATAGTTTATAAAGCAATGTCCGTGGGTCCGAATCTATGCACAGTTTTGAAGGCCTTCTCTCTGAACATTTGACAACAAGTATGTTTTTTTTCTCAATTGATTAAACTACTTAAATTATATCATGTCGATACAATAGTACCCGTGACGTTTCATGTGTAGATCAAAATAAGATAAGATCAGAATTGGAGTTGTATAGCTGACCAGCTATGTATATTTATTTTATAAATAATGGATAAGTTTATCATAGAGCTTCCATAGTAACTATAGTTTTTTTTTTTTATTTGCAAGTGTATTCAAATCTTCGGCATCGTTTCTAGCCTACTATTCGTGTTGTGATATCTTTTTCCACTTACCAAAAACTGGGGGTTGAAGGGGCAGCAATGCGTTGTCTTAATGCGCCTCTGTATGCGAGTGTGAGTATCTGTGTGATGCCAATTTTAATGTGGTCTCGTGTTCACCCTTCTCCCAGACCAAAATAACTGACGAGGCGGGGCGTCCAACTCATGTTTTTGCCATCAGCCAGACAATTTCACATTTTATTTTCTTTTATATTTTTATTTTTTACAATACATGTGGGCATTATTAGTGTGCAAGTGTGTGCATGTGTGTGTTTGTGTCGAGCGGTAACCATAGAAATTTTATTTTAATATTTTTTTAATGAGCATGCAAAAAATTTAATAAATTTTTCGTGCAGGCGGAAACAGCGATGCTTCTTCTACCCAACATTTTTGTTTTTTATACTCTCTTTTTGTGTGATATGGTCCTGTTAAGGGTATTATGAAATTGACTATGGAAAGAAAATGGTCAGAATGGCTCTATGTATAATGTAATTAAGCTTTTCAAAATTAGCAGAATATTCCTTGGTTTTTATTTATGAGTGAGAAGCTTTGCCTTTTCCATATTTGTTTGTTTTTGGGTCGTAAACTGTTTCTTAGTACTGATGGCCGGCCATCAATCGGATAAACAGATTTAAAGCTATATTTTTTTTACAATTGAATAAATATTTTCCAGTTATAATCAAATTTTCTCTTGGAAACAATCCTATTTTCATGTAAATAAGCTCTTTACAATGAGCTAACTGTTCTAATGAAAATTTCCATACAAAAGATGAACGAATATTTTCCCAATAAAACATATGTAGCGAGCTACGCTCGTATTCAAAATGTAATTTTGAATTTTATATTTTTTATTTTTTTTGGCCACATTCGAGGGTATTAAGTTTTGCCACATTTTATGATGTGTTTTTTTTTTCTTCTTTTCTCTTTATTTTAATTTGTACTTTTGAGGTTTTTTGTACATTCTCGTATTGCAAGCATACTTTTCTATGGATGCCTGTGTCTGGGTTGCCCTGTGTTTGGGCACGAGGTTTTGGGTCTGAGGTTTTCTGGGGGCTTCGCAGTTAATGTAAAGTTTTGGGTCCAACAATTTTGCGCTGGTATGTTGGCTATTTAAATTTTTGTTTTAATTTTTTCAACAAATTTAATTTGGAGCGAAAAACTTCAATTAAACAATGTGTGCATATGTATAGCGGTACAATGGGGGGTGGGGGTGGCTGGAATCCGAAACTATTTGGATATTTTGTAAAAAGAAGAGTAAACTTTATGGTAATTATATTACGGTTACTAATTTGGACATTCCACCAGAATAATTATGCAGCAGCTATGGCTGCAGCTATGAGCAAATACTTTGCGTTCTAAAATTAAATTTTCAAAGACTTTCTATGGCAATAATTATGCAAATTAATTAAGTTTAGCAAACAAGTTACGTTCAAAGTTCTTCAAAGTTTTAATTATAAATCATTTAATTGGTGTTCTTGATGTGTATTGATCACTTTTAATGAGCATATTATATTATTACCTAACGAAATGTCTCAGTTAGTATTTGAAACACGTAAACCAGCCCCAGGTTCCTGCAGCTATCTTTAATTGATTTATGCGGCTTAGTCCTGCCAATTTCTTGGTATTATTTTCCATTTTTCCCATTTGAAATGTCAGAGAGCGATAGCAAGTGTCTCAGTCCGTTGAGCTAAGCTCGTGAGACCCTTGACAGGCTGGGGATATGTATACTCGAGCTTAATGCCAGCTCTAGCACATGTATTACATTAAAACCATTTAATTGACACATCGATAAGGCCAACAGGGAAAATGTAGGAAATATAAAAGAAGACACACCTACACAAAGCAGGGGGGGAGGGGAAAGAAGTGCAGAGAACCATTGTTAGGGAGCTTTTCTCGTCTCGCTCTGTCTAACATTTGGACCCTTACTTTTTCGCACAGAAGTAGAAAGCAATTTCTTCAATGGCAGCAAATTTGTTGGCAACAATTTGAAACGCTCATTTGTTGAGGCATTCAGAGACCGCCTTTGATAATGCTGGTGCTTCTTCTGCTGCTGCTGCCTCTGCTGCTGCTGCTGGTGCTGCAAGTGAAAACTCTGGCAAAGGAAAAGGCGATGACGATGGAAAAGCCAGAGAGGGAAAATGGCCAAACGGAGAAGAAGTAAGGTTGCCGTGCTCCCGGTGAAAAGTAATGCAATGGCAATGTCAATCGAAAACGGAATGCGAATACGAATGGCGGTGTGGAAAGGGAATGTGGCACGTACTAGTAGATACATTGTGGCACCCAGATACACTCCCACATTGAGTGGGTGTGCAATTTCTTGTAAAAGTGCTCAATGAATCGAAATTAATTAGTACTGGAAGCTGAAGCAAACCAACAAAGCAAAAGACAAAGAGAGAACGGAGAACCTAGGAACAAAATGAATCAAGGGAATGGGGGAAAAAAAGAATCTAGGGAAAAGGAGCAAACGGAATCCGTGGCAAAAGGAAAAGAAAATTGGGGAGAAAAGCAAAAAATGAGGCAGACTCACTGCAAAATTTTGTAACCTGAAGGAAACCAACTTGAAGCGCAAATAACGAAGGACGAAAAATTAAGATTTCCTTTTTATTATAACCATTTTTTTCCTCTGTCTAACACCCCACCTAACACCACCCCCATCTATCGTCTTTTCTATTTATTTTTCAAGTTGGCTTTTCTCGTTTTCGTTTGGGTTTTCGGTTTTGGTTTGGGGTGAAACAGGGTTTGAGGACATTTTACACATTGCCAGCGCTTTGAAGTGTGGAAATTTAATTAAATTCAGCTTGCGAAGGACAAAAAAAATGTAGGAAGAAAAAAGAGAAATAAACTAGGCGACAACACAATTTTCCAGGACGAAGGCTGAGGGTGCTGCGTGTGCTAGAAATTCGCACTTAATTAGAAATGTGATTACCGGGTCTTAGCTGCTGACTTGTGCACTCTTCTCTTCTGCAGTTGCCACATTTTCCCTAAGTAAATTAAATTCTTGGATGCCGTGCCCCCTGCCCCCACGTCTCTGGGCACACATAAATTTAGCTCTGTACCCGGAACATTTCATATGTGTGTTAAGATTGCTCCATAAAGGCAGCGTAATTAGCTTCTTTAATTGTTACATTAAATTTGGATGCTAAATAATTGACATTTTGGTTTTTTTTTTTTTTTGAATTTTGGTATGATTCTATTTTCAACATAATTGACATTTTGGTTTACCCCTCAGTCAGTATATACATACATTTTGAGCATGATTTTTTAGAATTTTAGAATTAAAAAAAAAATTTTACATTTTACATTTTTTTGCTACATTTGTTATCTATCTCATCACAATGTCTATTCTACATCTAACATGTGTTTGTACAGTCCATTAGATTCTCATTCCGGGGGGGGCCCCCCACCGAAAAAAGGGGGGGGGGGGGGGGGAAAAGGAAAATGAGTTGTGTGGGCGGGAGGGGGAGGGGAAGCAACTGAAAATTATTTTTTTTATTCTGGCTATAATTATGATCCGATCTGTTGTGGTTGGGGGTTCCGTGGTGTTTCGTCGGCGCTGCTGGTGGGGGGGGGGGGGGGGCGGGTTCGGGCTGGTCCCCGGTCGGGTTGGGCGGCGGGGGGGGCGGCGCGGCGGCTGGCCCGGCTGGGTCGCTATGGGGCGGTGGGCCCCACTCTATATACCCCTTAACTCTTTTTTGAGTACGGGTATAAAAAGAATCATTTTATTATATGAGTTTTTTTTAAACCTTAAGCCTGGAAATTTGTATTTCGAAATTATCTCATTAACCATTGCGGTTCTCCATTACTTTTTTTTACATATTTTGAACATTTTCATAAGCCCAGTTTTGGTTTCTATTCTACTGTTTTGAAAAAATTTTTTATACTGCAAAAAAGTTGTACACTTTCGGCTCAACTATAAAATCTTAAAACATTTTCCCCAAACGGAAGTTGACCGAAAATGCGACCCAAGAAGGCAATTCAGAAACTCCTATTTATTTGCATACTTTAACGAGATTTTCGCCGACATTTGGCTAGTTTCAACATTATTTTTATTCTTTTTGGGTAAATTGTTGTTACCGAACAACAACAATTATTGTCAATGGCTGGCCAACATCCTGCGTAGCATGAAAAATTTCCGCCCGACTGCCTTCGAGGGCTTCCGAAATTGTTAGTACAATTTCTGTAGCTTGTGGTATTTTTGTGTCTTGTGCTTTAAGTTAACAAATGCTGGCGCCTCGGGGAGAACGTACACTGGGCACACTGAGCACGGGCATGGACAGTAACGGTTTGCAGCTGGCAAAAGTTATTCGCCAGCAATCTAAATTACTAATGCCGGTCCGTGCCAGTAACTAGCAAAAGTCCAAGTCAGTCGGGCACTTCATATGACCCCCGACCCTGGGTTCCGTCCACGTCCAGGTCCGGTCCGAGTCTGGGACTTCATCTTCACCAGGGCCCTCGGCAATGGCCAAGAGGCACTTATTTTTATTAACTTTTTGGCAACTAAGTGCACTTGAAAGTCGGTTGTGTATGTTCTGGCGGTTGCCATGTGAATGGTTCGTCCTTTGGGTGGTAGCTGGGTCCTGGGGAGAGAGGTTTGGTTCCATTTTGTGTTGCGGGATATATGGATGAGTCGTGGGAACAGTAGCTCATAAGAATTATAAATTGTAAATAGTCAAGAGCCCTTTTTTCTCTCTCTAACTCGTTATGAATAATAAATGTGTTCTGCTGCCAGATGATGGATGGTAAACGTTATCAGGGCTCTCTCTCACTCTCTCTCACTCACTCTCTCTCCTGCCTTTCACATAAATCTGCACAGAATTCATGGCAAATGGAAAATTTCATATCGTTGATTTGGCAGTCAAAGCTGCCTAGACAAGCAAAATGTTACAGCTCCAAACAAAAGCGTCCCGTCCCGTACCGTCCCTTCCCGTCCCGTCTCACATATCGATGAAACTTTTTAGCTGACTGATGCAGAAAATTCTTTATGCTTGGGTTCCATTCGAGACAGGTAACCTAAGCTGTAATGGGCAAAAAATGGGTAAAATAAGACAGTATATGTTTGATACCCCATAATCGTGGAGTGTAAAGGGCATGGCCAAATATCTGTCCTCTCATCAGTTGAATTGCAATTTAAACTTCTCATTCTGGAAGCATCGTTCCATACATATGTACATATGTATGATTTTTGACAGAAAACTGACCAGCAGACAGTTGAATATGAATTTCGACCATCCATATCCTTTGCGCAAGCAACAAGATATTAATACTGAGAATCCGAGAGCCTAAAGGCACACTGAACCAATCGAAATGGCTGGCAGATGAAAGCCAAAGCTCGAAGGGACATGGTCTCCATTTGCTGGTTCTCATGTGTTTTCCCTTTACGTTCTGTGCCGCCTACTCTTTCGGCAATTCAGCTGGCAAAAAGCAGATATTGAAAACTCAAAAGTACATGGAATGGTATAGCCATTAGGGGCGTCGCTGACATGCATACGAGTACGAGTACGACCGTATACGGCGAATGTTCAAACATTTTGTAGCATGCATATGCCCAGTACATATGTTTTTCGTGTGCAGAGCGGTAGAGAGAGAGCGAGGGGGGCATCGGGCCAGACGTTACTGCAACACCGATGAGGATGCTGTGTGGCACGCTAACAAACATTCAATTAAACCATACTTTGTGCGTCTCAAAATGGCGTCGCCGTTTTTCACACTGTTGCCGCTTCGCATGGTCAGCATTGTTGGAAAATTTGCCTTTTTATATTGTTATCGGTATACTCTTTTGGGTAAGGTAAACATTTAGTTGAGTTTGCATTATGGTAAGGAAAAAAAATATATTTTTAAGTATAAGCCAACTAAAAAGTCCCAGCAGAAACTGATGCCATAAAATAAAAAAAAAGATATGCAAGTTGGGTTCGTCAGCGATATATTACACTACTTTTCTATCTTTTGTTTTTTACTGAATATTCTTGTTAGACTGCGTAACCAATTCTCGCCCCTAACATCTTGAAGTAACCCAAAAAGCATACTTCAAGGCAGCTTCGATACATGTGTAAAGGAGAAGTGAAGAGTTCAATGATGGAGTTGAGTACTACTGTTTTTTAATCAAATTCAAAAACCTATTGACTTTTGTATCAATTTCAGGCTTTTAAGGGCATCCTAACTTCATCATAAATATCTGTTTACTTAGGCTTCTCTTTGGATATTTGTTTTTTTTTTTGTTGTTTTCGTTGTGCATATTCTCTGCATTCATCGGCTTTGTTCGTGTGTACGATGGCTTCATTTAGCACGCAAAAAGCGTTGCATAGAAAAAGGAAAACCCTGACAGAATAAAGAAGAAACAACAAAAAAAAAACAACGGAAAGCCGCCCACTCATAGGTGAGCAGGGTCCTAGTTCTCCTGTTCAAGGTGGGTGTGTTTGTTGTCTGGATTCGCTGCCAGAGTGTTGCCTCTATTGTGGGTCTAGTTTTTGCTGTTGCTGCCACTAATAGTTTTTCAGCTCGTAAAAGCTTTGTTGTGCCTGTGCTTTAGTCCAGGGCACTTCGATCTAAGTTGGCTACTGGCTTAACTTGGGTGGTGGCTGCTTGGCTTCTCCAGTTAGTTCTCTCTTGTATTCTCCACCTTTCTCCCACTTACTCTCACTCAATCTGAGTGTCTATGAGTGATGCTGTTGCTATTGCTGTTGCTGTTGCTGTTGGTGCTGCTTGTGTGCTTACCATGGCGGAAACTTGCCAGGCAATTTCCGCTTTAAGTACCATTAAATTCGTATTCGTTTTAATGAGCTCTCAACATGATGCTTCGAGCCCCCCCATCGTGTTAGTCAGTGAGTCTGTCAGTCAGATCTGTGATCTGGTCTCGGCTCTCGGCTCGAAGCCCTTTCCATCGCCTTCTAATGACATTCGATTCCTGTGTGTCTATCCCATACTTTGCAGTGCCTTTTGTTTAGACAGCATGACGCATTTATTTTCGGCATCCCCTTTCTGCTTTACAACCACTTTGATGGGCTTTTCATTTTCGTTTCGTACACTTTTCGACCAACAGACAGTGAAATCTGCTTAAGTTGCCCGTGCACCTGTGTTCGAAAATCGATTCCAGGAACGCTTCGCAAACGCACACAAAAGCGGAGAGAGACCAGGACAAAGGCCATCGCTGCTGTTGGTAAACTAATTAATTTTCATGTCTTTGCCATGTCTTCTGGGAAAAATGGCATTGAACATTGCGCATACGCCACATTACACATAATTACTTTCTGCTTCTCGGAAAAAGCACTTGATAAATAATTCAGAATGCATGTGAAACCGAAAATGGAACAAAGCAGACGAGCAGCCACCATTGTGGAAGCCAAACAAAAAGACTAACAGCATTCACACAACTTCTCAGGTTTTTTTGGTTGCCTTGCGACTTATCCTGGCAAAAGGATTATTGTGCTGCTTTTTTGGGGGAGGGGGGCCAGATAAAAGGGAGTTTGCACTGGCTTGCTGCCTGTGGAAATCCCCATCTATTAGTGCAAGGTAGAAGCAATTATTTGAGTGAAAACTTTGGGACTGCCGCTGAAAGTTAAGAGCTGCTGGTACCCGACTCTGTGGTGCATTTGGTTTTGTATTATCTCATTGGGTTTCACGTTTTTCAGGTTGAAAAATAAACGCTGGCAAAAGTAGAGCTTGCACAACAACTTTTTCTACCCCCACTTCGGCTACAACTAGTTCACTGTTGATGTTAATGGTCTACCCTGAACGCTGAACAGACTCGGTTGCGGTTCGAGGAAGGTAGATTCAACCGCAAGTTGTCGAATAGATTAGTTTTGCAATTTTTCAGCTCAACACTTTCGAGGGAATTAAGTGGGTTGAACGGCACAACAATGGTACGATAGCAGATGAACTGATGCCTAATGGATGGTCGCTGCGAATATAATCCAGATATGCATTAAAATGGATTTTTGCTTATTTTAAAAGCATTTCTCGATGGCGTTTGGGTCAGGCACTAGATCATCAATTTAAAAGAGCTTTGTTTATTCTTATTTCCCCTGTGGGAATGGACTAGTTTTATATTTATTGAAAAATCTGTATGCATATCGATTAGCGAAATGGAAAACATTTCGCAAAAACAAACTATCTATGTGGTTGTGGTCGTCATATTTATTCAGTCTATTATGAACTCTTCTAATAAAATGAGCTGTTCCACGAATTTTTCATATTTTTCAGGTCCATTTTCCATCCACTTGACAGAATATTTTAGCGGCGCGATTTCGTCTCTCAAATTATTATAATTATTTATATATAGTCACTTTTCCATATGATTCCCATATTTCCAATGCATCAGCTTAGATACTTTTGTTAATTATTCGATTCTCACGTTCTCTATATATGTAGCTATATCCCGCTTCAATGCAACTATCCTTTTGGAGGGGCATGGAAAAGCTTAAATTACATTTTTGTCTGCTGCTTTAGTGTCATTGCATTCTCCTCACATTTCACACTCAATTCGAAAGTTTACATTTGAGTCCATTTCCATTTGTATTCTGCACCCATCCATTCACCTATTTTAGTCATGGCTAACTATTTTCCATTTGAGGGGGTAAAGGAAAATACTGGAAATTGTCACATCAAATTGAACAAACTTTGCATAAGCAAATGGCACACACGTAGACACCATTCACTCGGCAAATTAAATAAACACTTCCCTTAGCATTCACACAACGCAATGTGCAATTACATTACTGAATGGGGGGGGGGACTGTACCCACTTCGCTCATTCAGGACACAGGTGTTTGCTGTGTGAGTCACCCGGTTTGCACTGAGCCGAGAGGAAGGTGTTTCCATCGAAATTTCCATACCATTCAAGTCACCTGTCAGTTGTACAATTTATCATACGCTGACATACCAGCTGTCATTGTCAAGGCCCGCGAAAGGTGTCGGAACCAAGACGAGACGCCCCAGGCGAGAGCGCCGCAGGACCATTCACAATTTTCTGGCATTTTGCTTTCCACTTGGCACTTGTCATGCCGCTTTATTAGCCACATTTCTAGTGAGATCAGACGGTATACTTCCAGCCGCGATTTTCAACTATTTTCCCCAATGGAATTTGCAATTTTTTCCCGTATATCTTCTGCGCTTTCCACTTCTTTCTGTTCTTCATCAACTGTTTGTCATGTCAACTATCCACCCAACTCAAGACAACACTTAATTATGTTTTCTGTTTCCCGGGCAAAGTTTTACCCTCTGCAACACAGAGATTCAGTGAGAGAGAGAGAGCGAAAAAAGAAAAATTACTCCAAATGGCAAAATGATTCCGCTGTTGTTTCTCCCCTCAACTCGTAGCCTCCACTGGTTGCATCATAAATTATTGAAGTTTCCAGTCTGTCATAGCCATGTAGTTTTTCTCTGATTCTCTATGGTCCTTTGGGAATTTAATTTGGCAGCAGGTGCCATGTCGCGACCCCGTCGTCTTTAAGCCAACCTTTTGTAACAGAACACTGTATATAAAAAAAAAATAAAATGCAACTTTTCCACTTATTTTTGCTGCCACAAAAATGAAAGCAACGCAAAAGAAACTAATAAAATGTTCTTTGCGGTTGGCAGAACGATATTTTGCTAGGTTTCGCGGTGTGTAGAGTGAACTTTTGTTGGGTTTCAACTATAAAATTTATTTTGTTTTCTCATAACTCCGGAAATGCTGTACTCCACTTTGCTGTCCGCTACTCAATAAATAAGTAGCGTAAATAAACCCAGCACTCTGTGCTGCTTTTGCCAACTTCCTTTCGAGGTGGAAAACTTTCGGTTGGCAGCTCTGTCCAGTTTACATGACAATTTGACAGTTTATTAAGTTCCCTTTCCACTCTTTCTCTCTCTCTCTCTCTCTCTTTTGCAAAACTCAAGGGAGAATTGAATTTTAATAGAAAACCTTAAGAGGTGTTTCGTTCCCCATGGAGCTACATGGATACCATTGCCTAAAATAATTTGTAAGCTTGCTGCAATTAGCTTTAATGCGGCATATAAAAATAATGAAACATAGTTGAGTCAAGTGTGCACCAATTGTCAGCCAAAAGTAGCTGCCCAGCCTCAAATCTCTTCCAACATTCGTGTTAAATGACAATATTGTAATGAACTAATTTTGAAAGTGTTTTTTTGAAAGTAGTCGTCGTCTTACTTTCTCTTGCTGGCTGCCGACATATCGCCGACGGCACAGTGACTGCACTTGAGCACTGAGTTAAGATGCGACTGTTCGCACTTCTTTTGCATAGCTAGACGTGCTTCGGTGATGTCACGTGCTCGCTCCTGGTCACGCTCGCGTTGGCGCTCCAGCTTCTGTTTCTTCAGTAGCGACCAGTCGAATACATTGTCGAATTGGTAGCTTAGATTCTTCATTAAAAGGCGAAACAGTTGCCGCATATAGGTGTAGTCGGGATCCTCATTAAAGCGCATGCCACGAATGTACTTCATTACCACAGCGAACTCGGATGGAAACGCCTTGCATAGCTCCTCGATCTTCGTGCTGTTCTTCTTCTCCAGTATCATCTCGTACTTCTGCTTCTTGTTGGTGGCGGTGATGCCCTGCCAGGGCAGCTTACCCAGATTGAAGTACATCAGGCAGTTGCACATCGATTCCAGATCATCGCGACGCGACTGCTCTATGCCCTTCTGGGCATTGATCGAAGCATAGCGCACGGTGCCCGTCAAATTGCGATCCTTGCGAAAGGGAATATGCAGACGAGACTCGGCATCCAGATACCGCTTGGACAGACCAAAATCGATGAGGAACAGCTTGTTGCACTGTTTGCCCACGCCCATTAGGAAGTTATCTGGCTTGATGTCGCGATGGATGAATCCAATGCTGTGTAGACTCTCCAAACGAGTCAGCAGCTGATCGGCGAGCATCAGAACCGTCTTCATTGAGAAGCGACGCTTGCACAGAGAAAAGAGCTCCTCCAGCGAGGGACCCAGCAGCTCGATCACCATGGCCTTGTAGTGCTCCTCGCAGCCGTAATGCTCGAGTGTGGGAAACCCTGGCCTTTGGGCCAACTTCTGGTATACCTTGGCCTCGTACGCCAGCTGTGGATACTTGGCCTCGTTTTTCTCCACCTTGATGGCCACCTCGGCAGCGTCTTTCAAGCACACACCCAGATAGATATCGCCAAACGATCCCGAACCAATGCGCTTGACCACCCGGTACTTGCCGCCGACCAACTGATTATCCATATGCAGTGTTGCCTTTCGGCTGCGTCCATTGGGACTGTTGTCCTCCATGCTTGCTGGGGGTCTGGATCTTCGTTTCGATTTTGTCTGAATTCCTTTTTTGCTGTAGCCACAGCTCGCTCTGGCTACTGACGTCCAAACTACTGAGCTCCGGCCTTTTTGTTTAAAAATAATTTTGTACTTTATTGTTGAGGCGAAACTGCACTAAGTTGATTTTGACGTTTAACACATGGCTGGGGCTGTCAAGTTTTATCCATTTGTTGGATGTTACTATGGTCACTATCTATATGAATGAGCTAGGTTTCTTTTTCATTAATAGCTTTATGACATAAGACTTTGCCAACTGACTAGCTGGAAAAATAAAGATGGCTTTATGGAAAATGCCTGCAGTCAGAGCGAAAGAACTATATGAGTCAAGCTGGCTGTACAT
Organism: Drosophila obscura; assembly: GCF_018151105.1. Classification (NCBI taxonomy): domain Eukaryota; kingdom Metazoa; phylum Arthropoda; class Insecta; order Diptera; family Drosophilidae; genus Drosophila; species Drosophila obscura. Next base: position 5,110,595 of record NW_024542791.1, on the reverse strand, counting down.
TTGAGCTGGGAGCAGCGCTGCCGGCAGAATTGATCGAAAATTTTACTTTGCGGATACAATTTCGCTGGCTTGGTGTCTGTGTATGGTGAAAAACATAATTTTGTCTCAAGTAGTGCCTCAGTTGTGCGACTGAAAGCCAGTAGACGTGTCAAGAGACGACTACGAACAATAATGTTGCATTTTGTCTCTAGTGCTATCTCTCTCTACACAGCAAAATTGTCCAAGTCTAATGTCAAATGGCTATAAGTAGTTTTATGTGTTGGATAGGAGAGAGAGAGTATTAGTCGAGAAATTACTTGTTGAAATTTGAACACTAAACTCAATTATTTATGAAATTATAGATTAAGTTATTTAAGTTTTTCTAAAAATATAATACACATACTTTAAAATTTTTATTAAATTTTATTATATTTGTTTAAGGTAAATAGAAAAATCTTGCATAACATTATAAAACTCTGCGTCGACAAGTCATAAAGCTACGACAGGACCGATCAGACAAGGTAAAATAATTCGAACCCGACTGTTCAGACGATTTTATATCCATAGATGATTGGACTCGATCGCAGTCCTTTTCCTGATCTTTCCCTGACCCCTACCCCTCCCCCAGCCGAGTCCAATCGAATTTCAAGTCGTACACATAGTTCAGATCACGAAAAGCTACGCGAAGCATTTGCCGCATATACACATAGTCGGGATCTTCACAGAAGAACAGGTTGCGAACGTATTTGATGAGCAGAGTGATCAAGGGTGGAAACGTCTGGCACAGATCGTCAATATCTAAACTTTTCTTCTTTTCTATGATCAATTCAGTCTTTTGCTTTTCGTTGGCGGCGGTGAGGCCGATCCATGGCAGTGTTCCCCGATAAAAGTATATCAGGCAGTACATGAGAGATTCAAGATCATCGCGACGCGACTGCTCATTGCCCATCTGGGCATTGCGGGATGAATAGCGCAAGGTGCCGAATATAGAGCCAACCGAGCGAAATTTAATATGCTTCTGTGTATCGGGATTCTTGTATCGGTGTGACATGCCAAAGTCGATCAGAAACACCTTTTTGGATTTGTCGCCCAGGCCCATCAGGAAGTTTTCGGGCTTGACGTCGCGATGGATGTAGCCCAGGGTGTGTATAGTCTCCAGGCGTGCCATCTGTTGATCGGCGAGCATTAGGACGGTCTTTAGTGAAAATCTATGGCCGCACTTGTGGAGGAGATCCCTCAGTGACGGTCCCAAGAGCTCAGTCACCATGGCCTTGGACTTCCCGTGGTTGCCGTAGTAAAGAAATGTGGGAAACCCTGGACTATCGCTCAACATGCGGTACACATTGGCCTCGTTCATCAGCTGCGGGAATTCTTGTTCGTGTGACTCAATCTTGATGGCCACTTTGGTGTTATTCTTCATGCAAATGCCACTATAAATATCGCCAAAGGATCCTCTACCAATTTGTTCAAGCACCAGGTAATTGCCGCCCACCAACTGGTTCTCCATGGCCAGTACTTCGAATTCCTATCGTTTCTAAGCACGGTCTATATGACTGCTTCATATGAGCTTACGCAAGTGTTGATATTAAATATAATTTCTGGAGGTTTTTGTTTTCAAAAATTTTATTTTGTTTTTTGACGTTGAATTCATTCATTGTTGCTTAACTTTTAAATTCACATTGAAATACCCCCCAAAAAAAGGTCGCAAAAATTCCCAACCTGGAATCCCTGGAATCCCTGGAATCATTCAACATTCAAGAGCATAAAACGGGAATTAAATATTGAAAGTTTCAATGTAAAATGCAATAGGTTAATGCAGCATCATTATAATGGAAATAACCGGGATATAAATATGAAATTAGATCATTAGCTTTACATTTGTCAATTTAACTAAAGGCTCACCATGGGCACAGGGACAGAAGGAGAGAAAGAGATGTGCTGTGGCAGGCAGAGGTAGGAGAGCAGAGGAGAAGCGCGCGATGGCAGTGAGTGAAAATTAAGCGCTACTAAAGGTAAATAAATAATGAACAAACACACGTAAAATGAAGCATTTATAAAGCCGCTTACAATCATGATAACGATGGCCACCACCAGCACCAGCACAATGATGATGATGATGATGATGTTGATGATGATGGTGCCTCTCAAGTGTGTGCGTGTGGCAGACAATGCCAATGCGGGGAACAAAGCAACTTCCCTGTAAGTGTGTGTGTGTGCAGGTGCATTAAATGCTATTACCGTGGAAGCCCTGAGTGGAGGTGGAGCCAGTCCAGAAGCAGACCCATCAAAAGCCAGCTCAACTCGAGTCAACCCGTCCCAACCGTGGACGCGTCGGGCGGGAATGGCGGAAGGCAGGCGGTTGTATGGCCACGTCCATTATTAATAATTTTGAGACAAAAGGCCACACTAAAACAATAACTAAGCACGCATTAAGTAGTAAGTAAGTAGATGACAATGTGAGCCAGGGACACTGCCAAGGACCTGCAAGTACCGGGGATGGCCAGAAGTTAGTTACGTGCACACAAAAGTACTCGTACTTTTTTCTGCCCCACTCCCCCCATCCCCAAAAGCATAGGAAATAGACATAAAAGCCAAAAGCGAAGGAGAACCAAAAGTAGCAAAGTAGCAAAGAGGCAAAGAAGCAAAGAAGCTGCTGCAAACGACGAAGACGTGGCACCAAATAAAATAAAACAAATATAATGAGATTTCGTGCAGCAGCATTCGAAATAGATGCTGGAGCATGAGTACAAGTAGAAGGGTCTGGGGCTGGGACTGGGGCTAAGGCTAGGGCTAGGAGCATCCAAACAAGCGTAGCATACTTATCAGCGTGAGAGCAGAGCAAAGATGGCGTCGCTGCTATCTTTTGTCTGTCTCTCTACTACGTGTGTGTGTGTGTGTGTGGGTGTGTGTTTGTTTGTGTCGCTCACAAAAACTAAATTTATTTTAGTTTTAACTATTTGCCCGGCACAAACGATGAAACGGCGAAAAAGCCACGCTAAAAGTAATGCGACGGACACTACTGTCTATGTGAGTCTGAGTGTGTATCTGCGACTGTGAACTAAAGAATATGTAACTATATTTGTGTGTAGCAACGAATTTGTAGCTATATCTGTGTTCTGTTATGGACCAAAGCAGTTGTGTCTATATCTGAACCAAAGTGACTGTATCTGTGTGGATTTAACACACACACACACTGTAGCTCTTTCACACACTCACACACAAAGAGATACATTTTCACTTTTCACCGAGTACAAAAGCCGGCAGAGGACAAAGGATATTATAAATTACATACTCAGTTTTACTCTTTTTTCCCCCCTTTTTTGTTTCTTTCAGCCTTCTCGCCTGGCCCCCCCCCCCCCCTGTCACCCCTGTCCACTGTCTCTCTGTTCCCACTGTGTTGGGTAAGTGTGTGTAATTTAGTCTGTTGTGGTGTTGCCCGCTTGACGCTAGTTTCAATTTTTAGACCCAGTCCCCCGCAGTAGCTCTTCGTCGTGCTATTATAATTTTAGCAGTTTATTTTCTTTTGCTATGCAAACTTAATTCCATTTCTATGTTTATGTGCTTGCACACTTGTTCAACTTAAATATGGCTGGGTACAGGGTGTTTTGCAAGCATCGGCTATAATCTGAGTTATAATAATGGAATATAATAAGAGAATAATAATAAGAATGGATTTCTGTTTATGTGCGATGTACGGAAATTCCCAGATAGATAGACCTTTCATTTTTCAATTTTTATCAGTTCAAAGATTGGTAATAATAGAATTTATGTAAAACTGCAATCCTAATCGCTGGCAATCTGGAAAGGCACCCTGTTTTGTTGCAATCAAAGAAGAGCAACATCAACAATAATAACAACAACAACAACAACTAAAAGCCTGAGCATCGCGAGGCACAAAAAAGTGGTTACCCCGTCGCACAGCACAGTCAAAAGTCTGTTCGTCCGAGCAGATTGGACGGACATTATTGCTGTTGTCCGCGTCGCAGTCGCAGTCGCTGTTGCTGGCTCTGTAGCTGCCGCGGTCGCGGTCGCTGTCGCTGCCACAGTCGCAGTCTCTGCTGCCATGCGACTGTACCAAACGTAGTACGCAAACAACACACACCGTACCACATCTATATAGAATCTAAGTGGAGAGTAGATGTACATGCATATGGCGGCATATGGCAACATTCCACGCGCTCATTCGGAGCCACTCCACAACAACAACCTGAGCAGCAGAAGAGGCAGCAGAAGAGGCAGCAGAAGAAGCAGCGGCAGTGGCAGCGGCAGCAGCAGCAACAGCAACTGAGAATTCTGCTGCAACAGAGGCTGTGGCAGAGATTGTGGCAGCGACCGTGGCATCAGCAGAGCGAGCTTGTACTTCGTGTTGACGTTGGCAGGCAGTAAAATTTCATACATTTTTGGTAACCACCACCACCATCACCACCATCAGGAGTAGCAGCAGCAACAGCAACACCACCAATATCACCCTCTTTCCATTCCACAAAATCTGTGTTGTTTTTTTTTTGTATGCCATTCTCCCTATCTGTGGGGTTGTTTCTGTCCAACGTCCCACAGGCAACAGTCGCTGGGTCCACGGGCTCAGTCGGGACTATAAAAATGGATTTTTATTATACCTCTGCTGCTGTTGCTGCTACTTCTGATGGCTCTGCTGCTGCTGTTATCTCTGCTGGCAGAGTTTTCTCAGTTTTCTCTCACCTTGGTGTTTTGTAGGTAAAAGCCAGATACCAAAAACTTTCCTCCAGCATACCGCTTCGTACATAAAAAACGCTTTTTGAGTGAGTCCAGCACTAAAGCTTATTTTTGGAGGAAGCTTTGAGCAAAAGTTTGTTCATTCATCTGGGTCTTGGGTGAGCCTGAAATGTAATTTTTGTTGGGTTCAAGAGTGAATGGAATGTGGCAGAGGGGGATCGTCGTGATGGAGGGATGATCCGAGGTGTCAAGCAGCGTAGTTCAGGGCACATTTTGGGCAGTTTGAGTAGCATCACGTATTTTATATTGTTTTTTGAGTATTCCTCATACAAAATATAACCATCTTTTGTGTCTCTTGGAGAGTTAAATATCCCAAAATCGTTTCTAAGAAACGAAACGAAAAATGAATTAACGTTAAAACCAATCCTGGGGAAGCTGTGTCTTTTGAAGGCCTTTTTTAAGACTCTTCTATAAGTCCGAACTTAAATCATTTGCTAACCATTCATAATTTGAATGTTATAGTCAAAAATCATAAAATAATACTGAGTTCCCTTTTTGGTTATCCTATAAATTCCACTCAAATTTCTCTCTTGCAAAGCACTCGAAAAAGCTCAACTCAACGAGAAAGCCGGCAGCAACAGTCTGTCTGTATATACGCTCTACACAACACACACACACAGTTACAAACCCATACACACAGAATCCATCCAAGTATATAAGTAACTATGTAATAAAGAGAGAAGCAAGCCCGGGTGCTGGGCAGGGGGTTGCCACCACACCCCCTTGAAGCAGGACACTATTGGGATTAAGTCGACGCGGCAGAGCCTGCGTTTGCATTTGTGAGAGAAGGATGCTGCATCTGTGAGAGTAGCCAAGATGTATGTATGTGTGTGTACGTGTGTGTGTGTGTGTGTGTAAGCGTATTTTGTATTATTTTGTTTTTGCTTTTTGCCATTTTGTACATAAATCACAAAGCAGCGACCGGAGACCGCGACCGAGACTCTGACTCCGACGGAGAGCCGAAGCGGATGCTGCGCAGTTGCTGCTCTGCTTTGCTCTGGTCTTCTCTGCTCAGATACATCTGTATGGGTGCAATATGTGTGTGCGTGTGTGTGTGTGTGTGTACCGCCATTTGGAATTTTTCGAAATTGGGATTCGCTACAACAAACGCATTTCGTAGTAGACGTTTAGGCGTCAACTAGTGCGCTTGGTGCTGCGCTTACACGTAGATACGCGCTCAGCCCAGTGCTGAGCGAACTTGAGGCACAGATGAACGTTGTATCCTGGTACCAGCTGCTGCCAGGACCTTCTTGCAACTGCCACAACCACTACTCACCACATTTAGGACACACATACGCCATAAATCGAGGAGAAAGCGCCACGAAACGAAGAGATAAAAGCCATTAAATATCCCAAGCATGGTATCCGGACATACAGACAGACATATAAAGCAAAGCAATCAGACAGACAACAAAGACCAAAAGAAATACCGAATGATTAATTTTAATTATTCGAGACCGATTTCCACGACCAAGAACGAACGACAGCCACATATTTTTTGCCCAAACCTCAACTCGAACTTCAACGCAAATGGAAAACCGTATGAAAAGAGAATCAAACGAAAAGTGAAAATGCTGTGTAAATAATTCTAACATAAGTTGATATAAAAGTGTACAAAGGCCCAAAGCCGCAAAGCAATGGCAAAATGCCATCATAAATGATTAAATATTTAATTCCAAATCCGTTCTGAAAAGTGCGCGTTATGTAAAAATCTCTGGGGTATGTACTTGATGTTGTAATGGAATATACTACGTCTATTTGTCATGCATATTTTTGGTGTCGTTTTGATGTCAATGTCAATGTTGTCCATGTTGTAAATGTCGTTGTTGTCTAAATGTTAATCGTAAATATTCACAAGAAACCAAATTATGATCATGAATAATCATCATAATATACAACAATAGCTTGAGTGAGTATGCACCAATTATTTTCTATGAATTACTTAATTTTAGTTTAGTTTAACGAAAGTATTGATGATTAAGAAAATAAGCGACAATTTAAGATATGTTTAGGATGCTTGATAGAAAATACTGTTTGTTTATTTAATTTAATGAATATGATTTAGGGCTACGGATATTTTATATTTTTTTATGTAAGCGAAACTTAGTTATAAATATTTTGTGTATGAGAAACTTATAAAGAATATTTTTAATGAAGGCATAGCTTAGAATAAATGATGTAGGTAGAAAACTAAATAGAATCAGTGAAAATGCAGAGAAAATAATATTTTTGTTTGATAAATACTAAAAAGGGAAAGTTGTGGAGAGGACTCATCAATTAAAATTACCGTGGAACCAACCAAACCAGCTTGCCAGCCGAAGCCTAAGAGCTATATGCCGAATTTCCATATAATTAAAATGTTAGCAATATAAATTAATTTAGTGTCGATGGTTGTCGCGGCTAAAAAATGTCTACTCTTTGAAGTGTTTTTGTTTGTCTTAGTTGTAGTTTTAAATTGGTAAAACTTTGCATATAAAATACCATTTGAATATTTAAGAAATTAAATGGCATTGATGTTACAGCGTCGAGTGGACTTAAGCATATCTATTTATAGACATATTCATCATTAAGATTAAGAACTGTAAATGCTTTTATATATATTCAAATGTACTTGATTAATTTTGACTATAACCCCTGAAAGAGACCTCCAACTAATGACCCAAATGAAAAGTTATTTCAGCAAATTCTGTGGGCAAACACAATTTTCTGTTGAAAGTACAAATCAAATGTAACCTCAAAATGCAGAGAATGGGGGAAGCATACTAAAACAGGACCAAGGGAAGCAGAAAACTGCAAACAGAAAAGTTTCAACGGTCTGAAATTGTACAACTCATCAAATATTCCTGAGGCCAGGGAGCCACTCCGTGTGCTTTGCGTGGGCGTTGGGTTGAAACTACTACAACTACCAGAGCCGGCAAGGACAGAGCCGGCATCCACGTCGGCATATCCATCGTCTGCCGAGCTCTTTGCCCCGCCTTGCCTTGCCTTGGTCCATGGATGAAGGAAATGGGGTCCTGGTCCTGTCGTAAAATCGAGTTCATCGTGAATTCGAAACGAGAAGCCGCAAACGGCTGGCAACCCTGCGAATCTCAAGCACCCACCCAAAGGCATGCCACACGAAAAAACACACACACACACAAACACACACAGACACACAGATGAGTGTCATGCGTCGTACGCGATGTCAAGGACCGCACCCAAAAAACTTTTTCGCCCAGCGAATTTCTGACGAGCTCAGTTCTGATGGATGCAGGAGGAGTGGCAAGAGGATGCTTGGATGCTTGGGTGCTTCGCCCGACTGTCGATGATTTGTAGGGGCAGCTTTTTCGAGGGCTTGCTCATATGGGGAGCATTTATGGGCAGGTTGTGAACTCCGGAGTCCGGAGGAGTACGCGAGCGGAAGGAAATGACATTTTTATGTGTCTTTCCCGACAGCGTCTCGCCTCGCCTCGGCCCACCGCACTCGTAGTATATCCTCCGCTAAAGCACTTTTTGCTTGGGTGCAAAAAAAAAGGAGTGAAACGTGCTTTGCATAAAATGCGAGCTGCTAGTGTTTTATGCTTTACGCTCACAGACACAGACTCCCAGAGCCATGGACCAGAGCAGTCTCACACAGATACATTAAAGCTACGGCAGACTCGCAAAAAGATAAAACATGTCCAGAGCAGTCTCTCACACAGATGTAAGTTCATTCAGTCCGCTCTTCGCTATCTCTTACGGTTCGCTGGCATACAAATTTGTTGCCTGCCTTTTTTGTATACATTTTTATACCCTTTCTCCCCTCTACTTTTTCTGTATGAGTTCTCCTCTGCAGGGTTCGTTCGGGCTGCTTTTGTTGTTGTCTGCACTTGTTAAGGCTTAGCTTTGTGCGTGAACCAAATGGTTTTCGTGCATTTTTTGCCAGGTGGAAAATAGTTTCATTCAGTCTGCTTTGAGCACAAAGTTGTTCAAGTTTTTCAAGTGGCTGCCTTTAGTTTTGGCAGTATACAAACAGTAATTGAGAGGGAGAAAGTAATGCAAGAGGAGAGAACAGAACATGCCGAATAAAAATCAGTTTTGGTGAATTTATAAGGGGGAAGGCAGATTAAGAGTTTTTTTTTTTTTAATATTTTGTATCTAAGTTTTTGGTAAAGTGCAGAAGTACTAGCTTAATGTTTAATATTGGTTTTAGATATATGTAAAATTAAAGATATAGTCACTGTTAGGTGTTACCGTCTATTGGAGCAATGTCTATAAAGCAACATGTATGAATAATATTTTTATTAAATATTTTTCACTCACTTTCAGTACTACCCATAAATTTACATTTAAGCCACTGCATTAACAGACCATAATCTACCCATAGAAACGTTTTCACTTCCTTTCAAACCCTAAAAGGAAAACCAACAGTAGCCATGACATCAGCATTGCTCATATAATGGCTTGCCAAGAAAAAAAACCTATAAAAAGAGAGCTATGACCTCTAACACTTTCATCTTCTTTGCTTGCAAACAAACTGCCTTATATGCAACTATCCTTTCCCTTTACACGGCTTCTGCTCTTGCTCTTGTCTGAGGCAATAAAAGAGAGCGAAGCTTCCCGGGGCTTGCAGCAGCAGCAGAAGCAGCGCAACCATTGACATTAAAATCATGCTTAAGTGCTCATGTGGCAGCAATGCGACAGCGACGACAGCATCAACACCAGAACCAGAGCCAACAGCAAGAATAAAGCCAGCTAATTGTCAGGCATTGAAATAGAATGCCAGTGGGGTAGACAGCCCAGAACGGTAGGAACGGGACGAAACCGGACGGGACAGACATCAGACGTTGAATGGGGTAGACCGTTCAGATTACTGCTATAGCTGGGTCTGCCATAAAGGCCAGGCGATAAAAAAAGGCAGCACCATTTCTGTGCCAGCGAAACTCAGTTGAAATGGAGAGGAAAACCCAGTATAACATATTGGTTACAGCCGAAGAGGGGCATACACTTCATGGGAAATAGACTATAAATTCTGGATTCCTTATGTTGAAGTGGAATGAACCTTTCAATAACTCCATAGCCAAATAATAAAATTATAATGCACATTTAAAAAATGAATACAGTCGCGTTTGAATTCGAATTTTTGAACAGAGTCGTGAAATTAATAAGTAATAATAAGTTCCAATGACCGCTTAATTGACACAAGGTTTTTGGTCGAAATATATTTCTAAAGTACCCAAACTACTGTAATTATAAGTCTTTATTAATTTCATCAGATATTCCTGAATATTATTCCTATTTCAGTTATGGTTTGGTATTGCATTGAGTCTGTATAACTTTCTTTAATACCCTCTCCAGTAGCTCCAGAAATTTTAAATCACACACCATAGTCAACGTACTCCGTTTGTTGTGTGCATCAACTCCGTGCAGATTCTATAGATGAATAAACTCATCGTTCACACTGTGGGCACATCATTCGCTTTTCAACCCATATGCAGATTTTATTTTTACACCTTGTGCACAACGAAGCAACTGGGTCTCTGGCTGGCAATCAATAAAAAAAAAAATGAGAAGCGAACAACTAAAATATGAAACGTGCCTGACAGAAGAAGTGAAATTTAAATATTTGCAACTTTGACACGGTACAAAATCAATATAGAGAAGGATGCAACGAGGCCTCAGCTGTTTTTTTGTGCATCCTTTCAATGGCATGCGGCAGCTGCCTCGCTTTCAACAGCTGATTTCATGCAATTTTCATTGTTGCCGTTTTTGGGCGCCAATTTTTGTGCAGGGACAACGCTCAGGGGCAGCGTTTTTCCTGCATTTCTTTTGTCCCCACTCACGACTGCTGCAAATGTGTGTCACGGGCCACGGGCCATGGGCCATGGGCCGGCTCTCGGCTTTCAGTTTTCTATTCAGTTTCGGGCCTATTCAGATTGGCAGTTGGTCTACTGTTTGTCCTGTGCCGTTTGTCGATCAGCTGCTCTCGTTGACAACAATGCGGACAATGCATCTTGTTTTTCCATCCCCATCCGAAAACCCCTCAGTTAGTCTGCAGCCACCCCTCCCATCCCTCTCACACTCACGGCTTTTCTCTGTTGTGCATTTTCCAGATGCATGCCGGATTTCTTTAGGGGTCGTGTGACTGATTTGCTGCTGTATTTCTGATGGACGCGGGGACGGGGACTTTGGTGCGGGGTATTGATCCGAAGAGCGGTTGTTGATTTTATAGTTAGGGGAATTAGGGATAAGCAATTAATATCCATATTAACTAATGCATTTGCCACTGATTTTCTTGACTGGGTCATGTTTTAGTGAAAGATTAACAGGAACAAAATTATTAGAGTAAATAATGTATTTGAGATGTTGATTTTTTGTTTGCAAGCTAATTTAGAAAACTTATAGCAATGTTTTCCTTTGGAATAAGGTTTAATTTTTTTTTAAATTTTGATTACACTGTAAGATATTAAATATTTGACAAATCCATTATTTTCTTGACTCTTTAGTGTCCTCAATTCATCTGTAAGTTAGAGGATATGTAATAATAAGAAAACCAGTCTTTTATATGATACAGGATTTATGTATGTTTTGAGAAAAAAAACTATTAATGGCGTTACAATTTTTAATTCATTTTTTTGAATATGAGAAATGTATCAAGAAATTATATTAGATTTTTATTATTTAAAAAGAAAAATGAAGTTTCATTCGCCTTTACCTTACCTTCACTTTATGTTTCCTTTCCTTTGAAAAAACAATATTATACACTCAAGCATTGATATGACTCTGCTTTTTTTTTAAAATTTTATCTGCAACTTATATATATAGCTTTAACGCTTTAGCTTTGGCTTTATAAAACTTCAACAATAAGTACAATAACCCAATGCAGCTACTTAACCGAGAGCGAACAATATGCGACAGTAAACATAATCAAAGTTCAACTCGGGGCCAGCCATCCAGATCATCGAGCGCATTCACCTTTGCAGCAGGAGCAAGAACCACAGCTGCCACCTTCAGGAGCCGTGGCTGGGGCAGGAGGTGAAGAAATCACAGCGAATAAACAGGATATAAAAATGCATTTTCAGTGCCGTAGATGCCCATAACAATAAAAAAGCAACGCAAAAGGGACACACAGGCATGCACACAGATACAGTTCCAGAATCGACTACAGATTCAGATACACCACACACAGGAACAGATACGACGCACACACACACACACAGATACAGTTACGAACACAGATGAAGATAATCGTAAAATCAGCAAGGATAACAATAACGGCGAGCGCACTCGAATGTCCTAAGACACAAATATACGTATTCCTGGCAATGTTTGAATGAATTTTGCGCCATGGCCAAAGGGGGGGATGAGCAGGCAAGCAGGAGGCAGCTGTTCTGGCCCGTCAGGATAACCCGAACCGAAGCGATCCGAAACCGGATTTCAGAGAGAGCAAACAAAAGAGAGAGAGAGAGCGAAAGAGAGTGTGAGCATGATCCTGTTACCGAGACGAGGACGAATCGCTCAACCGTTCAACCCCTAAACGGAGGTGGGCCACACAGACATCCCGGCGGCGATCGGATCGTGAGTACTTAAGGCCCTGGCCGGCATCAGGGTTTTGTATTGTGGCACATTCGCCAATTCGGGCAGTTCGATCGCGTCATTGGCACCGAGCAGATCGTGCTCACCATAAGGGACATTCTACAACCAAAAAAAAAAAAAAAACTCCACGTATTTAGTGCAAAATTGAGTTATAAAACCGGTTCGGGTTCGTTGGGTGACCTCATACGGTTATATGTCGGGGCAGCGCGTAAAAGGATATTCCCGACGTTGTATGTTTCTTGAACCTTAAAAGATTATGCAATAAAGTGGTCCCGTAAGGTATCCACCTAGTGCTCGTCGTTTGGTACGTTTTTCTCCTGGTATCCACTGTAGGCCTATATGTATTTCGACCATAAGGCACGCGGTGAATGCCAAGAGCGGACGAAACTCTACTATCAAAAGCAGCAAACGACTCCAAAAGTGTTTTACCAAATGTCAATAATAATGTAAAAAGAGACATTTGTGAAAAATAAAAAAATAACCATATAAAATAATGATTTTCTGCAGAACTTTTGGATTAAAAAACTGTTTATTATCAAAAGAGACAGTATCAGAAAAAGGATAATGCTACGCTAGAGAAGCATAGCGAAGTTTAGTGTTGGATTTATTACTAATTCACTGTGTACTAACTTAGTAGCTACATCAAAACACACAAATATACATAAGTGTAATTTATATCTTCATATTTTCGAAACGTTATTTACACATTTGATTTAGAAAGCTACAATCCGACTTAATAGTTTAAAAGTTGTAATTCCTTAATTAAATTTTTATAAGAATTTACAAGAAAAAGATGCATCGGATAAATTGATATTTTACTCTTAATTTTTTGCCATAGTAAATCTGTATCTTCAAATAATAAATAAAATACATGATAAAACAAAATTCTCCATAAAAACATGATGCCTACTAGAGTTAGCGAATTAGGTATTTTTTCATTCTCAAAATAGAGCAAAAACGCTCCCTTCTTTAGGTAATGAAATACTTACAAGCTTTAATATAATTATTTTGCTTTATCTAAAAATTATCCCCACCCAAACGCATCCACAAACTCAATATATTCCATGCCTATGATGAAGGCAGCCTTTCTTTCCATTCAATTTGAAATTCTTATTAAAATTTCTCGAATAACTTGGAGGATGCGCATGCCATCTTAAATATGCCAATAAGCTGAGTGCAAAGAGGAGAAGCAGGATGCAAGATTATAATTTCTTTAGCGGAAATTAATTTAACGTCAGCTACATGCAAAAGCCGTCGCACAAATATGCATTAGACGGGGGCTTAGTGCAAAGGTAGGAGCATCCGGAAAGGCGACAAGACAGGATGAAAATGTACGACGGTGTGGCATTTACAACGGCAGTGCTATGTATGTGCCACAGCAAACTACCACCTGGCGTTGTCCTTGCCACCACGTTGCATTAACCTCATCTACTTGTTTCCACCTGCCGCCCAACTCATAAAGCGAAACGAATGACGCTGTCAAGCATCTAAGTTGACAAAGAAAAAGGAGCAGAAAAGTTGGTAAGTACGAAATTTGCAATTTTTTAACATGGAGTGCTTCTTAGTTAAAGCAAAAACCCGAGCAAAAGAAAATTTAATAGAAAAAATCTCTGAGTTGGCAAAAAAACGCATGTAAAAATGCAACGAAAACAAGAAAGGAAGGCAAACTTTGGGTAGTCGAAGCTTTAGTTACCCTGGATGCTGCATTTCCATGGGAGTCATTCGCAAAGTCATTTATAAATTCATTTGATATATATAACTACGTCAAGTTACATAAATATGTAAAATCATATAAAACTTAAAAAATTTACTGTCTTTTTTGAGTGCTTATAGAACACATAATTTATTCTAGCAAAGACTTTATTTTTAACTGATTATGTCTATGAAACCCATATCAAATAATCAACCGATATTGATCTCATGGGTGAGATTTTTGTTTATTAGATATGTACATTAGTGACTGCAAGATCTAAGGTTTTCTTTTATTATCTGCTGGGAAAGGGTTGCTTAAAATAGGTTCTTAGAATTATTCGGTTTTGGAAGATTAGTTAACATGGCAGCGGAATGATAAAGTAGTGCACTTTTGATCTTATTTGTTCGAACGGTGTAAAAATATATAGCATTGAGACAGAGTTTTTTTTAATGTAACATTAGTTGGGTCATTTTTAAATACAAAATACGATAGATTATATCGTAAAAAGAAAAAAACTGTTAGTCTAAAAACTATAAAATGTTAAAATATTAAAAAAAGAATGATTCCAAGAAACTTCTTAAAGTCCCCAAACTTTTTCCAGGGTATCAAGAGTGAACTGATTATAAATATGTAAAAATAACATGAGCGTGCAATCCAAAGTGCTGGGATTTAGTTGCAATGCCCCACAGTGGCTAAGTAAAGGGGTGGTGTTGCTGTAAGTACTTTACTTACTCATACGACAGCCACGTCCCCTCCCACTAATGCAAACACACACATACACACACACACAGACAGACACGCAGATATACATATGTGCAATTTGTTCATTTCTATTTTTGCGCTTTTCTACGCGCTTCCTAGCGACTCATATCCCAATATGTGAGCATGTTTGTGCATGTGCTCGCCTGAAGGCCCGAGGGGCTTTCTACTCCAGTTGTTGTTTTTTTTTTTTTGTTTGGCCTCAACGCTTTGGCATGCAAATTTCGCCTGCATGAAAATGAAGGCGAACCCTAGCACTTCTCCATCCTCCATCTCCCAGTGCCCAAAGCTGGGGATTCGCCGCTCCGCTGAGCATCCGCCCGTGTGCGTTCCATTTTGCATCTACGAGTATGTACATATGTACGTATGTATGTATGCATAAAATGTTGAAGCATTTGGGGCTTGCGCTCTGTTTTCGTCCTGTTTGTTTGCCTCCAGGGACTCAGATCCGTTCAGCTTCGTTCAGCTCCGTTCCGTTTCGTTCGGTTCGCTTCGGCTTGGTCCTTTGTGTATACCCCACATATCCCATCTCGACTTTTAGCTTATGTTTTCCCTTGGAGTATGTTTGCTTTTTTTTTTTTTGGCTTGAAAAAACTTAATAACTGTTCGATGCAGATTACTCGGGAGATTATTTGCATAGGATTGGAGCGACCCTCCAAACAAGTGAATTTTTTGTACACAATATCTTCGGGGGGAAACATAGAGGAACTAAGCGAGGTTTCAATATGAAAATAAGGTAACCCATAAAAGCCATTCGACTTTCTAACAGGGTGGGCGACTTAACTAAAGTGAAATTGTTGATATACCCTGAAGTGCAGAGTGAGTTTGATTAAGTTTAAATTGGAGGAAAGCAACTCATAAAGTCTTAGACTGGGGGACCAAGTGCAATGGTTACAAGGATTCTATGAAATATGCGTAGAGCGAACTTAACTAAGAGAAATTAATTAAGTAACTAATTAAGAGGGAGTAATATAAAATTTCTTAGAATTTTCAGCAAGTAGCACTTATGTGAAATGGCTGCTTATTGTGCTCTTGAACTGGTGAGTTGGGTACAAGAAGACAACAAATAACGAAAATTCTTAGAAGAATCTTTAATTGAATGTTTTAATTTCGTCCTGAACTTAATGAAATTGGAATGAAATGTTATAAAAACCTATTGAACCTTTGAGGAGAAAGTAAGCGATTAAACGATTTCTTATTCTTCCAATAATGTAAATGAGAGGTATGGAAATATTTTACTTCAAAATAACTAGTATATAACTCATACAAGTTGTAGACGTTATTTGGTCGCTCATTTGATTTTCTAAAGTCTCAGTAAAATGGTAGCTGAAGAGGAATATGAATATGTAGGTATACAAATGGCTCATTGAATCAATTAAAAGTCGAAAACTTTCCATTAGTTAAATAACTTATAGTAATAAAGTTATTTTCAATGCTTAATCTCCATAAGTTTAAGTGAGAGAAAAGTTTAGAAAGCTTTTTTAATTTTGTTCGTCTTAGGGAATTCCATACTTAATGCTTACTTATTTGCATATTTATATACAATCACATTATGAACAATTTCAGGACTAGCTCTAAACCGATGGCTTGTGCCCTGACAGAATTTTCAAGTTCCGGCCATGGAACATTTTCGAAATGAAACTCTGAAGGGCTAGGGTTGAGCTGTGGGGCTCCTTACCCACATCCTGTGCGCAGTTATGCATGCCCCAGCCCCCCATGGCCGCCTATTTTAGAGCGTTGCATGCCTGCAGCAGGCAACCGCATTTTGATTGGCATTTGCATAAGCAGTTCAATGCATTTCAATCAGGATGGGGCTGGGGTTAGGAGTGTGCCTTCATCTTCATCTGTGGGAGTACTTCAACCGCCAATGGCATCCTGGAGCATATGTGCAGCTGTGCTTGCAGAATCCTGGCTGGAGGACCCCCCCACACGTACTGGCATTCGTGTGGCCTGCCTGGCATACGTATATAAAACCCTACATACCCATAGTTATTGCCGTTTATAATGGTGCTGGACCCTGTTGAGACCATTTGATTTTCTCGTGTATGAAAATGTACGCTTCTGCACTCATAAAAGCGGAAATTGAAAATATATAAATTTTACACAAACACAGAGATACACACATGCATTTTAAAGGATATTGCATTTTCTGGCTGCATACGGAAAAGTATCCTTTTGTCCATGTGCCTATAATTAAGATGACTCAGAAGTGTGTAAAAGCACAAAGCGATATACGAGTATGAGAGAGGATTTTCTTTTGAATTGCAAAATAATGAAGAGTTTGGCTGTAAGTCCCCAGTTTATTCGAGCGAACGTGCATCAAATGGAAATTGCATTCATTTTCGGCTTGGATTACGGTCTGAAATGGTAGGCCAGGGTTCGCTATTAATTTTGTTCACGATATAAATCAAATATTTGTGCAAGTCAAGATTAAAATTTTCTGCATGAGAAAAATATGTAAATTGTAATTGAAATTTCTCCTTTTTCAAAGAGAAAAGCTACATGCAAAGCGAACATAATTTTCAGTTACTTGCTAAAGCAATCGAGCAGAAGATTCTTAAGGACAGGTTGTACATGCGGATAGACCAATGTTAATGCAATCGAATCAAACTAAAATCTCCTGGCTTTATAAATGTCATAAAGATTTATCCATGTCTCATACTTAAAACAATAAACCGGCAAATCCCCAAACCAAAAAAGAAATGCTCAATCTAAGCTACGAAAATCATAAAAATGTAGTCCAGAGACCATTAAAAGTAGAAGAATAAAAGGGGAATTGCAAGCTAAGCTAAAAAGGCTTACACCATTGTTCAGCTGCCTAGACATGGACATGCTCAGGATTCGGATTCGGATTCTGATGCGGATGCGAGTACCGAAGTGTATCCCGTTGCCCGTTTTTCGTGTATCCCATTCTAATAACACGAAAATGAGAATTTCGTACAGCTTTCAGCCAACGTTTTCCATTACGCTACAATAAATCTGGGGGCATGCAATGAAATGTAACACGAGATATTGAATTCAATGTTGGATAGAGCCCCAGTCCAGGACCAGCAGCAGCACCAGGACCAGGACACAGTCAAGGGTGCTGTGAGGCCAAAGAGCTGCCACTACTGTTGCTGCTGCTGCTGCTGCTACTGCTGCTTCTGCTGCTTCTGTTCTGTGGAGATAAAGAAAAGTGGCAGCAAATGCGGAAGAATAATGCGACAGCACGAACAACAGACAAGCCAGGCAGCTGTACGGGAATGGTGGTTCAGATAGAGTGTGGGATCACGGTGGGTGGTGGTTACAATGGCGGAAAATATAGGCTGACTAGCACACCACACCCACATCCAGCCATAAGAGCGAGCGGCTGCCACATCTGTATATAAGTAGAGACAATGCAACGCCCGCAACATGGAATGGCAACAATTGCACTGCAGCATCTAATATTTTATGCGTAAGAGCAATTCAGACTTCCTCCACTAAGACCCTGTCTATAAGCGAGTATATTTGGAGCCCTCGAGAATACTCTAGCACGGATTTGTTTAACTCTGCCATTGGATTGAATAATAGCTCTTAGATAAATTAATTCTGTTTTTGATTGTCTTTCGAATTTGCAATCCATTTAAATGTAGCCTGACACAGTAAAAAGGAAAGTTTATTTACTCTTATGGGATATCTCTTGTCTGGAAAACAGTTTTCTTCATTCAATTGATTAATCCAACTGAGAGCTTCTGTTGTTCCAATAACAATTCCATTATTATAGCTCGTTTTCAGTACAGTTCTATAGGTAATAAAATTTATATACTACGTTTTCCATAGAAAAGTCCTGCAAGTGTATCTAAAACTCGTTTCAGAAGCATGTGCGCGCTTCTCCTCTTTCTCTCACTCTCTCTCCTAACATGATTGTTCAAGTTTCCATTAAAGGAATTAGTTGGAAAATAATAAAAGTAGCCAGAACCAAGACCAGGACCCCAGTGCGACGACCAGGCCATGCCTCAAAATGCCACAAGATGTAGACCCAATATAAGATTCTGTCTCTATATGTACATAAAAATTGTCTTTAAACGAGTATGTGTGCGTGTGTGTTTGGCTGATTTATAGAAGGTGACAGATGTGGGCACCGAGTGATAACAAGCTTTTCCCTCTATGTGCACAAAAATTCTATCAAATGTTCGGTAGACAAAGGCAGCCACTGGAAAAATGCCTTTAGTTTGGTGTTGGAAATTTTCCTTTTTACCACTCCGGTATAAGGACGGACAGATGGTCAGAGGAGAATGAGGCCGAGGAGAGTGGCAAAAAGAATTGGCCCCGGCTGTCGGCTCTCTGTTCTCTTCTATAGTAACAGCTGCAACTGACGGGCATGAAAAGTGGTTTTTCGGAGCGCGCAAGTACTAGAAAATGTTGGCACTGCCTCTGCCTTGGCCAGGACTATGCGAAGAAACAAAAAAAAATGAATGTCGCATGAAAGAAGGGTAAACGATGCGAGAGAGAGTGGAAATATTTTCGCATTTTTGCTATAAATTAAAGCGATGACGTCGACATCGTCTTTCGCTTGTGACCGCCATGGTCTATGTCCCAAAAGTTCATAGTAAAATTTATTATTATTTTATTATCAGCGGAAGTCTGCTGGCTGAAATGAAAAAGAGAGCTTTCCATATAACTGAAACTAAGTAAAAGAAATGATTTTTTTTTCAATAAATATATTTTATTCTGTGTTTGAAGCTTAAATAAGAAGAAAACTTGGAAAGAAAAATGTATAAAGAATAAATGAAATCTGCATAAAAAGGATTTTAACTCTCGTACGCAGTGAAGCTGATTTGGGCTTATTTCTGTTAACTGAACTATGTCGTGGCTTTAAGGATTTCTAAAATTATTCAAATTAATTATTTAAAAGATTTATTTTTATTTTTTGAACGTTTAAAATTAGACCAATACCATTCCATGTTGACACATTTATAATAAACAAAACAATTATTTTTTTTATAAATAATTATACCAAATATTTAATCACGTTTTGAGCTTTTTTCATTTGTTAGTAATTTGCATCATCATCTAAAAGGATAGCTCATTATTTTCACATTATTTTTCAATATACAACAACTTCATATTAATTTGATATAATCCATCATTTGAACAAGCTTAATTTAATTTGCATAAGCGACAGTGTACTCCCCGATCCACTTTTCCGGCTCTCTTTTATGGTAAACTAATTGACTTTTTCCAAAAAACATGTAGCATAAATGCTGGTTTCGAAATGCTGGACTTCTTTCTCTTATATCTGAAATATCCAATTCCAATCAATTTGCCTGAGCTGGAGAGCAGGAATTTCATTGAAAAACTTTTCCAACAGAAACTGGAACAACAAGAACAATAAATTGGCCAAATGTTGTCGAAGTTTGGGAGGGTGGGGGGTATATCTGCAACGAACAATTGAATTTATTAAAATTGGCCAACTAACAGCAGTAACAGCTACAATAACTACAACAAAAGATGTAAATTTTTTCGAGAAGTTCAGTTGGTTGGAAAATTCAACAATTTCCATTTTGTTAATTGCCTTTCACTAACACGAAAAACCAGGTAAAAAAAAATCAGTTAATTGAATGAAAAGTTGGAGTTAAAGAGCCATCAGCGAAGCGCTTATTTTACATGTCAGAAAAAAAGTACAAAATTATAAGGGAAAAGGGCACAGAAAATGCTGCAATTAAATTCTGGGGAGCTTAATGAGTATGGGACACCACTCCTGAGAGCTGGGAGGACTGGGTGAACCATGCCCCATGCCACATCAAAGCAAATGAAAAGCCGAAACGAAATGATTGCGAAAAATTGGCAACGTTGCATTTCCATTTTCGTTTCGGGATACGAATACGTATCCTTGGGGGTAGCCATGTTGATTTCATTTCATTTAGTCGACTCGATGCTGTTGTCATTGTCGTTGTGCTCCTGTCTGGCTATTCGCTTGTACCATGGGAAATGTGTGTATGGATTGTATGGCTTCCACACCAGCGCGAAAACGTTACGCGGAATGGACGCAACAATGGCCGCCGCCATACTCGTCCGTCGCGATTGCACGGCCATTGTGCTGGTGTCGTGCAATGGCGTCTGGGCCGGCCATTAGTATACCAGAAACAACAAAAAAATAAAATCAACATCGGGACAAAGAAACGGAGGGAGAGAGCAATGTCTGCTTGAAATTATTTATAAATGTATATCGAAATATTTATAAAATATTTATAGCTGATTGGAAATCAATCTGATAGAATGATTTTTTTATCTTTTTTGTGACTCATCAGTCAAATGTGTCTATCTACGTATATAGACGCTAATCGGCGTATACTCTACGATACTTTCTGGGTATTTATAATGAGAGTATTTTGATTTTACTGAGAGTTTTGTAACGTAGAGATGGAAGCTTTTCCGAACATGCTTGGCTTCAGGAGGGATTTAAGTAAAATCCGCTAACATCGGAACACTATACCTATCAGAAATGTGAGACTAGAAAATTCCATTAATCTCCTCTGAAGAAATGTTGAATCTTCCAGGGTAGCTATCGGCTCTGCCTCCAAATTTAGTGTCCCCTTTTTATGCTTAACAACTCCCTTTTTGACGGAGGCGTCATTATCTTGGCTCTAATAAATCGCTTGACATCAGCAGCCCGCAAACGTATTTCCGTGGGGATGGTCCCGGATCTGACCAGCAGTTAGTTAGATAGCCCTGGATGGTAGCAGGAGATGCAGGAGAGCGCTGAAGTGGTATGGTGATGGAACGATAAAGGACCAAAGTTGACCAAGTTGCTGGACACGAAAGCAAAACAGGACAAGGGGGCAAACATCAAATATGGCGACAGGCCCAAAAACACTGAGGACTCTCTGAGAACGCATTCAAATGCCCAAAATGACTAGAAGCACTCAAAGAGAGAGGGAGACACAGAGTGCTGTGCCCTCCCCACTCCGTGGTCCCTGTGGTCCCCGATCCACTCCTCTCCGGCTTTTCCCCTAGTGGTAGTAAAAAACCGGCAAAAAGCAACAACCGGTAAAATCGAATGTTCACTTTGCACACAAACACACACACACATCTATGTATGGATGTATGTAGTCCCTCCCTCCACCCTCTTTGGTCGCTCCACCCGCACATGGGTCCTGCATATACATACATATATGCACGGGTATATGTTTATGTATGAGTGTGGGGCCTGAAATTTTGCACACATTTACAATAATTGTAAATGTGTTGAAAATCGTTTGCACAACTGTGAGCAAAACACGTCGGAGTAGAAATCACTCTCTCTTTGTGTTGGTGTGTATGTCTCTGTATGTCTGCATGTGTGTGGGTTAGTGTGTGTGTGTGTGTGTGAGTATACTTGCTCATTTGTTAAGGGGAAATGGCCTTTGTCTGTCTCTCCAGCTCCAGCTCCAGCTGTAGATGCTACGCGCGTGGGTGTATGAGTGTGAGTTTGTTGTCCTGGCCGTGAGAGCAGCCATGTTTTTTCCACAAAGCAAAATGGCGCCTGCGCACTGGCATACACGGCAAAAAATTGGGGTTTCACGGTGGAGCTTTGGAATATTTTTTTGAATTCTTCTTGGGAGTATTAAGTTTTTTAATATTTTTAATTGAGATGTTATTTTGTATCTGAACTATAGGGACATCATCAATATTTATGGATAAATATTCAAATTCAAATATGAAGCAACGTGGAGGAATGCGCTCTGGTCTAACAGTCGCAAAAGATATGCTTTAAATTTATATGCAAAGATATAAGGTATTTTCATAATTATATTTTGTTTGCACATAAAAGCTCTCCACATATTGAAGAATATCTTAGAGACTTGAATACCCAGATGCCGAATCAGTTATTCGTTCATTTATCTATATTTAGCTCTTTTCTGACATCTTCTACCGAGATACTGATAGCATCTTGAACCAATCAAAAGTTTAAATCTTCTTTGACACACCAGCTCTTCCAATATCTCCAACAAATCCCCAAACTAACTAAAAACGTTGCTTTTTCTCGAGTTTAGGCAACTTTGATAAGCAAGACAAACAAAGCTGCAGCAGCAGCAGCAGTAGCAAACCACTCGAGAATCGGTTTGAGAGCAGGGCTCAGAGCTGTACTGTGGAGTGCGCCATCCGCAACCTGGCAACGGCAGCGGCAGTAGCAGCTCTGCGGCGAGCTGTACATGGCAACGCCTTTTATAGCCCAGGCCCCCACACTTGTGGGGCTGCGCAAAACATGGCGTATGAGCAGCACTCACCCACACAGACACGAGGAGACACAGAGACCGGATGGAGCCACGGGATGGATGCTCTCCCAGTTATTGCTATGGCAACCTTGACTACCTGGTGCTCATGCCCCGCAAGCTTAACCTCATCAGTCGCTGCTCCGGCTTGGTCGCATCTGCAGTATATGCCACATCCACCTACAAGTCCTTGAGTCCCTTTTTTGGACTCCTGCCTCGCTGCCAGAATGCTGTTGCTGCTGTTGCTGCTGCGGCCATTTGCTATTTCACGTATTCGTGAGCAGACTTTGGGTTTTAATGGATCGATGAGTTCTCTTTTTCTTCGGGACGGAGCTGGGGTCTAGGTCCTGGCTTCGCTGGGTTGCGGTGTGTCAATGGTTTTTTTCCCTGCCACTTTTTTTGGGTAGCCTTAGCTGGGCAAACTTTTCTTTGCTGTGGGTGCGATGGTTTTTGCATGTAAAGTATAAAGAGCAGATACTCGCATGTATATGTATGCAGGAGTATTATATACACATGCGTATATGTATATACTCTTGCGGCCAAAAGTAGCGTTGACAGGCATTTGCTTATTAGATTTTTGGTGTTTTCATGCTGAAGAGATGCGGTCAGGTAGCAATTTTGTAGGTTAGCTGGTTACCCAGCTGCTACACCCCCCAATCAACTTTGAATCGAAACTTATCCCTGATTTAAGGTTTAAGGTTTCAATTGCTTATTTGCCCTCTGCAATTTGCACTTGAATGCAACTGCAAATAGAATCAATTTTACAATTGAGATTCATTTATTTATCCACTGCTTAAGCAGGGCAAACATGCAACTGAATAAATAAATGCCATGGAACACAACAGATATGTATTCCCTCCATTTTGTCCATGACATGTGGCAGCTCTCTATGCGCTACTAAACTCTATTCCCTGTCTCTGTTACTGTTCCATGTTCAATGTTCTGGACAGGCAAAACAACTCAAGGATGCTCGTACACCCACTCTCCCAGCTGTGTAAGTTTTCCTATTTATTGCAAAAATATTTATTCAGTAAGTTTCTGTTCATATTTGTTGGCTCCTCCCTCGTTTGCTGTTTGAACTACTGCAAAAGTATTTTTAATATGCGCAAATAAATATTGAATTATGGACAGAAAGGCAAGAGAGTACAGAGGACCCGACCAGATCGATGACAACAGCGGCAAATAAGCAGAAAAGTCTGCAAAGGCCACAGGACCTTCAGCAGCAATACAGGAGAATGCAAACAAAGTGTCGTGTGTCTCGTCAATCAGATACCTTGTACCCAATAATATTACAGATCCACGTGCAATATTGTATAAAAATTAATTTAGCCATGTTGATATCTAATTTATCTTACAGTCGTCAGGTGAACTGGGTTTCTATTCACAGGATGATTCTTTTTGCAAGTATTAAAACTCCAAAGTTATCTTCTAAGCCTCTCTACAAGAAAAAAATCATTTGTGTATCATATATATATATATAAGTTTTATTTTTTAATTTATGTACATAATATCCTTCCCTCTTGTCTGTGGCAACATTTCCACGAATAAATCATACCCTTGTATCCCTGCTATTACCAGGTATAATAAGCAGCAAAACAGCAAAGAAAGCAGCAGCTGTCGTTTGAAAAATACTAAGAATATTATATTTTTCCTGCTTTGAGGATTTATTTTTCCCAGCAAAGAGAATGGATTTAGTAGTGTACTTGAAAGAAATTATTTTTTAAGACTTGAAGGCGGCTTATCTTATTGCCACACTAAACCAATTAGAGAATGTTCTAACTTTAAGGCCAGACCTTAGCATGGAAAACTTTTCTGCCCAAGCAATTGACGGGAACATTTTCAATTTGTATAACGAGTTTCTGGGCAAAAGTTTCGCACATAAGCCACATATTGCAGAGCTGCCGTCACAAACAGCCATCAAATGCATAAAGGCTTAGGGGAAACTTGTGGGAGGCGCAGACAGCAGTGGCAAACAGCCACCCACTTTCACTAATGGAAAACAATTTTCGAACGTTGCGAATTTGACGCGCTAATGAAGTGCGACAGAAGCGACGGCCCTGCCAACAAATAAGGTCCTCATTCCAAGTCATTCCTGTAGCTATTAAAAAAACTTTTAAAAACAATTATTAATTTCCATGGATGCAATTTCTTTTGATTTTTCGGATTGTGGGCGCAGAAAACGTATAAAGTGTATCTCAATGATGCTTTATACTCTGACTGCATATAAATTGGCTTAATTCGCAGAAAATGGCAAAACTGAATCACAACAGCAGCAGCAGCAGGGAGAACACCATCTGCAGCAGCATCATTATTATCATCCTCTCCATCATCATCATCATCATCGTCATCATCTGCAGCATTCCCGTTGACAACAGCAGAATGGAAAATATGTGGGGTATACCGAGAAAAACTTTTGCAAATGAATAATCCACAATTGTGTGTCGGAGCACAAATTGCAATTGTTGCTTGCAGCCAGTCAAGAAACGAATC
Organism: Drosophila obscura; assembly: GCF_018151105.1. Lineage (NCBI taxonomy): Eukaryota > Metazoa > Arthropoda > Insecta > Diptera > Drosophilidae > Drosophila > Drosophila obscura. The sequence goes on along the minus strand of NW_024542791.1, from coordinate 5,085,152 downwards.
TGTATACGAGTTGCATGGAAAACTGTGTGACTGATCGAGTCGAAGGTGCATTTACCCTAACATAATGGAACAAAATAAATGGAAAATGATTAAATACCATTATTAGTGCTGTTAAAATGCTATTAAAGATGTGGGTAAATCTTACGAAATACGAAAAATTCTGCTCTAAATTTTTCTTCAAGTACAAACTGCATACAAATACAAAACATACCCGTTTCGGAAGGACTGGTGATAGAAAAAGCATTGTTTTTGTATTTGCAACTGGCATGCTCAAGTGGAAAAAAGCATTGCGTATACGCCCGAGTGCACTTGGCAATAATAATTTGAGCCAGCAAGGCAGGCATTCCTAACAGACAGCCAGAAAGACAGACAAACAGTCAGACAGCAGGACTGACAGATGGAAGGACTGACAGCCAGGCAGGTGGAAAGCTGGAGACTGGAGACTGAGCGCATTTCATCAGCATGGTCCATACAACGACATAAATCACCAATGGCTAAGCAAGACTTGCCACACACAAACACACACGCACACACACGGTAACAAACAGGCAACACACACAAGGGCACACATACTCGTACTCGAAGGTAATGCGGTGCCTGGCAACTGGCAATATGAGAGATATATGCACTATTCTCGTGTGTGGCAGATGGATGGATGTGGTTGCGTGGGTGGGAAGCCCTTTTGCCTGAGTGACTGCTGCTAAGCTGGAGGCTTTTCAACGTTTATTGCCAAGTCGAAGGTGTGGTCTAGTCTTTGGCTTTGTAGTGCTGTCCACGCAGCAGGACAGACAACACATCTCCATCAATCAATAAATAAATGCGAGTATAGACATGCAAATCTCCTCTGCTGTACAGTTGCTGTTGTATTGCGCACTACGGGTAGCATTGGGCTTAAGCCTTTCACCAGCCTGGCCTCCCTACACGAGTGCGAGTGTGTACCCTGACCCGCTCTCCCCCTGACCGACGGTCCATTGTTAATGCATTTCATTTAAATTAGTTGCCTTGGAGCGCCCTTCGTGTATCTCTGTCTCTGCAGCTGCAGTTTGTCTTTGGGCCCATTGTGTGTGGGATCATTTGTAAATGAACTTTGTTATCTCTGGACCCGTTGCGCATGCAGGAGGATTTATCCTAAAAATATCCTTTGAATAGCTCTGCAGGGAGGAGGGTGCGTGTGTGTGCTCAACTTGATTGAATCTGTTTGGGCTTCGGGCTTCAATTGGATTAAGTCGAACTTTAATAAGGAAAAGGGGCTAATATGAAGGATTTTTCATACTCTTGTATATATGGAAAACAACTGGCAAGAGGTATACTCCCCTCTTTAGGGTCTAATTCATCACAAAAATCATTTGTAAGTTCTTGGAAATAATTTACTTCCAAAGTTTTCAAGTGAGAGTCAATTATTTAGAGTGAAGCAAACGATTATGCAAATAAATCCTTCAATTAGGCAAAACTTTTTCAATTTAAAATCAATAAATAGTGGGAGAAACTTTCCGCCACAGTAATTCTGCCACTCCACAAACATTTGTTGTCGGAAAATCATAAAATCAAATGCGGCCCACCGTTTGGGTGCCAAACTTTTGGCGAAAGTAAAATACAATTTTGAAATTTTATTACACTTTCCATTCTGTCAATTTTGTGCGGACTGCAGAGCAAAGACTGCGCCAGCAGGCATGGAGGACGACTCCCTGAATATCATATCGTAAAATGGAAATGAAATTAAATGCTGAACATTATTTATGACGCTGTGCATATCAAATGGCGGCGGCCTTACCACCCCACACTCAAAATGCACCCCTTTATTATTGGGAAAGCACCCTTCTCGATCCACGGCGGCTCCTGTACATCTCCCATGTACCTTGGACCCGGGGACCGTGCTACGTGCAGGGATTTGAGTGGAATTTATTTTGTTTTCCATTTACATTGCGCCAGCACTTCGTTCGTTTCATTTTTTTACACTATTATTTGTATCTAATTTGCATATCGCTGTCGACATCCGCGGCGCGCATCCTGATCCTGACATGCGCCGCTCCGTTATCGTCCGGACGCCGCCTGTTCCCCCTTCGCTCGTTGTCTTTTGTGCGCCCCTGGCCCTGACAACCGCTGGCAAATTTGTTACCTCCGCTCGGCTTTTCTTCGGCAATGGAGGACGGACCATGTGCATCTGCATCACTGCATCGCGTCCTTCGCAGTTGCTTCAGCCAATGCCACTGCCACGGCTAGAGCTCCAGCTTCAGTTCCTACTCCTTCTTCATTTAAAGTTTATTCGGCAACTTCAAGTGAAAAGTTAAGTCAACTTTTTGGGTCTGCCACTTTATCCCTCCGCCCTCTTTTGTGCGCTTTCTTCGTCCAAATTGCACAAGAACACAAAATGCCATTTCCGTTTCCGGCAACTTTTGCCCCAGGAACAAAGCAAATGGAGAAACAAAAATGTACAAGATTTATAAATAAAAACCAAAAGATGAATGCTCTGACATTTTAGAAGAGTTAAATAAGGAATGGAGTAGGGTATTCTGTGACAATAAGCATCCTTACCAATATATTTGAGCGTCCTCTTCCCATTCAAATGTTTTCTAGTTATAAGTATGGGATGGGTCTTCATAATTTCCTTGTTAAAATTGCTAAAATAAGCGAGTATTAATCAAAATAAAGTCTTTTAATCATTGTTCTTTTATAATTACCCGTAAACATATTCGTAACCGCATTCGGTATATTTTTTATTTTCTCTATCATTCTGAATGCGTTGCAGACCAACTAAAATAGTGGGCATACCCCTTCTGAAGGATTTTCCCACCACCTTCTATTCAAACGAAGTTGCTTCCTCTCTCGCTGCATGCATAAATTCGTCTCGAATAATATTTGTGCTTGTTGTGGAGCTCATTAGTAGCTTCTGGCAGCAACAGACAACAATACTGGGGGGCACAGACACACACACACACACACACACACACACAGTGGCAGTGGCATGGAGAAAGAGGACCGCCACAGGAACATGGAGCAAGGGACAACCACAGGAACAAGGAGCATGAGGCATGAGCCGGAAACTGTGGGCGAGTTTGCCACACCCATGGCAAAGCTCTTGGTATTTTCCACACACGTGCCGGGACAAGTCTTGACTGTGTCCTAAGCGCACTCTTAGCCAGGTCCCTCCACACCTGTTGGGTGCGGGGTGGGGGCTCCGCTGTTGGATCCAGCAGCTTAACTTATGACTGCCGAAAAAGTTGCGACGCTACATAAATTAAATTACAAGTTGCCCGGGAGTACGTGAGTGTCTGTTTCGAAGTTTGAGGAGTCCTCGCTTCTTTTTTTTTTTGGGAGCGGCTGTAGCTGCCACTTGCGGTTGACATTCATTTGTGGAAATTTATGTTAATTAGAATTGAATTTCGACGCATGCAAAGTTGGCCCGCCGTCTTGCAAAATGCTGCCCGGCATCTTTGTTCGTTCCTCATTTGATTCAATTTATTTGACGCTGTCAAAGAACGACAGTGAAAGACCCGGACAGGATGGCAGAAGAGGGAAACAGAGAGCAGAGCAAAGAATAAAGGCAGCAGAAAGATGAGGAGGTGTCCTTTCGCCAAACTTATTTTTCTTCAATTTTCCCTCACTGAAGATGGCATCACATCTCCTTCTCCCTCCTCCTCCTCTTCTCACACTCACGCTCTCTGTCTCTGAGTCTCTGGCTGTCAGAAAGTTTTCTCCGGGTTTTGTATTTTGCGGTTGTGTCATAATGATTTGTGGAATTTCTTTATTGCTTGAAGATTTTGCATGGCTCCGGTATTTGGCTTGTTAGATTTATCAGTGACATATAATACCAGAAGTCTTGTTATTATGATTGTTTTCTTCATCAGCTCGTTTCGGGCTGCCTCAGAAAACTTCGTCGTGCTTTTGTCATTTATGTCACAGGAATTTCATTTGGCTTTGTGGTTAAGCAACAATTTGTTTGCGGATAAGTGTGGATGGGATTTGAAGTGTTAGCAGACTTTAATCGGAGTCAGCAGTTAGATTAAGGTGTTGAGGATTTAAATTTAAATTTTACATAAACTATTCCGAAACTATATTCTGAGCTGCAGACAAACTGCTTCATTTGAATCCAACTGCATTGAATTAAAAAATTTACCAACTTAAAGCTCGTTTGACATTCAAAAATATTCCAATTCTTGAGTTTGCGGTTTTTAAAGCTCCCCTGCAGCTTCCTGTTTTAATTTGCCGCATATTCTAAAATGTAAATGCCTTTCATCAACTTACAATGAAAATGCAACATTTTCATATATTTTTCCCTTCCTTTTTCCCCATATTTTTCATCATTCTTTCTTTCGTTTCATTATTCTTTTCTTTTTTTTTTTTTTTTGCCAGAGCATAATCAGTGGGGATGGCACAAACAAACTGAGTGAACCGAGAAAAGCACACAGAAAGCGGGGAATATACATAAATAGTGGAGAATGGGAGAAGCCCCGAGAAGAACGCAACTTCGCTTGTGCGCATAATTTTCCAGAACGCTCCTGGTTCCACTCCACTCTGCTCTGCTGTGCTCTGCTCTGGTGTGCTCTGCTCCAATGCTGGACCTGCAGGAAATGGCAGCTATTAGCATTTGACTGCTTCACTGATGATGTTAACGATGGCAGCCAGCGACCAAACCAAACCCATCCAACCATCCGAACGTCCTGCGACCGACCGTTCCCAGGCTCAGGACCTCGTAGAAGGATGAGGACAAAAAAATTGTTATATGCACATAAAGTTTTAAGTCCCAGGGAGCAGCAGGATGGAGGAGCAGGACAAAGTCGTCGCCGGTCGCTGGTTGCCGGTCGGTAGTCGGCAGTCGGCAGTCAGCATTTATTATTGCACATTTTATGCGCTCGACTGCACAATAAAATAAATGAGAATCATCCAAAATGCAAAAATGGAACCCCCAGAAAATTGCGCATAAATGCCAAAATTATTTTGATGTCTTCTCCTATTTCCATGCCACAACAAAAATGAAAGAAAGAAGACGAACAAATGTTGATGTTTGTATGCCTCATGTGGCCAAATAATTGCTGACGTGACACATTTAACTTGCCCCAAGATGGATGCCCCGGGAAGAAATGAAAATGAAAATGGAAGGGGTAGGGTCAGGGCAAGGGCAAGGGGAAGGAATCGTGTGGCACGTAAGCGGATACAATCAAAATTCCATTTAGAGAAACGCTGAGAAACGCACAATCAGTCATTAACAGCGAAAAAAAGAAAACTAAACAAAATTTGAGGCGGCGTCTCTGCCGCCTGCCGTCCGTCAGGAGCACACACACGTCCATTCAATTCAATTGAAGATGTGACTGATGTTCCGGACATCAGCCCGGGGAACTTCTGGTCAATCCGCTCCTCCCGCTTTTTCCCAGTTTTTCTATGTAGCTCTGGTGGTTGGTTCATCGTGGGTAGGGTATGGTGTGGTGTGGTGTGAGGTGAATCCTGTCGGGTGGTTTCGCACTAAGTCTAATCAACATCAGCGCAACAATTTGTTATGAATCCCTGGCTCTGGCCCCTGACACCACATCTCACATCGATGCTGCCTGTTGGCCATTAATGGATGTTGTGGGCGTTACTAACGCGAGTCCCAACGGACTAGAGGCGGACTGGCGAGTCTACTCTACGATTAGATGGGTAGCAGAGTTTTAAACGGCAACGACTCTGAGAAAGATTTAAAGCAATTTCGATAAGATTTTGTTACGCTTTATGTATAGAACGAATTTGGAAATTTGGAAAGGATTCCCCTGGCGATTGAAGTCTAAGTCTAAGTCTCATAACGGAACGGAACATAGTCGGAATCCTTTAAACTCTTGGGGAAATTTCCAGTTAGTAGTTAGCTAACTTCATTGATAAATTTGAGAGGAAAAGCTGTTGATAGGGAAACATCTGATATCTTAAGCTATACCAAAGCAGAGTGAAATATAGTAGAACTTTATTGGACAAACCAATTTTGATTGCTTAAATAAGACCTAATTCAGATAGATTCCCATGGGTTTCCTAACAAACAATCTTCGGGGAATCAAATATCCCAACACTACACGAGGCTACATTATTAAATATTTTGCCCCAGAGCTCTTGCACACTCTGAACCACACCTAAGGCGAGGGCTAATCTCTGTGTCCGCTGGATGGAGCGTAGGGCTGTACTGTTGAAAGCATTAGAAATAAGGACACATCATTAAAGGCAGGGAGAGCCATTTGCAGCAGGGCAGACTGTCATCCCGGAGGCGACAACGACAACAGCCACCCAGGAACACAGCCGGCAGAGCTCGGGGAGTGCATAATTCATCAAAATCAGCAACAGGAACCCAACAAAAGTTGACTTTCAGTTAGAGAGTGAGGTACGAGATGCTCGTATGATAATCGGGGTTGGAGGAGTACGCATATCGAATGACTTTGGCTTTGGCTTTGGCTGTTACCTGGGCAATGCGAGAATACGATTTGTAATTGCAGTCCATGGAGCAGCCTTTTTTGGTAAGGGGCATAATCAAAAATGCGTGTGCCAAGCCGAAAACGAAGCATAATCCCAAAACGCACCAAGGGGCATCAACATCATCATCATCATCATCAATGGTGGCGCATATTTTGGGGTGAGAATTAAGCATGGTCCAGGCGGGCGGACCAGAGACCAAGAGCTGAATCAGCCTGCATTTATCGAGCTGTACTTGGCATTGTTTGGTCCATCTATCCGCCCGCCCAGCCCTCGCCCTGCCACTGTTCACCCTCCCTCTGTCGTGTCAAAGTTGTGCCCTTTGTTTTCGACTTGTTCCTGGTTGCATTGGTTGTCCTGTGCGTGGTATTCCGTGTTTGCTACACGTATCTGTGTACCCCGTATTTTTAGGGTCTGATACTGATTCGCTCAAGATAAAAGTGTTTCTCATCTCAAATCTTATATTCGTTTTTGATTTAAATAAAAGCAGAATCAATGCACCAACTCTGACATTTTATATGTCCGCATCGGTGATCAGGGAATATAAATATCTTCTTCATGGGGTATACGCGTTAATATGGGTTCCTATGTAAATTCATTATCAATTTTTGTGCTTGTGACATCTTTTCAAACTGTAGATGTTCTTGGTAGGTGTGAGTCTTTCTCAAGTATTTTAGAATGAGAATGCTAGCGAAATCAAATATAACAGTTAGACTTCCTCACATTTGTACCTTAAAATGTGTGTAGATCTGATCTTTTCTTACCAATTTGAATCCAATATTAAGTTATCCTAGTTTTTGTCAAAATATTCGCAGGAAAACGTCTATAAAAATATTTGATCTGAAAAACATGAGCTCAATTATTATGGTGGTATAAGTTTATGCACCCGAATATTGTACTTGTCTACTTATTTTCCTATAATAAAATTTAAAATAAATCAAATTTTAGCAAGAACGCATCCGTGCACTGGTTTCAATTAGCAGTTTTCAATTAGCCGTCAATACCTGTTTATTCTTTAACAATTATCTTAATCTAAGAACTACTAACTACATCATTTAACTATTGGGTAAATAAATTTATTGTTGTCTAGAGTACTTTTTATATTCACACTGCCAGCATTTTCCTATCCTTTGAGAACCTTTTCCAAACAGTTGACTCGCAATCAGATGTGATAACCGGGTATCACATAGTCGGGATATCGACTCTTTTCATTCGAGTTGTTTTTTACTTCTTCCTCTGACGCTCTCCTCCTACTTCTTTTTTGGTGTTCGGTTTTGATTCAACTTCTTCCTTTTTTTGACTTCCACTCTGCCGCTCACCCTCTTCCTGGCCATGGCTCGGCTTTTTGTTTGTGTAACATTCCATATCCATTTGCAACAACGCGCGCAAAAAAAAACCTCGCGCACACACACACAAACACACATTCACAAATACAGAGAAAGGCACAAACACGATGCCGACAAACAACCCCTTTGCGCCTGATGCTGGGGTGGTAGCTGGGTCCTGCAGCCTCCTCTGATCCGAACTCGCATCCGCATCAGTATCCTTAAGCTGCAGTGACACGATAACTTTTTCACCGATGTATTACGAGTATTCTATAGTTTGTTATCGAAAACTGTTGTTACTCATACTACATATTCGCTGGGGTGTTCATAGGATAATTCAATTGTTTCAAGAATATGGATTGACAGAATGGATTTAATATTGGATTTGGCACAAGTGAGTTGAGTGCATTGTTGGATCCTGTCGGTCTCTTCTGAAAAAGCATCGGTGAAAAACGTATCGTGTAGCATGGAACTTTAATATCCATCTTCTCGTTCTCTCGCAGAATCGGCAGCATTTTAATTCGAATTGGTATTGCTCTGGCACTGTTATTGTTGTTTTGTAGCCGGCTTTACTCCCTCTCATGCAGCCCATCCTCTGTCCTCCCTGTCTCCCCCTGCGACTGTTTGGTTTCCATTTGATGCTGATAAATTGTAAGTACAGATGGGTGGGTTGTGGTGTTTCTGGCAATGGGGTGTTGTTAAGGCCTCGGAACAGCGAATAGGAAGTAGAAAGTTGCACACATCGCATAATTTGATAAAATATTGCACGCTCTCCTTTTGTCTGAAATTATATTCGTTCTTTTTCTCTTTTTAGGAGGGACGCATATGACGGGCATTAGATGTAATCAATAAAAGCTCAACGCAATCCCTTTCAGTTCGGCTAATGGATGAGAAATCCTATCAAATGTGAAATCAAATTTACGGATGGAGCACACTTCCATGGGTTTTAGTGGGTTTCATTTCCTGTTTCGTGGCATGTTTCCAATCTATCAAAGTGATTATTTAGAGTGTGAAAATGGTGGTTTCAAAAGCGAATTTAAAACAAAAGGCTTATAAGATAAGAGCACTATATAAAATTGTTAAATGTGTATTGAAAGTATATTCTGTCTTTATACGGGCTATGTTTATGCACTGATTGACTACTATTCAGCAACACATCCATAATACATGAAACTAGAAAATCCCGCAGCAAAAACTCAATTTTTGTACATATGTACGTGTTTTAGACTTACGGACTGCGAAGTAAATTATACAGGGACTAGACACTTGCTGAATATCTCCATCTCCATATTTCACTTACATACTAACGTTTCAAATCAAGTCTCAACCTATTCCATATATTCCAAAACAACAACAAAAATCACTCTACTATAATGGCAATCCAATTAAACTTTCCGATGCTTCTTTTGGCCCACATATAATACGAAATGTTCAAAGTTTTACCCGAAGAACTTTCGGTACGAGCTTCAGTCGAGCAGGAAATGAACCATAAATATACTCGTTCGTATCTTTATTCGTACGGGTATACTTATTTCGAACAGGCGGCAGCAATTTCCCAAGCGTACAATTGACACATTTTGGTCTTTCCTTGACGTTTGCCAATAAAAATAACGAAATAAAATATGGGACTGTCAAGTGTGGCTGTCTGTATGGGGTGCCGGGGTTCGTCTAATGATTGTGAGGAACGTAGCTGCTACCTTGAAAATGATACGCTAGGGAATCATTAGGGGAAGCGTCATGGTGTGCCATAAATATTGCCAATAGACGACCCAAAGCCCATCGATAATAAGGTTAGAAAGCCATAAACACACAAACCCGTCGAATATCGAACGAGGAGAAAGACTCTCATAAATGTGCCAAATTGGGTTTTCAACAATAAAATGCTAATGATTGATTCACATGGCTCCGCAGAGTGCTGTTAGTGGACCTATCCCCATCCCCATCCCCATTCCCAATGGACAGCCATGGATTTCATGGGGTTTGTCTAATTTGTGCATACCCAAACATTAAATTGGGCTTTTCGGTTGGGTTTCCGAGGCTTTTGCATTCGTAATTTTCTCTAAAGAAGCAAGTGGGAGATGATTGAGATGGGATATGGACTGGAAGTTACCATAGCTTTAATCAATGGAATTTCTCATTTACATGTTCTTCTTCTCATATGGAAAATGCAGATAATTTTAGTTGTAAATAGATATCAATACATATACAATTTATACTCTAGTTTATTGACATCGTTCTCGTGTAACACATTAACCCTTGGATCACCATTTTGGGATTACGAGGTATGAGGACAGGAAAAATCCCTGTGTTGGCCATTTACAATTGGTCCGCAGTGCGGAACCTAAGCTAATGATGACTGGCATGCACAAATGTACAAATCTTAATTATGCAAATCACGGTCGCGCATAAATTATGCAAATTATAATGAAATTCCTCATTGCCAGAGACAGAGCTAGAGCCGGGCTCGGACCCATAGCCATACCCAGAGGAGTGCCCGGGAAAAATGCCCATCTATATGTATATATTGATAAAAATGTGGCTATAAAATGAAAAAAAGAAAAACCGAAAATTGTACATTTCCTTCTATTTGGCGGGGTTGAAAGTCGAAATTATTCCGGTGACCGACCGGTCGAGGGGCAGTGAAGGTTTTTTAGGTAGGGTGGTGCCCGTAAATTGCAATGTAAATGCTGCATAAAATCTGAATTAGTCGTGGAACAATTACAATAAGGGAGAGAAGCGGCCAAAGAGAGAATCCTATAAAAAGAGCGGACCGAAAATAAAACTCTCACAATCAGGGATCAAATGGTGCATTGCTTAGAGGGGCTGTCCTGATTCCGGATTCTATTGAAAATAATGGCATACGGTTGCCGTTGCACCGAACATCTGACACAATTTTTTCCCCTACTTTAATGTATAGCGTAAGGCCACAGCAAAAGGAATATCAAAGAAAAAATGGAGAGGTTGCCAGCGCAAATTATTAAATTTACTATGCACGAAGTCATTTGGCACTTCGCTTTTACTCTCTATTTGTTCTATTCATAGGACTGTATGCAATTCAGGAAATTAGACTAAATGTCCTGCAAAGCTAGTGCACCCAAGTATACTCAATAGTTGACGGGGATATACGGGTGCTTAAACTAAGTTTTTGGTCCACGAAATTCGGTAGGGATGTTTTTGGAAGTAATCGTTTCAAAATCTAGAATCTCCAATCTCTAAAAACGAATGTGTTTTTCTGGGACAGTCTCAGATAGCTAATAGCTATCAAAAATCTTAAGTCGAGCTTGGACTCGTTGTCGATACTGTGCTAAATCCTCTACTTTACTTTACTTTATTAAGTTAGCATGGATTACTTATTTCTAACAAATTGTATCACTGGATTATCTTTTCAGGTATGACTTTATTAATAATGCTTCTGGTACTTATTGAACAAGTCAAGTCAAGCTCTGGCCTTTCGGCCACCCAGCCTAACCAAAGAAAAATGAGCTAAAACCATTACACCGATACTTAGAATACTCTTTTTGTTATTTAAGTATGAATAACTAGTTTCAAACTCAAGTATAAAAGTAGATTTAGGTGGATATCGGTAGTAATTATATGCAAATATAAAGCCTGTAAATTTTCAATATTTTAGGACGAGTTTTCTATAACCAAAATGTAATAGTCACACAAAATACCATTCGAATCTAAATGCTCTTTTTCCATGTAGCTAACATTGTGTGTATTAAGCAATACCTTTTCAAAGTGTATGAGAGAACCCACCAAAAATATTTGGCATGTGCCATTTATGGCATTGTTCCAACTTTGAACAATGCGATACCATAATTTCCAGGCAACTCTCTCGAACAAATACATGCATACATACATAGGACACCACACACACACACACACACACACACACAGATGCATCGAATGGCATGCAGATGTACTGTGATGTACGAGCTCTATGCCCTGTTCAACCCCCAAAGGCGATGGCAGCACAAACGATGGCTTTGTCGCTCTGCTTTCCTCCACATCGTCCGCATCATCATCATCATCATCAGAATAGGCAGCGGGGCAAGGATCAGCAGGCAGCGAGCATGTGATTAGATTCAGTTTCAATGGAAATTGAAATCACAGACAAAGGACCCGGCCCGAGCTCATGGACACCACGGGGATGAGAGGTAAGTGCCGAGCAGGGTTGAAAACCGGGACGGGGAGCGCAACGATAAAAACACTTGGACAACTAGAAAAAATTGGTATTTCAGAGAGCATTAAAAACTCTACTATGACTGTGACTCATACAGTTTCGGCATTGGATTGGGAGAGAGTATTGGGCGAGAGTATTGAGTGGGGGATGCTGCATTATAACGGGACAACCACTAAACGTCAACCACCAGCGTCAACACCGAGGCCCGACCCACATTTTTATATAGTGCTTTATAATATTCTCACACAGACGGAGATTAACACCCAGCCAAGGACCAGACCAGGACTACGGAATACGAACAACGGCAGAAATTTATAATCGACACCGACGGTACGTCAGCGCAGCGTTGGCCGAGACTGCGGCAGCATCAGGAGAGCAGGAGCTACAAACAAAACAAAACCAACAACAACAAAAAAAATCGGAAAATCGTTATGCGACTACTACTATAAACCACCACAAAATCGCGGTCGTCTGTTGTTGCCGGGAACCTCACACTCGCGCATCGCAGCGAATCGGAATCGGAATCCTCGGCTCTGACACGGCAGCCGCATTATAATTTTTTTTGCGGTGCGTACGCTTTTAATATATTTTCCCATTTTCTCTTCGGTCTGTGTGGTTAATTTAAATAAATAATCCTTAAAGTGTGCCATCAAGAGAACATTAAATAACAAGTGAAATAAACGGAGCAATAAATAATTGATTTTGTAGATGTTAAATATTTGTATTGGTTTATCTTAATGTGTGACATAATGCTTAAAATTTTAATTTTATATTGTTTAAAAAATGGCTGAATTATAACATTAAAACAAACCACAAATTGATTTCAATGTTTACTAAAGAGCGCTACGCCATCTAGAAGCAGCACTCGGAAGCTCTAGCTTGCACCAGAATGCCGCCAGGTGGCGCCACTGCCACTCAATTTTTATAGAGTTTCCACCCCATTTTCAGCAAATTAGCCACCTAGACAACTCTGCAAAACTGCTGTGACAGTCAGAGACTACCCTGAAACCATTACACATCCCTTCATCGGCACATATTTATCCTTTCAGATCTACAAAATCTATAAAAATGGATCCATCCAATCTACCATTTGGGTTTCCGGGCCTGCCAAACCACGGACACATGCCAATACCACCGACTGCTAACATGCTCGGCGGGGGACATCCTGCGCCAACGGCCAGTCCTCCCCAGAGTGTGCCCGGACGCCGCACGCCATTGGGGTCCGTGGGTCTAGGTGGCTTCTACGCACAAGGAATGGGCATCTCGCAGCAGAGCTTAGCACCAACGGATGAGAACAAGCCCGGACCGAGTGGACCGGACAAGACGTTGAGTCCAACAGCCGTTGCGATTGCTGCCATCAGTGGCGGCACCACCACAGTGGCCGTGCCGAGTGGCTCAAGTGGTGGACTCGGCGGCAGTGGTTCGAATGGTGGCAAGCAGAAGAATCGTCAAGGAAAGACTGTGCGGTTGAATATAAATGCCAGGGAGCGTAGACGAATGCACGATCTGAACGATGCCCTGGATGAGCTGAGGAGTGTGATTCCCTATGCCCACTCGCCGTCGGTGCGGAAGCTCTCGAAGATTGCCACCTTGCTGCTGGCCAAGAACTATATTCTCATGCAGCAGAATGCCCTCGAGGAGTTACGAAGGTAGAACTGGATTATGTCATATCTAAATTATGTTTCTAATGATTATTATACTTCTATTACAGACTTCTGGCCTATATACAGACCACTACCGGTTCTGCTCCTCTTGACTTGGGCGCCTTCCCGGCAGCTGCCAAGTTGCAGGCCCTACTCCAGGGACCACACCATGAGCCGCCCACCAGCAGCAGCAGTTAAATATATTTTTCCCATCTATATATTCTTCTGATAAGCAATCGATAAACAAGCAATACTTTTTAAGTCAATTCGAAAAAGCCAAAAAAATAATTCTAGTCAGAAAAAAAGAGGTTGAAAAGATTCCTGTCCAGAGCAGCCAAATGAGAATCTGTTGAGTGATATTTAGTTCTTTAATAAGCATTTCTTTTGTGCGCATTTATATGATGTGAATGTACGATTATAAGATGAATATTACCAAATAAAGTATTACGTATTTCATGATAATTAGAGAGAGTTGCAAAGCGGACTGATTATATTTTCCCCTGCACATTTTATCATGTAAAATTTATAGATGATATATTGGATTCTGATTCGATTTAAAAATCAGCAACTCATCAACTGGGTCCCACTTAAATCAGAAAATTCAAACACAACAATGACTATTTAAATACAATAATTTAATCTTAATTCCGTTTCAAGTCTTGACAAAACAATATAAACACACAAAATATATAAATACGAGTGTATACATAAATTCGCTGAATGACATGTGATGATAAAGCAAAAGTAATTTGCGGATTGCGAAAACTGGAAACTGATTAGCATTAGGAACGAAATAGAATACTCTTAAGAATTATATGTATATATATATATATGTGTATAGGAATGTGCGTAGATGGACGGCGGCATTGCGAGTGGATCGAAGAGGAAGTAATCTATGGATCGGCTGACATTATTCCGGTATGCCCAAGGAAAGCACTCTGTTGTTGTGGCTTGTTCGAAAGATGCGCTGCGCTTCAGGCAGCTCTCCAATTAGGAACTTACGCATTTGCTCAATGGCAGCCCGAGAATGTCCAGTGCCGTGGAATGCAATGGTGGCATCGCGTCCGGCATGATCCATTATCACATCGTCACCGCCAGGATGATCGCGCAGGAACAGCGTGACATCGTACACCCGATCGTAGATCACAATCCAGCAGTCATCGAAGCTGTCATGTTGGGCCACCTCCTCCAGCGTGATTTCTGGTAGATCTTCTACCTTGAGTAGTGTTTTTTCTGTGTCAACAACAACAGCATTCTTGCTAGCTTTGCCCAGTCCCAGCGGCACAATTCGCAGGGATTGTAAGAGGTTTGTCAATCCCGACGACATTTTTACACGTGAGAAATAAACTTTCACTTTTTTCCGGTACTATGATTTCTGCAATCGCTTTCGAACTCGTCAGAGCGGCTGAGTCGAGTCTGGGGGTGTCACTTTATGTTCTGCTTGGTCGGGTATGCTTTGGGTCCAGTTTCGTTGCGTCTTGGGTCGCCACTGGCAGTCGAGTGTCATTCATGCCAGCAATTGTAATCGTTTTATAAATGAAAACACGTGAATCAAGAGCTAATTCCGAACAGAAAGCTGATAAGACATCGTGATTGAACGAACCAATCGAAGATCCGACGATCCGATGATACGAAGCTCAATTGCTTTGAAAATCCGCTGCTTCGTTGATTTTTTAATGGCTTCGCTGATAATTTAATAGCTGAATATAAGCAAACGTGTTTTCATTAATACTCATGGGAGGGCCTCCAATTGCGATGATATTTTATGACAATAATTAGTATACATATAAGTCGATTTCGCATGCTGCGGGGCAGAACTTGTTCTCTTTAGAAAAAACCTGTTGATTGCCCAATATAGAGAGCATCTTCTTTATACTTACGTATACTTTCGATTATTTAAAAGGGAAACACTTATTGGTCTTATCAGTATTTCAATTGATTTATTGGCCCAAGTCAAACGTACATCGGTGCATCGGAAAACATTTAAATATAATCACATACAGGTTAATAGCTTCAAATCTGTAATATTCTTGAACATAATAAGGATATACTCAAAAGCAAAGCAAGCAACAACAAAATCACATAGCTAGTTCAATGGGAGGCTTGTTCCCATTTAAGTTAAAATGGGAACAGCGATAATTATTTCTACATTATCGCTGACTAAAACTTTGAACTTGAAAACGCTGGGTTTTGAATTTGGAAATAATGCCACGCTTTTGAACTATTTGCTCTATCTGCGAGCTTTTTCTTACAATCAGAAGTTATAAAATCTCAGATCTGATGAAATTAATTCATTAATTTCTACAAAAGCCAGACATGCACACACATCAAAAATACCAAAGTAGACTGAAAATTCCCCACTACGCCATAGACACGTAACTAATTATAGAGTTTTACACAACAAAAATATTATTCACCGATGGAAAACGTCAGAGAAATCTCTTATTTCGAATGAGGTCAAGTTGCGATGCTCGGTTTTGGTAATCCAATAAGTCAGTGTTATCTTGTTCAATGTCCCACCATGTTAACCACAAAAAATTTTTAATGGAAGAGTTTACTCGATGGAGAACTTGGCTAAGCCACTTGATTTTGACTTTGAGGTCAGCCCTCAGTTGTATCAAATATCGTTTGGAACAAAGAGAATTAATTAGTATGTGATCAAAAATCGCATTTTATATTTTTTTCAATTTTAGTTTGCGATTACGATTGCTCCAATTTTGAAGTCCATGGACATTATAAGTTAAAATGAATATAGAGAAAACAGCATCCTGTCTCATAAGACCTATCTTGAAAAAACAGACATTCTAACTTTAACTGGCTATTTCACAGGGCAGTGTCACTTAAGATAGAAATTTAAAAAAATATGTACACATTGTGTACAGGAAACATCGGGACACATGCTTTGTGAATGTCCTGCACTATGCAGGATATGTAAACATTTTTTGGGTGAAACCGTGTTATGGCAATAATACTTACCAAAGTACTTAACTTTATTAAAAGCCTAAACATACATACACATATATTCTACATAATCCTACAGGTCGGTACAAAAGAGGAACTCATGATCTTGTAATAAATTGTAAAAAAAGATAAATCAAATGTGCCTTGAACTAGATAGATACATTTCAATTGCAGTTTAAACTAGCTTTAGAGAAAATATGGCATATAGTTTCGAGCTCTAGTCGAATACAGAATTGAAAAATTTCTCGTAAAAAATATTTTTGATGTTACAATTTTTTGTTTGTAACCTTTTTTGTTTTCTGTAAAAATTGTTTGTGATTTTTGGTTTTACTTTATTTTTCTTATCTGTAAAAACATGGGTTGTGCAAAAAAAAAATACGCTCCCCAGCATGTTGGTCGTGTCACAAAGAACGGTTATTTGAATTTCCTGCGCGATTATAAAAAGAAGCACTGCGGCTTGTCTCCTCGCCAGATGGTTAGCAAAGGTGCAAAGGCATGGAATGGACTAACCTGCAAGCAAAAGGACCGCTATCGTAAAATGGGCTGCAAAAAGTCTCGACGACCCAAGAAAGGTATGTACAAGTGTATTAGTTAATTTTTAGTTGACTAAAAACATCGAATCCATTTCTTAGCTGGCTGCAAGAGAAAGCATCACTAACCCCGAGTGTAACAAAAGAAAACAGTGATAAATTAAAGCTATAGCTGAGTGAAAGTGGTCAGAAGAAACCTGAGTGACAGCCTAGAAAACATAATTACTGATTTGACAAAATTTGCTGAGCGCATTGATTCGGAAATTGGAATAGAATGCATTGGAATTCAAAATGGTTTTACGGTCACTTATATTCGTTGATTTTGCGGTAACTAAAGCCACCGAGAAGAAAACGACAATAGTCACCGAAGGTAAAGGAAGATTGAGCGCCGGTAGAGAGGACGGCCTTACGTCCCGAAGCATCGACTTCAACGCGAATTTTGTCGACCATGATGGTGCGGTCGGCGAGTAATGAGCGGTCAAACAAGACGACTGGTTGTTTGGTGGAAAGCACAACAGTCTTAGCGATAGCCACCTGTTTGGAGATGGTAACCTCGACAAATTTCTCGATTTGAGACATGATGGAATTATATGTCTGTGTCGTGTCGCGATGGGTCGAAGTTAAGAACGAAGTGACCTTCACAGTTATAAAGCTGGTGGAATTCCTTCGGATTGTCGACAAGATACAAGATTGAATCGATGAGTAAATGATGGTGGGCATACTCCGTCTTATACCTCTCGGTGATGGCGAAAGTAATTTCTAAAAATACTCAGATTTAATTCTCAAAAGTAAAAGCGATTGTCTAATTCCGATATGGGGTTTGCCGAGAGGTGACAGCTGTGGCTTTCAAAAAATCGTTCGTGAGAAGAGACTCCACTGATTAGTTGAATATTTTCTGATATCCATATAGCTGGTGGGTACAAAATGCTATATAAATTATTTTAAACTAAATTTATTAAACTAATAATTATATTAATAACAATAACTAATTTAATCAAGTTATCCAACATTCCTTCCTAGGTTCAATTTATGCCCATACTCTGATTAAATTTCCAACGGATTTCATTTTTGGGATGCAGGAAATTCAATCTGCATTTGTAAAATTTTCCCCAATGTATATGTGGCTCTTATCTACGAGTACGTATGAAGACATCAAGTGTGTAAGTGTAATTTTTGACGACCGACAAAACAGAAAATTTTCAACAGCACACCAACAAAGCTGTTGCAGCACGTTAATAACAATAGCACCCAGTGGATAAATCAATAAATGAATACAACTTTTAGCTTGAAAAAGTATAGTTTTGAATTTGAAAATAATGCCACGCTTTTGAACTATTTGAAATATCTGCGAGCATTTTTTATACAATCGGAATTTATAAAACCTCAGAGCTGATAATATTAATCTGCCAGTTTTTGCAAAAGCCAGACAGGCACACACATCAAAAATTCCCACCTCGCCACAGACACGAATATTATTATTACCAATGAAAACGTCACAGAAATCTCTAATTTAGAATGAGGTTAAGTTGCGATACTCGGTTTTGGTAATTCAATATGTCAGTGTTATCTGGTTCAATGTCCCGCCATGTAACCGCACAAAATTTGTAACCGAGAAGTGTTACTTGATGGAGAACTAGGCCAAGCCCATTGACTTTGACTTTGAGGTCAGGCCTCAGTCGAATGAAATATCGTTTGGAACAAGCATGAGAACGATGAGATTTCGGTAAGAATCTAAGCTGAATATGAGCCCCATTTTTGGGGTTATCATTCAAGAACTGTGCGTCAGATTTTCGTTAAGCGACGATGTCATGTCCCCAACAAATGATGGGGCGTCACAATCAGACTATAGACTATTAATAAAGATTACTATAAGGTTAAAGGTGTTCTTTAGATTTTTTCTAAATTGCTTTGAGTTTATTACGTTTTTGCTTGCTTTCAATTTCAAGTCCATGGACCTGATAAGTTATAGCGAATATAGTCTAGAAAATGAAAATATTCAAACAACCTTTCAAGTCCATGGACATCGAAAATAATTTCGCTGTCTATGCGTATCTCAGATTTAATTAAATAAAAAAGTAAATTTGCTAAATTATTGTGAATTTAAAATTTGAAAGCAGTTTCAGAAGCAAAGCCAAACTTGATTGTTTATACATATGAGTGCGATAAATATTATTATTAAGCACAGAGGAATGATATGCTCTACAATTTATTTGCAATGTGGCAACGTTGAGTAAAGAAAGCTTTCCTAAGCGCGACGCTTTTATCCATGCAATGCACTTCCCATTGAGCGGGCTTTCCCAAATGTGCCAGCTGTTGCTTTAGCAGAGCTTCCATGTTGAAGGGATTGTCCACCGATTAGATGAAAATTTCGATGGTTCAATAATGCCGGTCCTTACTAAATGCTATAGAATATATTTTACCTAACTATTTTAATCTAATCATCCAAAAATTCATGTATAGTTAAATTCAGCGACTAAAATTAAATTCAAATTGCCAACGGATTTCAGCTTTGGAATGCGGGAGTTTCCATCTTCATTTGTAAAAGTTCCCCCAAAGTATCTGTGTGGCTTTCACCCAAGTGTGTATGTTTGTGTGTGTGTGTGATAAAAATGACATCGAAGGAACTGCGTGTAATTTTTGGCGACCGACAAAACAGTCGAGTTTTAGCAACGCACCGACGAAGTTGTTAAGGCGCGTGAGTTCAAAACGTACACAGTGGATATATTGTTTAAAATCATTTATCAACCGTGCAAAAACGTGGGTATTCAATCAAAAATTAATGAACGGCCAACTAATAAGGAAATTGTTTTCGTAAATTAATCAGGAGCCCAAAAGAACGGTCGGTATGCCCCTAACTGCGTATCGTATAGAGCATATTGCGCATTCGCCACGTTGAACGAACAGGATTTTGGAAACATATTGTTGCGGAAAATGTATTAAACGGAAAATAAGAATTTAGATTACATTTTTTGCACGGCTTATGTTCGGACTTTGTGTCATCGTTTTGTAAATAGTCAACGAATATGTAGATGCCATCTGCTGTTTTTCATTTGCATACAAAATTGGAGTTAAATTCCGATTTGAATTCGAATTACAAACGGTTGAAGCAGTAACTGTTTAATATTGAATGTTTAGTTTTATTGCCATGCAGTTGTCTAAAGTTTGCTTTTGTTGAACAAGTGTAATTGAATCTTTTTGGGAAAATTAAATTGCTTTTCCAGCGACTGGTGAAAGTTTAACTGAAAAAGTTTAGTTGTGAAAGTTAACAACAGCATGTTATGTGGAAAATTCAAGCAAAAGGTTCAACATTCAGTGTCCTGCATTGATGGATAGGTGTAGAATTACCACAGAAGCATCACTTCAAAGGGAATGTTGTTAGAACAAAGCTCTTCTTCAATGGGAATTGGAAACGAAGCCAAAAAGCATTCATTGGTCACTGATTTTTTTCAATTTAGTAATCGAACTTTAGGATATATAAATTTACAATTTCTGATACAAGTTTTTTCTTAAAATATGAATATTTACGGTAAATGGCGATTGCCTTTAAAACACACACTTTTCGGTATGGCTTTTGGATATTTTAACGGTTACCTTTATGTTTTTGTTTCCACAATTTTATATACATCTCGGTTTTTTTTAACACCTTTTTCGGTTTTTGAGCACCTTCTTTTTATACATTTCACTTTATTTAAGCACACACTTCACACAGACTTTTCTGCTGATTACAGATTAGCCTGATTGCACTGCTTATACGACCCGTGCGTTGCGGTGTGCATTCCGTCTGATAAGTTCCTCAAAGCCAACGTATTTTAATTAAATTACTCTTCAGCTTGATCCTGAATTTGGATCCCAGCATATGCTGGCTTGCTCGTTGGGTTTGTGTCTGCTTTCAGTTAAGACTTTGCATTTTCCTGGTAGTATTTCTGAAAATCCAGCAAAGACTTCCGTCGAGAAATTATTGTGCCAGAGGCTGTTTAACCTGGTGAAACTTTGAGCCACTCAAACACGAGTATGTCCTTGAAACACACACGTATGTTCATGGCCCTGACCCTCACCTCACTCTTACACCTCGACCTAGACCTCGAGCTCTTTTTCGACCTTCCTCTAACGTTCTGATGCCCCCAAACATATTGCGTGCCAGTCAGTCAACAGGCTGCATTTAAGAAGTGCATACATTACAGGTCACAGCCAACATCCATGAATATTTATCACGTGTCCAAAGATTAATGCATTTTTAATGCAAAAACCGACCACAAAACCCCAAGATAGACGGCTTGAGAATGCCCATAAAGAAGCCAAGCAGCCATGTTTGCTAACTTGTTGAGTTATTGGCAGGGCTTCGTCCTCAGGCAGGACTAGAGAGTGGGGACGGGGGGCCCTCAGAGAGTGGCTCGATGGGCGAGGGGGTCCCCGAGTGTGGTGGGTGTTGTGTGTGCTTGAGGCTTTGAGTGTAGGCCAAGGGTTTGCTCTCTTTTGTTCCACGAACAAGTATTAATATCACACTTATTATTTCCGTTTCAGCTTGTTCAGCCGCTTGTATCTTGGGTATTTTTTGCTTTTTAATGAGCATTTTATTGTTTATTTTTACGCTCAGCTCTTGGGCCCATAACTTTGGGTCACTTTATTAAATTGCTGTTTATCTTGCTGTCGCATTTTTCCACTCTCTTGTATTTTATTTTCAATATTTGCAGTCCCCAAAGTTCGTATATTCCGTCCCCATTCCCGTGGCTTAATGGCCTGTGGTAAAAGGACATATGGCTGTTGATTTTAATGGAACATTTTATTCTCATGTAGGATGTCTGTTTCAGGGCTGCTCAGGACAGGATGTTAATCGCATGCAGGCATGGGAGTTCTGGGATTCTTGGAGAAGGTCTATTCCAGGAAACTTTGTGAAAGGAAATGCCATGCAATATATTTCCTTGGAAATTGTTTTTGTTGATTAGAAAACTTGTTGACATTTTGTTTTGAAGGACATTTCAATAGTAGCTCTGAATAGCCCTTTCAGCTTTTCGCTAAAGCCTTAAACATAATCCATCATTCCTGTAGCCCATAAATAATGAATATTGATGGCTAATTAGGCCGTGATGGGGGGACAGACTCCAATTTGCCAGGCTCTGATCCCATTGACAGCCATTCATGGTGGATAATCAACTCGAATAATAAAACAAGTGAGAGTCGTGAGAGAATGAATAAAACAAGTGAGAGTCGATGAGTGGAGTTACTCGACAGGGAGATGCTCAGTATTGAATGTCCTGATAGTCAACCTCGCATAAGCATTTGTTTTCCATACTCTTGAGATCAATTTCAATGAATACTATCAAAATGCAGTCTAAACTTTATTACAAATTGGAGATTTTACTCGATTTAAGTATCCCGAGCTGTTATTAAGTCCGACGGATATAGATCTATACTTATGGACATTGCCTCATATTCTTAAAAAGGCAAAACACCTACCTTATTTTAATGAATATAATATACTCAAAAGTACCCTATAAATACCGGAGAAGACAGTCCCAGATGACACACGATAATGATGTTGTTGACGTGGACAGACCAGCACCTCCACTGTGTCATTCCAGCGGGTATAACAACTGGCTGTTGGCAGATTATTGACGGAACCGACCCTGGTATGACTTTGTTGTGCTCTCCGTGACCGAGTGAGCATTTCTGAACTCCTGGAGGCCACCTACCCATCATACTACCCATCGCCTGCTTATGATGGGCAAGCTGCTGCTGCTGCTTGTTTATGCACACAGAAGGTTGCCCTCTCTAAATAACAGGGGGAGACGCAGCTGCAGTTAATGGATAAGCTAAAGCTAAAGCCAACAACTCTACCTCCCCAACAGCTGGGAAAGGTACAAATACGGATTCCTGCTGCGAAAGGTATGGCCAAGGATTCCTGGGGAGGCAGCCTTCGCAACGTTACACCTACACACACAGTTGGCACAGTTTTATTAAAGCATTCTTTCCGCTGAAAAGAGCAGAAGTGGAACTAGTCTGCTATCCCGGATGCTTTTGTCCGAGCGACAGCCAACACGCGCATCCACATGGACCCGTGGCCATAATCTAATTACTGTCCCAGACCAGAAAACACGTACCACCTGAGGAAACAGACTATGAACCAAGAGAGCCTTGGTCACAAAATGCTTTTTTAATACACTGCATCCGAGTGGGGCACAGTTCTGGGAAGAAGCTCAGAGCTCCACACATTTCCAAGAGGAAGCTCGGAGAGTGGGAGTCTGGCACATATCTGAGAGGGTAGACAAAGGCAGGGAAAAATTGTTTCCGGATCTGAAATATGATAGTAGTGTTTTACTTAATTAATGGGCAGCAGCGTACTCAAACAGGTTTACCAGGAAAGAGGAAAATGCTCTCAGATGTTGTGTAGTTGTAGCATGAAGAAAATACATTTTCATTGAATTTAATTAAAGGGGATGCAAGATAATAAAATGAAATTTATACAGAATTATTAGAGAATTATTATTCTATTATTATTATTCTAGGGAAAACATTAATTTGTAAAAAAAAACACTTCGAATTAAATTCAAGTTTTTTTTCAGAAATAAAAGCTGTGTAGCTATTTTTTAGTTATCTATATTTTCAATCATTTTTTATTGCCCAACTACTGACCCATAAAGATTACAGGGTATATGCCACAGACTGACAATTGCAACTGTCCGCTCTCCTCCCGTCCATCCGACACAGCAGGGCGTGTATCTGTCGCAGAACTGTGGGGGCAATTTAGGGCATTCTTTGGCTTTCAGAGCCACAAAACACTTCATTAGACTAATGAACATAATTTGCCATAATTGTGCAATTTGATGGCGCTGCGAGCGCTGGGAAAAAGATACAATTTTAAAGAAGAGAAGAGCAGCCCCTAAAGTAAATATCTATGATGAAATCGTTGGCTAAAGTTGCAAGAAATCACGGGAGTGGGCCGAGAACGGAACAGCCAATGAACCATGCGGTTGATTTTATCGATTAGATAAACTTAATTTTAGTCGCTCTGTCAACATATTACGGCCTGGACTTGCGGACAGCTGGCCCACGACTGGGACGGCGACTGCGACTTTGGCCCCCCGAATGGCCTTGACTTTGCACACATTAGCGGAAGTAGTGCGACTCTTATCTGGGGGCTCGGGCGAAAAGTGAAAATGTGTCCGATAAAAGCCAGAAAAATGATTTACAAAGCCAGCGCTCACTCAACCAACAAGCAAAACCATCGCGGCAGCCAGCCATTCGGCCAAAGGGCTGAAGCGCCGAGCGGTTACTGTATTAAAATTTATGACAATGGCTATAAATCCCTATACACATATATAATATATAATAAATATGACAGAAACAGATGAAAGCTCGAAAATTCATTTAAACACACGGCCGCATATGTGTCGGGCAAAAACATTTTGTAGCGAGAGAGTGTCAAGCGAGAAACAGGAAAAGTAAATTAAATTTTTGCAAACGGGGAAACTGTGTATGCCCTTTTCTAATTTACCGCGAGATATTAAGAACATATTAATTATTTTCAATGCCATTTGTATGGAACATAAAGGTTATTTATTATAAAATCTGATTAATTTTGTAGGTATATTTTTTTAAACCATAAAAATGTTGGGATTACCAAAACACAAATTTTCACTTTTTCTATGCCTTAGGCTAAAATGGAATTCTAATTCAGAAAGATTATTTTAAGCCATAGCAAAAAGCAATCAAAAATATTTTCAATCGGCAGAAAAAGAAATAAATGTCCCAGGGCTTACCCAATAATTTAAGTACTCGTAGTTGTCCGATCGGAGAAAAATTGTAAAGTATTCTTTGGATCAATACAAATATCCCAAGCTTAAAATGCTGTGCCTATTCTTAAAATGTAAAGCACCCTCCGTAAGAGTATACATATTGTTGGAGCACCAACAGGACCCCAACACTGACTGACTGACTGGCATGGCAGCTCTGTGATCCGCCCAATTTGACATTGATTGGGTTATGTGTGATTTACATGGCCGTGGGGATGCTCATACTCGTACTCCCTCCTCCATTGTGTTGGAGGAGCAACAGTGAAAGCAAAAAAAAAGGTGACATCGGTTCAATGGCATTTTGTGATATTTCCCAGCGGATTTTTGAGGCATTAACGGACAAATAGATTCCGAATTTCAATGGCAACATAATGTACTCAAGTGAGATTCCCGCGCGTAAATGTGCTGCATTTTCCATTCAATTTATGGGGCAACATCCTTTAAATATCAACTTATCGCGGTAGACTGTCAGAGTTTAAATTTCAACTAATTTCATAAATTACTTTCGGTGCCAGCAGCAGCCAGCTCCAACCCAAGATGAGACAAAAACATTCAGTCATTAATTTGCTGCGCCCCAATTCCCAGGCTCACACATAAGGGAGCAGGGCACATAAATCATTCCGCAGAGATTTTAGAGAAGGAAAAGCCCATACCTCTGGGAAAGTCGGGGTCCAGCCCACATACAACACATTTAATGCAATTGCCATTAAGGAAAGGGAAACCCGAAAACAAAAGTTACCCGTAAATAAATAATAAACTCAGAACAAATTTACAGAAATTGCCAGGGAAAGGAGTTGTATTGGGGCTTGTGTTAGAGAAATGAGATGTAATGGAGGCTCTGTGGGAGAGACAGGAGCTGTATTTGGGTCTGTGGGCTTCAAAAGTTTGGGAAAAATGTAGGAATCATCTAAAGGTGGCTTCGAACTTAGATTGAAATGAATGTAAACCTCCTCCTCTCCCTACATATACTAATTAATTAACAATTCGGTTATACATTTTGCAGCTGCTTAAACAGACGTCACACCCATCTCTTTTATGCAATTCTTTAAACTTCCGTGTACAGGGTCTTGAGGATTTGTGGGATTGTGTGGTTGGTTGCGGGGTCACCTGGCAGTTTGCTCAGCTAATTGCGGACTAAACCGAGGCCGTGGCGCCTTTATGGCAATTTTGTGGCTGCGGTTGAACAAAGGCCAGACCTGGCCTTCATTTGCCTTAGCTTCTCTTCTCCTTTTGATACTAGAGGACTGGAAAAACGTTCCTTCTTTTGGTTGCTAGGGGACTGGGAAAACTGTCAGCACGTGCCTGTGGCCAGGATTTTGCAGTGCCACCTTAAGCCGCTCAATTAATAACCCCAGGCCAACCCAGGCATGGTCTCTGGTTAAGATGAATGCCGTAGGAATGGGATTGCAGCTTTGATTTATTTATGAGGCTCATCCCATAGTCCCGTAGTCATCCCATAGTCCTGACTTGCTAATGAATGTTTTATGGTTAGTTTGGGTGTCATTAGACGCTGTCGATGTCGGGTCATGAGAAGTAATTGAACCACGTTTTTACGCCAGTCAGTAAACACTAAACAATGTGGTCTACACACATACGAGATGATCCATTTATTTGTCTCCCTTATCTCTTGCAGTTACAGCCATGGACATTGTCATACGTGAGGAGGATATTTCCCTAGCCCAAATCGGTGTATACGCTTCGGTATCTTTTTTGGTGGTGTCTGCTGTGGGCGCAGCACTTTATACCACCTGCTCGAAGCGGTATCGTCTCAACTGGTTTGAGCAGAATCTACTGGAATCAGCCAACGAAAAGGATGAAGATCAACAGAGGTAGTTGCCAGAATTCACATCATAATCAGTTACATATTAAGTGAATATATTTCTACAGCAGGGAAGCCTTGGTTGCTGGTGCCGCTGGCTATAATGTCGACAACCTCAATGAGTGCTCGCGCGGCAATCTCAGTCCCACTTCCCTAAAGAACGATGAGAATGATCCGGCTTTCTGGGTGCCCGCTTCGGTAACTTCCACAGCTGCTATCCAACAACAAGTATCGAACACCACAGAGGAGTCGGCACCACCAACACCTACTTCACCCACTGGCAGTCTCAAGTCCAACACCCTATCCCTCTGCTCCACTACATCCGTGCCAATCGCCCGATCGGACAAACATGTCGTCCTGGCCATGCATCCCACTCGCCCCAGAGTCTCTTCCATGAATGCAAAATTGGATCACACAAAAATCGATATGACTCTGTACAGAAGCGTAAGTCAAGTGGAATTCTTTATTTCTCAGATATCTCTATAATTTTTTTAAAATTCATTTGAATAGCACACTCAACCAAAGACCTTGGACCCCGCTCCAGCCATTGAAGTGCGTGGGAATTTGCATGTTGGAATTAGCTACGATCCAGTTGGTGGTCTTCTAAATGTGCGATTGCTAGAGGCTCAGAATCTACAGCCAAGACAATTCAGTGGCACTGCGGATCCTTATGCCAAGGTCCGACTGTTGCCCGACAAAAAGAACTTTTGGCAGACGCGTATTCACAAGAAGACCTTGAATCCAGGTACGCCATGTTATGCATTTTTTATTTGATCAATTTAATTAAACCCCATTCATCGTTTCAGTTTTCGACGAGCACTTTGTCTTTGAGGTTGCCGCTGGTGTCATCGACAAGCGAACTGTGGAGATTCTGCTGTATGACTTTGATGCCTACTCGCGACACGTGTGCATTGGCGGATCGAAGCTTCATTTGGCCAACTTGGATCTGAGCGAACAACTGCAGCTATGGACTCCCTTGAGCTCCGCTTCGGCCCAGGACATGAAAGTGGATTTGGGAGATATAATGGTGTCCCTGGCATACCTTCCCTCAGCCGAACGTCTGATGGTGGTACTGATCAAGGCCAGAAATCTACGGATTGTCGATGATGCAAGGAACTCTTCCGATCCGTATGTCAAAGTGACTCTTCTGGGACCGGTGGGAAAGAAAATGAAGAAACGCAAGACTGGAGTCCAGCGGAGCACCGTCAATCCTGTATACAACGAGGCCTTGGCATTTGATGTCAACAAGGAAACGCTGAAGAACTGTGTGCTCGAGTTTACTGTCGTCCATGATGGTCTTTTGGGTATGTGGAACATATTTTTTGATCATCATTTTCTCATGTAATCGTTGATTTTCCTACAGGATCGAGTGAAATCTTGGGTCGCACTCTCATTGGCAACTCCTCCGAGGTGCGCACTGAGGAGAAGATCTTCTTTGAGGAGATGTTTCGTGCCAAAAATGCCACCGCTCAATGGGTGCCACTCCAAGAGCCGGTCACAAATTTGGCCAATGCAGCCAAGTCCACAACAAACAAGAATTAGCTTCCACAGCTTGGTTTGTGTCTGGGATGAGGTCGAACTTGCTGGATTTTTCCCAATTGAAGGCAAATCGTACATGAATATTACTCGGTATCTACATAGCTTTCGTGTAAAGTGTCAAGTTCACGTAAAATTAACATTATGTGGGCATATCCAGCCAATGAAATCTTTTATATTTTCAATCTAAATCGGACCGACTCTAAAAACATACAAAATTTAATTCATTTTATACTGAAATTACAAAAAACCAGTCAAAATTGTAAAGGTGGGCCACTAAGGAAGGTAAAAGTAAAGTAAATGAAGACAAAAAAAAGGGAAAAATATTTTTAAATCTTTTTTAAAAATTAACAATCAAACTTGGAAATAAAAGGAACTGCAGGGATACGTTTTAAGAAGGATGTCTGAAGCGAAAGAGTGTCAAATAATATTTTCCAAAATATAAACAAAACAAATCAAATACTTTGTGCTTTCCAATGGTATCAATTAATCAATATACATACATATATACATAAACTATATACTAATAATCTATTTAAATATTTATGAAAAATTGTCTATTATATACACATACCAATTTCTTAGAGGAATGGAAAGCTTTTTTGGATTTAATCATTTTCTAGGAGTTGGTTTCAGGGCAAAGTGGGCACAAAGTTGTTGATAGTGAAAGCTTAAATATGATTTTGAATGCAAATATGTATATGTGTCTGTCTATTGGAGATATATATATTCATCCTAAAAATATATATTCTTATATCTATTGTAGCGAAAATCTATGGTATATTTGAAATGATATCCGATTAATATAGTCAATATAATAGCTTTAGTTTTAAAGCACTATGTATTCCATATTCGTGTATGTACTATCTATTGGAAATAAAACACTTGAAAATATCTTAGATTTAAAGTATGCATACAAGTTTTTTCTTGATTAATATTTTATTTTGCGAATTGGATTATTGGGATTTATAGGTAGAGGGAGAAGAAAATTGTAAATCTCTACCAACAAACTACATATCCAAATTATTTAGCCTTCTAACACGTAAGAGTGTATGGAGGCACTTATTAATTTTACTCACATCATTTAAATTTGTTTTCTGTTAATAAAAAACACAACATTACTCATTACATTAATAACATTACATTAATAACAAACGATTAACAGAAAAAAAATATTCAGATTATGAAAATATTCTTATTTTTTTCGTGGGTAATATAATAAGTGCCAGGTAATTCAGACTTAGAGGGTTAAAAGTTGATCTTAGATGGTAATGAAGGTTCAGACGTATTTTGAGAGGTAGGAAAAAACTCTACAAACTGCAATATGCACAAGTTGTGATCGAAATTTAGAAATTTTCCATACGACTTCTATTAGAAGTAAATTCTACTCCTGTTACTATATTTATTATATTATCATCCACCTTCTTTTGGATTATGAACTATCTCGTGTTCAGGAAACAAAAGATTCTGCAAATAGTTTAATAACAAAATATAGGATGAATATAGGAAACGAATAACGGATATATAAGTTTATATACCTAATCAATATTTATACAAACCCCTAGGCTTAAGGCCTTAGGCACTAATTTACTAAATAAGTTACCCATCGTCCTGGGACTCCATCCACCCCCATCAGTTAATCAATGACCAACTATCGACCTAGAAAATATATTAGATATGAAGAACATTGCTGGGCTAAATTTTAACTTTGAAGCAGACTTGGAAAAGCCGAAACAATGGGAAAAGGCAACTAAATAGTTTAACTAACCCGACGGTGTGGTTTTACAAGTATGAGTATCAATGAATTGAATTGAATCGAGCAAGCTATCGGTCGGTTGGTCAGTTTGCTTTGCAGTCGTTATCCCGGGTCAGTACATAATGTGCCCATATACTCGTACTTTGTTGAAATTCCATGAGAACGCTTCCGGTGAGAAACCCATGCCCCATGCCCCTCTGTGGCGCCACACCAGCTCTTGGCTCTTGGCAATAGTTCAAAGTTGGCTTTGCAGCTTTGCCTCATTCTTGGTGTCGTGGCAACCGGCTATTTACCTCGACGCTGTATCTCCCCCGCAAATTGAATGAAAGCACATTTTGATTGAAAAGGAAAGGAATAGACAGATTCACCCATTTGCCGCCCTGCGGCGTCTCCAGCACCTCTTGCATGGCTGCTTAAACAGCCAATGTAGCGATTCCCGTCGCGTCGGTCCTCTCCCTTTCGGATTTATCAGTGAATGTTGGAAAATTAGTTAACGGGTTTGCGGTAAAGTTTTTTCTAACCCAAACTTGGTCAACAAGTTGGCTCACAGAAAATATTTAAGACCTTATAAAAGAAGATTAGGAAAAGGGCCAATCGATGGGAATTCTTTTGGTTTCGACCAAGGCATTGAATGGCAAATCGGGCAAAACCTCAAGCATTTTAAGTTTTAAATTAATTTAAGGATCTAAAGGTTGGAAAAGGAAAATCTTAAGCGCACTTAAATTTAAGGTGTAGGGACTTCTTTCTTATCTGTGAAATATATGGAACTTTCAGAAGTTTTTTACCCACTTTGTAGAAATATTCCTGAGACATGAAAGTACATGTGGGAGTGCCATAATAGATTCAATTTACAGCTTGTTTGATTTTACAATTATTTGCGTTTTGTATTCCAAACTGCTTTTCAACAAATTTTTCCCTCCATCGAAGATTTTATAAGCGATTCTGGAGCAGCAGCAGTAGTAGCAGTTTAACAATTTTTCACCGATAATCATTTGCATCAAAGTCAGATGGCAATAAACTGGAAATGCAACAACGAATGAATTCCAATTTTAATTTTGTCACACACTCTCTCTCATTCTCTCTCTCTCTCTCTCTATATCTCTCACTGTCTGCCAATTTTGTGCAATGATTGTGCATCATCTCTCTTTTATTGTCATTGCTATGGGTTCACCCCCACATTTTCCTTTGCTCAGACGAATGTCTGCACTTTTCTTTTGGGTACTGGACATCTTTTCCCCTTTTTTTCTTTCGGTTTCTGGACAGTTTCAAAAGCTTGTCAGCGGAAAACGTAAACTAACGGCATTTTCGTTTTCTTATTTACACAATCAATTTTGTGCTTTTGTGATACGGAAAGAGGAGCAAGTATTACTAGCACTAGCAGTATTCGTACACATCCTTCCAGCAATGGGATATTGCGTATATACATACATATATGTACGTTAACACATCCTTTTTATCACTCTCGTGTGACATTCTTTTATACCCTTTGGGAAGATGCAAAAATTATCCCAATCTTTGTGGAGGTACTTCAGCATTGTAAACGCAATAATTCAATGATTTTTGGGTGAAATATGGCCTATGAGTATAAACATTGGTTCTGCGAGTAGATCTTGTTTAGATGCTATTTTAAAAACCCTGCAATTAAAGCAAGTAAATTATGCCCTTTCTCATCAGAGTGAGGAGAAAAGGATGTCGATTTAGCTCAACTTTTTGCGGTAAATTCGCACAAATCAAAACAATCCCTCATTCAACTTATATTGGTATCATACGCACTATTTTTCCGGCCTAGCAAGAGAATTCTTTCTGACAACTAAAACTAAAATTCCATGTTCGATCCATTTGAAAGAGTATTAACTGCCTCGGTGCGCCTCGATGCTCCTCCAATTTCTTATTTTCGGGAGTTTTCTGCTCCTGTGTCCTGTATCGTTGAGTCGCACCAGCAGTGGCGATGGCTGTTGTGGCAGCTTCTGCCATTGGTGCCGCGAGGGAAATTGTCGTCAAAGCGGAAAAAATGTCACATTGTTGTTTTAGCCATCATGGAGTTGCAGATTGGCGGGGATGGGGATGTGGATGTGGAGTAGCTCCACACGTTGCATGCATGTATGTTGCAGTGGCAGTAGCAGCTCCAAAAGGAGCAATGGTTCCAGTTACCCCGTTTCATTTCGCTTTTCTTTTCAGTCTACCCTTTCTACTTTCGCGGATACTGCTCTCCTTTTCTTCGTCTCTCACTCTCTTTCAAGCACTCTTTCTTCCCTCTCTTTCTATACCTCTTTGCCCCTTCTCTTTCTATTTTAGGTTTCTTTTGATGTTGACCGCAATCGCTGTCTCGTTTCGCTGGTGGATGCTCGCTTTTTGGGTTGCTTTTTTTTTATTGTTTATGCAACTGTCAGCAGTTTTCCTTTCCAAGTTCCATTCCCAATTCTCCCTCCGGCTTTTCCCCGGCTTTCCACATTTGTCCATGTGTGCCCCACTGTCTGGAACACTCTCCCTATCCACCTCTCTGTGTAGGTGTTTGCTTTGTATCTGTATCTCTATGCGATTTCATATTTGCTGTCATTTCGAATTGTTTCAATGACTTTTGACAGCCAGCAGATTAGCTTGGTGACGCCTCCTTTTGCCAGGATGGCGGCACGAAGCAACTTTTGGGGCATTGTCCACTGTCGAGGGAAATCAGAGGTGTATGTTTTGATCAGTGGCCATTTCCCATCATTTTCCACCCCAACCGTTTTCAAAGTGACAAAGTTTTGCCAAATATTGATTCCATTGTTATTTACTTTAAAATAGTTTGGGAATTATTTCTGCTTTATTGAAATTGAGTGGCATTTTAGTGGTATTTTATTTATTCATCGTTCGTTCTTATAGATGGTCCTATTCCTTTTGGGGGATAATTTGGGAGAAATTTAAAAGTTTTCTTTAGCTATAATTTAGCCAAGTCTCTCACGGTAGATAAGGGGAACGTTTTCCAACCTTTTCCCAAAAGAAGTTTGGCATATAGACGTAAAACCAAGTGTTGTAATATTGGCATTTTATGGCCTGTAGTCTAAAATAGTCTTCTGAAATAATATGCAATATGCAATTAGAGACAAAAATAAATTATAGCCCAATTTAAAAATTAGATGAAGCATTAAAAAAATAAAAATTTTTAAAACATTCCCGCGATCATGCCAGTAAGTCCTTCAAGAACCACTTTATAAACACGAAAAACCCAAATTATCTTCGCATTTTCATCAACCATTTAAAGCTGAAATTTCTCATACATTTTCCTGACTCCAATCCCCACATTTTCATGGAGAAAAGTGGACTAAACCAATTATAAAAAAGCCATTTTGCATGTCAACAGCGTGCACGAAAAATTTAACCAAAAAGCGCAAACAAAAATTAATTAAATTATTCTTAGCTAAGCAATGTCACATGAGTGTGGGGATCGGGTGTGGTGCTGCAACATGGATGCAACTCATCAATAAACAAAATTTATGGCAACCGCCAAACGAGCAGCAGCAACAATGGCTCGAAATGGCTAAAAGAAGGATGCAGGATGCTGCATGATGGCAGGCTAAAGCTGAAACCAATTAAAGATAGCCACCACCCCGCAATATAACCAGCCCCCACCCGAAACAATGTCCCTGGAGGAGCGGAGTAGAGTGAATCGGAGGCCTGACGACGAGCAACCGAAATTCAGCCACCCAATCAGCATATTTAAATTGTGTTGTGTTTGGTGATTGAAATGCATGAAGTACGACAACGTAAATAGGACAACGCACCACTAGTTAGAAGGACACCACACATATACAGTGTACACCCATCCACATAGAGCCGGACGGGAAGGACTCACTGGAAAACATGAATTTTTACCATGTCGGTGACTCTGCGGCTCTGTGGCTTTAGCTGATGCTTTTCCTCCTCTTGTTCCACGTACTAGTTCCTGATGGCGACAACATCCACACTTTAATGGTCCTGCACAACACAGGAGACAGCATGGCATAGCCTCCTCATGCCATTGCAATACCCATTCCGGCTGCCATTCTCATTCCCATTCCGATTTCGATTCCGATTGCGATTCGTCGTCTGCCATAGATCGATGCCGGTCAGCAGTTTCGTTTTGATTGTGCGATTTTCTACTTTGCTGTGCATTTTTCTTTTCATTCATTCGGTTTTTCTCCCAGTTATAAGGTATTCTTGGAGTCAAAATGGGTATGCCTAATTAGCGGGTACATACAGCAAAGGGTTTGTGATCTTAAAAATGGGATTTTATAACGATATCATATCTTATCGGTAAATACACCAGGATTTTAAATCTTACATCTGCAATAAATACCCATAATTACTTTTAGCTATCTTTTCCTTGGGAAACTAATATTAATTGTAGATAAAGTTACTCACTACAATCGGATTGCGATAAAATCATAATTCGATCGTTTTTTCATCGTTATACTCTTAGCAAGGTGAACAAATCCAATTATCAGGTATTCCATAGTCCTTATATCGAAATCGCTGAACATTCCTACTTGCTTCCGCTATGTTCTGTCGTATTCTGTTTCCTGTTGTGCGTTTTTTTTTTCCTCTGCGAATACATCTCTACCATAGCGAGGTGGTGGTCAGCCACTGTAGAACTCTAATTGCTGGGCAACGGCCAACGGTTTGGTCGAGTTGGCAACACATGCCTATGCATTTTTTAGGTGCACACACAAATCGCTCGAATATTGTTTTCCCTTGGCCCCCCTGTGTCGCCTCTTGGCACATACGGGACATACGAGTAAATACAAGTCCCGGCAGAGAGTCCGGAGGGACTGCAGCACTTAAAGCCATCCCAATTTTAATTGGAATTTAGGCGAAAAGCCGTAAATATTATTGTCGTCGTGGAAGAATCGGGTTGAAAAGGAAAGCCCGGCTATTATAACAGGCCAGCACGTATTCAATTTTTGGTACCAGGCTGCCTCGCTCGACTGCAGATATTGAAGTTTCAAGTGGTTTATGGCTGCAGGGTGGGCTTGTAAATTGTCCATTGGAGAGAGAGAAATTAAGTTGTTTCAGGCAAGGATATACTAGACAAGGATTTGTTGCTAATGTACTTACTAAGATATGGATAGCTGGAATATGAGAACGAAGAGCAGCACCAAAGGAATATATTAAAAACTCCACAAAGTTTTACTACGAAATATGGCTACGTTAGGATGTTCGTCGCTCAATAAATCTGTTCTCCGAAATAATTACGCCAAATCTGAATACCCACTCGACGTAGACATCATGCAGATCTTTATCTTTTGCGCTACTCACGCGATATTCAAACATCTTGAAACAAATATGTCTAAAAAATTGTGAAAAATGTATACTACATGTATACTATTAATACAATATAAAAATAATAGTGATAAGTAGCGTAAATATTCCAAATCCAAGCATGCGACACACTCCCGCGCCGGCGTTTACTTTGCTTTCTTTTTTTCGCTCCTAACGGTATGAACAGGTTTATACAGTGGTCTTAGTCGCGATATATATTCCTAATGGCTGTTCTTGGGCCTGCATATGTGGCCCATAACTATGCAAAAGACTTTTTCAGTTTTATGTTGTATATTTATCGGCCTATGCCCACTGTACTTGTTTTCTATTTCTCAAAATTCGTACATACTTCACTTCACACCCGCCACACATGCTCACACCCTCTCATCATTGCTTGGCCACTGCCTTTCCACTGCTTGTCATCTGGTTGCCAAATTTCGGAGCAGTAGCAGAAATCATTGTCACATTCGCCTGGCGACACGCCCTCCGGTTGCTGGGACCGTAATGGGGGCGTCCCCCAGAGTGCCCGGAAGTGGGGAAGGGGTAAAGAAGGATGGTTGGAAACGTGGAAAGCAGAAAACATTTGTACGCAAAGCGATGTTTGCATGCGTTTAGCAATTGCAGAAAGACTGCGGGGGAGCACATGTGTGGAAGAGAGCGGCAGTGCCAAAGTGCATTAATATGAGGTGAGACATTACCAGTGGCCACTCATACGATGCTTCAATATTGAGCTTTTAAGTGCAAACAGAGAGAATGAGGGAGTAGATGTAGTAAATGAGCGGGAAGGTAGAATATGTGATCTAGTAAGCGGGCGAGGGAGCAGCTGGGATTCCTTACCTTATATTTAAAGAGCTTGTTTAGTTCACTGAAGGAAACGAGCAGGAGAGCAACTAGAGCGGGAGATTTCAGCAGAAAATCAGAAGAGCATGCAAGGAGGAAAGCGGCTGAGCAGGAGCCTGGGGGACTGGGAGTGCATGAGAGGCAGAGAGTAAACATGCCAAGTCGTAGCGTCGAAAATCTTAACGTGATTTAAGCCTCGTGACGTAGGATTGCAGGAATGAAGAATACGCGGCAGAGAATGAGAGAGCGAGAGAGGGAGTCTCTGTCTGAGTGAGTGTGTGTCCTGGGCCACTGCCGCTGACAGGGTAAGAAGATGGGCAAGAGAGACAGGGGATCATACATTCAGTGCCCGCACCATTGCCACGTCACAGTGCACGGAAAGATGGGGGCAAGAGACGCCTCCTAGAGAGTCCTTCCCCCTACCGTCTGATGTTTTGACAATGGCTGGTGCTGCTGCTACTGCTGCTGCTGCTGCTGTAGATGCCACATCGGAGCGCCGCAACCAAACTGGCTTCAGTACCCTAATCATGAGGAGGAGCTGGTGCATGCAACGCCGCACTGACTTTGATGTACTCGCTATTTATGTGCATACCCATACGATGGTCCTGCCCCTGCCACAGACCCTACCATAGCTGCCAGCGTCGCCCTCTTTTACGCCCCAAAATTGCACGTGACACAAATAGGTAATTGCACTTTGGCCAAAAGTGTGACACGCACACATCATTCAATCGAGATCAAAGAGGAGGAGCGGGAGGCAGAGAGAGGGGGTTTCTGCTTGCCACAAACAGTCGATAAGTTTTCACAGCCAGGAAATGCACTCAATTGCTCGGATGGGTTTTCCCCACAAGTTGCGGTGGCAGAAAGGACTCCGCTCTTCAGATCTGACAGGATAGGATTTACTTGAACTTGAGAAGCCATGAGATGACTCAATCAGCCATGGATTCATGTCATCATTTCCTCTCTGTTGGTAAATAATAATTTAATAACGGTAATTATTTTTCGATTATTGTTTTATTATGAAAAATAACTGTTTTTTTTTTTAAACATTTTTATAGAATTTTTCTGTTTTTTTTTTAGTTTGTCTGTGGTTTTTGTTATTATTTTTCTTATGTATTAAAATGTATAACTGTCAAACTCTACTCACTCTTAATCCCCCCCTCTTAACCATCGACTCAAATGCATGACAAAGCAATGTTCCTTATCAACATTTCTGTCCCGTATTTAGTTCAATCGAAATATTTTCCAGTTTAGTGCTCCTAAAAGCAGCAACAAAGAAAATGTAAATTAAGCAGAAAATTCCCAAATGATGAAAGCAAAGCAGATGATTTCCATTTGAAAAAAAAGAAAGAATATTTTGTGGTATTAAAAAATGAAATATCTCAATATCAATTTGAATGACTGACCATTTTTTGGTCGTTTAGGTCGTTCCTCTGTCTGGCAAATCATTTGGACAATCCATTCACAAAAATCATTTGCATGCCCAGGACCCATCGACCGACAGGCAGAAGATTCCGACTGGCAGGACATCCCCACAACCATCTACCGATGGGCAGGATAGACGCAGGTGGGGATGGAGCTGCACGACCAGCAAATATTTATCATAAATACGGGTATCGTACCAAAAATTGAATAACAACCAAGTTTTGAAGGCCTTTCGGTCCTGTCTGCCACACAGTCAACTGTAAATTTTGTTCCGTGTCCAAGC
This sequence comes from Drosophila obscura, assembly GCF_018151105.1. Lineage (NCBI taxonomy): Eukaryota > Metazoa > Arthropoda > Insecta > Diptera > Drosophilidae > Drosophila > Drosophila obscura. The sequence goes on along the minus strand of NW_024542791.1, from coordinate 5,047,358 downwards.
TGTGACTGTAGCTGTAACTGTAACACCGTATCGCGCCGAACATATCAGTGGGTGTCCTTGAATGAATGTACATGTGTAGACACTGAAGGAAAATATAGTTAACTCTTGTAATAATAATGATTGAAATGTCTTGAAGTAAGGTTTTAGTACGTACCAAAAATGGGTTTACGTTTGAGATATAATCCCAGTAACTATCGTGTAACCTTCTATACACAATTATTTACTATAGTTATTTAATATTTAAGAATCTTAAGTCATATTCAATTAATGTAATCAGATGAAACTAGTTTTGGTTTTATATTCGTAAAGCCTTAAATTTTATCGTAGTGTTCTCGGTTCTCACATATTTCCTTCAGTGTAAATGTGTGTTTATGCGAGCTTGTTTCTCTGTGCTGTTGCTACTTGTTTTCACATGAACGCCACAGTCGCGTGGGCCTGTGGCACGGCGCGATAAGTGAAATCACTACGCGCTTACTGCGCTACAACTAAAACATGAACTACAAATTGTTTAACACAAATCGCACTGCCACCGTGCGTCCATTGTGTTGTCGGGGAATTATGTTTAGGATGTATAATGCCCCCCTCAACCACCGCTGAAGAGGAGCAAGTGTTGAGCCGATAACAGACAGTCAGAGATGACATAGCCCGGAACAATGGGCAGGTTCGCCATTGCGCTTAATGATGATAAGGAAAGCAGAATATTCTGCGTATAATTGCGCAGAGATTATGTGTGCTATTGAAGGTGAAAGGATTTCCAGGATATTGTGTACCATATAAAGCGTTAAAAACAATTGGAGTGAGCTTACAAATTTTAATTTGAGAAAGTGCCCCTGAATAAACTCATAATATTCTAGAAATCAGACAGCCTGAGCACTACGAATGTTTCACTTAATCACAACTATCAAAATACTAATTTCAGTTAATGTCATAGAACATATAGTCGAACTTAGACGCATCCACAAATCTAGCTCATAATTGAAATATGTTTTCCACAGCCATATCCCACCGGGAATTTAAGCCATGCCTCGTATTTTAGCACAAGCCTCGACATGAGTTATACTTGAACTTCTTTTTCGAGGAGGAAAAACGAATCCACATTCGGAACCACGGATAGGCCCCCCAAAAACACTCTCCGCGCCAAGAATTGCAGACACATTTTGGTCATAAAACATAAATCTGCAACAGCCACAACAGCAACAACAAAGTGCAGGCAAAAGTTCAAGAGCTCACAACTGGATCTAGATCTATGTATAAAGCCCGCCCACTGCTCAGCCAACTGCCTCCCCGCCCCCTGCCATAGTACATTCCCAGTCATCGTATAATGATGCCAAGTTATGTTTTCATGTGTTTTGTTTTGTTTTGTTTGGTTTTCTTTTTTTTTGTTTGTTTGTTGCACATTTCTTTTTCTCTTTCCATGTTTGCTAACTCGCTCGATAGTCATAAATTCTGTGGCAAACGAAGAAAAAAGTGCTCGATACGTGTCCGAAAGGAAGGGCATATCCACAGAATTGCCAGGAGTGTGTGTTGGAAGAATTTGCTTAAGAAAAATGTATAATTTACATTTTACTATATCAAAATACTATATGCATGTATATTTTTTTGGTACTGAATTCTAAGAATTATTTCCAATGTTCTTTGGCCCCATTTAGGGTATAAAATCCTTCGTTGTTAGGGTATACATAGAATTTCCAAACTTTTTCTTCTATTCCCATACTATCCGAAAGTTCAGTTACCCCATCCATGCCTCTGTGTGGACTGTGTGTCTGGTTATAGCCAGCATTTGGCGACTAGGCTATAAAACATAAGTCGGGGCCAAGAAACGCGAAAAAGATGAGAATTTCTCTAATAATTTGGGGCGTCTTTCCATTTTTGTTGGTTTGAGGGCATGGCCAGGGGCACGCCCACACAATTTTATCGCCTGCTGTTGCATAAACTAAAAATTGAAAAAATCCGCAAAAAGGATGAGCAAAGTGGTGGGCGGCAATAGAAAGCAGGGGGTATGGGTCCTGGTACGTGTCCTGCCAAAAGATTTTTGTGCTCTTGGTAATGATAATTCCCATTGGAACGGTGGGTGTAGGAGTTTATCCATTCAGTTGTACCAGCTCTTGGAAACCCAAAGGAGAAAGACTCTCCGACTGTTGAAGGTTTATGTATCAGAATCAAAGGTCAAACCAATCAAATACAGCTTTACTTTATTGAATTTTAGTCTCTTGGAAGTTTATTGCACTCCATATATTTCTTTAAAGTTAATCCAAATTGTGAAGCGAAGCATCTTTAAGTGTATCTAAAACTTCGTTCCGAAAGTTCAGTCCTTCCTTCCTGGTTGCAGATTGGGTCATCGCCACGGCAGCCGCAAAAGCCGCAGACAAACAGTTTGCTGGTTCAGTCCCAAGATGGGGGGTCTGGTCTTTACCACTATTATGCATTTTTGGTTTATGGATTCAGCTTTGGTCCAGCATGCGCTCAGCCGGAAAATGCGAGGCATCCAGGAGAGCAGCAGTGGCGGCCGGAAAATGCGAAGAGTCCAGGCCAGAAGCTGCGCGGAGCTGCGATGTAGCGGCGGGGGGTTGCTCCGTTTTTTGCATACAATTTCAATGCTAAGTTGTGGATTGATAGATTGTTGCTGTTAGTTTTGTGAAACAATTTGTTGGCCCATTAAATTGTATCTCTCACAGTTTTTGTTGTCTGTTGTTTTTCCCGTCGTTTTCCTCATTTTTCCTATGGGAATCCCCTTCCTATCGCCTCTCTCGTCTGATGGCGGCATGTCGGACCAATTTTAATTGGCCCTCACGTCCAGACATCGCACTTTTGTTGCGTGTTGGCCAAAATGTTTACATTAAATTAAATAATTAATTTGCAAAAGTCAAACAAGTGTTTTGCTTAAATATTTGCCATGAACTTTACTTTGTGCTTTCGTTCCAGTTAATTAGTTGCCTTTCAATTGCTTTGATTTAAAATTGGTTAAACCGTGCAAAATGGGGATGGTCCGGCGGGACAGATAATTACAAAAAAATATACAGCAAACTCAGAATTTGGTTTAGTCGGAAATCAATAAAATGTGTAAAAGGGGAAGAGAGTTGAAAGCCAAAGTTTAATTTAGAAATATATCTGCGCGACATACCCTGGACACCCGACAAAAGCGGAAGTGTAAAAGAGTAATACAAAAAATACGCGCTTCGCAATCTTTTGTGGAGTGTGTGTGGCCTCGATTGTACAGCAAACGGAAAAGTTTTCTCCCCTATTTCTGCTTTTCAGACTACTCCTTTTTCAGGGGTTTCCACAATTTTTTTTTTTTTTTCTTTACTCCTTTTTGCTGAGATGAGAGTGAAATTCTGCTCACGCCGCTCAATTATGGCGCTAATATGCACTTGACAATGTAATGACATTTATTGAGCGGCATTGGCATTCTCTCTCGATGGCTGTCACGGAGTGGAGAGATGTCTGCTGTAGAGGGTACATGGTCCTACCCTCCCTGCGTTCCCTGATTGAAAGTCTCGGGAGCGGTGTGGGGTGTGAGGGGAAGTGGGAATTCTGATTCAACAGCCAGACATTTGTCGAAATGTGAAAGAATTTCTCGAATGGCGCGCGACGCTCCCCCTAAGGCATGAATAGCGTTAATTTCATGTTGCTGACAAGGCTTATTGACAGGAAATCGCTGCCTTGCGGTGCCCCAAATGGGTGTTAGTGGGTGTTGCAGAGTTCGTTCCAGGCCATATTTACCAGTGTGCCACAAAAGCGCGACATTTATTAATCAATGGGGGGTGGGGGAATCGGGGCGGTTTGGAGGATGTTAGAGAGCGGAGGTCCTTGGGGCATGTCTAATAGAGGGATAGAGAGTATGCAAATATTTGTAGACGTCTAATCAAACAATTTCCACATTTCCACAGTTGCACAGTTGCGGGTCGTACGTTTTCCCCCGCACACATTTTCCCTGCAGTTGCAATTAAATTTCGTGCTTTGAGTGAAGTTGCACAAAATTATTATTTATCAATATGGTTGCACACATACAATATGGGGTTGCCTGCCAGAGACGCCACGCTGCTCGTAATCCCAGTCATGTGTGTCATACGAGTGAGTATATTTGTATTTGTGTACGTATATTGTATGTATGTGTGTGGGAATTTCACTTGACGAAAATGGAAAAATAACACATCAGAAGCGAGAGAGACGGAACCGAGTTTGTGGCATTAGATTTGCATATGCACAAGTCACATAGTTTTTTTGGGGCATGATTTGAGGGATAGACTGCTGTGTAGAGATACAAGTTTCCAGTTGGAAAAACGGGATACTAATAGCAAATCATCGCATAGGATTTTGAATTCAAAATATTGTTTTCTTTTAACGAAAAATATCTTACCCCAAAGCATAACCACCCACTGATATTCTCATGATTCCTGGAAGGAATTATATTCTTGACGGCTTACAAAATGCCTAATTTGCATGGCCTAAAAAGCTGCAGCGAAGTGTTTATGTGGGTGGGATGATTTATTCCGCCATAAAGGATTACATGGGTAAATAAACAACTTCCAAATTATCTCATTGCTTCGATGCGCATTTTCCCCCTTTTCCATTTCCACTTTCATTGGAATTCACATTCGCATCCTTCAGTCATAGCCTTGCCCTTTTGATTCCCTACCTTTGCGTCCTTCAGACCACTTTGTCTTTGACTTTCAATTGGCTTTCCCCCTGGCTTTTCGGTGTTTTGGCTCCCCTTGCTTTTCATGGTTCTGTTGCTCGTACCGCACTGTTTGTTTTGTCTGAAAAGCTACTGCCACTTCCATTTAAATACGCATATCATTTTGTACACCCATTCGATGTGGGGAAAAAAAAATCGTATACCCATACGCTGTGGGTGGCGGCAAACACATCTTACATCCATACGCTTGGGAGGGGGAAAATCTCCCAGCCAGCCGCAGTAACGTCACATCCGGATTCCATTCTCTGCCCCCCATCATCAAATGAGCTTAAGCTAACAAGGTTTTTGTGGATTTTCCAGGCATTACGGCCTGGCTTGTAAGCCAAAATGTGTGTTTGTGTGTGTGTGTGTGTGTGTGTGCTGTGGAGGCGTGGCTAAGTAGCCTCCTCCCTTCGCACGGTGTCTGCATCTGAGGAGCGAAGCCTGTGAAAATTGCCAAAAGTATTGTGCAAAACTCATTTCCTAATGTCAAGGCGAACTGAAAAGATTGAGTGGGTATCAGTAGAGTCACAACGATTGCCAAATGCTCTAAAAATCTAACAAAAAAAAAGAAAGAAATTTGCATAATTTATCATATGATTTTGCAAATATAAGTAACAGTTTAGCAAGGAAACTCGAGTAGCAAACTCTCTGCGAAGTGGTAAGTACTCCCCCTTTAATTAGAGTATAGTAAATATCGAAAAATAGCTACGACTTATACAGCGGTTGGGCGATAGATGGTGGCATCCTTTCAATATCCTTGATTTATATGCGAATCTCGCTTTGCTTTGGCTCCCATCCCCGTCATCCTTTGCATATCCTGCATGTTTTCGATTATTTGCTTGCCTTCTGAATCGCATGTGTTTATTGGTCTTGGCACATAATAAAATTATTTATTGCATTATAAAGAAATAAAGAAAATAAAGCAGAAATACGGAATGCTCGTAATCATTTTTCGTTGAGGCATGCTACGCTTTCACTTTGCCTCTCCGTGTGTGGGTGTCCGTGCCTCACGTTCCTTTTCAATTTGCATTTGCATGCTGCGCCATAAATACACCGCCAAACAAAATAAAATTAAAATAAAAATGTACAAAACCATTGCCGTAAAAGGCGCGAAAGGCGGGGATTTTGGCAGGTGCGATGCGATGGGTGGTTTTATTGTTTATCAATAAAAAAGCTCATAAAATACGTGAACAGAACCTCTGAAACACACACACATGGTATATGTATGTATGTATGTGTGTGTGCGTGGCGTAAATGTGTGTGTGTGCTCCTTAGAGATGAGCGATTTATGAGGGTGAAAGTGACTGTGGTGGGAGCTCTCAAATGAAGGTAGAATATCAATTTAAGTCTAAGACAGATAATCTTTTTGTTACGAGGAGATTGTCTGTGATATTTGAGCTTATTGGATTAATAATTTGGGAGCATGTCATGAGGGTCTATATATTAAAATCTGCATGTAATCTTTATTAATCAAATAAATATTATTAAAATCATCAGAAAATCACTTTATGGTTGTAGAAATGATTAATAAAAGATTCCACAGGCAGAAAAGGAAATCGAAGATGTCTCTCGACTAAGATTTACTGCTTCCTTCCTTAAAAAAGCGAAAAATATTTTTGCATTGCAAAACTTTCCTATATTTACATGGATATATATTAACTAGTCCTAAGCCGTTATCACTGCCATTCAATACTGTCTCTTTGAGCATCTCCATCTTTACTGAGGCTGAACATTTAGTCAGGCTTCGGTTGGCTTTTCTCTGCTTCGGTCGTTTTGTTTGCATAATTGAAAAATTTCTAATGACTTTTCAAGGTTTATTGGACAAACACGTCGCTGCATAAAGAGAGAACACAAACAGCTAAACAACCGTGCATATCGAGTGTGTATTCCCACACATAGCACCTTTTAGCCCTTCAATGGCTGGGAGTCTCTGCCTTGCTGAGCCTTTTCTCCGGGGGCCATGTCTAATGTTCATTTGACGTCGCCATCGTCTGGTGCCATTTTGTGGGCCTTGCGGCTGGCACACATTTTGCTTTTAAAATATAGTTACACAAAATGCTGTTGCATAGTTTTGTGGGGGCAAAGTCACTGGATAGACATCCCTTGCATCCCTCCACCATATCACGTTGAGTGTGTGCGTTATAATTCTAGTTTATGCCTTGGGGCGTCATTCACATAAAGTGCTTATGTGTCTATGTCGCATTGTCATTTGTTTTCTCTCCTCCCCTCTTCTACCCCCACTCTGGTTTAACTTTTTGCTCTTGCCCCGTCTCTCTCTCTCTCTCTCTCACTCCTTTCGGTGTAAATAATATTAGCACTAAACGGACAACAACAGGAGTGGCAGTAGAAACAATAACTGGTAAGGAGGGAAGGGTTGATGAGGCATGTAAGGCAGTTATAGATACCCTTAAAAAACGATCTTTTCGCTCTATGAAAGATATATGTGGATCAAGTTTTATGATTCTATGGCGCGGTTCGAATAATGTTGGCATTATTTCAACAAAATACATACAAATAATACGATAAAACATTTGAGTATCCGACAAACTTCTAGTTAAGGCCACATTAACCTCTATAAGGGTATCCATTGAAGGGAGCGTCCACGCATGCACATGAAGCAGAGCCAAAGGCAAAGGCATTCCATTCCACTCCATAGCCTAACAGCCGACGACAGTCCACGGAAGTGAAGGAGCCGCACCAGCCCTCTAAGTAGATACACCCCCGGAGCAATAAACTTTTCATTAGCAAGTCAGTCAGTTAGTTGTTTGCTCGCGACAAAAGGCTTTATGTACGTGTCCATGGGTGTGTGTGTGTGTGTGTGTGGGAGGTGTGGAGGCCGCTTTAAGTGCAGGACGGGTCCTGCGGTGCGTAACAGCGACAGCGGCAGCAACAGCAACAGTCGCAGGACTGTGACGAGAGAAAAAGTTTGTCAAAGGTTGTGGCCCCTCCTGGTTTTTATGCGGTGCAGCGCGGGGACCATAATTGTTTTATATCCTTTTTGTTGTTTTTTACTGTTGGCCAAATAACTATTACCGCCACAAATGAAGTATGCCTAGGCGGTCGAAAGGGTCTATAATGTTCAAGGATATGAAAGGAAAGGCAGCAGAGGGAACAGTGTTTAATTTATAGATCCCTTTTAAAGCTCCCTTGAAGTCAAGGACATGGAACATTTCTTGCTATGAAGATTTACATTTATTTCAAATCATATATATTTTGATGGTTACAATTAAACTGGAATATTACGTGTACATATTTGGGAATGTAAAGTAATAGGTATCCAGGCTAAGACCATTAGCTTGTTTTTAGATTCATTCCGGTAAGCCAAGACATGGCAATATCCTCCAAAATAAACTATTTTAAAAAAAAATGGCATTATTCTATAATTAATATATTATATTATAAATTAACCCAATGAACTGTAACTATTAAGTTACAAACATTTTCTTTTCGTTGAAAATTTGTTCGAGAATTCCGTAAATCAATTCCGTGTTCCAATTCCTTTGCTAATTACTGCAACAGGAGCCGCTACTTCATGCAACAACTGGAGCCTTCAATATGGATTCTGCTGGCCTCTTTCCGAATCCTCTGCAAATCCCCCCACCCACGCGCTATCTGGGCGAGGCAGAAGCACTCTTGAGATCATTTGAATAAGCTTCAGCCTCAGCGAAAGTCGCGAACATTTGCAATGCTAAGCCCCACAAATACACATGCATACGGGACAAACATACACACAGATACTCGCACAACCGATACATACATAGACATATGCAAATTCATATGCAAATATGGAGACTCACTTTTTCATTTTTCTTCTCGCTCTCTCTTTCCAAATCCTTTTTTTTTGTTAGAGGGAAACTTTTTTTTGCTGCCTTTTGCTGGTAGTTTGATTAATTTTTCCTTTTTTTACCCCCATTTTTTGTAGGTTCATTTGATTGGGGATATATTATGGATTTTGTCGTTGTTGTGCAGGCAGGATTCAAATGGATTCTAGAAGGGTAGTATTGGGGGTGGGGTAGGGCTAATGCTAATGAGAATGACAAATGTTTATGCTATTGTTGACTTCGTTCTGCTTTGGGAAATTATGCATTTTCCACTCGAAAAGGTAACGGAAATTTTACCCTCCACCTGATTTATACGCAACGTTCGAAAGGGGAAAAAGTTTTTCGCAATCGACATAATAAGCTTTTTGCCTTTTTCAATTTACTAATTAGCTGACGGTTTGACGGTACGAAAATGCAGCAGCAGCAAAGTACCTTAAATGTATCTTAAAGATGGATTCTGCATCAAGGATTGTGGCTAACTTTAGGTAAACCTGTGAAGCAAATAAGGGTCACTAATGGGTTACAGTACTGTCACAAAGAGGCCTCGAAAATTTCCCTTCTTCTCGTCAGACTCGTTACATTTTATGTCGCATAGTTTTTTCCGCCCACCCCCATTCCTCCCCATAAAGGTGTATGTGTGTGTGGGAAAGGCATCTCAAATGGCGTCTCATTGTTGTTGGCTCATGTGTTGTGCACTTGTCGCGGTGACACAGGAATTCGCGAAAAAGTCCCAAAAATAAGGGAAGATAGCAGCGAAGGTGGAAGGTGTAGATACCCTTTAGGATGCATCATTTTTAATATAGCTATTTTTTACAGTCATCTAATTATAATTAATCTTAATTTTTTCCTTTTTTATCCTCTATTTATACATTTCTGCTATATTTGTGCCATTTGTATAAAAAATTCCCCTTAGAACATTATTTCTGCATCCTGTAAAATCCTTGTTTTACCTTTAAAGAAGGGTATAGAAACCCTCCACTAGCACCAACAAAGTGCCCCTACTCTTGTGTTCTTCTGTTTTTTTTTTCGGTGGGGGACTACACACATTCCAATGGCTTCGTCACGACTTTGCTCTTGTTCTTGCCGCTGCTACGAGTGCCATTGCCATTTTATGAATAATTCATATCAACACATAGATGCGGAGCAGAGCGCAGCGTGGGGTTACGGTAGGGGAGGAGCGCTGCTGAAAAAGGGACTAACAACAACAACAAAAAATGGAATAAGAAAACCACACGCATTCATTTTCATATTGACACTCGTCGTCGGGACCACGGCATTGAGTCGTCCAAATCCAGGCGGGCTCCTGCTCCCTCAGCACCCGTGTGTGGCAGCTCCTCGTCAACGATTTTGGCGACATCATTGTCTGCTGAATAGAGGAGGGGGTGGCTCCATTGTCTGCGCCTCAGCCTACAACTAAGGCTGGGCGGGGCTGTTGCTGCTCTGACCCGACTCTTAGTCTGTTGCTGCTGTTATTGTCATTCTTAAAGCCCCTAGGCGCAAAAAAAATGGGAAATGAGAAGCAAAAGACAAAGTAAGCAAAGAGAGAGATCTAAGGACCAAATGATACCTTAATTGGAACTCAGTTGGAGGTCGTTTCTCAAAGGAATATTGTTGACATGAGGAGACCAATGGGAATTTCATTTTTAATACCATCAAAAATGGTATTGAATACCGGATTCTTAGTATAATATTGGACTATTCAAGATGATTTAAAGTAAATCTGATTTGAATCCATACACATATGAATCAGGAATCTCATATACCCTTGTTCTCACTGGGCCACTAATGGGTATGTCCCATGGTCCCATTCCCCGTCCTTTTTTACTCGTTTGGTCATCGGGCGATGGCTTCATTAGACACTCACACTTACTTACAATCACTTACAGTCACGCCACGTTCCCTGGAACTTGCACACACCTACAGATACATCGCCCACACTCGCAGCTACATTCGCATACCGAAACGCCTTCCTTTGTTTTCGCATTGCATATCGCAGGGCGCCAGCCCCAAACACTTTTTGGGGCTTCATCCTTTCCCTGTTTTGTTAGCCTGTTTTCGGGAATCCTCCACTCTACTCTCGTATGCTGCTCCTGTACGCTCCCTGCTGTTCGCCAACTCTGTTCCTTCAGCCCTCTTCTCTATGTCTCTGTTCCCGTTCCCCTCAAAGTGATGCTAATCGCCAATTGGCCACACCGTCGTTATGTGGCTGTCGCTGGCCGTATCTTGTTGCCAAAATTCGCCGATTCACGTAATTTGCCGCGACTGCAGGCACAACAGCGACAACCGACAACCGACAGCCGACATCATGGTCCAGGCCCAAAGCCAAAGCCAATGTCATGCCACTGCCCCATTATACACATGCAACACGGGGGCAAGTCTGGGGTTTTTGCCCCATTAGAGAGTATCTGTGTCGTCGTTGATGCCAATGCCTCTGCCATTTGCTGTCATTGTTTTGCACTTAAATGAATTTTAAATAGCAACGTGACCAACACACAGATACAGATACATACCAGTGTATCCCATTTAGAGTATCTTTTTTTTGTGTATTTTTCCTGTCCTTGTTGGGTTGTTTTCCTTTTCGGCTTCTTTTGTGTTTAACCCCTTTGGGTCCTGTGGTCGTATCACTCCTTCCCTTCTATGATCTTTCGATGACTGAGCTGAATTTTTAATGCATTTTTGGTCCACAAAGAGGGGAACGAACGATAGAATCATAAAATCATATTTAAGTTTAAGTCATTAGCCAATGGACAATGGCTGCCAATAATCGAAACATAATTAAAAGCAAACTGAAAGTTCTTTTGGGAAAAACTCATGACCAAGCAAAAGGTACATAAATTTAATGGATGGATTTCCGGTTAAAGACTATAAATTAAATGGAAGGGTAAAATAAGGGATAGACTATAGTCAAAAGGTATACACACATTGACACGTGTATAACTTTATTATTACCTATTATATACAAGCCTTCTATCTAAGGTAAGGCTTGTATCCCGATGCAACCATTTTGTATCTGTTGAATGGTGTATTTAATTTGATACTTTTTTCTTATTAATATTTGTTATATCGAAGTGTTGTCTAAAGTAGTTTGTTTGGAGAAGTTCGACTGTTAAAGCTTACCATGTTTTGATTCCATAATCTGCATATCCACTTTTATAAAATATGTGCTGTATGTATTTTTGTGCAGGGTAAAAACTCTGGAGCTAAAGCGAATGATTTATGGTGTCACGTGCTCGGACTTTGTATTTGTTTTTGGCCTGAAATTACTGACCTATGCCGCCTGGCTAATGGGCGCTAACAGACCTAATATTGTCCTGCTTAACATTACACTCTCTTTGAAATGTTAGGCAGCTGTTAAAAATAGTATGAAGAGCAATAGTATGTGAAAGGAGAGGAATGTTAGACTTAACAGCGGTGCTCTTTGGGATATTTACTCTTCGATGTGAAATGAAGAACTCTTCCACTGTTAATGGAATGTTAAAGCAACGATGTTAAGGAATCACTGTTAATGTTTCACTGTAAAAATATCTGTAAGTTTTCGCACACCACTGTTAACGTAATAGCCACAAAAAGAGGGAGAGAGAGAGCGCATAAATCACAGAAGTCGACGGCTGTCGACGGCAATGCGGTTACATACTCGTACCGTAGTGCCTCCCCCGTCCCGCCACAGCAAGTGCCCCAAATGTGCATTTAAATTAGCAGAGCCACCCCCCGGACACTGCAATGTCATTTCTATGCACAATGAATGCATAAATCATTAACAAGCGCCCGCTCCCCTCACCGCAGAAATAATAACAATAATGCTAAAAACTGCAACAAACCGATGGTTGCCACAATGGCCCCATGTGAATGCCGCCCAGTCGCAATCAGCAATAAACCACTTCCCGAGCCTCAGACCCTCAACCTCTCGTCCCTCGGGGTGGCAGCCACATGTGCAACCGATTACAGGCATTTCCGGCAATCAGTTTTTAGCGCCCCCGTATTTTCAAAAAGGATAGTTGTAATAATTCCTCAAAATGTACCCAAAATTCAATTCAATTCTCAATCCCGGACCATCGATATCCTCGGGTCGTGACAGTCCCAGCAGTCAAACGATTGTGTTGTGCCGTCACGCGCTGCCCCGCAACCCGGTGGAAAGCAGTCAAAATTTATGGTCCCTGTCATAGATCATCACAAATGACAGTCGCGGGAGCCAAGCGATTGGCAGGAGCTTAGGAGAAGTGGGGCGAAGTGGTTGCCATGCGAGTGTCGGCTGGGTTGTTAGAATGGGGGTGATGTGATTTCATTTTGACTTTTGAATTTGAATTTCTACACATTTCGTACAAGTTTCAGCTGAAGCTAAAAATAATTGAAGTTAGTTTTAATGCAGAATACAAATATTAAATGTAACTTAATGTCTTGTTCTCTTTTCACTAAAGCAGATATTTTACTGAATACTTAAATATGATTTTGGCCAAAGTAGAGTCTAAGGTGCGACATTTTCAAAAGCAAAGATTAAGAATCTTGAATTTTATCTTCCATGCGAGTAAATAATACAATTTTGAACATTTTAAAAGCATGGCAGAAAACAACTTTTGATCTATCTATACAAATGTATATACATATGTATATACACATATTCGCTGAATTTTCCATAAGACTACCACACCTAAACACCAATATCAAACTTAAGCTTTCCTTTTTTGAAGCGAAAACAAGACAAAATTGATTTCAAGACAATCCTTTTTACTAGCATTTTCATTCTGCATATGTCTTGCCTATCAAAGAGGTCTCACGGTCTCACTGCCAGATTGATCTCCCTTTGACTTGTCACTCAGCTCAATACTGTCCCAGTGACCTCGTCGTTTCACTTACCAGCCTGACCAGTTTTCCCTCTTTTTCCACCACATCCGTTGTCTGCATTTTGCTCTGAAAAAAATTTCAAAATTGTATTTGCATTTTCCGTGCTTTTCTTTTCAGTTCAGGTGGCTTTTAATTGAAATCGAAATTGACTTTGGGGGCAGATGTTCTACTTTTTTATTCGTTTGCGATTCGGACTTACCCTGAGGGGTTTAAGCTTGAGGGGAGATGTGGGGGGATAATGGGCTAAGGCTAAAACACTGTATTTATTTGTTGCAGTTGCGATTGAATCTTGTGGCATTGAAGAGCACCCTATACAGATTGATTTCCGAGATAACTTCTAAGTATGATATCAGTGGCTCTTTAAGTATCTTTGCAGAATTTTACTTTAAAGTTGAAACTTTGATTTTATGGATATTGGAGTAGGGAAAACTAGCACAAAAACTCGTCGGGTTCTAATCCAATGTGGCACATGCCACAAATACATAGACACCCTAAAAACATAGGTAATTTTATTGCAAAACTGTGTCAAAATGAAAATTAGCATCATAACTGCGGTAAAATGTTGTCACGAACTATAAATGCGTATATTGTTAATTAAAAACAGCAGCTAGTCATGGAATTAGTGATGGTTGTGATGATGATACTAAGCCACCCATCAATGATGATTATGACGATTTTATAACCGTAGATTATTATACCAATTAGCCTGGACATTGATTGAATTCCATATAATATTTTCGGGACTTTTTTCCGGGATCCTATTCAATCATTTTTTTGGCAGCATATAAATTACCATGAATAATGATTTAATTTTTTACAGGTATTTAATAAAAATTCATTAAAGCAGTGCCCCAATACATCAAATGAGCTGCTCGGAAAAAGGCTAGAAGAGAAATTTAATTAACTTTTCAAAACTGATTTGCTTGTGAAGGCTTAAACATGGAAAAAGGAGATGGATGGAAAAACTACAACTATCCAGCAAATGGAAACTGATAAATGGATATAGGAAGGTATGGACTTGAAGCTATCCTGTAAAAGGATTTATTTTTGATATCACTCTCTCTCTGTAAGAGAGAATCCAGTGTCCCTTGACAAAAGCGAATGGTTGTTTTTTCCATGAGCTCAGAGTTTTTTCAGATGGTTCAGTGAGGTACACTCTTAGCTGTTTTTGTAAGAAATGTTTGGTCATAGAATCAGATATCAACACAGACCAAAAGAGGCAGCAAAACCATGTTTAATGCGGCATGAAATGCACAATACCATCATTGATTAATGGTTCATCAATAGGGGGAAACTCGTAAATTGAACAAATTTAAACCAGAACGAACAGAAACGCGTCTAAAACAGAATCCAGTCACTTATGACTTGCTACCGCTGGGAAGCTGGCAAAGCGCTGTGAAAATTATTGTTCGCTAATTGAATGTCATCGGGACTATCGACAATTTCAAATTTATATATTATTAAATGCGATTTACATGCAGTTTGCACTTTTTTCGAAGAAAAGGAGGAAGGAAAGACCCTGACAGCGCAGGGAAATGGTTTGACATTTTGTGGAGTGGTTTTCTGTGGAGAAAAATGTGCGTAAACAGCATTAAATTAATCTTGATTTTCCTTCAAACATTTTTTTGTTCTAAATTATCTTCTTAAATATTTGCAGCACTAGCAAATATAAATGTCACGAAAGTTTATTATAAAGGCAAAAAAAAAAAAAAATGGCTGATCAGGAAAACAGAAAGAAATGCAGCAGAAATAAGATGATGAAGGCAAGAAAGCTCTCAAAGGGAATACGAATTTATAATGAGTTTGGGTGGGGAAATGCATTAGGAAGCAGCAAATATCAAAGACATAGAACGAATAAATAATGAAAGTTCTGCAAATGAAGACGCAATATTAAACTGATGTTTTCTATAGCTATATTGGTTTCCTTTTCATATATCTAGTGAAAAACAGGTAACTTAGCTTCAAATCTTTCAAACAAAAAAATTTCAAAAAGTTTTTTACTTTTCTGTTCATAAACTTTTCAAAATAGATCTGTGGTAAATTATTTACCATCAATAAGGAAGTGCAGCACTCTTTTCTATATATTGAGGGACAATCGATTACAGCTCAAAAGTTGAATGAATCAAATAAACGGGAATTCATTGGAAATAAATAGGATCACACATGCAATACAAATTTAAAAAAATTAAAAAATTATATCACCATAAGTTCCCTCAGAAATCTGGCATATTTTCTGGCTCTTAAAAGAAACCAGCACCTTTTGGTTCTCCAACACTTTTTTTTAGCTCAAGTATCAACCCAGTCATAACGACCGACATGACTCAATCCTCATTCCACATGCTGAAAAACAAAAGCCGTAGTCTGCACTCTGCACAAACATTTTGTTAACATCCCGACTGACACTGAAACCGAAAGCCTTTCTCAGACCCAAAAAAAAAAACAACAAGAAAATACAACAAAAGAAAAGCCCAGCAACGAAGAAAAGCAGACTCCAGAGAGACGTTTTATTTATAATGAAGTTCATTTACTTTGTGCAAAAATACGGGAAGAAAACAAAAACGCTTTAGTTTCATGTGTTCCGTTTTGCTTGAAAGGAAGGCAGTGAAAAGGCAGAAAGGAGTGCAAGGACTCTGGCGCACTGATGCTGTCTTCGCGGCTCTGTGCGGAGTACGAGTACAGCTATTGTTTTAGCCGGTTGTTGTTTGCAAGATTAATATGCTGCTGTTTTCCACTACTTATGCTGCCTTTCAAGATGGGGGCCCAACTCCAGGTCCAAGTCCAGCTCCTCCCAACACGTCCTGCCTAGTCACATGTGTGCAAGACTGCTTTGAGAGCAAGCAGGGTATATTGAATATGTGTTGAGGTTGCACTTTTGGACTAGTTTGATTTCCTACTTGGGCCTATATGAACGTTATTTAAATACGAAAAAAACATACCCATTTTTACCTTCTGTTCCGTTATTTTTGCATAGTTTTTCCATGTTGAAAATGTTGAAATAAATTCAATTAAAGAGCATCCCACATACTATCATAATAGATTCTCTACAGGGTTTCTGTCTAATGAGTGTGCGTGTGCGTGGGCTGGTGCTTGATGCTTGATGCCGGTGCTACTGTAGCTCTCATCTCAGTGCGTGTGTTGAAAACTTAAGTCATGAAGGCAGAAGCTAAGGCAAAAGGAGAGCCAGAAGGCAGCGACAGCCAACGAAATACTTTGGCAACGAAAATATTATACAACTACTTTAAAGGAAAGGAAAGGGATTTAATGTGTGCTGTTTGCCTGTATATGTGTGTGTGTGTGTACACAGACTTCGTTCGCCCACTGTGCTGCTCAACCAGATGCAATGAAGCCGAAATGCAGCAGCACTCAACTTAAGCTCCTCTTTCGAGCTTCTCAAAGATCCTGAGGAAAGTCTGAACGGGGCAGGAGAAGTCTCTGCTTTTCTCTGTGCGAAAATGAGCAGACATTTCAGAGGGGGGAGCAAGAGACAAAAAGGGGACCCTCCTTACGTCTTCTGAAATTTTCATTTGCATCGTTTGGCGAGCTTCCTTCCTGCCATAACTGGCGGCGCTCTGTATGCAGTTACACATCACAATTCTCAGTTCGCAGCAAAAGTGGCAGCAGGCCCCAGCCCCAGCCCCAAGCACCCTGCGGCACACAGTTTGTCTTTTCATTAGTTTCGGTTCTTAATGTTATCTTTCTGAGATATCCTTCTGCTCAGATATCGTTGCGAAATTTGAGGTTTTGGGAGGAGTATCCTACACCCAACCAGGGGGCCATTAGCATTACGAGCTTATACTTGTATAATCTATAGGGGACTATACGTGTATGATATTCGTTTTGTTAGGTACAATTTGTTTGATCAAAGCTAAAAGTAATAGAATTGCCATGAGATGCTCTGGAAATATTTTAAATATTTTCTATATATATTTACGTCATGTGCTCTAAGTTCTAAAATTCCAAATGTAAACCTATGTCTCGATTAATTTTGAAGTTCCCCAGACGTTTCCGCACTGCCCTGCGCATTCCGTACACCTCCCTTCCTCTCTTATGGCTGCAATTCGTTTTCCTCCTCGTTGGGGATCTTACGGCTGCGTCTCAGATTCGTCATTACCCTTCGGTGTAATTCCTCCTTCGAGATATTATTATGCCCCACCAAATGTAGAGCATTGCAAACCGAAGTGATTATGTCGTCCACATGAGGCACCTTTGAAGCGAACGGAACCCGCCGCAGACCCGTCCAGATAAGCTTCCTGTCGGCGGGGGATACGGTGGGGGTGGCGGCAATCGCTACCTCGAAGGCCCCCTCCTCCGCCGGTCCGTTCTCGTTGATCCGCAGCTGCAGAACGACGCGCGGATAGAGGGCACGCAGTGCCTCCGCCAGTGAGGCGTGCAGCAGGACTGCGTCTCGCCGGTAATTTTCGCGTAAGCAACAATGGTCAATGTACAGCACCGGCTGATGGGGGTCCAGTGGCATCTGGTCGCTCATTGTTGCGCGAACGGTGGGCAGGGCTGGGCAGGTGGTAAGGCCCGAAACCAGGGGAACAGGTGCAAGATAGAACTTTAGGCAGAGCTCTCAGGTTTCGACAGGATTCTCCTGGGTTGCTGCTTATCTTGGGGGGCCGCCGTCGGGACTTCATTGTGGGGGCACCATCATAAATCAAATAAAAGAGCGTATCTGACAAATAAATCTTCGAGAGTGAAACACCACAAAAAAACAGCGAGCCACTGAAAAGAACATGCAAATGGGCATAAAATATGCAAAGGCCACAAGTCCAAAAAAATGAAATGAAATAAAATACAAGAAAGGTGACTGCAATTCGGGTGTGGAAGCTTCAGATGCCCTAGAAAAGCTATTAAATTGAATTTAAATCCGAATATCAATGAATATAAAGACTATGAATGTATGTTTTTTGAACGACACATTTCTGTGTCACAGAAATATAAGAGAGGGCAATTTTTATACGTTTTATTGGTAGAAATAGTTGGTTTTTTAACTATATTTCCTTTGATATATGTATGTATCCCATTATGACAGTCTATGACTCAAAACAGATAAAGGACATGGCTATAGATCTCTCGTTTACTCAATGGGCTCTGGAATGGATTACAAACCTTTTCTAAAAACAATAATACCGTCCAGAAAAGGGTACCGAAAGATATACCAGAATATGAGCACACATTTTGTATATATCGTCCAGTTTGTGCTGACATTTTGACCTGCGGCGACTCGAAACAAAAAAAAAAAATATATAATTTAAATAAAGGAAATTTTTTGCAAAATTTACCAAAGCTAAAGAGTAAAGAAAACACACCCACACACACAAAAGTGGAAAACTCACTCCATCTCTTTTGCTCTGTATAGAACGTGGAAGAAAGAGAAGTGAGGGGAAAATATATATTTTAATAAACTGAACACAAAGCAGAGTAGCAAAAGCCCTGAGCTCGGTGCCGTGCCCCAGAACCGGCGGCAAGGTTAGCCAGCAGTTCATTCATTCAGTTTTTATTCAGTTTTATTCACAGTTATTGAATGTAGAGCAGCTCCTCTGCCCTCGAATAATATAAAAATAAATATAAAATACGAGTAAAATATTCCCCTTCTACCATCGCTTATAATATTGCAAGCTCAGCCAAGGGTTAGAGGTCGGGACGTGAGCATCGGAGCCGCCTCCGATGGGCCACCGACAGGGCACCGCCAACGACAGTGACCGACGACAGTTGACAGACGCCGCAAATCCTATAGAAAATATATTCAGCCAAAAAGCGTAATGCGGTGGAAAGCGGAGAGGAGATTGCGGTTGGAATTGGAGCTGGAGCTGGGTGGAGTCTTTAGGAGATAGTTGGGACGTGGCAGTGGCAGTGACGATGACGATTGGGTTTGCTGTTCCCTCTGATTGGATCAACATACTTATCCTTGTGTTGGCAAAGCACCTAACAAGGAGTCACAAATAGTCAGAGGAATCTTTAAGAACCAACCACTTTAATATGTTAAGGAAAAACTATTTGACGTTTTGATTTAAAGATAGCTTATGAAAATGTAGTTTGAAAGGGACATCCTCCTTAGAAAACAGGATGTATGACGGTTGGGTGCGAGAGCACCTACAAAAACTTAGATATGTGGCATGACTATGATTGAAAGATAAGGGAACTCTTTTACTCTGTCCTTTCATTCGATCAAAGATGAACTTAAATCCATATCTGCTTTGTCTTCTTTTTCAGTCTGATGCTCGATGCGTTCTTTGGCTGTACAACCCCTTAAAATTTAATGATTTATCATCCACTCTTTTCGCTGGCATATGACGCACTTAAATTTTTTCTTTAAATGTGTTTTTGAATCATGACATTTCCGGGAATTGCTTGTGAATTAATAATGACTGGCCTTAGGTCCATAAACAACAATTTCCAATTTCAGTTTGCTTTAGGATTTTCCAGTTCGTTTAAATACTCGTAAATTTAAGCTAAGCTTAATAAACTTAGCACAATAGCTGAAGAAAAATGATTTATCCTTTAATCAGAAGAAAAAGGAGGATATGGTTCAAAATAAGAGGAGCTTTGAAAAGCTCCTTCTCATTCTCCTTTAAGGCTTACTGAATGTATTCAGGTAATGTAATCAATGAGCACGTTCACCAAGACAATGCATTGTCTTGCAATGTATGGGTAATCAAGGTATTCAATTTTTGAGTTGTGGTGAACGCTTTTTTTGTTGGAAATATTTTTGGTTTAATTTAATTTTAATTTTGGCTATATTTTTGTTCTTCTTTTTTGGATTTACTCTGCTTGTTCGCATCGATATGTCAGCTTTCGCTAAAGACCAAGAGCAATATATAATGGATGAAGAAAAGGTATCGAGCTATGCTCCATTTCTGAAAATTATGATGGATATTCATCCATATGATGCATCATAATCACTTATCCTGTGCGTTCACAATAACTATTGTAAGAAATCCATCATTGATCACAGAACCCCATCTGAACAGTTAATTATTCGCTCATTAGCGCTGATTATTAAGTACTGGAAGCTTGCACAACATCATTTCACACAATTACTAAAAGTCAATATCTATCTATCTGCCTTCAACCAAGGATCGTATCTATGCCAATATTTTAACAGCAAGGGACACGCCAATTTTTAATGAATACTACAAATTTTTAAAGAAAACTGCAACCATAAAAAGACTCAATTAATTTTCACTGCGGATGACACGACACGTCGCGACGTTCCATTTCTCACACTCATTAGGATAATTGTCAACAGTGTCAGGCCGGTGATGGCTCTTGGCAAGGACGCCTTAAAATGGGGGATGAAACTTATAGATGACCGAGTAAACCGGTCAGTGTCCTCGTGCCATTTGTCAATGCCTCAGTTTGTGGCTGCTACAGGGCCTGCGGCGGCACCAGCCTTCAACCTTCAACATTCAGTTTCACTTATTCATTTTTTCTTTTCTCTTTTTTGTAGCTTGCCACAAATTGGCCAATGCGTTTGTTCAGGAATCCAGAGATGCCCCAACAACGCTGGGGATTAAAAAACGTTTTGCATGCCCCTGGCAAGGAGAGAGAGAGCAGAGAGAAAATCTTGGGGCAGCAAAGCTCCACAATGAAAATGCGTAAATGAATTTGCGAAAATAATTCGCCTGGCCGTCGCTTGATTAAATTTTCTTCTACTGCAGAGGGCACACGAGTGTCCGGCGGGCATAAAACGGGGGATGCGTATCCGTATTATTTATAAAATTTCCGGCCTCCGCTTGTTATGGCTCCAAATGAGTTTTCATTGATATACAAACATAGATTGGGGCCCACTCATCGAGGAATTTCCCAGGCGGTTCTACGACCTCTACCATCTCCTGAAAATGTTTATTTCCTTTTTTGTATTTTATTTATTTCAATTATTAAAAGTTTCGGACCGGAACGTTGTCCACAGAAATGCCTGAGAAAACCCTAAAGAAAAGTCGCAAATGTTTTTCTTTTTTTTCCACTGGGGTATGGTTTTTTCCTCCGAACTTCAATTTGAGGCGCAATTTTATACACAATCCCCATGTTCCCTCCCCCAATATTCCACTTTGGATGCTGTTTTTTCTTCAATCCCCTATTTTAGGCACTGTTCTATTCCCAATCCCCAATCTGGGGGCATGGTTTCCCCCTCCATTACTTTGCAGTATCTGTATTTTTTTATTCCACGGTTTTTCCACCATTTTATTCTTCGTGGACTTTGGGCAAACAAAAACATTAACTGCTCAATTGTTTTTAACGCGTCCTGCTTTGTCCCGAAGTGATGGGCTTTAAATTGTTAAGGCTTCCCTCTCTGTCTGTTTCTATTTATCCTCTCTCTCTCTATCTATCTTCCTTTGTTTCTCTCTCTTTCTATGGCTGTGTATCCGTTTCTCTTTCGCTTGTTTATTGCTGCAATTTATTCATAATCAACAGTGTTAGCCTAATTGGTTTGTCAGGCATGCAATCCCACGGCCTTTTGTTTAGTTTTATTGACATTCTGAAATTTGATTTCACCCAGAAGTCGCCATTGAACCGATCATGATTTTTTTTTAGATGAATATATTGTTTTTTTTCTATTTAAATGTGGCTTTTATCAATAAATAGCCCTACGAATTTTAGTGAAATGCACGGCTATGGAATAATTCTACCTAAAACAGAATAATTTTCTTTTCTTTTATTATTTTGTTCTGAAAATATATTTCAATTAAACTTTTTTTCTCCCAACCAGCTATGTACCAATCCAGGGCAGTACACGCATATAAAAGAAATTAAAGTCCCCAAGTAATAATTCATCCATGAATTTCCTCCGAATGCATACGGCAAAAGCAGGTAAGACTTTTATAACTCATTAAATTTCCCGCACAACGAAATCAACAACTGGAACAGCATTCTACTTGATATATCTTCTTTTATAATACTTTATTTTTGCATTATCATAAATTTCTTTGCGGAAAAGCAGAACAATAAATTCCATTAGCCTCTTCTCATATTTGCTTTTGGGGCTTCGCCACATTTCCCGCACACACTTTTCTACCAACGATATGCGTTGTCTTCAACAGGTAAACGCTTTATGTGTACCGTATTTTCTGTCTGCTTTCTTGCATTTATAATTAAATATTTTCTTTTCAATTTTTATACCACAAAAGAGGCACGGTCGATGGTCTGGGTTATCCAGAGGCTTTCCAGATGCTGTCCAGAGGCGTGGGTGTAGTCTGGGCTTACCATGGGCAGGGTTTTCAGTTCATTGTGATTTTTAAAGTGTTTTGTTTGTCTTTAATTAGATGTTTATGGCCTGCCGCTTATCTCTGAGCAGTAGGAATTTATAGAATGGGGGCTCGGAACCAAAGGAAAATATGGAACAGGATAAGCGTGTGGGCGGTTCTCCCCTGACTTAATGACCAATTGGCGGGTAGTGTGGCAGCAGTGGTGGTGCGTGCAGGCGTTTGTTTGTATGTTGTGCCTGTGTTTGATATGATTAATTACCTAATTATTGCATTAGATTACTGTACAGCTGTGGCTATTACGGTTATAACTTAAAGTTCGTCCTGCGGCTATAATTGCTACCGTTTAATCACTGCAAGCCAGCCCCAAAGTCAATTGATTATCCATGCCGCTTAGGGTCAATACTCCGCCCCATAACTATGCCTTGAACTTTGACTTGTGGTTGGGGAAAACTGCAGTCTGAATACAGAATTGTAATTGGTAGAGCTATGACCTGACTTCAAGTCTTTAATTGGGAAAAAGTATATTCTAGCGACGTATGCTCAAACAAATTCTGTTCAGATGTTGCTCATCGCATTCAGTGCAAAAATCCATTGAATCCATTTTGTAGGTATCAACAGGTAAGGGATTAAGATGTGAAATAAGCCGAACCGGTGAGAGGTATTAAGCTTATCTGCTAGCAGAAGAAAGCTAACAGGGAACTTGTGAGAGTTACAACATGTTCCGAATGGGGAAAACTTAGCTCAAGCTATGATGAGTCACACAGAAATGTGCACATTCAAGAATACACATCCTGGTTGTATAGTCACCAACATACAAAACAGTATAGAGATCTATACATAGATGTAGTAGCAAATTCCCTTTCTTCCAACTTTAAGTCAACTTAAGGCACCCCCTTGCCAGGGCATAAGCAAATATTATTAAATAGCATCCAAAGTTTCCGCATAAATCCCGACAGCAGGACTCTGCAGTTGTTTAAGGAGTGAGTGAGTGAGCTAGTGAGTTTCCATGTGTTTATTGCGAGTATCTGTATCTGTGTATCTGTGGGTATGTCTGCCTAGCAATGAATGTTGAAATGCTATTTTGTATAGCATACTTAACAGAGCGCCACGGGAGGCCCATTCAAACACACACACACACACACACACACAGGAGCACACCATTTTCAATATCAAAGTCACGTGCAACTGTTGTATATTAGTTTCCCGGCCTCTCCCTGATGTTGTTTTTCCGTATTTTTTGGTGGTTTTGCCAACTGCTGCTGCTGCTGTTGCTGTTGCTGATTCTGCGGCGGCGGTTGCGCTTCGGCAACGCTCGAGTGATTTTAGTTTGAATTTTACGTGCCCATCAAAATGATTATGAGCACGCACATACTCGCAGATACACGCCCCATTCCATAGATACATACGTACATACATACACTCTCCCACGCGGACATAGTTTCAGGTTGTTCCACATGTTGTTAAAGGTATTCTTGCACTTCATTAGGAGCGTCATGTCAAGCGGCAGAGCAGAGAAGAGCAGAGCCAACCCGAGTGTGGAGCAAAGTGTATCCACGGGCATGTCCCTCCATCAATGTGTGCTATGGAGTATCTGTATCTGTGTATCTGGGGTATCTGTGTGTGTGTGTTCGGTTTGTCGCCTGGGGGCGTTGATGTTTAGCGCTCGGTAAAGTCGTTTTAATTAAAGTTTGTGCAAGCATTGAAATTATGTACCGTTACGGTTTTATGCATACTCAGCTAAGTGCGATACATCCCATCCCTCCCTCTCTCCAACTCTCACTCAACCTCTCTATGTATCTGGTGGATACATTTTTGGTTGTACGAGCATGCTATCGAACCGCCACAGGACTCCACTCTGGTGTGCTGCAGGTTCATCGGTGGTGGCATGAAGCCTAGCTCTGAAATTAGTTAAATAGTTTCGCCATGCATTAAGCCGATTAAAAGTTTTCCTATCAACATAATTATAATTGTATCTCTCTTTCAGATGCAACAAGTTGCTCCATTCAGAGGGAGTTTTTTTTTTTTTGAAGTGCTGTCGAATGGAAGCACAAGCAATTCCCCCATTTTGTGCGCTGGAATGCAATTTTGATATGTACTCTATGGGATACGGCTAAAATAAAATATTTCCAAAAGGTAGCTCTGTGTATATTTTCCTTCTTCTTTATGAATCTTAACAAAAATAGCTTAACTTGTAGCTTGACTGGCTTCTCTTTCTCTCTTGTAAATTAGGAAGTACTTTTTCAAATGACTTTGCCTTAATTTTTGGTTCTTTCGACTAATATTTTACAGTGACTTCTATAGTTCTTGAAGTATATTTTAAGTTCAGTTATCTCTAAGAAATCTTCAATTTATTATCAGTTTTTGTTGCCTGGCAACAATTGTGACTCCAATCGCAGACACTTCCACGTCTGCAGTATCAATTCCCTCTGGAAAAGTGTCTGGTTACTTGGAAAATATTGTATTTTTATATGGAATTTTATGCTTTAAGTGAGATGGCAGCCATGTAAATGCCACTGAGAATTGGGCTGCCTCAAAATGTTGAGGCTAGGCTGACAGGATGCGGTTGACCGCAGAATCGCAACACAAAAATGCTCCAACAAAAGTGTTGAAAAGCCAGGCAAAAACAATTGGCGGAAAAATGCCGAAAAACCACAGAAAACGAGCCAGCAGACAGGAAAATGACAGGAGATACAGTGCAAGCGCCGGAGAGAGATGGGGATCGAGGGAGGGAGAATGAGTTTTGTAGGTTGTTTTCCCAGCGACAATTGCTGTTTGCATTTATGCGAAATGAGTCGCGTTGGCGTCCCCCCCCAGCGGGGATGGGGACCCAGAGCATCGGTAATAACCCAAGTAAATGTCAATGCAGGAAATGCTGGGAAAACACATAAATTTTCCATGCACCAGACACACGCATATTCGCATACAGAAATGAACAAACGACGCGCATTTGCAATTGCATTATAATTTGTTGTTGCCACTGCTGCGCCTTTCCTCTTGTCCCCCACCCCCACACAACAGTCTGCTCTAAAAGTATGAATCATGCCGACAGTGGATGACAAAAGCCTGTGGCTCTCTGGCGTATGCGCCATCCAAAATGAGCTTGCTCTCGTTTTGGCTTTTGGGCTGCTTTTGCGATTGCATTATTAATGCAGAACTCGGGGACGGGGACATGGGACATGGGAGATCGGGATCCCCCGAACACAACACCGAACATAGCCCCCCGAAACCCCAGCACCATATCCATCCTGTGTTAATTAGCCCATTGCTATTTGGTCATCGCCTGGAGCTCTGAAATATGCGACAAAAGTTGCAGTCTGAATGGCTTTGAAGAACTGTAATTAAGGACACTGCTTTGGCTTACTCCGAGCATTGTATTGTGGTAGTTGCAATCCTTAAAAGTACTGAATGCACTGCCATTATTCAAAGAAAGAGGGGTTGCCTTTATGAAATAGATAACGATACTCCATTAGTATGATTCGGGGTACCTAGAGTTTTTCGGGTACTAGGGTAAAATTCTATAGACTTTTACTTCTATAGCCAGACAAAATCTTCTTAAATGGTTTAAAAAACTGCATTAAAATGTTGAATTTATATTGATTAAATTTATAGTCAGCACTTTGGTGTTGATTCAGGTATATTCCCATCCAAAACGAAACTTCAGTAGCAGATTGTTTAAAGGAAAGTGTATCAGAGTCTGGGCAGAGGCCCATTGTCTCGTGTGTCCCTGAGTTTTCCCCTGAAAAAGACAACACTCTCACTGGAAGCCGCCATGGAATGAACGAACGAGCGAGCGAGCGAACGAACGTGTCTGAGTAATTGTGTTTGTGTGACAGGCGGGGAGCATAAAAGTGCAATTTATATGCTTAAATGACTTTATGATGCAACGCAGCCAGAGGAAAAACCAGAAGCAAAGTGCTGAAAAATAACATGCAGCAGCACATCACACAGCAGCAGCAAAAAGGGAAAGAAAGTGCAGAGAAAAAACAAAGTGGGGGAAAAACAACAGAGAGGCGAGTGTCTGCGTGAGAGCACGTGAATTGTTTACATGTGATAGAGATTAATCCATCAAGGATGAAAAGAGGAGGCCGCTGCCGCACGGAGATGATGTGGCTGGCATCAGCAGGAGGTCGTGTGAATTTCTAAGGATTTCCAGCCAACACAAACGTCTCTGGAAGGGAAACTTAATTAAGGGCTTTTATGCTTATCCCCTTCAGACTACCATTTAATTATGGCCAACACATACAGAAATTTAATCAACTACCAGATGACTATTTTAATCAAGGATCTTCACCATCCATACTCTTGTGCATGCACAGCCCCCGCTCCCCATCATTCTTCGCCATAATCCCTGCACCCCTACTATGTATAGTATCCCTGTTTGGCAAATGCAAATTCTGGCATACAGCTTGCACTCATAATAAACACAAATATTCATGGCTCTGCGGTACGAAAAAGTCAAAGTTCACTCTTGGTCCTTGAGTGCTATATCTGTGTAGGAATGGTTTCTCTTTTATTTTTTTCCTGCTCAAGAGTGCCCTAACTTAAGAGTGGGTATAGCTGCACTTGAAGTTGTTCTGTGCTAGTAAAAAGGTCCAAAATTTACTTTTTATTTAACAAGGAACAAGTCATAAAGGCAAGGTAGGTTAAGCTTAAAAGACTGGCTCTAATAATGGCTTACACTCGTCAGATGTTTATTTTTCTTTACAAGTAAACCACTAAGGAATTATCATTCCGTTCGGATTATTCTGAATTCTGATTATATTTTTTAAATTTATATTTTGGTACTCGTCCTGTAAGGGCATCTTATATTCGTTATAATAGATTTAATCGCCTTCTCCGTTGCCACTATTTTCATTTTAATTTCTATGATATTTTTTTTTTACTTTAGCTGCGCTTTCATTATTTTTTGTTACAGTTTTAGATGATTTCCACGACTTTAACTGCCGGCCAAATAATTTTATATATTTTTTCTAGCCCTTCCTTTTTGTTTTTTACTTTTTTGCATACATATGTGAAAGATATGGAAATTGTAGGCGAGTGCTGAGCGAATTGCACTGAAGTACAAAAGTAGTTTGCTGCCGAGTTTCAGTTCTAAAAACTAAATGAATATTCATTTTGGATAGAGGACGGGTAGGGTAGAGGAAACATTTTAAAGCATACGGAAAAGATTGTGTGTTAAAGCCGGTGGTTAGCTTGGGAAACACAAAGAGAGAACAGAACTAGGCCCACGAACGATTTAACCGCATAATTTACAATGACAAACGAGGTTACCCCCCGTGTGCGCACAATTACACAGACAACGCTGTGGAGTGATGGGTTTTATAAGTGAGAAGGAGGAAGGACCACTGTATGTGGTTTAAGGTCGCGCAACAAGCTCGCACACACAGTGAAACGGATGAACCTCTTGTCCTCGTCCTGGGACTACATCCCACTGACACAGACAAATGACAGCTGAGAAACACAGTGAGCTACAAGAGTACGCTACTTGTCCGCTTCGCAGGATGTGGCGACCTGAGACTTAAGCTAGTTTACTCACAGAAAGGTGGATGGGTGGGTGTCTTCCGGGCACCTTTGCTATGTGACCTGTGAGCACAATCAAACGCCGGTTAGAGCACAGATAGGCTTGTCCCTTCAGCGTCCCTCCATTATATTCCACAATCAATATGCGCAATTGAACGCGCATGATTGTTGTGAGTTGTAATGCTCCGCTGAGCAGAATCACGTTACGCCCCCCACATTGAGCTTTGGTTAACAGCATGGACATCCCTACAGCGCCAATATGTCGACATGGCGGGGTACGAGTACGAGTTGACACAGCAGCTGAAGCCAGGTGGTCTTTGGGCTTTTGTCAAACATTGCGGGGCTCATGTGCTCTAATCTGTAGTCTCCGTGAAATCTGGAAACATACTGAAGAGTGGGAACTTTAAAGCACAATACGAAAATAATTGAATACTCTTACCCGATCTTCCATGCGCCCCTCTCGAAAACGTTATCCATGAACTGCAACTGAACCCGTCAGGACTGTCAACAAAATGCTATACAGCTTATGATAAATGATCCCCTGAGTAGCGTTTTCTCTGCTCCTGGCAGACTAGTCGTAGTCGTAGAGCTTGCCGTTTAATCTGCACGTCAACAAACTTCTGACAAGTTACATATCACGCGGCAACAGTTGGTTCGAGGTTCGAGTTAAGGACCGAAGGAAGTCAGAGAGCTTTAAGTTTGTAAGCGCATCATACCAAGGCATGGAGAGAGCCAAAACTAAATGTTTTGCCAGCTTGATGTTAATTTCAAAGCCTAAAAGGTAATTGAAAGACATTGGGGGGAATATGGGGGGAGGAGATTCCATATGCAGATCATTTCAAATTACCAGGAAAATGCCCAGAAGGCACTTGAACTCAAACTCAAACTCCGATAACTAAAAGAGTTTGGCTAACAAAATGGCACAGACTATGGCACTCTATATGCTGGCTTTTGACCGCATTGAGGCTCACGTAAACCGAAGCCTTCCTTGAATGGTATTTTTTATTAGATTTTCCCGTCAGTCAGAGTTTGTCTTTCCCCCAGCCCCACCCCAAAAAGTCTGAGGCGGAATTTATCAAATTTTATGCAAGTAACTTTCGGGTTTTTGTGTGTGGGGCGGAAAAAGTAAATATGCCTTTGTGTTAACTAAGCTGAAAATACATCGAGTGCCACCCCTCATGAAAAAGGGATAGAGGGGCAAGGTTGTGGCATGAGCGGCAGGAGTGACGTTGCAGGAATGCATTGCAGTTGCGTCTATCGAGTGCCAATCTGGCCGATGTCGACAACGACGGTTTCGGCACACACATAATGCAACCCAAACACACGCCACACACACACACTCGGTATAGTACATACGTGAAAAGAAGGAAAAGCATTTGGCAGTTTTCAGGGAAAGTTTGTCGGGCCACACGTTTCACACGAGGGAGAGAGTGGAGCAGTACCCAAGGGTGGAACAGTGCTACAGAGCGCCAAAAAAATTAAGGATAAAATGGATATAAATGAATGTAAATATTTATTTTATAATATACTCCTATAAAGATATATAAAAAAGAATTTGAGTCTCTATGAATATAATATTAAACGTATTTTAAATTTCATCTAGCAACACTTCCATCGAACCCACTGTTCCATTGCCTCACGCACACTTATCAGGCCATACAATGTACCCGTCAATGTGCCCCCAACATAGTCCGCAACCAATTGCACATCCCCATACCCCCCACCATCAGCCTCACCCATCACTCGAGCTGCAAAAATATTTTTCTATAATAGTTTTTGGAGTATCAAACTCGGAGCTAATGCGAAAAGTTTGCTTCAAAGATTGCTGCAACAAAAGGCGTGGCCAGAATGCAGAAGGTCGAAAGGGCTGCAAGCGGGCCAGAAAGTAAGGTTTGTACCATCTAATGACAAGTGGTGCGGGGCGAGCATTTGTTCGTTTTGTGTGGTTACTTTGCCTTGAACTGAGCCGAGTTTCTGGCTGTGAAGTGCCGCCTGCAACTTTGTGGCGTGGCCCCAACTGCTTTGCATACCTTTAGGCGCTAAAAGCTTTTTCGCCGAGCCCCCACTTGAGGGCACACACCTGTTGTCGTTGCTCCTGGTAGCAGCTAGTGGCTGTTGCATTATTCAAATCGTTTGCCAAATGTCAAATGTGTAATTCATTTAGAAAAAAACAGAGTTAGAGTGCAGGTTCGAGAAGTTTTAGTGCCCCACTTTGGTGCACTATTAAAGTGCAACAAATAATTTGATATGCAGCCACCAGATGGGGCAAAGTTGCACACATTTATTTAGTTAGTTAAGCGCGTGTGCCTCACTTCGGCTCCCGTTTCGGCTTTCTCCATGCCACATCGCGTTCTCGTAAATCAGTAAAATTTATTGCAAAAGCTACAGCAAAAGGCGCGCACATGTTGTCCAATTTAATGTTTGCGAAATTTTACACAAATACATATTTCAGTTTAGCGTACGCTCTCTCACGTTTCCCTCATTGTAATTTATTTGCAAATCCGCTGAAGGGGGGCGGGCCTCAAATGGCGCTGTATCTCGCAGAGACGAGTAGTGCGTAGAAAACACTACAAATCAATTGGAGGAAAATTGTTTCATGTGCAAATATAAATTGAGATGCAATTGGGCGGATGTAATTCTAGGAATAGGAATATGGCAAACAAAAATTTAGTTAATACAAATATTAAATTTGGGTGCTACTGGAAATTAAGATAATTGTCAGACTTCATCAGGATAAATTAAAAAAATTCATCAAATTAGGATTGAATTTCTATTCTGGAGGGCTAGATTGAAATTGTTCTGGAACCTCTCTACCTTGAGTAGACATTAAACAACGACTATTTAAAAGATTTTAGGATATAACGATTCCCAACCATTAAACAAACTTCTACTGTGGCAGCTCAAATTTGTTTTGTTACCAAAAAACATTTGCAATTTTTTTATTTTTTTTTGCCTGCATTTAGCAGAAAATCTGAAATTGTTGCCACGACAAACTTTCTTTAACTTTTCTTGTGCACAGCACAGCCCTTTCAATTTGTCCTCCAACATCCCCTGACATTGGAGCGAGCGCGGAACAACACACACTCTGAGGCACATCTAAATTATAACACCATTTGGGTAATTACACTTTTTGAGTGTTTTAGCTACGCCCCAAACGTGAAACGGATATTACCAACTTCTGCCCTACTGCTGTATGCCCCGCCCCACTGTAGGGCAGTAAGCAAGGCATCTCTGGCTGTAGAACCGTGTGTACGATGGCAGGGAAGTGTTTTTGGCGACAAAACAAATTAAAACTCCATAAAAGTGGATACATATTTTATGCTGTTGTTATTGCTAATATTATTGTAGTTGCACGGGCTTGTTTTTGTACCCTTTAAGTGGGTATAATGAGTGGAAAAAGCTACGATTTTAAAGGGTATAGACGAGACCATATCACTATTTTACTCTGTATGAACAACTTTAACTTTGTCTTGTCATGAACAAACGTATTTTTTAAAATCATAGTGGGACTAGGTACATACATATATTTCAGACCTTCCCATGTTTGGCATTGCCTTACCCTGAGTAATAGGTGTCACATTGTCGGGTCACTCTGCTATCGCATTCTCTAGTGCTTTGGTCGTTATTTGAACAAATGTTTTTGCAATATAAAGCCAGGGAAAGCAGGCAGAAATACTCGCATTAGAGAGTAGAGTGCACAGTAGAGTGTAATAATAATGCCTGGGTGGAAAAGTAAATGTAGCAGCCGAAATGAAATCCAATAAAACAACGACAGCACCAGAAACTAATAATGCCGAAACAGCCCAAACATAGCGACAACAACATAAGGAACCGGTGCAAAATTACCAAACAAGTGTTAAAATGTTTTCAAATTAGTTTTTGCTCTGTGTGGCAGCAGCAACAAGAATTAAAACGCAACTCTGGACCATTTTACCCCACCGAAAAATACTTTTCAAATGCAAAGCTTTCTCTCTCTCTCTCGTTCGCTGTCTGTTGCTGGTGTGTCTCGTGGAAAACTAATTAAATTTGTTATTAATTTATTGCCATATTTTGCACAGTTGTTGCCAGACTTTTCTCTGGCCTTGTGGCTGTTTAGTTGCAATACACAGGCTTTAAATGGCCCAAAGCCAAAACGAGGATATGTGTAGGAAAAGGAAATACAGAAAATGCTTTTAACATTTAAGGCAGAGCATAAGGTGTAACATGAGTAAGCAGAATGTCGATTAGGGATGTGTGAACTTAGTGCTTAGTGTTTGTCTGATTTAAATAATTCGGGTATTTCTATGGTAAAAGGGTTTAAGTAAAACTACTATTTTGATGAACTATATAGCTCGCCGCTGTGCTTGTTCATATGTGAATATGGATTCTGCGTATCCTAGGAACTTGGTTTCTTCATTTAGCTTATCAGTTGAAGGTAAGTTCTCATGTCGGTAATAAGAGCCTTTGCCTGCCTAAATAGCTAGCATCCCGTTAGTGAATATCCCCTTCTTGACATCACAATTTGGATTATCAGTCCACCTACATTCGTAAGAGCAAACCCACTCCCTATACGTGTATTTATATTCTCTAGTTTGCTTTAGTTATACTTGACTTTTGTAACAATTTAAGCGTACTCCTTGTAGTTCTTGAACTCATAGCGGCAGGGACTCTTCCTCCTTCCTTCTTTGCTGAGTCAATATTTCATGTTTCTGCCTTTGGCAGGAGTTCTCTCTCTTTCTGCCACTCGTTAGCCCTTTTGCCAATCCCTTTACAGCCTTGTACACCCTTTGAGCATAATCATAAATACTTGGCTTGTCATTTAGTGTGCAATTTCCGCAGCAGAAAAGCGGGGGAAAAACTTGCTCTGCTTCCGCCCTACTCGTAGCATGGTCATAATTCCTCTTGGAGTTGACAGTAAAAGTGGCGCTAATGTGGCAAAGAGCCTCGAGAAGCTAATCAGCCACAAAAGTGTCGATATTGCAGTCCAAAATGAAGGGGCGGGGGTGCAACGTCTGGCTGCAACTTTAATAAGAAAATGATTTCCGTTTGGCAAATTGGAAAAACGTTTGCGGCATCTCCCCACCGATTGCTCGGTGATTTTTGCGTTCTGTGAGTGCTTTTCCATCCGCTGTTCCACCTGCTCATACCTTCTGCCTGCTGCTCTGGCTGTGCTCGTAATCCATTTATATGGTAATTTTTGCGCTCTCTGGCCGCGTCTCTCGTTGCGCATACGCCACGTGGCCGCCTGTCATAACTATTTCAATTCGTACAACATGTGCTGCTGCTTCGGGAGTGGAGTACCAGGAGTAACAGTGAGTAGCACACCAGGAGTAGTAGTGAAACCAGGAGAAACCTCTCGCACAAATCAATAATAAGCAGTTGCCTTGAAGCGGAAAAGGAAACGGAACTAAACGCAGCAGGTGAATGTTAAGTTTATAGCTCATTGCGGTTTTCCTTTCTGGTTTGGGTAACTCTAACTCTCGCTCTCTCGCCTTCGACTCGCATCTGGTTGTTGTGTAGCGAATGATTGCTTACAGTTTCTCTGATTCGCATCCCCTCCCGACTCTCAGCTTATATTGTTGGCTGCAGGAAAACCACTTTTCGCGCTTTCAAAGCCAATACCACGGTTTTGCTGTTGCTGTTGCTGTTTCTGTTGGTTTTTGGTTTCTCCCACGTTTGCACAAAAATTTATCTTTGGTTTTTGGTAAAGAACGGGTGAACCAAAACTTTACTTAATTAAAAAACTATTGTGTATACAAAACGCCCGAAAGTTGTTGTACTACTAATTAAGATTTTAGTTTTCAAGTTGTTCTTCCCATGGCCATGAAAGATTTCTGGCATTTTAGAGAGAAAACTTATTGCAAGGGAAAACTTAACTCTCTGAGATCTCAATTCATCTGATGCTGTTGTTTAAGTTGTTCCCAAATTATGGTTAATTATATATATAATTGGGTGCTTTCCAGTGCCCATCCCACTGATGAGGCCATAAGTGATATGCTCAGATGTGTAAGCCTTAAAATATCTACATTTATGGGGCAATTCTACCCTAAGGGTCTCTGGAATCGACGATCGTGACTTTTAATTCCTAGTTTCCATGAATTTTTACGTCTATTTTCTTTTCAAAGATTCGCCATATATTGAACAGAAACTTGCCCCCTGCTTACCAGTGTAATTTCCTTTAAAAACTTTCACCTAAAATTTTCTTCAGCAACTATACAAAAATTACTCCTGTTTCGCTCCATTTTCCTGTGCACCTTGGCTGAACAATTTGAGAATCTAGTTCAGAATGTTTTTTTCGTTTTTTTCGTATTTATTAAAGCCACTTAAAATAAATTTATTTCAATTAAATGTGGTTAAAGGATCACACACACGCACACACATGCAAGCACGTACACTTAATGACTTGGCAAAGTGCACATGGTTGAGAGTCACGGGAGAAAGGAGAGGAGCGGAGAGCCCCAGCGAATGCACATATCGAACTAAAAAAACAGCAACAAAAAAGGAACGCGAGAAATAATGTCTTGATTTTGGCGGACCGAACGCTTAGATACCCTATAAGACATAGATTCTTTGGCAGATATCTCTTAGATATAGATATCCGACTTAAATTAAATTTTGTAAATTGTGAAGAAAAATTTGAAATGGAAATTTCTAAAGTTTGCTTTAAATACTGTGAGAAAACAACTGCTCAAAATCATAACTCTGTTTGAAAGAGTATAAACATTGGGAGCTGGTAGCTTGCTGGAAAGTGCAGTATAAATTCCGACGGCAAATGTTGCCGAGTGTGGACTATGGGAGCAGCACCAGGACTAGCACCAGGACCAGGCTGACCTGACCCGATTCACACGCCAAATTGCTTCGCTGCACATACAAAGCCAGGGAGAAGGGGATCAGGGATTCCGAATGGCAATAATGAAAAGGTGTGCGAGAGGCGAGGCACTCAACAGAGAGAGAGAGAGAGAGAGCCATGGGTCAACCATGGGCGTTCACAAACTCATTTTTCAACATTAAAAGCACATGGATTTCATGGTGCATATCCCTTTTTCACCTTGCGACAATGCATTGTGTGACGTCGCTTGTGCGTATGCGTGTGACTTCCGGATATTTTTGGGAGAAAAGTTCTCACGTGCACAATTAAATCTTGTTGCAATTATTATTTTATTTTATTTTTCATTGTGAATTGCATTGTATCCACTCTCTGGAAATCCCGTTCTCTGTGCCGAGGATTGTTAATGAAATTTACGTGATTTTTATAGAGTGTAAAGCGGCTGGGTGCCCGAGGGCCCTCTGTACTTCCGTCTTCGATGCGCACAAATGTCACGTGTTTCCTGTCACAGGTTGCATGCGTGAATGGTGGGGGGAAGCCAGTCAGGTGACACGTGGCTGAGACAGGTAAATATTTGACACCAAATGGGTTTGTGATACTCGGGAATGGAAGTTACTGGTAGACAGCCATTCTAGGGTGAAATTGTAACTCATTAAGACATAAGTAATCCTCCTTTATTTGTACAGCTTCCTACCATTTCCTTACGCTTTCATTTCTTTACTTTGTAAACACTATGCTCCAATCGCTCTTTCCAAGGACAGTTTAAGGTGGGGAACACTTGTTCCTCAAATATCAAACTTAAATGAAGAGTCATCCTGTATTCAAGACATTCATCTGCCATCGTACCGCGCTTAATCCCTTAAGTCCTGGCACCCAAGAAACCTTATTGATTGGACACTCCATTCTTCACATTTCCAAGCCGATTTAATTCCCGAAAAGTAATAATTGTTTTCTTCTTTCCGGTTCTTATGCTAATGAGAATACTGCCTTTTAAATTACGCCACAAAAAAGAGCACAAGAAGTGAAAAAAAACAGAATTGAATACACTCATATGATACCGGAAAGATACTGGAAGATGGGAAGAGATGGAATCCATAAACCCTTGTTGCTGCAAAATTATGGAAGATATGTATATGGAATGCCGCCTGGCAGTTGTGGTGCTGCCACCAGACAGCGGAGTCGCCTCTCTTCTCTGTCTCTCTGGCCCACTGGCTACTGTATGGAAATTAATCAGCGCAATTATGACTCGACTGTAATGTAATTTACGCAATGAGAAATGATACACAGTGGTGCAGATGTCTGTAAAAAATGGGGGTTTAAGGTGGAGCCACACAATACACGGGGAATATCGGTAGAGAAGTGTGACGATTATGGAAAAATTTTATATAGTGGTTTTCATATTAAACTTAACAAAAAATTTCGTTGTATTTGTAGTGTAAGAAAATACAAAAGTATTTTTGCAAAGTATCTGGAGTTTAAGTGAAAATATGAAGAGCTTTTACGCCCAACTTGTATTTATCGATTGGTTAAAAGAAAATACGAGTCTTTCCTCTTCCTTTCCACTGTCTACGGTCTACCTTTGATCTTAACCCACATGGGCCTGCTGTTCGCCTTTCGCCACCGCGTCCATTTAACATAAATACGCAATGACAACTCACACAGAGGGAAATTTCAATGAAATTGGCTTCCCTCTGTGCCGCTTCTACCCCTGCGTGAGTACAAGTCTATATATCATTGGTTGGCAGTCCAAAACGAATTTTACACATTTTTATTTGAGTGCGTTGTCCGAGGCCGTCCAGTCCTCTCTTTCCCCATGCCCATGCCCAAAAGTTGAAGCATTTATTATGTCCTTTCAGCGGTTCGGACCACGTCAAAAGCCCAGCCAAAGAGTTTATCAGGAAGGAACGTAACGCAGTGCTCCTTTCCGTACTATCCCTTTGCCACCCTGATATAACGACGAGTGCTGTTGCAGTTGCTGTTGCAGTTGCAGTTTCCAGCTTCCTCTCTCTCTGTTTTTGTTTCTGTTTCTGTTGCTGTCATTCGCCTCGGGTCCTTTCTCTTGCTGATGGGACCTAGGGCGCTTAAGGCCAGACTCAGACATATGCAGACTCCCGGGAACCCAAGCCCCGACTCCACGCATTTGCAGTCTTTCATTAAAATTTGTTCGCCATTGGCTTTTATTTAATGAATATCCAGGCACAACCCACTCGACTGGGCAAAAAAATCTCTTCCGCAAATGGAAAGCAATCAGAAAATGTTACCCTTGTATGTAGGAACACATTTAAATTACTCGAAAGAATTGAGCAGGATAACGGAGGATATAGGAAAAGCAATGGCGGAAAATACTTGCCATTAAGGCTCACCAAATATCTCTCTGGACAACCCTCTTCGGTCGTCCCATAATTGGTTGGACGAAACTCAACATAAACTACCAATTACCAATTACCTCATGTAATATGGAACATTTAATTTGCATTATTTGAGTCCTAGCGACAATGTCCGTCGATGGTCTTCGACTAAGCTGCTGCATAATTAAATCGCATTATCAGAGCTTCAGGGCAATGCAGCAGTCCTTTCTGCATTGCCAATCAGCTTGGGAATTAGTCTGTTATCTAGTCCAGCTATGAGCCATTCACTGAGCATCAGTATTATGAAATAATTGATTGATTGATGCAGGCTCAAGAAGTGTACAGGGATATAAAGGATATTTGTATTGAATATAGTGTAACGCTAACAAGTAAGGGATGTAAATTAATAAATTGTATATATTCCTGACAGTGCTTAGGTATTTATAGTAACTTGTTCGTAACTCGCTCTATATTTTTAATAGTTTTAAAGGATTTCTTTCCATTTATTTATTCTAAAATTTAGTTCAAGCTTAGATTGAGCTAGTTGAAACTTAATTTTATCCAATTTTTAATTTCTTTCTTAGTGCACGCCTAAACTCCAGGCTATTTCCGTCTCCATTTAAATTATTTAGATCAAAAATTAAATATTTTTAAGCATTACATACTCATTAAAATCACTTTAATCAGCAATATGTATATAAATACTGTGCGAAGAAAATCCCTCAATTTGGAAACCACCAACTGCATTGCAGATACAGATAAATGCTGTAAATTGAGCCATCACGTAATATGCTGATGAACTAATCCATTTACCAAAACACCAAAACCAGATAAACGCTCTACAGTCCCCACTACTGACATTTAATGTTGGGCAAAAGGCCAGAGCAAACATTAAATTAATTGAGTGGATGGCCTCGTATGTTGTGTGCGGTTTGTTTTTGGGTCGTCTATCGGGCCTGGTTGGAGTGTCCCTCAAAAGTGTGTGCCCCCAAAGATGCCAATTAATTTCACAAATAGCGGCTAACCGCTTGATATGCTCTGATCTGGAGAAATCTCTGCTGGAGATTTGGTCTCGGATTTTGGGCCCGGTGTCATCCCAATGCAATTAAAACTGGGTTAACAAAGGGGCAGCATGGGGGCGGGAGCTTCTCTTTCGGCTCAATTAGACTTAGGGACGAAGGGTGCTCTCTGCGTGGGTCAACGTCAACGTCAACAGACGTGCCCGACGACACTTTATGCAAATTCCGAGAGAACATTTTTGGCGCCCACTCAAGAGCTCAGAGCTTATTTGGCAGCTCCATATTTGCATATGGCAAAAAGGGATCTGGAGAGCGGATGGATTCGGAGATACATATGTGCATGGCATTCCCACATTCATTAAGTAATTTGTAGCCACAAAATTTAATATGTTTCTAAAGTGATCCTTTGCTATTTATTTAATGCCTGTCAACCAAGCGGACATTGTCCCTTTTTCGTCCCATTTGTATTTGGCTTTTTTTTTTTTTTGAGGCCCTGTGGCCAATCCTTTTGACCCTTGATTGACTGACAAGTTGGCCCCAAACGAGTAACCGAAAAACAAAGGGATGTGGGCGGTGGGCGTAGAGCAATCAAATTAAGTCTGATTACAATTTAAATTGCTCAAGTTTTCGTCGCTTTCTGCTCTTGGGTATTCACTTTTAAGCAGGGTATTTCGTAGCATCGGTAGGTATGTAAGAAAAGAAAGGGCTTAAAGTTCAAGGATTTTTTTAAGACTTCTACAGATTCCAAGAAAAAAAACCCAAGAAAATATGAAAAAATATAAAAAAGTAATATTATTATTTTCTGGTATTTAATGGTATGTTTTCCTCTCCTGTTGTTGCCTTATCTTTCCCTATAATTTGATAGTATTATTTCCACACTGTTAAAATAACGATTATAAACAAATATTCCAAACACAGAGTATCTTTGAGTCGAGTGTTTTTCCTTATTTAAGATTGTTCACTTATCATTTTTTCGGTGGCTTCATGGGTGCTTTCACAAAAGTATTTACGTGCTGTGCCCCCACTCGTGGGTCTAGTTAAACATACAACGAGCTCACATACACGTGCGAGTTTACATACATATGTATGTGTGTGGATAAACATTTCTTGAAATCTATTCCAAGGCATCGCGCCCGAAGCTGTCATCTCAGTCCTCCCACCCCTAGATTTTGGCCCATTTGCATGTGTTGATTTTTGCTTTTGGGGCTGAAACATGTTTCGCTCATTCTTTTCCTTTTTTTTTTTGTTATTTTCATTTTTCTGTGTTTTTTCCCCAAGATTTTCCGGTGTGTCATGGGATTGTGTGTACCGTACGCCGTTGTTGGTGTTGTACCTTCCGATGCTGTCTGCCTTTCGTTCTGTTCGGTGTGTAGGTTTTCTTTGAGCATTTTCATTTCATTTCATTTGAGAGCGACAAATTGTGCGTGTTGACTGTAGGAAATGAATGTCATCTATGTGACATGTTGGCAAAATATTGAAATATGTGTGGGCTGTTGGCTGTCGGCTGTCGGCAGGAAAGACAAAGACAAGGACGCCGGATCTGTTCATAGGGGTCGAACATATGAGAACATATGGGCATGACACATGTGCTTATCTAGTCCGCATTTTCTTCGAGCCTGATTTCACTTTTTGTTTGAAGTCTATGTTTTATGAGAAATTCCCTATAAATTGTGGGGTACGTTATATTTTTGAATTTATGCCTTAAAATACACAAATTTGATTTTTCACTTCAAAAAAGCGTTGCCATCGATTCATTGTTAAATTCCACTCAAAGTTTTCTCGTCTCATGGCAGCCCAAAGCAATTTCATAAGCTGCACCACTTGAGTAAAAAATGCCGGACATATTGTTCTTTGCCAGCAGAAAAAGCTTGTGAAATGTTCGTATTTAACAACCTGCTATAAAAAAGAGCACACAGAAAAACGGAAAGCCGAAAACTGGAAAACTGAAATCGAAACATTCAGCCAGCCGCCTGAATGCTCATCAAACTGAAACCCAGGCTCAAAATCAATACAAATATCGGTGCACCACCATCGCAAAGGCTATAACTAGAAATTTTTACTGCAAATGAGCAAAAACAAGAAAAAATTCTGCGCTGCTTGGCACCGATACGGAGATACCTGGCCGTAAGTGCATTAATACAAGTTTTTCTGTACTTTATTGATTGCAAACGCTATGAATGATATGAAGGAATAAAACCCTGATTGTGAAATGCGAATCAGCCTCGTCTGGGAACTTTATTTCCTTATTCTGTCCAGTTTTTCGTGCTCTAATAATCTCCAAGTTCTAGGTCAAAAACGCCCCCTTCTGTGTGTTACAAATGTACACAGACATAAGGAGCATGCCTTTGTCTCTATGAATACCCTGTATAAAAATTCGCCCACACTTTAGCGAAAGAAGAAAATCTGAAACGAAATGGAAAGTTTTATAGTGTGGGATCTTCGTGAATCGAGAGCAACAAGCACAACTTATTAGATGAGATATACGAGAGGAAAATTCATAAATTTGGCAGCTGAAACAAAAGCCATAAATACCAAAAAGCGAGAAAAACAAACAAAAGCGAAAGCTTGACAATGGATTGAGACAATGGGGAGGAGGAATTCGGGCAGAAATTGGTGAAAGGGTTTCCCGGAGCCTGGCCAATAAATCGACAGCTGCAAAAGAGACGGCTAAACAAATTGTTTAGCTAAAAATAGTCCACACAAATTGTGGCTTATAAATTGTGCTCCAAAGTGAATGTTTGTAGATACATATCCCTTTGGCCTCCACAAACCCTTGCCACACTGGCTGCTATGGCACTCGGCGTATGCGCAATTTGTTTTGGCGCCTTAAACAATTGTTGGAACGTGCCAAGAGCCGAAACAGAACAAATGGAGAGTGAGCGAGCGAGCGAACGTGGACAAGACAAATGTTCAACAGGGAGCAATAATATTGGAAATTTGATGCCTCACTGGAAAATGTAAAGGAAAACAAAGAGAGAAAAGCCGATGCTACCGATACTCTTGAAGATCTCTTGGTGGTAGATAATGATTTTTCTTTAAGATATGCAGCCTGTAACGTCTTTTCTTTCTCTCAAGAATTTATATTACGAGCGAATATTCCCGAAGCACATCTATAATAGTATATTATTGTCTGGGTTTATAAAGGCACTACAACAATTGAGTAAATACACTTTATGCGGTCAGAAATGATTGACTTTCTGCATTCCAAAGATTTACTTCCAATCATAACACTCCCTGTAAGGGTAAATAAGGAAAGCAGGGGAAAACAAACCCAAACTTTGAACTGCCTGCCCTTTGCCCCATTATACATATTTGCCTTTGTGGTCGAGCGAAGATTTCATTCCTTCCTTTGACTATCAGGAAAATGCCAAACGGAAATTGTACGAGTAGTGAGAGAAGAGCCAAAAGCCAAATCCATTTACAGAGTCGTTCCTCCTTCCAATGGCAAATGCAGAAAGAAAAAACCGAAGGAAAATCGGTAAAGAAATGTATTTGTACATTCTCCCCTTGTTGCGCCAACTTTTCTTGCGGCAAAAGTGTGGCACTGTTGCTGTTGTGTGTGTGTGTGTGTTTTTATAGATACTCTGGGAT
This sequence comes from Drosophila obscura, assembly GCF_018151105.1. Classification (NCBI taxonomy): domain Eukaryota; kingdom Metazoa; phylum Arthropoda; class Insecta; order Diptera; family Drosophilidae; genus Drosophila; species Drosophila obscura. The sequence goes on along the minus strand of NW_024542791.1, from coordinate 5,005,528 downwards.
GTATTTGCCGAGATAGTGCTGGATAGCAGACAAAGGGCCACACTCCCAAAGTCAAATAAGGATATAATATGCTCCTGTGAGTGGTGTCTGCCCCAAGCACTGAACGTAGTACGTACGAGTACATGTCAGACTCAACATTGACTTTGGCTAATATTGGTTTCATTTCATTTGATACAATACAATATGTGATATACAAATATTCGCAAATATAAACGAGTATAAGTGTGTTTGAAGTCTACCTGGAATAGGATTGTAATGGCCATTGTAATGCTGAGTTAACAACCGATTATTGTTGGAGTTAAATATTTGCATTGGGCATTGATACGAATCGTAATCAAATGCAATTTAGAGCATAAATTAATTTGTGAGTGTGCCTTGAAAGAATTGAAGCGAAAAATGTATTTTGGGAGAGAAAACTTAGATGGAAAGGTTCAAGGTATTTTGTTTTTTCTATTTGAATGAGAATACTTACTGACAGTAATGGTGCAGATACCCTACTCAATGGGCATTCTGGAAAAGTATAAATTTGTTTGGGATCGAGAATTCTTAGCAGTTATCTTCTTAGAAATCACACAGTAAAAGTATAATCACCTTCCTGATTTCTTTTGAGGAAAGAACCAACCCCAAAATTCTTTTTTATATCTCAAATAAAAACACGCTTTTAAATTTTTTGTTTTCCATATAACGTTACAGATTCTTTATTTATTTTTTTATTTTTCTTTTTGTTGGTTTTCCACTTTTCTTTTTTTGTGTTTTGTTGCTTTTGTAATAATTTTCTTGTTTAATATAATTGCAGTTTTTGTTGTTTTTGTCGTTATGAGTGTGTGTGTATGTGTATGTGTATTTTGTTTACGTTGTTCGTGTGTATGTTTGTATGTGTGTGTGACTGTTTTTCATGTATAAGTTTTTCCTTAACTACATTTATTCCCGATTTGCCTTTCCAGTTGCAAGTGTTCCATTGCTGGATATCTTGCAATATTTAATCATTATTCTAATGTAAATATTTTAACCGAATCGAGACTGCTGCAATGCTGCACAATTGATTTGTTAGTTTGCGCTCGATTTTTTTTTAATATTACTCGTAAATTATTCATAATTTTTTTGTTAATACTAGTTTCATTTTACTTTTTGTTTTACCGTATGTTTAAGTGATTTTACATAATAATGTACTTATATGCAAATCTCTATCGAAAACTGCATTCAAAGTGGATTTCTGTTTCCAGATTTTCTTTTTGTTTTTCTCTGCTTTTGTTTTGTTTAGTTTTCCATTTCAATCGATTTTATATGGGTGTTATTTCTGTGTTTGTAACTTTTTTTGTTTTCGCGTCTTGGTAAAAAATTCATACATTATAAATACATAGTTATCAAATAGTATGATCCTTGTCTGTCTGTCTTTCTGCCTTTGTGTGTCTCTCTGTGTGTATATCTGTGTGTGACCTGTTGTAAATGTATTTCGCATTATATATGTATGTACGTGTGTGTCCTGTGCATTATTCAATATATAGTTAATGCCTCTAACTTACATTACAAAATATATAACAAATATGTGTGTAAATGAGTATATAATTTATTTCTGCGATTCTACTAATTTTTTCTGGCTTATTTTTTCTGTATAAAATATCCCGTCTCTTGTTTTGGTTTGTAACTATTTTCTTTCTGTGTGGGCGCTGGATTTGTTTTAAAAAGTTTCGGGTTTTTTCGACCTATACATATATTAAATGCAAAATGTTATCCATAGTCAGATGCATCGAAAAACGAAATCAAGAATTCAGAATAAAAGCGAAAGCTTAAAAATTAACTTTTCGTTGAATCAACTTTATTTAGCAAGTCTTTTGTTTTGCGAGAGAACTAAACCATAATTGCTGGCAGTGTTTTTGTGTGTGTTTTTTTTTTGGTTTTGCTGTACCGAAAGCATTACGATCCGATTTATGTTTTATGTGCTGAAAGCAAACATGCAATTGTAAATTTTAGCAAATCAGGGTACTGTTCGATTTAAATCGATATAAATAGGTTTCCTTCACTATTAAATCAAAGCGGTTAGGGCATCATGGAACTCAGCGGTTCAAGGAATTTAAAATCGAAGCAAATCAAGGTTCATCAATGAAACTCATAGCTGTATTTAACTAATATCGTAGTAAATCAGCGGTGAATTCAGCTTCATTGAACTGCAACGATATCGCAGCAAATATTATCTGCATTAAGTCTGCTATCGAAGCTACTCAGTATTGCATTCTGTGGCTTAGAATGTCTGTGGTGTAGTTTTGTTTTCATTCAAAATGTCTACATCAAGGGTCGGGCTGATTTGCTTTTTAGGTTCTTCTTTATTTAACAATTAATGTGCTTTAAAATTTCTAAGAATTTTCTCAAACAAGTACAGCAGAGAAGTTTATTGTGGTTTCGCATCATTTTAAATATTTATTTCGCTGTATGGTTTAACAATTACGTTAAAATCTTTGCACTTTTCAATAGTCAACTTTTGTTGCAGTTTTGTTAGATATCCATTTTTATTTTATGTGTTATCTTAAGTATCTTTAATCTTCTGTGGTAATAGGAATAATTCGAATACCGAAAAATGTATGTGTGTGCGTGTGCTTTCTGCCTTATCGGAGAATTTTCGTGAAAATGGAGGAACTGAAAATGAATTTTAAATAGGATCATGTTCGTGGGCATTTGTCTTATGTATACGCTGCCTGGAAAACTCTATGATTTAATTAGATTTCATATACATATGTATGTATCTATATTGTATATATATATTGTTCATTTGTATAATATGTATGTACTTACGGTTCTCTACAATCTGTATTTTTTGTTCATAGTATTTCTGTATTCTGGCTGACTATTGAACAAACAAAATGAATCTATGGCTTCAACAACCCAAAAAAAAACGTAATTCCTTCGTTTCTACAATATATGAATGCAATAACAGATGAAATCATAGCAGATTTGCGTTTATTGTTTTCGATTGCACTCTTAGCTGCAGCCTTAGCTGACGGGCGAGTGATTCTGCTCTCCCAGAGCCAAAAAGAATGCTCTACAAAAGTTTATAGCAACAAAACGAAACCAATTGGAATGATACATTCGCTGCTACGACTATGATGATGCCTGGTACTTTTTACGGCTGTTGTGTAAATGGGCTGTAATTGGAAAAGAGCATTTGAGAACTATCCAATTCTCTGAAAGAAGACTTAAAATATTTTGTTTTCTGGCTGTAATATTTATCCGATCATAAAGATTTTTTATATCAAATGGACAATAGATAGACGACTAAGCCTATCAAGTTGGTTTGAATATTTCGACATACCCTTAACGTACCCAATAGCCAAGTACCAGGTATTAAAAACTAAAACTGAAATAAAATCGATCTCCAAAAAACATTTGCTTTGTCGTGTGGAATGAAATGGTTTTTAAATGCAGTTGGTTTTCGGGTTTATGCATATGAAATGTTGGATTTTATTTTTATGCGAATGCACTGCACTCTCTCTGTGCGATTGAGTTTTTCCACTTACAGTATAAAGACTTTAGTTTTAGTTTTCGGTTCTGCTACCAATTTCGTATGTGGCTTTAATATTGTGGCTGTGTGTATGTGTGTGTCCTTTGTATACGTGCTAAAAACTAATAATATATACAATGTAAAATGTAATCTCCGTATTTGCATTCTCATTTTATACCCCTGAAGGGGTATACTATTTTTAATATATAATTCTCCATGTTTGCATTTTCTGTTTTATTTATATATAATTTAATATATATAAATGTTTTTTGTTTACGTTTAGTTAATATTTATATTAATTCAATTGCGCTAAGTTCATCTAAAGGTAATTTTCTTTTTCATTTTCCTTTGCGTTTACTTTTTACTTTACTTTTCTAGCTTTTTTTCTTTCGTGGCTAGGTGTTGTGGAAATTTTAGCTTAAGATTTTTGCTTTTAGAATATAATTCTAGGAGTATCCTTTTTCGACCAATCAGGCTCTGATTTGCGATCCATCGATTTCGCAGTTTAAAAATGTTTCGTAATGTTTATATGGTAATATATATGTGTTGTGTGTTTAAATGTATTTATATACTTGTTATGATGGAACGAAAACAGTCTTTGGGTATTCATTTATGTAAGTTTTAATGTTTAATTGTTTAATCCTTAGAAAGTAAAACGAAATCAAGCGTAAACTTAATACCTAAATGACTTGATATATAAACGAAAAGAGAGTCCTAAAAATAATAATTACAACTTAAATCATAATATGCACAACAAATCTGTTCAAGAATTAAAGTTATAAATTCATAAGCGCTCCCTAAACTAAGCTTTGGTATGCTCTCTCCTACGTTTTCAAATTTTTCTTTGCTTTTGCCCTAAAAAATAACTTAGTTTTCATTATCTCGTAATTTGTTTAAATTTAAATGCTGATGAAATATTTATACAAATGTCATTTTACGTGTCATAATATGTGTTTGATTTTTCCCATCGCTCCGCCATCTTTTCATCTTTTCTCTTTCTCTACATATAGTTTTTCCTTCACTCCATTCTCTTTCCATTTCTTAGTTAAAGAGTTTTGCAATGCCTTTTCTTTGGTTGCGCTTTCTTTCTTTGTGTGAGTGTGTGAGTCTGGTGGAAATATGCGGTGTTTTCCAACCATTTTTGTAGAGATTGGTTTCCTTTAAATGCAACTTTTGTATCTACTAACAGTTTTTCTTTTAGTTTGTTCTTTTAGGCAACCGTTTAGTGTACGGTTTCAGTATCTGGGCTTTCCTTCGGGCTTTTCTCTTTTGCTGGCCACTTACAATTCTAGTTCGGTATTGTGTGGATTGGGGGCCTCGGGACCGTACATGTTGGCCAGCTTATCAAAGCGTGGCCCCCAGGCCCCAAGGTAGTCGTATTCCTGCTGCTCATCATCCGTGCCTGCAAAGGGAAAGAAAATGCCACAAAACACACACAAAAATTCCATATTAATCATTGGTTAAAAAGGAAAGGCCAACGCAAAAACTCCCAAAAGGCTTTTCGGTTATTCAATTTACACCCAATATTCAGCTGTATCTGAAAGTTGCTGCCCTGAAAATGTCAGAAAATTTTTTAAATCAAAAAGGATTCGAGTGTTCGACTCTCTCTCTATTCGATAGCCTACAGTTTTGGGGGCATCTCAGGCTACAAATTAGGGCGCATCTCTGGCTGCATTTAGTTTCGAACTACTTGCTGTATATTGGGTGCAAATAACTAACCAAAAACTGTACACAATCGTACATAACTGTACCCACCTGAAGCCAAGGAGCTGAGGGAACCCGCAGTACTGCCACCGCCCTCGTACGCATAGTTCCTCAAGTCGTCGAATGGTGGGGCATTGGGATCGCCATCGGCGCGCTTTTTATGCTCCTCAATGAACATGCCCACATTGGGCTCCTGACCAGGCATCAGTGTCATTACGGGATCTGGAAATTAAGAGAGAAAATCGCAAAAAAAATGGTTAGTAATATTAATATATATACTTTTGTATCATTCAATCCATAGGATATTTCACTATAGGATATCTTATATAAAAAGGTTTTGATAGTAAATACTTACACATTATTGGCATTTTCATGGGCGCCAGCTCTGGAGGCATTGGCCCACCGATGGGTATTTGCAGCGGTGTGATGTCAAAGGCGGTCATATCATCCTCGCCGCCACCCTCGTCATCATAGTTGATGATATTCTCGCGCACATCATCGTCGGGGCCGGGATATTTGATATGAGCCTCGCGACGTCGATTGTAGACGACAAACACGAGTACGAGTACTGCGAAAAAGTGCAAATAAAACAATATTAAAATGCAGTTCCATGCAAATGGTGTCTCCATTTCACTAGGATATGCAACAACAACTGCTGGGAAATACCACGTATTTCTGTATACAAAGTGCATTAAATTACACTTAATTTAGCATGCAAAGCAATTTTAGTTCTAAAAAAAACTACCGGGTAAAGGAGATGGAAAATGGAGGGAGAATGAAACCACAGGGGGAGTGAGAAGTTAGCAGATAGCATAGAGCAAACAGATGCAAAATTAATCTGCACATATGTATATATATGTATGAATATGTGGTTTTATACACACGTATACGTATGTATATATGTATATGCTTAATTAAATTGTGGAAATAAAGTGGAAATAAAGAAAGAAAGAAGAATTCAAGATGAAACAAGTGAAACAAAATTTAGCAATTATTACGACTTGAAGATACTCTTTCTCTCGAAAATAGATATGAAAAAAAATAACTTTACCATCTGCAATATTCTCTTTCTCCAATTCTTTTCTTATTTTCAAACATCATTGCAAAATATAATTACTCTCAGCAAGGGTACAAAAAATGTTGTAAGCATATATTGCCAGCATTTGTCCCGAGTTTTTCCTTTTGGTTGGAAAACCCAAAAACAGCATCAAATGGCGCGCTGACCAAACAGCAAATCAAGCAACAGACGACGACTTGGTCGCTTGTCTCCCTCCCATTCCTCCCTTTTTCCTCTTTCCTTGAGTGTTTTTTTAATTTTCTTAGCGCATTTTTCCACCATATTACGCAGCGTAGTCCCAGGGACAGACAGCATCTGTTGCACAAAGTTTTTTTTGGGGGTGATATTGAAGTCGTAGTAATGGCCACGACCGTTCCCTCAGTTGAAGTTGACGTAAGTAATTTTCTGCGGCTTCTGGCAACTTTGTTGGGCTTCGCTGTGATGGTTCTGGTATGGGTTCAGGCTGTGGTGTTAGTCCTACTCCAAGTTCTCCTCAAAGTCTCTCTTTAGGTTCTACTTTTTGGTCGTCCTACTGTCACTTGTTCTGGTTCAACTTGTGTTTCTTCTTCTGCTTTTCTTCTGTCACTGTACTCTTGGTTCTATTTTAGGTTCTACTTCTATTCCCACCCTTCTTCTACTTCTAGTCGTGTTCCTCCTAGACTTTCTCTAGAAAGTTTCTTGTTTATGTAGCTTCATGCCAGCTGAACATTTCGTAATTGACATTATTGTGTTAGTCAAATACACATTTCCAGCATTTTCCTACTCTCCTTTCAAACAATTTTTTTCTTGACATTTTCATTGATATGCAAAAATTTTCCATGTCCACCAATACAATAAACTTTAATTTATGGAAGACTTTTCTTTATGTTGTGTCATTTAATTTGCGGAAATGACTTTCGATGCATGTTGTTTGTCGGGCTTCCGGCCGTTTGTTGCAGATGGATGGATGATTGTAAGACTTAATTAATTTTACAGCTCAAGAGCGATGGCCATCAATATTTAACTGGCATGTAAACTTTTGATTAAACTTTTAATTGGTATAAGAAATAAAGGGAAATTGTAATAAAAATATATAAATGTTGTGCATTTAATTTGAATTGTTCTCAAAGAGGGAAACAGATGGAAAATTACAGGGATTTGAGTCATGCAAAACTTACTTACAACTCGTTCCACTCACATTCCGAGAGCTCTTTAGAGTCTAATCTACTGTTAAGATACTTTAAAACGTAAGCTTAGGGCTTTAATGAACCGTCAATCTTAACTTACAAGGTCTCTTCTCCTTCAATCGACCTTAACTTACGAATACTTTTAGTGGAATCTCAATGGATTTTCAACCACTCCATCACCATTTTGCTTGTGGCTTGCATATATACTTACATATCAAAGTGCTGAGGCAAAGGGCCAAGGCAATAATAAAATCACGCGATGGCGTCAACACCCCGGAGGCCAATAACTCCAGTTCGCAGTGCATTCCGGTGAAGCCCATGGGGCAGTGGCATTCGTATTTCTTGGGCGGATGATGATCGCGACACCGACCGCCATTGCGGCAGGGGAACAGCAGACACTCGTTGTCGTTCACACAACTACTGCCTGAGGGTTTATAGCCCGATGGACACCTGAACAAACGGACCCAAAAGACAATCGACCCAACCGAAGTTTTGTTGGTGTGGAATGTTGTGGAGGGGTTTTTTTTTTTTTTTAATGTTTGGATGTGTTGGAAAAACAAAAAGAAATTATTTATAAATTTGTTTCCATCATGCAGGTATGAGTGTGTCTGGTGTAACGCTTGCTTCTCTTTCGTTTACTCTGTATTTTTTATTGGGAAAATGCTGTTTGTGTGTGTGTGTGTTTTCCCTAAGTTTTCTTTCCACTATGTGGGCAAGAGAGTGTGAAAAACTGTCAGAAAGTCTTATAAACGTACTCCGTTGTTGTTGTTATTATTTCACGCTTTGTGAAATTTTATTTTCCCAGTTTTTCCAATGGTATGACAAACTTTTTGCATTTGCATTGGCCAAGCATTCTTCCCCCTGTCTCCTGTACCTAGTCCCAAGTCCTAGTCCCTTTCCCTAACACGCATCTTAAGTGCTGTTTTTGGTACAGTTTCGGATTTTTTTTTCTTTTATGATTATTATGCAACAATCTTTTTGTGTTGTTTTTCGGTTTTGAATTGAATAAACTTTTTTTTCCGTTCTGCTGCATTCTTTGGCTAACGTGAATTTCATTTTATGTTCTCGCACTTTTCTGGACTATTTCTATCTCTATCTTTAAGTTTGTTTTGATTAGTTTTTGGGATACACTACCCTCCACACATACAAGTTTTGTGGCTTGTCTGCAGAGAATAAAAAACTTTACAATGTCACTTCACTTGGGAAAGTGAGGTGTTAAAACGTCCAAAGAAGAGGAATACTTTGATTCAAGATTTAAGTAATTGAGATGCATGGGAATTACTTTGGTATATGTAAAGTATCTGGGCTTAACTTTGGTAAAGTGAGTAGCATTGAAAGAATTTATTAATATTGATGGTAAGGTATTCAATTTCGATTTAATTCCGAAACACTTCAGCTTTGACTTTTACGATGGAATTTTCATTTTGTTTTCTTTAAAGAATCTTGTGAGTTTCCCATAAAAATGTATTATGAGCTACGAAAACTATTGGATGGCTAGATGGGTATAAATGGGATGGAAATGTTACTAAATTTCTGATGAAACGCATTTGTGAATCTTCAAAGAGAAATTTACCCATATATTTATATTCTTTAAAACAAGATTTTTTTTGGCTAAGATCGGCACCTTTTGACTTTTGATTTCTTATCATTTGTCGCTGTTAAAACATTACAAATGACAAAAATTGGTTTGCCGTTTAGCTGCCAATAGTTGTCCACTCGTTAAGGCCATTTCCTTCTTCCAAACCCATTCACAAAACTCAACAGACTATGAGAGATTTCCACTCAGTCGTTTTTTTTTTTGCAAATACAATTGAATACTTTTCAAATGCAGACTTAAGACACTTTTGATATATTGACGATGTCGATTATTGGCAAATGCCATGGGGCGGCGACTCTTTGACCAAATCGAATCGCAGAGAGCGGTCCAAAAGGACCAAACAGCGGGAGAGCATCGAAAGAAAAAAGTAGGCAAACAATTTGAAAAGAACGAAGATAGAATAAATACCTCAAAAGCAGAGAAAACTTTCACACTAAATCAGCGCCAGTTGAGAAGTTGAATAGTTTTTTTTTTCCTTTTGCCAGTTTTACTCTTTGTTGGATTGCTCCCAAGTGCGTAGTTTAAACCGATCAGAAGTGAGTGAGGTACTTGATAATTTTGTTAAATTTTCCCATTTTCCACTTGCCTTTTTTTTCTATTTCATTTTTTTTTGTCTGTGAAGTTTGCCATATTTTACGTCATTAAGTTTTCAACTCAAGCTGGTTCTGGCATGCAACAAAGTCTTTATTTACTTATAAATGTTCGTGGAAAATTCGTATATATATTTAAGGCTAAGCTAAAAACTTAAAACTTCCATTTTTCTGGCTCTTTACACACATTTAACCCTGAGATATACTTGTATTTCGAAATGAAATGCAAACCTTCTGCGCCCAGTAAATCCTAGCAAAATGAAACGGGCAGCGGTTCGAGTTCTTAGTGCCAGGTGGAAGCTCCTTTGAGCCGTCTGAGAACTCCCTGATTCCCTGACTCCATCTGCTTATGTGTGTGTGTGTGTGTGGGGGGCATGCCCGGTGTGGGTGTATTCCTTCAGTGATGTGGATTTAGTGCATCGTGATTTCTTCGAAATGCCAAAGCCAACAACTGCAATTGCTCTTCCGTTTTGGCCAGGTCTTGGCCTTGTCTCATGTTGGGGCAACTTGTATCTTTGACTGCACATTTGTTAACTTACCTGAAGGGCATTGTCTTTAGTTGAGTGCATTTTGAAATACGTTTTTTGGAGAGGGGGCGGAAAAGCTAAAAAAACTATATGGCAGGACCTAACCGTGTCTCAACTTAAGCTGGGGATAGTTTCAGTTTAAATTTTTGGTGTAATATCATCCCAAAAATGCTGTAATTTCATCTATAAATTGTTTAAAATATTCCACTACATATGGGATGTACCAACCTTTGGTTTTGCATTTGCTTATAAAATATTTACATAGTACAACACATTGAATAACATTAAAACATTGATTGAGTGGCTGAACAGAAAATGTGCCAGAAACAAACATTCAAAATAGCTATAGAATGAGTGAATGATACGATATGAATATGGAAATGAGTTTTCGAATGAAATAAATGTCGCACAGAGAAATATCTCCCTATTTCTGTGTACGTAAATATTTTTCATTAAATGGGAATCCAGTGAACTGTGATTTCGATGGAATATTCGATTAGAATTTGTAATTGATGGAAAGATGAGGAAAAAACATATTAAATCAATGTGCAAAAGTGATAACATGAATTCGGTTTTGATAAATCATTTGAATGGTATGATTGAGTCAGCTAATAAAGATTGAATAAACGCTACAACATTCAGTCTAAAAGCTAAGCAGGCGCTAAAGCACTAATTGCTGGGGGAATTTATTCACGATAAATAGTTTATATAGTTTATTATATTCATGATTGTTGTTGCATATTCAATAGGGATTGTGGGTCTTTTTTTTGGGTTTATTCGATCTTTGATGCTCACTCAGTATGATTAGCAGGCAGACTAGGATTGCCGCCAAGGCTCCCATGCTCAGCTTTAGGGTCTGACCCTCCTGCACCAGTTCGCAATTCTCGCCCCAAAAACCATCCGGACATATGCAACGATATCGCAGTCGGGGCTCGAGATTAATGCAAGTGGCGCCGTTCATACAGGGCATATCGAGACACTCGTTGCGATCCATGCAGCCCTTGGAATCGGGCGACATGATGCGTCCTTCGCCGCAACTGTTTTTTGTTTTTTTTTTTTTTAAGATTCATTAGATTAATGGCAACATAAATTGGAGCAACCGAAAATATGCGATAAACGAATGATGGATTGAACTGATTGATTTAACCGATTTTTTGTAGGTCCAAGTAGAGTCTTGTATGAACAGAAATGGGCACTCAAAGCCGATAAAACGTAATCGTTTCTTAATAGAACAAATAAAAATATATTGAACAAATGGATGGGAATCAACGATAACCGATTGAATCATTTCGAATTGAGTCAAGGGAACTAGTTCTCCAAGGGTCTTTGTTTCGTAACAAACAAAAAGAAAATATATATTAAATCGATAGGAAACTGTGATAATGAAATCGTACTTTAGCTAATTGAAAGAATTTGGAGCCAAGAAATCGTGCACAAAGGAGCGGTTTTTACTGATTTACGCAACCTTTTCTTGAGCGATTAAGAAGTGAGTGCTAAAAGGGCACTGTAATTCCAATTTCAACGATTGATTACACAGACCAGTGTCGTAATTGATAGATTTGACTTTAACCGATTCTCAACCACTTTATCAGGGATTTGTGTTCTTTGGTGATTGATTTTAAGCACTTTGACGTAAGGGATTGATTGAAACAGAGGTGAAAAACAACCAAACAAAAAAAGTGTGTGCCTGAGTGTGTGTTTACGTGTAAGATAAGCGGATAGTATTTGGGTACACAACTGTACCTGGTGCTTAAGGGGCAGCGTATAAGCTCTTCAAAGGTGTGTGTGTGTGTGTGTGTGTGTGAAACAAAAGCGTGAATATGTACAAAGACCATTACAAGCAGAACGAATGCTCTTTACTCTCTCTCTCTTCGATTCTCTGCGACTCTCGACAAAGCGAAAGCGGAATTGAAATCGACAGAAACGTAAGCCTAAGCCGATTGATTTGTCACGCAACGTTTAGTGCCAATCACTAACTGGACTTTTGTATCGTGTGCCACTTCCTCTGACTGCCTGCAAGAACGAAGTCGTTTTGATTTGACGGACAGGAGGTCCAATAAGCTTTTTTTTTGCTGCTGGCCATACTCCTACTTCAATTTCCTCTCTGGTTTTTCCTGTTGCTTGTGTGTGTGTGTGTGTGTGGGGGGGTTCTGCCTTTAATTGATTAAGCCCATCAAATGTTTGGCTTTTGTGTTGGATTTTCTGGGATATTGGTTGGGGTTTTTTCGTTGTGGAAACTCTTTCTTTGATTTTTGTAAATGAAAATGAAATTTATAAACCTATTTGGTATTCATGTTTCTGTTGTGATATCAGTCCGAACAGTCAATTTATTTAATTGTTTAATTTTTCTTGATTTTTTTGGTAGATGAGAAACGAAAAGCAATGCGCTGAATGAATCAAATGATGGAAAGCTTCAACTTACGTGCACTCGTAGACATTCCAGAGGTCGACACACTCAAAGGGATCGGGACAGATGACATTCGAACAGGGCTTGTTCGAGGGACAGCCCTTCTCCAGGTTACGGGCCATTGTAGCTTGTCCCCACTGTGTGCCATTCATGGCCGGGGGCAGAGGCAGATGTTTGCCTTCGAGACTAAAGGAGGATGCAGATAAAAAGTAAGTGAAGGTAAGTATACCTGAGTATTCCCCAATGAATATAGCGTATACGCACCGTATGTCGTCGAGGCAACTCTTCTGATAATCGGCATACACCTCAAAAGTGCGAACGCCTGTGTACTCGGCCTTGCCGCCAGCATAGACACCCTCCTGCTTGTCCACCAACAGCCACTGGTGGCCCGAAAACTCAAAGGTTTCGTTGTAGCGACGTCCCTCGCCGCCATCCAGTTCGAGGGTAGCAGCAGAACCATATCGATTCACCCGCACCACATGCCACTGGCCATCGTTGACGATGATGGAATTCAGCCAGAGATCCTTCTCCTCCGTTCGCAGGGAGTTCAAGTTGTAGCGGAAATGGAGATGTCCGTCCTTGATCTCCAGGATGCCATACTCCCGATTGTGCTGATCGCTAACGCGAAACAGTTCGCCGTACTCCTCGCGAGTGCGGAAGCGCAGCTGCACCTGGGTACTGAAGCGATCTGGCTCGAAGCTTAGGGCGTACTTAACATAGCTCTGGGCCTTGAAAGTCGTGGGAATTGTGGGAATGTTACACGCGGGACCCGTCCAGCCAGGTCTGCAGTGGCAGCGCGCCTCGGACAGGGATCCCACGCAGTTGCCATGCTCCCAGCAGCGTGCTGTGGTCTCCGTCTGTGCACAGACCTCCTCCGTTTGGGGGCAACCGGCGACACTGTTCCTCGAGAGTCCCGGATGCGCGAGATCGTACAACTTTGAGTTGTGCACCAGATTGCGAATGCAACCATCGAATCCCTTGGCCGTGGGCATGTAGTGCCAGTAGTAGAGACTCTGATCGAACTGCTCGCGATATAGGCCACCCACCTGCAGCGGCGAATTCACATTGAGGTACTCGCTAAAGGGAGGTATCTGTCCGCGAGCCTGGCAGGACATGTCATCGAACTCTGGTGGGGTGCCATCCTCCATTTCGCTGATTTCCGCTGATTTGCAGAAATCCACAACCATGCGAATGTCCTCGGTATCCCAGAACAAATCAATGCGATGCCATTCGCCATCATCCAGTGTCTTTTTGGTCTTCACGCGCAGCTCCAAGGTGCCAGAGCCAAAGTCAATGAGCAGTCGTGGATAGCCGCGCTCCAGCTCCAGGGCAATGAAGTCAGAGATGAGCATTTCATCACGCTCCGGCGGGACAATGGGTCCGTTGTAGATGATCAGGCCATCGGGCTTGCGTGTGATGAACTCCAAACTCAAATGGGATTCATCGCACATCTCCAGGGGCGGATACCAGGCCCATCCATTGCCGCGGAAGCTGCGCGTCGTCTGCTGGCAACGAGGACCGGCGTAGCCAACCGGGCAAGAGCAGTGAGGCCCGAATCTTGTGTCTATGCAACGTCCACCATTGTGGCAGGGGTTTGTGCGGCAGGATTCGGGCTTGCTGAAGTTGCGAGCGCCACAGGTACAGTCCGCCAGGGTGTCCACACGGACACCCACCAGCGCCGTCTTATTGGCATTCACCATGTAGGGCAGGGGACTGATCTCCAGGGCATTGGTGCAGCTGCCTTCGCACATCTGATTCTCGTAGAGGCACTCATCGATACCCACCATCGTGATGTTGATGCCCACATCCTTTTCGATCTCCTCGCGGTGCATCAGGACGATGCCATTGAGCCGCACGGGCTTGTAGTACGGCGATCCATGGGCAGAGAATCGAACGTCTGTCAATGCAGGATTACGACGCTTCAATTGAACGCTGAAAATGTCCACGTTCTCCCTTTCGGTGTTCAACAGATCAGCCAACTTGTCCCTGAAGCGATCCATCTTCGAGCGACTCATGCTCTGAGTGCGATAGTTCCACACGCGAATGAAGTCCTCATCCGAAATGCCAGACAAACGCACGGATCCGGAGTTAATGACAGCCTCGTGGGGGATTTCCCTCACAGTAACCGTGACATTTGCGGGAATATCCGTCTGGGTGTGCTTTCGATCGTAGACCTTGAAGCGCAGATGATAGCGTCCTTCGCGAGTTCCCGCCCGCATTGTGACCATTCCGGAGTCCTCGTCCAACTTGAATCGAGGATGTTCCAGTGCCTCCCAGTAGAACTTCTTGTCGGGCAAATCCCAATCATCCAAATCGTAGACGTACACACGACCGATCGGTGTGTCTGGCGACTGTCCCTGGTAGTTGTACACAAAGATATCCTTGGATCCGGGTTGCATCTTATTGTCATTCACATCGCCAATGATGACGGTGAGCGTACTGGTGCCGGTCATGGCCGGGGAGCCATGATCCTTGATCACAATGGGAATCATGTACTCCTTTTGCTGTTCGCGATCAAAGGATCGCAGGGAGGATATCACTGCCATGCCATCACCGTTGGCGCCCTCTGTGAATGTGAAAATAATGTGATTTGAATAAGAGTTATTTAGAGATTTAAAAAGGGGAATATGTATATGCAGAAAAAGAGTTCGAATGAATTCGTATTCCCATACAAGTAATTAAATTATCAAGGCACTATAACACCAAAATCCATTAATTTCTTAAAAGAACCAAATGAATAGCAAACCCTTTGCTTCTCTCCATTCACTTGATCTAATTGTAAACCTTAATTTGAGCAGCATTAGGTAGAGTGTAAAGGGTAGTTGGTAGAAGTGTAGCTGTTAATAAACTGCAACTTGTGGCAGCAGATTTCGAGAAAACATTTTCAGAAAACCCTGTTTGGCTTTTTGAGACATGAAAAGCATTTTCCAGCTTAGTTGTAAGCTGTGCCAATCAACAAGCAGACCAAAAACTAAGCTCTTTTATTAGCCAGCACGTTTTCCACCTGATTGCAGATGCAACGGCAACGGCAACTGCAACTTTTGGCCATAGCCCCCATTTGTTGTAATTACGCTTTTGAGCCAACAAGTGTTAAGTCTTCGACTGTGGAGCACACACACACACACACAACATGCCCCAGAGCATTTCATGGCCCATTGGGCGAGGAGGGTGCAGCGCACATTTGAAATGTATTTTTAAAGACACTCTATGGTGTGTTTTTAGGCAAATTGTATGCAAATACGAGTCCACACACACAACTGACTCTCTCTCCTGCTCTCTCTGGCTGTGATCCCCAAACGTTTCTGGTCCCAGTTCCCAGCTGTGGCATCAAAATTGGATTGCCACCCACACACGAATTGTGACTGGCTCTGCCAGTTTTTCCTATCTTGGCTTTTCCTCACTTCGACATGCAGACACTCAGACACTCAGACATGAATGTGGGATGTAGCTACATGTGTATGTAGTTTTGGCTTTTGCAGCAGACACACAACACACTCTTCCGGCTCTCCTGGAAGGTAATTTAATTGAAAACTTGTGCATTTGCCATTTTATTTTCTGTACCTCGAGCACACACACACACACACACACACACATAGGTTGTAGCTGTATCTTGTTTGCTTATATTATTTAAATTTGCATGGGACCTGGCGTGTGGAATGGTTGCGATGCGGTTTACTGTTTCCGTTTTATGTCCAAAGATTCCTCGGCTATTCATATGTGGCGTGGGTGGCCCTCTCTTGACTCGATTTTGTCTCCTCTTTTGCCGGTTGGAGGTAATTGCATTTTTATGCTATTGTTAGCGTTGCGATATTGTGTGGCACACACAGGACATCCTAGCCCGTTCCCTCAATAGTCCGTTAGGATATTTCAATACCAAAAGGGGGGAGAGCACTGCAAAAATGTTACGCTTGTGCATTGTTTAAGCTTTGACCCAAATATTTGCCGAACTTTTCATTGCAGCAGGGCAAAAAGTTTTTGGCCAAAAAGTCAAAATGGTCAGCAGCACTCGCAACTATTTCCAGATCCCTCAACCCACTCTCCATAGAATGTGTGCGTGTGTGTGTGCGTTCAGCAATTTGCAAGTAATCGGTAAGTGTACGGCAAACGAATGAACGGATCGAAGGGCATAAAGTCGGAAATTACTTGGGAAGCTTTGTGAAAAAGTTGCAAAGAAGATTTTATTCCCAATGAATGAACTATAAACGTGACTGAAAGGGGAAGGAAATGTAAAGGGAAATGTTCCTTTGGAATAATTTTAGTCTCTATACGTTAGCTGTATTTTTTCATCTATCAGGAAATACAAGTGAGTCTCACACAAGCGCACACTCGAATCAATTCGAGTTCCCAATACACTTCACCCTTTCATTTGAATCTTTCATTATTAAATTATTAGAAATACAATACAAAATGCTACTCACTTTGATCCTGTTCCACCTTGAAGGAAGCACGAATAATATCATCAGCACTGGGATCCAAGCGAAACTGAAACGGTGGTCCATTGTTCTTCGAGCGATCATCATCATCGGTGGCCAATATCTCGACCACTTTGCGTGGGGGCACATGTTCGGGCAACACGGGACGATAATCCTTAAGGAACTTTGGTGCATTATCATTGATATCCTGAACAATAACAGTAAGTGTGGCAGTGGCAGTTTTTGGTGGCGAACCATCGTCAATGGCCAGGATTTTGACTTGATGGCGGGGCACAACTTCGCGGTCGAGAGAGCGTTGAATGGTCACAGAACCATTCTGGTTGATGGCAAACTGTCGCTGACGATCCGACGAACGATCGATGGAGTAGGAGACCTTGCTCTTGCCTCCCTGATCCGGATCGGTGGCCTTGAACTTTTCCAATTCAGTGCCGACTTTGGTGTCTTCGAAGACAGAGACCTCGACATTGGCGCGCTCGAAGTGCGGCTTATTGTCGTTTATGTCGCGGAGCTTCACCACGACCCAGGAGTAGGCAACGTGGTACTTATCATTGTCGTTGTCCTCTCCCTTGTCATTCACTTGGATGCGGAAACGGAAGCCATTGCTCTGCAGCTGATCCTCGTAGTCCAGGGGCTGGACAATCTTCAAGGAACCAGTGCCGTCGTTGTTCCTTACCATCGTGAATTTATCCGCCCCGTAGCCACTGTTGTCGATGACTTTGTATTGGAATTTATTCGTCTCGTCCTCGTCGTGCACGGTGACCGTGAGAATGGGCATCTCCGGTAGGGCCGTGCCATCCGTTTCATCGACCTCCGTGAACCATTCGTCTTTCGTGAACTGCGGCGGCATATCGTTGATATCTTTAACCCGTATAGAGGCTGTCCCCGTCCCCTTTAATCCCCCGCCATCCATGGCAACGACTTGTATGGAATAGTCCGGTGTTCTCTCGCGATCCAAACAGCACACAGCGGTCTTGATGACACCCGTATCGGGCTCGATTTCGAAAATGGGTGAACCCGTCTCCTCCTCAATCACATTCTTCTCAATCGAATAGACGAGTCGGGCATTGGAGCCCTCATTGGGATCGTCATAGTCCACTGCTGTCATGGTCATCACCACCATGCCGGCGGTGCCGTTTTCTGTGACATTTCCAAAGTAGACGCCTTGTGGGAAAATGGGGGCATTATCGTTGATGTCCTTCAAATTGACCTGGACATCCGCATAGCCGACGAGTCCCTCGCCACCCTCATCCTGGGCAAAGACCGTGAAACGCCACTGGGGCCGTCCATTGGGTTGATCGCGATCCAAAGGCTATAAAAATACAAAAAAAAAATGAAAAGAGGAAAGTGTAAAGTGTAAAGCGTTGTTATAGGTTAATATGCGTGCACTCTCTTATGGGTATTGTGTAATTTTTTAGCTGTCATAAACGCAAAACCGATTAACATCAGGGGAGGACAACATTGTTGTGGGGGTCTGTCCCCAATCTCCCACATTTTGTCCCCAATCCTTACGTTATCCCCAAGTAATCCGCCATCCCCCAACTCAATTGGGCTGTCTCAAGTGAAACCCTGGGAAATTATCCTTTTGCACAATGGGGCGGCGGACCCGTGAACCTCAGGTGGAAGCCCAAGCTGTGCCATGTACCGGACCTGTACCTGATGTTGATTTTGACTTTGATATGCATTCACAGCAGCAGCACCCCGAGTGATGTGTTGGGGAAACCTTCCTCATGCTTCATGCATATAATAAAAAGCGCAAAAAAAAAAAGAAAAAACCGATTTTAATCAGCACTTTGTATCTGTTGGCGCATACAGCACAGCTGCTGGCACAACCCTTGGATAATGTTCTCAACCCCCTCTCTCTCGCTCTCTCTCCTGGCGCTATCCATGTGACAACCACAGGCAGCAGCTCGACAACAAGAGAAGCTTTTGCTTGGTGCTGACATTGGATTTGTCATAAAAGGAATGTGTGCATAAAAGGCGACAACAACAGAACAAATGTGTGTGTGGAAAGTTATTTCTGAATGATGGATTAGACCAATGAGTTATCCAGTAATCGAAGAACTACAGAATTGTAAGATGTTGAACGATGAAGCGCTGTCAAAAATGGTTACACACTGACAAAGTAAGCGCTCAATAAGGTATTCAAACACCTTTAATATATGCAAGGATAAATCGCAATTTGTAAAGTAATTGTAAATTTTTAAAATAAAGCTCTTTAAAATGCTTACATTTTATTGGTAATCCCTGGGATGACATTTGCTACATCCAAAAAAATAGGTTTATGTAAGCAAAACCATAATCTCTACCCAAAGAGCATACCCCCAACTACCCTCTAATCTAAAAAAATCTAAAAAAGGAATAATATATATATACATATATCCTCCTGCGTCGTCATCGCTTTAATTTGCATGACAAATTTGCCGACATTGTTATGACATATTCAATTTAAGGGATTAGTTGTGAGTGGGTCACGGACTCTGGTTCACCACCACAAAAATATGGTACACACGCATCCGTTTCACCCCCTCTTTACATGTTATCCCTTATCATGTTATCTTCCACATACTCCATCCAAAAGGAGCTGGGGAATAATTTGCCTTCCATGAGGAGCGGGTCGCTTGAAAATACAAAATTATATTTGTGTGTAGATAGAGAGGAGGGAAAACGAGAAATAGTCGCTGGGTCTATGGAGCTAAAAATGACTAAAGTGGTTGGGCACCAACTGTTTTCCCGTTCTATATATATGTGCATACTTTTTTCCATGCTATTTGAATGTACGCGTGGGAATTTCATTTAATTTGGCTCTAGAGTATTTTTCATACGTACTTTTTTTGGGAGTGTGGGTACACGGTATAAAGCGAAGTTTTTGCAACTGGCATGCAGCGTGGGGTATTTCAATTGTGATTTTTGTAATTAGTTTTAATTTACTTTTCAATTGATTTTCGTATTTTTTGGGATTTAGAAAGGGGCTTGCAAATTATTTTTATGGAAAGGAACTCTGGGAATTCCTTAATTGAAAACCAAGAATTTATTTCCGTTTAATAAGCTCAATGAATTGTTCACTATTTTTCCATGTAAGATGGTTTAAGACTTTAAGAGATGTGACTATAGGAAAACTAACTTTCTTTCTAGTATTCTCTCTTTCATTATAGAACCCTTAATCATTATATTGTTTACCAATACATTTCCCATATTTTTAACAGATTGCTTTCAAGTGAACATTGATGAAGGGCCCCAATCAGCAAGGCCATATTTCGAAATTTCGCAATCATTTTGCCATTTCAGGACAGTCTGTTGCTTTTTAAATATCGTTTTTTTATTTATTGTATACGCACTGTGCCTGCGGCTTGTGGCAATTTGTTAATGCTTAAATGGGAGACATACTGTGCGTTGATTTAAGATTATTTCGTTACCTTTAACACGAATATTTCGCCTGTGGTGCGGTTGATGTCGAATTTACTATTCGCTGGATTATCGGGATCAATGCCTTGGCCCGTCAGGAAGTACACGATATTCTGGGGACGATCCTTGTCGCCATCTGTGGCAGTTACCTGTTTATCCATTAATGAAAGAAGAACATTTTATTATTATTAAATATTCTGGAATAAATAATTGAACAAAAAGAAAAGGCTGCAATAAACGTGCAATAAATTATCATGCATAAAATAAATGAAATAAAATCAAATTTATATCTATTTTTTCTATCATGCACTATTTTTTTTTGCAACAATCTCCCGATAATACCTTTCCATGACTTTTATTTATTTTAATTCCCATTTGGCTTTTATTATTATACAATCTTTTTTATGGACTCTAATCAAAATGTTTGGCTAATTGAAACCAATTTTTATGCCACTTTTTTTTTTTTTGCTGGGGATTATATTTTTATTTGCCAAACGCCGACCGATATGAGGTTTAGTCAATGCAAAAATATTTTCGAGAGACCAGAGAATAATATTTGTTTTTCGGTTAGTAAAAGGTAAATAAAAGGCGATTTTAAAGTGCTGACAGATTGGTTTTAATTCCCTTTGTTAGCCTTAAGCTTCAGCTACATTCATTTTCCATTTTAATTAAATTAGTAGGGAAAATACACACACATAATAAAACCACAATACAAAATCTGTAGTGACCCCAAGCTTAATCGTGCAAATGTTGTGTATCTGTTTGTGTGTGTGGGTGGCATTAATACTTAAAGAGCGTATTCGATTTAATTAGCCGCTTTTACGGTAGAATCAGAAACAGAAAACGGGATAATGGAAAAACTATGATAAATAAAATGTGAAAACTTTACGCCAGATATTTAAGCGGGCAATTAAAGACCACAGAGATGGTTTGCTCTTACTTTTACTGTTTTCCTGACCAAAACCAAAAATAAATATACAAGAAATTTAATGTTGAAAGAGATGTCACACGATGCGTTTTCAGCCGAAGCTATTTTGCTGGTGGTCTGTTTTAAGTATATCGTTTTTCTGAGATAAATCCAAAGGGTTCTTTCCAAAAAGCGTAGGTGGAAAAGTTATCGTGTTTCAGCAGTTTAATGAAATCAATAGACTTTACATACTCTTAGGTGTTGTATGGGATTAATGTCCTACTGCCCTTTCAACCTTAATGCCTGGGGAATTTTTATTTTCAATTTAAATATAATTTTTTAAATTACTGCAGAATGGTTTAATACATTTATCGTACATTTCACCTTCCCCACGAGGAGATTATTCATTATGTTTACGGATTGTTATTGCTGGTTTACACAAAGTTTACAATGTGAAATGAGATTGAATGGAGGAGGATTTTATGTCGCTGGGGTTAAATTAATTGTTATATGAGAGTACTGCTTTTGTATGTACGAATTGGGTATATACAGGATGGATATGGTACGGAGAGATATGGTAAATATTATAACGACCTGCATGATGGTAAAGGGCGTGGTCATTTCCTCATCAAGGGTACGATTGTAGGACGTCTGTGGGAATTGGGGCGGCAGATCGTTGACGTCGCGCACATTTATGACGATGGTTGTTTGATTTTCATTCAAACTGTCCGACGCAACCAATTTCAGTTCGTACTACCATTTGCACATTGCATTTGTGTGCAGACATTAAATAAAATATATGGCCAACAAACAGAACATTTGTTTTCGTTCGGTTGGGGGAGAAAGAACAATAAAAAATATACCAAAAATTAAACAATAAACAATAAAATGCCCATAAATTATAAAAGAACCATTAAAATATTGATTAAAATAAAATATTCAAATAATGGTTTTACACATGGTGAAAATGGTTGGGGTGGTCTAATAAAAGTATATACATATATCCCAGCTAGTTCACTCTTGAAACTTCAGCTTGTACACTCATTTACAGATGCTAAAGATGTTTGGTTCGAGTGCATATTTAATGAGTATCGATTGACAATAAATGCATATCTTGTAAGAGCTTTGACCCACTCACTTTGCTTTTAAAATATTCGTCGACACTCGGGTTCACTCATTAAAATGCCATAATTCAATAGACTTTATCAATATGCATTACAATGCCGACATATTTTTAAGTCATCTTCTACATATTTTTACTATATTTTCAATTGTCGTTCCGTGCTTAATGATAAATCAATATTATTGTACTTTTTTCACCCTCGAAACCGCATTGCACATTATATATAGATGACTGTAAATATATATTTTAAAGTTTTTTCTGACATTTGTCCTCTCCAGAATGGACAGCACTTTTTTAATTGTCCAATTACTTTTCAGCATTTTTTTCTAAACCCTTAAATCACACGCTATTTTTTTCTATAACCTTAAATCAAATGTAAAAACCATCATGCAAACGGCTTTTAGTATTTATGTGCCTTAAAAAACATAACTTTTTTGTCTATAAGTGTTTTAAATAAAAAATTTGTGGAGTCCATTAATATTGCAGGACTGTAAATACCTTTAATATGTCAACCATTTATTGACTGACAGAAAGCGAAGCAAAAAGTAGCAACACTTCGGATGGGATGGGAAATAAAAAGCAACTACAAGGATGCCCCAATACATATAAATAATTCACTCTAAATTCTATTTTGTGTGTTTTTTGTGCAATAATATTTGTAACTTCAGGCATGGAATAGGATTGGGGGGAGGAAAAAACTTGAACAAAAACTCTTGACATGCAATAAAAATCAAGGAAAACATATAAGAATGTTGTTTCAGCCTATCAAAAAAATGAAAGCTCTACGAATAAAACCAAAGAATGTGTTCTATGTTCATTTGATTCAATCAATCAATCATTGACCTGCAAGACGCGTTTGGGCAAATTACGATCATCCTCTTCGGTAATTTGGGTACGATATGTGGGCCTCTCAAAAACAGGGGGATTATCATTAACATCCTTGACATGGATAATCACAGTCGTGTAGTTCTCCTTCAGATTGTCGGAGGCGGCCAACCGTAGCTCATACTGAACGAAGGAACGAAGGAGGGGATGGAATATTTCATAATTAAATTACATAATTCATGTTGTAATTTTATTGTTGCTGCTTAATTGATGAGATATTTGCATACACTATGCCCTGGACCTTGCACTCAAAGTTTCCTGCAACGAATTTCCAATTAAAGTGAATGGAAAGCTGCCATTGTCTTGCACTGCTCTTTCGGCAAATTGCTCAAATTGAAATTCAATTAAGATTTCGACTGGCTTTTGCGCTCTGTTCAATTAATGTTTCGCCAAGGTTTTCTGGCCACTGCTGTTTGACTTTTTCGACCTAACTCTGGTTTGAGTTCTTCAATATTTAAGTAGCCTCGCGGTGGCCCTTGCGTGTAGATTGAAATTCGAAAGGAATCGAATCGAACAGAGTTTTCCAAGAGTTTCTTAATGAATTTTATAGAAGTCTAAAGAGAAAAGTAATTTCGCAAAAAAACTAAGTAAAATATTCTTGACATCCTTAACATTCCTTTAAAGAAGGACAGCTATTTTTAGTCCTAAATTCGTAGAAATTATATATGCATTATGTATATTTTCTTTTGTAGGCACTTTAATTCCCATTTTCCCTCATGTATTTTCTGCCTTTTTTCGGAATGACATAAACAAATCTCACAGTTGACTAAGCCCGGGCGCAATGCTTATGTCATAAATATATTTCTGCGAAAAAAACGTTTGTCGATTACAGAAGAGAGTCCTGTTCCTTCTGCTGCCTATTTTTGTTGGGGGGAAACTTACCCGTCGTCGAGTTTCGTAATCTAAAGCGCCAGCTACATAAATGGCACCCGTCATATTTTTCACCGCAAAAGCGCCGCCAATGTTGCCGCTTGTAATTTCATAGCGGATACGTGAGGCTGTTGGGGGACCACAGAAAAGAGAACAAATATGTATGTAAAAGAAAATAATTGCGGAATTTGGGGAATATTCTTGAGGGTATATACTCACACTCATCGTGATCCTTGGCTGTGACTGTAAGCACTGTATGCTGTATATCCTCGTTCTCATCCACTTCGGCCTCATACAGCGATTTGTCGAAATAGGGAGGATTATCGTTTTTATCGGCAATGCCAATGCGTATGAATTTGGTGACTGTGAAGCAGAGAATGACATTTCGCTTAGTTAAATTTCTCATTTTCAATTTCGACACTTGAAGGAAGTTCGTTTCGGTTTGGGTCCTTCTTGGGGTTTGGGTTGGCACCAACGTCTGTCTGTATGTTCAATTATCACGTACTAGACACAATGGGGGAAACTTAAGCACGGACAAGGCAACAATTTGACGCCTCTTATTGAGGCCACAAACATCTCGTTTGCCTATTTTTACAAGCTGATGTTTTATGTACTCTTAAAGAAGGGTATAATACATTTTAAAAGAGGTTTGAGGTAAATTTTTCGCCAAAAAAGTATTCCTAAGAAAGCCCTTTTCTGTTTCTTAAGTTTATAAATATCAAATTTTTTTTAAATCTCATTAAATAACATAGCTTCCATAGAAACGATACATTTGCAAGGGTATCTTCTGCTTTGACACAGAATCGAACCTTATTTTCCCCCACTTATTTACTGGTTGCCGCCTACGAAATTTGCATATTAAGCAGCCAGAGATATTTTGGCCTCTATTTGATTCTTATTTGCATGTGTGATGATGTAATTTATTTGATATTCATAGATTTTCCATTTTAGCTGAGGGATATTCACTGGCTGAACCTTTAATATATGTAAGGTAATAGGAATCGAAATAAATTTCAGTTTCAAAATAATTTTCAGCCCATTTAAGCCTTTATGCTTCGCTCTTGACTTGTTCGCATAATTAACCATTATTACGTTTCTAATGTTAAACAACACCTATTGTGGCTAGGAAATTTACCAGATTCATTTTCAAATGAATGGACAAGGTCCCCTATTTCTGCTTGAGTTGAGCCACAGGACACCCAAGGAGATTTAATATGCAAGTGCAGGAAAATAGAAGAGGGAAAACTCACTGACTGACTCACTTGAAGGAAAATACCTTCTTGTGGGCAGAGGGGAAAATGCAAACAAAGGCACTGACAATGGGACGACATATCAGTTGGCAGGACTAGTCAAGTAAATTACATATATCATTTATAATTGCACCAATAACAACACTCGAAGCCAGTGCGCTTCGCTTTAATTAAATAAATGCAAGAGCCTGTGGAGTTGCCGAAAAGTCAGACAAACATAGCTTGAGACCAAAGACCTGAGACCCGGATTTTGCACTGATTTATGTTACAGCATTTGCAGCACATGTGTCCCAGGATACGACAAACTTTTGCCGCTTAACAGCCCATAGACAACTTGTTAGAGATGCTTTGACACGATGACATTTCAAGCGACGGTATTCGGTCACATTTATACCTATTGTTTCAACGAAAAACCTTCGAAAAACACTCAAAAGGCGGTAACAACGTGTTCATGAGAATGGTGAAATTTCATGGATGGAAGGAACCAATTTCATTGGATTATTTGTGTAGACAGTGCATTTCTAAAGCCTGTGTCATTGGTCGGTGGAAAACGTATCGTACAACAGCATCCTTACTTCGTCCAAGTGTTTCTGTTTATCAATTTACTTATGGCTAGGCGTACATACATAGGACACAACTTTCACTACACGTGCATGTGCTGTTTGTGCTTTGGCTTATAATTTGGCCCAGGTCTTGGGACTCCCCGGATCGGACATATCTGTGTGCCAGAATTATGCACATTTTCAGGTTGACAACTCTGGTTGCAACTGCTGCTGCTGCATCTGCTGCATTTGTGGCACACATGGCGTATGTGTAATAAGTTGCCAAAGAGTGAGAGAGAGAGAATCCACTATCTCTGCATCTGTATCTTTGGGTGTGTATTTGTACGTTCAGTACGCTTAAATTAGCAAATGTTTGGGCCAACATTTTGAATTAAATTTATGGCAAAACATTGCTAATTGCCAACTCAGTTGTATTTTGGTTTCCATGTGACGACATTTTAATTAAAACTTGTGGAAAATCATACCAGAGCCCTACTGCCAGTCGACGGCATTAAATGTAAATCATTTTCCAGCATACTTATTAATATTTATGCTTATGTAACAGAGAGCTCTCTCTCTCTCCCAGACAAGGCTATGCATTTGCCGGATGGCTTATATTAATTTTCACTGTATCTAAATGTTTGTGCATTTTGTTGGTTTACAAAGTTTTCATTTCTGTGTTTTGTTTGGGTAAAAGATCTAATGCAAAACATCACTTAGAGAGGTATAATTAGAGACTGCTTTTATCTGATAATGGCCTGACATTAAACCTCTTTAATGTTCTTTCAATGTAGTCTTTAATTAAACAAATTTTCCAGCGTTTACAGAGCCGACTGGGCCCAACCATTTGCTTCTTTAGTCCTTTATATATTTATTCAATATTTGAATATAAGTAATAAATATAATTTTCCTCCTTGCCTTACGGTTACCTTCCATAAAACCCCATCCTTTTTTATTAAATTCTCCCAGCAATTTCTTCCCTGACTTTATTACATCAGAATTCAATTTATCGATGCAGATGGTTGTGCCCGTGCAATATATATTGAATGCTGATGCTTAAGTTATGAAAATTTCACGTTGCCTCATATTTAATGTCGAGTTTATTTTTTTTTTTTTCATTCTTTCTGCGGCATGTCATGCCAAAGTGAAAACCTTTGAGTTCTGTGGAACGCGCGCCCTGGACATGAAAGCATCAGATAAATGGAATTTTTTGCAAAGGATGCGTGGAATTTATATTATTTATAAAGGAAGTAACCTTTAAATAAACGGGAAAGCAAAGTCAACGTATAATCTAATTTTGAAAAGCTTTTATCCCGTGACATTTTTATCGGCTTAAGGCGCACTTTGCTTCAAATACTTTATCTATTTATCCAACACCATTTTTATTGCATTTCCACTCAAGCCAAACTTAACTAGGAAAGGAAAATTGTGAGGGGAAAAAATAAAATAAAATATATCCCATTGAGCTTTTGAGCTTTCGCACAATCTCTCACATTTGTCTGTTGATGGGGGAATGGTGAGTGTGTGTGTGTTTATGTGTGCAATGTTTGAACAGCTGCCCGGAATCCTTAGGATCGGCAACAATGCTCCATCTTTCGCCGTAAAAATTGACATTGAAGCAATTTGGGTTAACTGCACTCGATTGAAGGGGCAAGGAGTGGAGTGCCATGAAGTGGCAGAATCAAAGTCGACTTTATCACTTATTTAGCTCATATAAAATGTGTCACACATTCTCCCACTACTTTTTGCTGCCAAATAAATAGTGTTCAATTTTTTCCCCTTTCTTTCTGTAACGATTCGAGACCCTCTCTCAAAAGATGTCACGCTTTGGTGCACAAAATGGCACATGACACGCCTTCGCGTGTCATAAATTTATGCGCTATTTTCGCCTGTTAAGGCACCACCAAAACCCCCGGCCACACACACACACACACACACAAATATATATGCTTTTGTATATATCTATGTACGTGATGTGGCACAATGTCAAAATCAAAGATGCCATATTTTTTCCCAGCTTTCTTTAGCAGAATTCCTATAGGTCTACCATCTCTCACACTCTTTCCCATAAATTCCCTCACTTCGAACTCTCTCCCATATATTCCTATAGCTCCTACTCTCTCCCATATATTCCTATAGGTCCTACTCTCACCCATTCCCTCTTCTCATATTACATCCTCTTCCTTTCGCTTGTGTTATTTGTTGAGGCAAAAGTTTATCGTCAAGTTTTGCACTTGAATGAATTTTAACGATATTAAATAGCACAAAAAAAAATAAACAATCACAAGGCGTATAAGAATTATTTCTTTTTTCAGCTTTTGCGGCCATTAAAGCGGACTTTTGGTTGTTCTGTCCAACTGTTAAGGGAAGAATTTTTTCCGTCAGTCTCAACATTCTGCAGACAGAGTGTAGCTACCCTATCCATAAGCATTCAATACAAAGAAAGACTTTATTTTTGTATTAGGATTTTTTAAAGGATCTTTTGAAAGTAGAATGTTTCTTCGTACAAATTATGGATGAAAGATATATACTCAAAAAAGATTAAGCTCTCACGAATTTCCAAGAGAGATATACATATCTTCAAAGCAACCATCAAGTACGAGTAGACATCATATCTTTCCCTACCTTTCAGCTTGAGGTAAAACTAATTGGCCTTGCTTCAGTTTTCATCTACAGTTTTCCTCCGTTGCTATTTTATTTTATGACTGAGATGCATTTGCAGCACACAATGTGCCGAAGGAAATCACAACACGAATCGCTGGCTGCATCCTGCATCCTGTTCTGAGGGCGTGGATCTATGGCTGTGTGTGGGTCTCTGTGTAAGTGTGTGTGGAGGCCATTAATAGGGCTTAATGTGGCCTGGCCATAAAGACAAGCTAACTGCATGTCCGAGCACAGAGATCACAATGTCTCTCTGTGGGCCATGGCTAATGCCAGCCATCCAGGCAGAAATGAAAGGAAAGTAAAAGAAAGGAAAGGAAAGAAAAGGAGAGCAAAGGAAACTGCAAGTAAGGCCAAGACATCTAAATTGTTGCAAAAATATTTTATTGCAATTCTTAAACTCTTCGCTCGCTTGCTCTCCGGTTTGTGGATGTCGTAAAAAGTTGTTCAAATGCATTTTGTCGCTTGGATGATGCTGCTGTTGCTGCTGCAGCTTCTGCTTCTGATTTTTTTATGATTGTGGTCTGTCGTCTGTCCGTCTGTCAGTTGGTCGGTCGCTCTCGCTCTCGCTCTGTCTGTCAGTCCATGTGACTGGCAGATGCTGTCGTCCTGAGCTCGTCCTGGGCTTCGTCCTTCGTTGGGAGAACAAAAATTTATGCGAGGTCTACAACAATGTTGTTGCGGTTTCCCTCCCTTGATATTTTGCGAATGTACGTATATGATTGTCATGTTTGTGGTTATTGTGGTTTTTTCCCCAGCATTTTGCATTTTCACACCCCATATGACAGCTTCTGTCTGTCGATGGCCCCTCAATTAGTTGGTCTCCGCTTACACGATACGTGTTCCATAGCGTGAAAATATGAAAACTAATTCTCGCCGATCAGAATCGGGGAATTGTAAGACTTCTCTTGTAAACGACAGAATTGATGTCTCCAAACTAATAAAAATAGTGGGAACGGCAAAATATATTCAATAGTCGTTAAAATTGGGTATAGTGCAGCATCAGCTAAAAGCAGCACTCAATGCAGCCATCAATGTACAACGTAAATGGCACTTGATTTATTTCCACTTCGCTTCCGCTGTCCTTCTGCTTGTCGCCCAAAAAAAGTTCACAAATTCAAGGACACTTTTTAATTAGTTTATATGCCAGACGCAGCGTCTCCAACACCCACGAAATACCACCCGAAAAAACCATTAAAATCAATTGACAGCAAGACAAGCTCACCTTGTCCCTGGTAAAACCCTGGGAAAATCAACAAGGATATTTTTGTCACGTACTCGAGGCATTGGCAAATTTATGAAGCCGAAATTTGACAGGCGATATCAGGGGCATTAATTGATAAAAATAATAATCTATGGCACCCAGGTGGATGATGATAAATCATGGAAAGTGCCGCTCCAAGACTCTTGATGGATGGCAAAATATGTTTAATTCAACTTTCTTAAAGCTTTACTCGGCCTTTCAAGTTGAAAGTGAATACTAAATGTGGCATTAAGGCAACAGAAGGAGCAGCAGTCTTGCAACATGGCTGATAATAACATTTGTGGCAGGACAAAAAAGCAAACGAGTTTTTGGGAGCTCGGTGTTTTGCGGTTTTTGTGGTGCAAGTGAAAGCAGAAATGCCATAGAGAGAGAGGGAGAGAAAGACATTTTTACTTTTGCTGACGACATTAACACCCCGGGGGCAAGGGGAATGGCTAACAGAAACATCTTCCAGGCCTCGAAAATAGTTGTCATTGTTGCCTCTGCTGTTGCTGTTGCTGCTGATGCTGCTGCTTGTGCTGCATACGATTGTACAATTACCAAATGGCCATAATTCTGTTGTGACCAAAAACTAGAGCCTCTGTTCTTGCACTTGACTTGTTTATGCCTTGTGGTTCAGAGCATTCTGGTTATTCGAATTTATGCAGATACAACCCCCCGAACAGCTTTTGCATAATGAATGGGTTAGCCCTGGGTTGGACATAGCCATGACAATTACTAGTCAGAGCCACTCGAAGCGCACCACCATGCGGAGGGAGATTCATTTTCCAGCTTCATTTTCAGTTGCGACACCAAATTGAGTGCCACAAAAGTTGGCCCTGTCCACCGTCAATGTGTCTCAGGATGTCATTGGGAACTTAAGGGAGAATATCGACGGAAAATCGAGGGAAATCTGAGGGGGAAAAAGACAGCTCTAAAATGTCGCTAAACTACGTCAAGTGGACAAAGTGCTATATCACCAGAAACTTGCCCTGAAACACACCTGCGACCACCTCTCGTGGGCCACAGGGGCGACTAATCATGCCGAAAGGACAGGGACAGGGACAGGGCAGGGCAGTACGCAAGCCCGTGTCATAGTTTAAATTATGTGCGAAACTTTGGCCAAAACTTTTAATAGCATCCACAGCTTGCAGGCCGCATCGAACGGTGTAAACATGTCGAGAATTCCGGCTAACTCCCTGGCATATGTCCATTGATTGGTTAGAGTATCCTTTAGAGAGTGGAAACGGCTGCCCCAAATGCGTGCCAGGCATTCACAAGACATGCAGTTCGTTTGAGTTTTCCCCGCTTTGCAGTCAAGCATTAAATTGTACATCTCAACTTTCATCACGACTGTCCAAACTCTGCTGCAAGAATATTTTACAATTTGAATCGGCGACAAGCGACAGGTGGAACGATGATGAAGAGGAAGTCTCAACTAATTTAAGTTATTCCACAAAGAAAGCCATTGCTTTAAGAGCGGAGCCTCGCAATCCTCTCTCGCCTAAATAGGGAACAGTAGCTAACAAATTAGAATCCTATTAATACAAATTACTTGTTTTCCTTTTGTGGCTTCTGTCTGACTCTGACCTTGGGCTGTCGAGTGGGTGGGTAATGTCTGTAGCATCGGCCATATATAAATGGAGATAATTATCCTGCTCTCGAATGGCCATTAGGCATCTGAAGAACTTTCAGCATTTGATAAACTCAAATTAATTACATTGATTTATGCCCACACAGACCAGAGACTGTCAGTCGGATAGTCACGCGTGACTTATCGACACGCGTCTCGAGAGTGACACAGCGACAACGCCTCCCAGTGAGGGCAAATGGGCCATGGAAAGCGTTTTTACCCAGACAAACCCTGCAGACAGACCCACGCATCAATCAATTTTTTGCAGCAATTTATCAAACTATTGCTATGCAATACCATTTAAATTGTTGCCTAGTTTTGCGGCAGCACGTCCACAAAATACTTATTTTACATTAGATACAGTACATAGGAGTACACACGAGACCGGAGTAATAGCGGTTTCGAGAAAAAATTCCGCTGAGAATGTGTAACAATCATAAATATAGATAACAGATGCATGGAGCAATCGGAAATGCGATAGAAAATAGATAAAAATAAATACTTTATATAGATTTACGAGGAAAAGGTTGGTAAATTTTATTTGCATCGCAAAATTCTCTAAACTAATTTACGTACTTCACAAAAGTGTCATTCCTATTCTTTTGACCACAAGTGTGTGTCCTAGCCCTTACTGCAAGTATATATTTGCTTTATTTTTTATGTGCTCTACTCATGCGAGTGAGGGGGATGGGCGGGCGTTGGAAATCGCATCAACAATGTCGTGCGCATGTTTTGTCAATAATATTTTCCATTTGATTGATGTTCCGTGCCATAAAAACCATTGAAATGTGCTTCAAATGGAGATAGAATATGGAACACAGGAAAGTGAAAGAGGAACTTATCGATGCGGACGACTGACACACACACGCACTCATACCCATACATGCTATGTATGTATTTGCACGCGCATATATAGAGAATATGTTCATAAAAACGTCTCCAGACCTTGCCACAGCTCGTGTTGTGTGGCTGCCACTGTTACTTTCAACTAGCAGATGGTGCTGCACAATGTTTTGGCTTTTATGGCCACAAATTCATTGTTGTTCCTGCAGTAGGTTTCCTCTTCCTACTCTATCTACATCATCCCACTATAAATATACTTTATGCCCCATTG
Organism: Drosophila obscura; assembly: GCF_018151105.1. Lineage (NCBI taxonomy): Eukaryota > Metazoa > Arthropoda > Insecta > Diptera > Drosophilidae > Drosophila > Drosophila obscura. The sequence continues at coordinate 4,972,924 of NW_024542791.1, read as the reverse complement.
CGGTCTGTGGTTGACTCGTATTACAAACAATGTGAATGTGAATGCGAATGTTTGGGTGTAGGTTTCGTCTACAATTGAGGGTTTGGTTTAGTTTATGTTTGTTCCACACCTAAGCATAAAATTTCATTTTGGCAGCAACACGTTTTCATTAAAGTGAGCTTTACAAATTTGACCTTGCGACTGTCGGATATCAAACCCAATTTAATGCTATAAAAATGTGAACAAGGTTTTTCTCTACAGCTAAAATGAATGGCTGCCTTTAAGAATATTGCAAGTGGGCCAATAAAAGTAAAGTCTTGCTCCTTGATAGCTTGCAAAGTTTCGAGAGCTTCATATGGTTTCCAAAAACTCTAGAAAAATTGGTTATTTTTAGAGCTTTTAAGTCCCTGGTGTTAGGAATTTATTTCAACAGAGGATAAGTATCATGTTCCTTTTGTTTTTCCATCGTTAAAATATTCTATAACGAATCTAACCCATTATAAATCGCATGACTATTTACGGGTCTGCTTTGGAGTTCATTGTGATCGAAATTCATTGAAATAAAAAATATTATTTCCAAGAAATATGTATTTCTTTGTGTTTCACTCTACAATTTCCATCATTTATTCTCTAACAAAATAAATTCGCAACTCATATGCTAGCAACAAATATATATTGTGCATTTCATGGAACCAGAGATCAAATATGCAATCATTTCAAATAGAAGAATATTCAATTCGGCCCTTTTGCTGGTATGCAAACAGAAGCATGGCTTATCTGGGGCACACGGATTTATAGATATGATTTTTTCTCCTTTTCTATTTCTATTTGTATTTCAATTTTTGTTGTACATACTCGTATCCGTACTCATGTGTGCAATGAAATTATTTGTGTAAATGAAACAATGGCCTGAGTTCAAATGTTAGTTAGTTGATTTTGGAAATATTGTATCTACATTTTTGTGTGGGTTTGTTTTGGGGGTCCAATAGTTTTTAGGCGCACGGAAATGGACACATAAGATATGTATGTGGGACGCTGTATGGGTTTTCCGTTGACCAGTCCGTGACTGTATTCCTCTCTGTGTGTTTCCGAAATTTGAGTATTTTTTGCGTGAAAATAAAACTGACTGTACTCGTACGCAAAAAAAGGCCCCACAAAACCGCATGTTGCACTTGGTGTTCTACAACAGGATGTATGCGAAATGTTTGTACGTCTTTTCATCCCCCCCACCCATTTTTCAGCATTTTCGTGTTGCTTTGGTCACTCTACAAATCTTGTTGGCATGCTGTACAAAGGTGTATCTATCTGTGTATCTCTGTGTAGCGGCATGTATCTGTGTGTCATGCATATTTTCAGGTTTTTCTTTCCCTCCTCACAGCTTTCGTTTCGTTTGTTTCCATTGTGTTTTATTGACCCAAGCACATGAAAGTTTCAGTGCTTTTCCTTGACTTTCCCCCATTTAAATTGCCCTCCCCCAATCCCATGATGCTGCTTCTGTATTTTCTAAGCAGCTTAAAGTTAAGAGAGATTGCTTATAAAGTTAGCTGCGCTGAACTCCAGAGTCAAAGTAATTAAAGTTTTTCCTGCATGCGGTTACGACGAGGTACCAACCTCTGACCCCCAATGCGGTTTTTGTGGTGCATTCGATATATGCAAGGGGGTCATATACGGGACTATACGGGGGCATGTGATTTTATTCACCTGCAAAGAAAAATATAAAAAAGAGAGAGGTTTAGTTTTTGTGTTGGTTTCGATCGATTACCATGATAAAATATATGTATGTAAATTCTAGATATTGTACATAATTAAGTATAATAAATGGAATGTCAGAGTTAAAGTTTTTTTTAGTTTTGAATTGAATTGAATTCTGATCTTCAAGGATATATATCTTGACTCTCCATTTCCTTACTATGAACTTTGCACACAGATGCCTCGGGCGCATCTTCCTGTCAAAGGAAGTTTCTATTTACTTTTCCTCTAATAGCCCTCCTCCCAAATTAATAATCGAAGTATCAATTTACTTGTGCCTCAGATTAATGAACATTTTACGCGGCTTGGATTACTTAGCCCTGGGGTAAGTTTAAGTTTTATTTACGTTGAAGCCCCAGAGCAAAGACTTCCTTGAACACTTGAATAAAATAGAATTTTAATTAAATGCTTTCATTATTTCTCTAAATTGTTGTGTTTATTTTTTCTGGGAATTTGTATGCTCTACACACAGGAAGTGTGCTTTTGACATTCTTAGACATTCTTTGTTATATTAAAAAACATTTTTTTTTTCTTTTTATTATGGTAGAAATTAATTTTCATGGTTAAAATAATGTTTATTATTTCATACATTTGTTTGCATTCATCAGCACTCTGCAGGAAGTACTTTTTGTCACAAGAATTTCACTCAACTCTCTTGCATAATCTGTATTTGACGTTTGTCAGAAATCACTACAAAAGGTGACAAAACTGACAATGAAAAAGAGAGAAAAATGGAAATCCCAGAGCAGAGGGGAATCACAGAAGTATCCCCGAGCTGGACCACACAGAAAAAAGTGCTTTGTAATCAGCTTAAAGCAAAAGGACTTTGGCAGTGGAGTTCCCTTTTTTGCTTTTTTTTTTGTTAGAGTGAATCTTGGTTTTCCCATTTTTTTTGTGGCTTCTGTTTGTTATGTGAACCAATTAGTGGATTTTTTGGGGTAACGCTTTACTTGATTATATAAGCGATTAACTCGGGGATAGTTCGCCTCTGTCACTCTCCTCTTGGTTGATTACTTTGCAGGTGTTTTCTCCAGCAGATAATTTCATGGCTGTCTGCTTGCTCAAAATGTATTTAATTAACTTTAATTTGTTTTAATTAAAATAACTTGAAAAAGAAATAGAATACGCTAACCGAAAATGTCCACAGCGAAATGCAAACAAACAGCGGAGTTTGTCTCGCTGAGCTTCGCCTGATCCTAAGCAACATCATGGGGCACCGTAACCCCCAACAAAATGGGGAATAAAATAAAAAAATCAACAAAAAAACGCAAAGAAGTAACATAAAATATTGTAAAACAGCGTTCTCTGTTGCATTTTAATTACATTTGCATAAGATGCAGCTTATCTGCCCCACGCCATGGCCCATGCACCACGCCACGCTGCCAGATTGCAGTCTGTGCCACTGCACAGCCCTGAAAACCTTTCGATTTATACTTTTTTTTTTGGCATATTTAAGATTACAGTTTAAAGCTTAAAGGCCGGCAGATTGGAGAAGAAAAGAGAAGATGTTGCAATTCCTGAGTTTCATAAGTGTATCTATTGAAACTATTATATTTTAGAGTAGGAATTAGCCCTTCTGTTTGTCATCTTACTAAAATTTATTATTCTTAATTTCGTTATGCTTCATTCAGTTCCCCCTGTTAACGACAAAATTCTTAAGATTTCCGATTACTTTTATAAATGTTTCTAATATCTATCAATCTGTCAAAAATCTTCTGGATTGGATATACTAAGACTAAGATGTGGGACTCATAGTCGGTATATCTACGTTTTGATTGCCATTTACGTATATAAATTTTTCAAAAAGTAAGCACCAAATGAAGTACAAATGGAATTTGAGTTCCTGATCTCCCACACTCGCCCAAAATTCAAATTCAATATAAGAGTAGCTTTAATATTTATATTTTTTATTCCATATAATTCCCGATTAATCTTCAATGCCATTTACATGTCCGAAACATAAAAAGTGTGCTCCAATCTGTTCCCATTTATGCGAGAATGGAAATTCTTTTTCATTTCTCACTTAATTACTTTCAAAAAATGCCACAAGAGTTGAATGCACATCCTGTATCCCAGTGGCCACTCCGGACAGACACGCATAACAGCGAAAAGCCATCCTCTCTGGCTCTCATCATCATCATCATCCGCAACGGCGTCACTTGGTGACAGTTTGTTCAAACAATTTGCACAAAAAACTCGAATGCCGAACATTTAACAAATACCCAGAGAGGCAGAGCCACAAAAAAAAAGTACTGTCAAAATAGTGGCCGCAACAAAAAGTGCTAACAACGGAAGAGAGGCTGGCTGGCCAGAAAAAAAGCATTCCATAAATAAAAGCGAGCAACAATCTCGCAACACGTTGCAAGTGGCAATGCACATTGTTATCAACATTTCTGTGTGTGTGCGTGCTGGTCCTGGCAGTGGGGCGTGGCACGTGCCACAGATTAATTGCTGAGTTGTGTTCAAGAACTTGAGCTGGCAAAACCAGAGAGAGAGAATTATGAAATTTAGGGGCAAGCGAGTGGCCAGAGTTATGTATCTAAGAAGAGGGAACTAAACTAATGCTGCTATATATGACAGAAATTACAGCTTGTTACCTTAATATTTAAATTCTAAACATCAGTAGTTTTATATGGATATATCACTTATGCTATTACACTGAATCAATACGTCTCTCCGTCGCTGGTTTTACATGTCCCTATCGCTTGTTGTACCTCTCATTATTTCTGGTACTACATTTCTGCTTGTCCCGCTTCACTTCTATAGTTCTAACTCTCAACAGGGAGAGAGAGAGTTTACACACAGTTTAGTAGCCAATTCATAGACGAATCAAAGATTAAAGTCGGCTTGTTAGCAACCGTTTGTGGCAGAGCCTAAATTCCCAGTACATCTTTCGAGTACTGCCTCTATCTCTCCACATGTAGAGGTACCACCTTAATCCTCAATATATCTTCAGCCCACTATTTACCTTACGTGTTCACATTTAGTTCATTTGTTTGTGCAGCTTCCACTCAATATGTTCGAGCAGCAGTTGCTGTTGTGGCTTATTTCATTATCCCACTCCTCCAGGGCCCATAGTCATGTATTTCTTTCCCCCTCTGCCAGCCCTCCGTTGTGCTGATAGTGCAGGATGTGCGGTGGGGGAGAGAAAGGAAAAAATCTCTCCAGTTTCGGGCCAAGTCAGCTCGTCTTGATTTGGCTTTTGGGTGCGTGTTTGCCGAGGCCTGACCTCGTTCTACGTCCGTCCGTCCTCGTCTTGTCGTCCATTCGGGCTTGCTGCTCTCTCGACTGTTCGGTGTAGCAATCAGTGTACGCCTAGAGAATTTACTGGCTCGATGTGGAGGTAAAATCACAGTCGCTTCAATAAAATATACACGTGAATGTTCATTCCTACTTCCCCTTTGTTTGTGCCGTGTCCTTGGCAGCAGAAGCTTTTTGCTAATTTGTTGCCAGTCGAGCGAGCGGGTTTTTAAAGCAGCTGCCGAGCAGAACAACTGCTGGCCAACTACTGATAATAATTTCCATGACCCCAATTTCTGGGGAGTGGGGGGGGCAGATTCAATAAAACAATGGAACGAAATTCAATTCGTTGAAAACTCAATTAGTTACTGGAGAAGGAATATTCTTTTTTTTTTATGCTCTCTCTGGCTTCCAGGCGTTGACTGTATTTTGATTATAAACTTTTCTGAATTATGCGTCTCAATTGAGAGCCAGAAAGAAATAAACAAAGAAAAAGAGACACAAAGGCCACAAGAAAATAAAAAGTTAAACGAGAGTCGAGGACGTGTCCGTGGGATAAAATGTTGCCAGAATTTTGCTGAAACTGCTCCTGCTGCTGCTTCTAACAATTGCACTCTGGGTCCAGTCCACCAACAAACCACACAGACAATAAGCATTTCGACCATTATAGTAGTAATAATAGAGAAAAGCAAGCAATGCTGCTGGTTCTCGTAAATGGAGCTTGTGTTTGTCGTTTGTCGCAAAAGGAACTCGAAATTAAAGTCAAGAATGCGGGTCTCACACAAAAGGCAATGCAACTAATCAATAAGCATCTACAGATATAAATATATACATACATATGTATGTTTGTATCTTCAATTGTTGCATAAACTGTTAACTAGAGATGGACCACGAGACATATTCGTTATGTGTGGCCTGGAATGAGATCTGAACCTTAAGGAGTGTATGTCACATAAGCAACGACCATCTCTGACCACAGGCAGCGACACGTGCTCGAAGTTTTGTCTAAGAAAACTTTTTGCTTCAGCATTTTTTTGTATTGTCCTTCCTACCATCACATAACAGCGCCCACAATCTCTTGCTTCTTCTGTGGTCGCAGCAGGATCTTCTTTTTCGAGACATTTACGACTTGTTATGAGGCCAAGTCGAGAATGGGGTGCCCTCAGAGCCAAGTGGCAACACTTGAGCTTGAGCTCAATTGTCCGCACGTTGACAATGCGAATTACAGCGAAGGAGGAAGAGAAATGAAGCACCCGCTTAGCTAACACAATGGATATACATATATATAATTTAGCCTGGAATTTAAGGACTTCCACTGCCACCTGCCGCACAATTAAATCATCAAAAGTCTTTGGGGGCAAAAGTTATGTATAAGCCTGGGCCAATGAATCAATAAGCTACGAGTGGGAGACATCAACTTTGACTGAAGTCAAATGGGGTTTAATTTCGATTGTGTGTGAGAGGAGAGGCCATAAAATGCTGCAGTCTCAAGCGAAGTTTTGCAGTTTTACCATTTTATGGCATTTTTAGGAAAAGTTTTTGTTTTTGTGGCTTTCCGTATCGGCATTTATGGCTTTTCTATTTGTCTGTTACAGATTTTATGTGTTTGTTTATTCTTAGTTTTTGCCCTTCCGTACAGCTTAAATTTAGTTACAATTTGCGCTTAGCTTAAACAATACGGATTGATGGCCTACGGATCCTGTCAACTAAAATCTAGAATAAGTTTTCTGGTTTAATTTGAGCAATCAAAGAGCTGTACAAATTGACTTTTAAAACATAGCACCCGAAGACAGGTTAACCCGGACATAAACTCCATATGTATAAAAAAATCGTGGCAAGAGTCAACTTTGGTACGTTTTAATTAGTTTGCGGAGCGAGTAGCACTCGGCCACACATACAATTCTCAGTCGAAACACGAGCGGTATGCGCAATGCACAATTGCATAATGACTTAATTAAAGTTTTCACAAGAGCGGCAGCCAACAGTGAGGACCGCCTTCACCGGCCTGCCCTCACCGCCACCACCCTGATAATTAATGCAAAATCTTTAACACGCACTAACAATTCCAAGTTTGTCGGCGCATAATAATCAACTCAAGTTGTGGAAAAACTTTTACGTTTATTATCAGCAAGCAGGCCCACGGAAAAAGCATATTGCACACACAGATTGCAATGCATCTTAATGAGCATTTGAGTTGGCTAAAAAAGATGGCGAGGGAGAAAGGTAAGAGCCCAGGTAGGCCCGAGCATGATGAAGTGCAGGCCCTAAAGTCCACTCAACTATAAAGATATTTCCCTGGGACTCTGAACTTGGGCTTGTCTGCTACTTCCACGGCTATATACTCTGTTCTGTACTGTTCAGTTCAGTTCAGTTTTAAGCGGCTTTAAGTTGGCGTGAAAAATTGTTGAGCCAAGTTTCAAGAAGTTTTCGGGTCAATTAGAGAGTGCGGGAGAGAGTAGATAAACGTTAAAGAGTAAGCGAAGAGTAGATAAAAGGTGCGCCGCGAAGTACATAAAGGTGTGGGAGGAGTATAGAAAGGTGAAGAGGAACAGAGAGCAAAAGTTGAAGTGGATGATGCCCCAATAGATTGTGGGAGGCAACCTTCTTTCACTGACGTGATAATGAAATTTTTCCTGGGGTTTTCTGTTTTTCTTTCTTTTTTTCTTTTTTGTATTCCCTGTTAAACGTGATAAAGGTCGCCGCGTGACAGCTGGTCGAGCTAATAAACTTTTGCACTGATTGTGTTAGAAAAATGTAAGAAAAGACTAGGATAACAAAATCGAATAGGGAACACCCTAAACACAAAATATAGGACTTTCTTTAATCTCTACTTGTCTGACTTTACCAGGGTATGAGAATCTCTCTACAATATATTTGTTTCACTTTTTTTATTAAGTAGGGTCTGGGTTGTCCCAGCAGCAGCCTGCAACTGACACGTGTTGGATCTGTCGCATATAAAAAGTTTCCCAAATGTGATAATTGTCAAATTATCGCAGCAAAAAGACAAAAAGCAAATGGAAGAATGGGGGAATGGGAAAAGGTGGACAAATGGCAATGGAAAAGTATGGAGTATGGGTGAACAAATGGCAATGGAAAAGCTGGAGAGGGATTAGAGGGAAATTGTATGAGGGAAAACCATTTTGGTCATTGTCCAGTAGCGTCAACTAATTGTAATGAATTTTTCAATTTTCCCCACATCCCCACACACACACACACACACACACACAACTAGACATACACCCACATGAACATATATCTGGTGTATCCAGAATTTTCACGGACTGATGAATGATGCACACTCGCTGCTGTCATCCATCACAGGACACAGACATGGACTTGGTGTTTGTCGGAAATGGAAACGCGGCGCTTTTTGCGGTCAAAGTTAGACAGACAGACGCATGGCTTCCATCTGGCTATCTCTTTCTGCGGATTTATATCCATCTCTTTCAGTGGATTGTTCACTGGCTTTCTCTTTTTGGTTTTCCCTGTCTTCAATGCTATTCAATGAAAAATTAGACAGACAACGAGCGAAAGTCTGAAGTCAAAGAGTAGCCCGCAACACGCATTCACATTCGCATTTGTAATCCAAAATAATGGGTATGTGCTATGCCATCTCTTCTCTCTAGCTCTCTGCCATCTCTTTCTCTCTAGCTGCTATCTCTTATTTCGGTGTAAATTCAATCCAGGAGTCAAGGACCCCCCTTCAAAGAGCTCATTTAAAACGGATAACCTGATCTGTCGACAATTTGATTGTATAACCTTGTCCATTGTTAATTTTCACATTGTTCTTGCTTTCCCTCAGTTGTTGTTGTTGTTGTTATTTTTTCTATTGACGTATTGGTTTTCACATCGAGGCTGAAAATGAAATCTAATTAGAGCTCTCACATTGGATAAAACCGAACGAGCCGAGCACCGAAGATTGTTTTTGGGCACAACACGCGATGGTAATTGATGCTAAATGTGTGTGTTCCGCTGGAGTAGTAGGGGTACGGGTTGGCTTTGGGTGGTGCCTGCAAAGTGATTGAGGGGACCATCGGTGACTGAAAGGGGGATGCAGGAAGGACTGCCTGATTGTTTGCTGCGTGCAAATGAGTAACAAATTGAAATAGCTCTGCTGGAATTTGTTTTGTGGCTGGAATGAGGCATAAGGGGGATGCTGTTCGAGCTTTCAATTAATTTAGGTTAAGGTTTCAGCATGTAAGAGAATTTTAAAGAGTTGTATAGGCTTCCAACTTAAGAGAAATGTTTAACTCTTGTACCTTCCAATTTTTTAAGTTTTCTTTTGAATTATCTTTAAATTATCTCCTGTTTTCCTTCTTTTGCATTGATTTTCCCTATTTTTCAATCTTATTTTCAGTGCATTTCCCTTAAATCATTCTCCAAATTTCGTGAAACCAGAAACTAGAAATGAATGAGCAACACTGGTGTGTCTCTTCTTGCAATGCCAATCATTTAAGCTTTCCATTCGCTTCTCTTTTATTTGTGCCCCATTTTGTGCCAGAATGCTCAGTATTTTGCTGCTAATTTTTCCCATAGTCTACATATAGTTTTCCAATTAAGCAAAATAACTGAAAAATGGCAAATCGTAATTTTTCCCCCAGCTTGTCATCTTTTTTCGGGGAGGAGGAAAAAGCTAAACAGAACAATAATTGGAATGACAGTACAAGTGGAGGGGTATCCATGGCCTGCTTAAGATATTCAAGGCGCTCTCATTTGCACATTTCCGTTCCGTTCTTTTTTTTTCGCTTAGCGGAAGTGCTGCATACGCCATGTTGCCAAACACACAGACAGCGAAAAGAAAGGATAGCAAGTGTCTCTGAGAGTTCTCTCTGTCGCTCTCTCTCTCTCTCTCTCTGTCCCTCTTTTATTCTCTCGCTTTTTCTCGCTTTGACAAAGTGCAACGTTGACAATTCCACGAGACTTTAAGTGAACGAGGTATTGCAGTCCAAAACTCGTTCCACATTGCGCCATCTTGTCGCCGGATGTGAATTTATGCGTATTCAGCTCGGAGGAAAAAGCACAAAAAAGTGCAGAAAAAGTAGAATAAGATTGTCTTGCAATTGCTTTTCGTGCCGTGTTACTTTTTGTCAGCTTTTCAGCTGATTTCTGTCCGCCTTTTTCCAGCAAATTAATTGCGTAGACGCGGCAGACAGGCAGACTGTTACAAAGAAGCGACACTTTTTCCATTTCACGTCTAAATTATTGTTTGTGTTGCTTAATTGAAAATTAAGAAATTATTCTGCCGCTGCGACCACTTGAAAAGTTTTCTCAAGCCTGTGGGAGAACTTTTTCTTTTGCGCGAAGATTTTCCTTAAAAAAGTTTCTTTTGCAACGATATTTTTTTCCAGACTCTTCTTGAGATGACAAAACCCGTGAAGACTGATGCAAATAATGTGAATGACAATATTTACCGGCCGAAAAAAATGATTCGCTGTTAGGGCAATGGGAAAACAACTACATGTTTTCTTTAAGTTTTTCCAACCATTAAACTACTTTAAGTGTATCGCACGACCTCTAGAGAACCTCTCACGCATGGCTTCTTCTTTTCACTAAGCAATTTATCCTTTTTGAAAGGAATGTCATAATATTTCTACATACTCAAGTGTCCATTGGGGAATGCCTGACAGCTGCCCAGACAAAGATCCCGAATGGAACAAAAAACCTTTGATTTATTGTTGGAAATGGCCAAAAGGAACGAGTTGAGAGCTAAGCTCTTGGAGTGAGTCATAAACAATAAGTTATTCATTTCGCGGGGGCTTAGGAACTCGTACTTCGCATAAATCAAACAATAAATCGCATAAAATGTATAAAATGTAATTAATAATTTCCATTTCCTCTGGCCAAACAAAAGCCGGCGCACATCTTGAAGTCGTTTTCCATCAGCGCGGGGCATGGGGACGGGTACCCATCATTACAGAAATAAGGCGACTGCCAATGTCCACCCACTGCCACTCACTCACATAATTGAAATGAACACAGAAAGTGCATTATGCATTGATGGGAATGCCAGTGCCATGATTCAGGAATGTTTTTAATGCAAATTTAATATTTAATTGGAAATTTCAATGCGAGTCGTGCGATGCATGATTGGTTTTAGCTGGATATTTACACGCCAATGCATTGGATTCGATTTATATGAATGATAAATGAGGAAAACTGATTAAAATATTAGCCTGATGTGCATATAATTTACACAAATCACGAAAAATATGTGTTCAAAAACACCTGCATCGATGCCAAATTGTGCCCATGTCCATGGCCATGTCCATGTATTTTTAAAACTCGATTTGCAACTAATAAATTGTCAGAATTTGCTGTTGATTTGTTACCTGCAGCAGCAGCCGGTGCCATGCAGAAATGCCTTTTGGTGATCCATTCACTGAAATGAAAACTCAATTGACTGCATTACAGCAGGGGATTTTTGGGCGTACACCTGTCTGCAAATCCCTGCGACTTTTCATTGCCCAGGTGTGTGTGTGTGTGTTTGTGCCTGATTTGATTGTGATTTTGGATACAGATATACGAGTACCAGTACGATTTTGTATGCTGATTCCCCTTCTGATTGCCAGTCAAAGGCAAATAAATTTACGTGCAGGCTCAAAGGCTCAAAAGCCAATTGAAAATTGACTGACAAATGTATCTGTATCTCTGCATCCCTGTATCTATGTGATTAAACGTTGTCATTGTTGTTTATTTGATCGAGGGTCTTAAGCGATTTGCTGTTTGGGCAAATGGTTCAAAGGGTGGAGAAGCCTGCCCCCCCAAACTAAATCAACAATGCCATTGAGCACTTGACCTTGTGCTCTTATTAAAACAGATCTGCTATGCCTTTACGGAAATGTTAATTGACTTAATTCTAATACTCATGTACACTGCTCCTCCGCCAGACACAACTTTGCTAATGATTTTTTAAACTGTTCATAATTTACTCTAATGAGCCACCCTTCAGGAGGGAGAAAAACCGAGAAAATCCATCCAAAGTTATCAAAGTTGCAACAGCAAACAGAACAGCTGAAGGATGAGCTCCTTCGGAGTGAATAGGGACATGACAATATGTACTGGTATTTGTTCTTGGACAGTCTTACAATTTTAATTGTGCGACAAGCAAACTGTTGTAATGAATGAGGCGGTGAAGTAATTAAGTTTGCTTAACTAACAAAAGACGAGAAGAAGGATGAGCAAGTTTAAAAGGCAACTTGAAAGGAAGAAGGCTAGGATGTGGCTTAAGAGAGTGCCATTAGAGAAGTCTTCGTCATATTTTGCTATAAATACTACCATAAATTAAAGTGTTTTCAGTCTTCTGAACAACAAATACTGGGAATATTTTTTGACTATTTGACGTCCAAAAGTGATATACTTCGACTTCAAAAATATTATAAATGTGTCGAAGATATGAGGAAGTAAATATTTCAGACTTATACATAGTATACAGGCAAATAGCATACGAATTCGAACTATAGGAAAGTCCTTTGTAATCGTGCTTATATTTATGGTTGATACATTTATAGACTGTATATTTATATAAGTTGAAAAAGCTTACAGCGTATACTGAAAAGCTAATGCCGAAATTCGCAAACCTACGTATAAGAACCTACAAATAAAAACCTGTGAGTTCGAATGTATAAGTACTTGTAGAAGATGCCCTTAGTATACGAGGTTGTAAAAGCTTTCAGCTTATACAGTAGCAGAGAATATGAACACCGAAAGCTTAGGAGTAGAAGTTCACTTGGTATACACTCAGTGAAATATAAGGAGAACAGAATATAAGGAGTGTAGAAGATTGTAAAAGCTTTTGCCGTATTTTAACGAAAAACTTGTGGAGAGTTAACAGAATTTATAGAAACTCTGGAGGCTTATTCTTGATTCGTTTTTTTACTTTATTAATTTAGCCCATAATTTTCTTGTAAATTCAAGTACAAGTTTCTTTAATTCCTTCAATCAAAGAACAACCGTTAAGTTTATAGTCGTTGTTCATCGTAAACTACAAATGACAGACCATACTTTTAGCTACTAAAATCCACGTAAAAACTTTGTCTCATTTTGGAAACTTTATTGGGGACGAAACTAAGTAGGAATTAGAGAACGTCCCACCAACTTTGGCCAGAATTTGAAACCAGATTATGTATTTCAAGAACATTCCGCCTGAACTGTTGCCAAAAGTGCGTTTTCTACATTGTTAGATGCAAATCAGTATCAGAGTATGCTGCTTTTGAGTTTTATACGCACATATTTGAAAGTTTTATAACCAAAACCGTGACACTTAAATGCAGTCATCAAAGGCAGAGAGGAGCTTCCCTATGAGTCCTTTGAGGGGGTCTCATCCCGCTTATGTGGCTGATGTTAATATTGATGATGAAGAAATTGGCAAGTTTAGACGGGGGATTGGGAATGAGAAGGTTGGCCATAAACACTCGAGCTGTGAAATGTTTATACGCATGATAAAATCATAAATTGAAGTGACTTTGCTTATTAAATGCAGAACAGGGAAAAAGGCAGCAAAAAAACGAGAGTTCCACTGATCAACGTACAAGTAGAAGAAGACATTTTTTGATGGCTTAAGTTTGGGAAGCGAAACTCGTAATGAAACGCCCTCTGCGTAAAACTATTTGGATGAACAAAGTTCATTTATTAGATGAATGTTGGAGGTTCATCATCTTCGCGTTTCATACATTTTCTTGGAGGGGAAAACTGCTATACTATGAAGCGAGCTACTTCATCAAATATTACTTATAAAACTGGATTCTGGTGATGTATATTTATTGCTCGGAATATATGGATTAGATGGATTAGGATATAGATTCTCCCATGGAATACCTTCAATCCCTTCCCTAAACGTTCCTAATATTTCAAGCTGCTTTCCCCAATCCTTTTCCAGAGCGACTTTGAACTGATTTAAAACGTTTTAATGATGTCCACAATGTCATATATTCCACCCCACAAATTTAGCCCATTGGAAATGTTCATTTAATTCAATTTGTTTGCTCTGCATGGGCACGATTGATGGGGGCGTTCTGTTGTGGAGTAGTGGGCGTGGGCGTGGGTGTTTTGTGTTTCAATCGTCCAAAAACTTTTTGACATTTCGCATAATTTATGTAGCGCAATTTGTTCTCTCTCAAACTCTGGCACTGTACATACATACATGTGGAATGTATTTCCATTGTTTTGGGGGCAACATATTGCGGCAAAAAGTGCGCGGAGGGGGCCATAAACAATGGCCAAAACGAACGCAAAAGAACGGACGGACGGACGGACGCACACACGTCCATAAGTTGACCCCTAAAAGCAGACAGCACTTGAAATCATAAATTACAGTGCTCGCCGTTTGTTACGGTACCGCCTGCGCCTGCCCACCCACCGCCTGCATAAAGTAAAAACACTCATACGCCCCATCGGTGGCCGCATCGGACACCTGCCAAAAACAAAATTTAAATAAATTCACTTGTCAAATATATCGTACATAATTTCAAGTACATTTTAAATCAATCGCCATGGACCCACCTGCACCATTTCCCTCCTGCCCCATGCCCCATTAAACGCCCACTTGCAGCATGCCGCCCTCCCTTCTGTCTGTCTTTTTGTGGTTGGATGTGGGTGTTGGTCATATAAAAACAAGAAAATGGAGCGCTTTGCCAGTGGAAGCAGCAGATACCCTTTTCGAAAGATTGTTCGAAATATATTGAGAGAGAAAATATATTGAAAATTGCTTCTACAAGCCCCAGATTGAAATCATTATACCCTCTGGCAAAGGGTATAGCCATGCCAGTCGTCGGTCGAGTGGCTGGTGGAAAGTAAAGGAAAGGGAAGTATGGGGAGGAGCGGCAACCACTTGCTTGTTCGATATTTATGACAAATGTGGCCGTGACTGTTGCAAGAGGGTGGGTGACAGAGGGGACGGTAGGACGGTAGGACCAGTAGCAGGCAGGAAGCCGCAGACCTGCGAGGGTCGCCATGAGTGTTTGAGATTAATGGCGCGTCTAAAATGCTTCACGTGCGAAAAAATCTATAAAACTGACTCACACGCACATCCAAAGGTGGGCGACTCTGGACGGGATGGCAGGATGGCAGGATGGCAGGATTGTGGGCATGGTGTGGAGGTGTTCCCTGTGTGTGCGCGTGTTTTTGACACTTTAACTGCGCTTCCACTTTGAGCATAACTTGCGTCACGCCTGTCGTCGTTGCTGTCGTTCCCGGTCGTTGTTGTTATTGCACCTTGTTGGCTGTCATTTTGCGTTTATTTCCAGCCCAGGTTGTAAATGGCAGTACTGTCATTGTTCAGGTGGGCCCCCCTTATGCCACGTTCCGAGTAGAGCCAACTTCTGGTACGCTCCACAGAATGCAGACAGCGTCATTCTGCGCCTTATTGTATGCATTTAAATTTAGAACAGATTCTGGGAAAGAGCTGGTGCGCGGGGTATGCGGAGAGGAGACAATCTCAGAACGACTAAACAATGGTTTTTATAATTCTATGCTTTCCAGATGTCTAGTATCTATTGTCTGTCTATCTTTTAGTTTCGAAATATAGTGCAAAGGATATTTATATTATATGTAAAAGCAAGACTAATACTTAAAATGGATATTTATAGTCGTTAAAACTGATTTAAATCTATATTCTCTCCTTATCATTATTTAATAAGCCTTTACATACGTGAAAATATTGCATTCTTTCTTCCAGAAACGCGACATACCTGTAAATAAAATAAGTACACAAATTTAAATTAATTTCAATCAATTTTCATAAGTCTAAAGGAGTTAATATTCTTGCAAATGTATATTCTTTAGTTAAAGTTTACTTAAATTCATATTCTGCAGTCGAACCTAATTTGTATTCCCCTCCGAACAGTTGCCAAGTTAACAAACTTGGCTTAAAAGCCTCGTCCACCCACTCAGGCCATCCAACTGGATCAAAGCATGCCGAGTCCTTCGAAGAATGCTTAGCAAAGCGGCTTACTGCTCAAGGAGCAGTACTCTCGAGGAAGTATGGATGCATGTCCATGACATTTATTGAGTCAACGGCAACGGCAACAGCAACAGCAACTGCATCTGCATTTCGGACTAAGCCAATAAGCGTTCCGAGCAAAGTGAAATAAAAGTGGGAAGACAGGCAAAGGCAAATGCCTTGGCTCCGCCTTATCCTACGCCAGGCTCAAGCTTGTTGCACTCGAATTTAGTTCGGTATTTGCTCGAGACACAGAACTCAACCCATGGTGCCTCAGTAGTTCTGGTAGTACTGCTGAGCCCCAAAACGCAGCCTTATCGTTCTCTAAAGCCGAAGACCATACCTATTCCATTCCTTGCAATCGTCTGTCGTCACGTTTTAGCGCTTTAGTAGCTGCAATTTGTTGGAGCGTACGGCTGGCTGGGTCTCGGGCCAAGTGCACACATGCATGTGCAAATAACTTTTTACGGTAATGCAAATGAATGCCAATTTACGGGGCGAGACATTCCAACAACTTTCCGGGAACACACCCCACCCGGAACCCCCTCAGTTGCTCAGTTGCATTAGTCCGGGCCAATTTGCGACCTGTCGAGGTGACAACTCAATGAATCCGCCACCTCCAGATCCCAGATAAAATGAAAAAAAACTGTTTTCTTTCAGTTTTCCACCGTCTACGTCTATTCAATGCCGAAACCTTTGGGGGTGTCTAAAGTGCAATAAAAACCCAGTACAGCCTTCTATATTAAAAACTATTTAATATTGCAAACATGCAACAGTAACAAAAGCCACGTTGAAGTGCCTGGAATATTTCAGTCTTCCGGCCCCACTGCCCATGTGAAAAAATAAAGCCAATAACAAATTCCTTTTTGCTGGAAAATTGTTCGACAGGCAGGTGGTCGGTAACGCAAAAACAATTGAGACAACTATACAGAACTTTCTGCCAAAAAAACACAACAAAAATAGAAGAGAAAGAATTGGTAAAACTGTGGTTGCTGTTACGACTACGGGGCACCCATTTCAGAATTAAAAAATATATATTACAGATATGAATCACATAAACCTCCAACTTCATACGAGTACATCTGCATTTTATAGAATTTCTGCTACCATGGAAAATAATATTTTGAGATAATTTTCCTATTACCTGCCACGTAGTACGTATATCCCCTTTGTTATCAGGTACCACTGGGTGTACTCAAAAAAAAAAAAACAAACGAGAAAGAAAGGGCGAGCACGCTGCAGCAATTAGTTATGCTTCGCTTTGTTGAAGGCATTTCAACGGGAGCTTTTCGCCGCTGCCTTTCACGACCAAAAATTGCAGAAACAAAAGTTCCACTTTGTGACACCGGGGGCAGATTTTTGGGTGCAAAAATTTGCAGAACCTTTTGCCGTGTGACATTTGGCCGGAGCAAATTATTTAAGCTTAGACAATGTGAACAATAAGCCTGCTCGCTTTCGAGAAAAACGTCATTTCCCACGTGCTGACCACGCCCCTGGCTGTTCGATGGAGCGGTGGGCTTCCCATTGTGTGTGTGTGTATGAGTATTTTCATTTCCCTTCTGTGCGGTAGGACGAGTGTGGGAGTGTGAGTGGGGGTTTTGTGTTTGCCCTTTGTCTGGGTTTTGGCTGTGGCCCTCGCATTATAAAACAATTTGTTGTTTTGACACCAACATGCCTCGCCGAGACCCTTTCCGAGACCCCTTCTGGACCACAGCTGACTCTGACCCCACCTGAACCCTTTTGGCCGTACATATCCTCCATTGTTTGCTCATTCGGAGACAGGATTTCGCTTTGCTTCCGTTTTATTTGCGGTTCTGTTTGAGTTTTTCGAGTATTTGTATTTGGTTTACGTTTTCCATAGAGTCAAGCACTCCTCCATGGCTAAGTGCTGCCCAAATCGTGTTTATTTTTGCCGTTTAAAGGTGGAAACTTTTAGAAACGAACCAAAAGTTATCTCTCTAAAAGCTTCAAACTTATTAAAATTAAGCAACGCTGCCGCTCTTCCGCTTAAAGTTTCATTTAAATTTGGGGAATATTAAAAGGTAACATAAGCCACAAAATTCTGGGAAACACTTTCGGTGGTATTGTTCCACCGTCATACACGTGGGAAAGCCCACAGCGACTAAGCGCATTGGATTACACACCCAAATACGATCAACAATTGAAGTTACACTTAAGCTCCCCTTAATGGGGTTGGGGCAGACCAGGACCAGCCCCTGCCCTTAAGCGTATTACATGGTAAACACCCACGCGTGGAAAAACGAGAAAACAAATTTTGTTGATGAACTCAATTAGGGGCCGCCACAACAACAAAATCCATGGCAGGCAACTCAGCCCTTTATTAGCCCTTTTTTTAATTAATTTTGTAAATTTTCGCCATCTTTTTTTGTGTGTTTTTTTTTGTTTTATTGTTATTTGAAATTTACTCAGGCGCCAAACTGTTGAGAGACAAGAGAACAACTTGGTAGGGGGAAAATCAAATTATGGAAATTATTTTTCTTGCTTTTGCAAACACATTTTCAATTAGTCAAATTGCAAGTTTTCTTTTGGCGGGCAGGAGGAAAGAAAACTTGAAGAAACTTGTAAGAGAAATTTAAGGAAAATACACTGAGAAATGGGAAACATTTCAGGACACATTGGCCCTCATTTTATTGCCTTTTCAACTCAAACAAGAATGAAATTTTCACTAAAACGCAGTCATGCTGCACAGGATAATCCCATGGATAATCCATGCAGCGCACTAAAAGAAGGACTAAAAAATACCCAAAAAAAAAGGAGGAGCCCCACACACACACACACACATGTTAAATTTTATGCTAACAAAGGCTTTCGTTTTTCTTTCGCTTTTTTTTTATTTGAAGCAGCATCGGCAGAGTGTTGGCGTGGTTCGACTGCAATTTCGCGGCCTTTGTGAAAAGGGTTTTTTGTCGGTAGCTTTCTGCAGTCGAAAAATTCAAAATGAATTCGCAACTTGTGGCACGAGTGAATGCATTTTTGAACCCGTTCTCAATGTTTTCTGTTTTTTTTTTGTTTTCTGTGTGTTAATGCTACGAGTTTTTTAAGCGTAGTTTGTTAGGTTTTCATGTTTTTTGTTGAATGTTTATAAATGTTTGCCGTTGTTCTTTGTCTTCAAGCATTTGCTTCTACGGCTATGTCTTACATATCTTCATTGTTAAGTACATATGTCAGACAATGTCATCATCGATAGAAATCGCCAGAGTAAAGTGGTACACAATATTTGCCCCAGGATCTTGCTTGTTGCAAGATTCCTCCCACTCTTTGTGCTGGGTGTTGATTTCTTGAACAATTTTCTGAGCTACATATATTTGTAGTTGAAGGATAAATTTCATGAGCAGCTGTCAATTAAATTGTATTTTTTTCGACTTTATTTCTTTACTGATCTTACAATAATTTTTTTCCCCTAATTTTAGGGATTTATTGAGATTGGAATTTTCCAAAAAAGTTCACCCTCTGATCAAAATGGATTCATCCCCAAAGAACGTAAATTATCCATTAAAAGTGAATTTCGGTAATGATAAAACTTTGAGTCGAAGCTCCAAACTTGTTTACCCATTTACCAGGATAATCTGACCTGCAGTACGCCTGTCTACCCCTGCCGCATACCACATGATGCGATGACTGACTGAGTGGCACATGATTAGGCCAGCTCATATGCTAGAAGGCTAGAAGGCCGAGGGCCAAGTGGAACAGAATTTGCATATATATCTTTATGAGTCGGGGGCCAAAAGGGTAACCAAACTGTAAAAATAACAACATGAACACAGGACCTCCCACACACATACACGTGCACACTGAATAAGGGAGGAAATGGAAAGAAAAATACCAACGCAACAATTTTTCGGCGTGGCTGCTGATGTTTTATTTTTTATGCAAATTTTGTTGCATATGAGAAATTGCCAGAGAAAGAGCAGGAGCTCGTGGCAGGACCTCCAAAGAAGAGCAACAAAATGTGGCAAAAACTTTAATAAAAGACTATACTATGGGGGAGGCACCCATAAATTTACAGTGGAGGATAGAATGTGGGGATGCTGCTGCCTCTTCAAACAAAGCAACACTCAACGTCGGAGCTGCTCCAACAAAATAATTTCAGCTGCAACAAAACATGATGTGGATGTGGCAGAGGCAGAGGCAGAGGTTGGGTCCTGGAGATGGTTTTGTGTTGCTTGCATATTAAAAGTCAAAAGCGTTGAGCTGTTGAACGGAGTCGAAGAAGTGGTGGGGGACAGTGGCAGCGCTGCTCTGGGCGAAGGGTCGTCATTTCTTCTGCCTTGTTGCATGCGGCACGAAAATTTGCGTTGACAACCCACATCCCACATGTGGTAGCTTTTCACAGACCCCTCACTAAATTAGTTAATATTAATAATTTTGCATGTTTATGGATGCCATTTTCGCTGCACACGGAATGTTAATTAATGCACCGGGCAAAACGATGATAACTTAACTGAGATTTTAACTAAAAAGTTTTAATGAAAGACATTTAAAGCTATAAAATATATACATACATATATGCTGACTAAAAATTGTGGGATTTCATTTATAAAGAGATTAAACTCTATTTTAGTACTTTAAATTGTACACAAAATAGATATAAAAGATAGAAAATAGATAGAATTCACTTTAAATTTTTTTTAAATTAAAAATTTTTAAAACTAGCATTAATAACTATCGCTATATTTTACAAAATTTGCTGATTGTGGGAACTGTCAGTTTTTCAGTGATAATTCTACACAGTACCCCAAGACATCATTTCAAAACATAAACATATGAAACCTAGCGTATAATACATTTCTATCACTAACTTTCTTTCAATAAAAGCACTCGAAAGTCTTGTAAATACATATATATAAATTATATATTAAGCAAAAATTGTTACGCATTGCTGGATTTGATTTATATGAAACTTTCTCTCTCTTCTGCTGCTCCATTTTTTGGTAGCAGCGTCTTTGTCTGCGACTTCAGGGAGTATAAATCACAAATAGCAATGAAATTGTTTCCGCTGGAGATGCGAGAGAGAAAAGGGAAAACCCTGAAACTTCTAATTGGTAATTGCAATTGTTTCTGCATCTTCACTCCCCCCAAAAAAAAAAAAAGAAAAAACAGTGTCTGGAGACACTCGACGCTGAAGCTGTGAGTAATTTTATGCATCTTTTGACCTGAATTGGTACTACTATTTCTTACCAAAAAACAAAATAAAACTCTGATATTTACTTCTTTAAACTGTTGAGTTCTAGAATAGAAAAGCCGTCTGTAATTAATTGAGCCCGCGAGAGCTGTTCCGCCAATTATCACCACTCAGATACACCTGTAACATGGAGTTTCAATTACATACACACACGTGGATATTAAACTTTTGACGGAAGCCGCATGAAATGACAGATGTCGACAGACAGAGCGACTGAATGACACACACAAAGACAGAGAGACGCTGACTGACAGACAGACAGACAGACGGACAGACGGCAATCAACCATAATGACAGCAAATAACAATTGTGGAAAATATTTAACAGTTGTTTTTGATTAAATCATATTTGCATTACGGAGGCATGAGGCACAGCAAACAATTAAAATTCATTAGAGTTAATTACGGCCGTAATTAAAAGGACATTTTCATAACTAATTAGGGGTAATGAAAAAAATAAAACAACAAACAAAAAGTTAAGTATTTTCATTATGATGTCGTCTCCCATTTCATCTCCCTTATGTATTGCTTTTTGTTTTTACAAATGAACAGCAGAAAATTTACATCAAATTTGAATAAATGTACAAAAAAATGAAGCAATGAAATTAAATATACTCCATAGTCGCATCATGTTGCACATGTAGTGACTTTTAACTGTTGGTTAAGAGAATTTTGAGGACGACATTTGTGTGCACTACATAAAGAATTGGTTGAATGAATGAAATATTGCAAGTAAATAAATAAATAATTTCGACTATTTTTCACAGATAGACAAAGCTCTTATATAAGTTATTTCGAGTGATTTTGTAATCCGCATAAAGTCCTTTTATATTTATTATTTTCACACATATAAATCCTTATTGAATAGGCCTTCTCATAATCTTTTTTGATGTTGAAATGTTTTTAACGTTTCAAATGTCAGATACAAATCTTAATGCTCTTTGGGGCTGGATCTGTTCCTGGGCCTCCTATCTGCTTGCACAGCACAAAGGGAGCGTTGAAGGAAAAGTGCCAACACAGCAAGGGAAAACCACAATTATAACAGCAGCAGCAACGACAGCTCTGTCTAGCCGCCGTTCCGACTTTTGTTTTGCTTCGTTGGCCCTCAGATACTGCCTTACGCATCTGTAACATCCCCCCATTACCTTTGGCGGTTTTCTGCTTTTGGCGCAAGTTTAAGTGGATTTTCATAATTTACGCGCTCGGCGTTCGCTGAAGAATCATAAATTCCCAGAGAGAGAGAGAGTCGGGGGACAAGCTGCTTGCTCCTTTTCTTACTGCGAGCTTCGAACAATTGCATTTAATTGTAAGTAAAATATGTGAAAACTTTTTGTTGTCCTTTTTTCGTTTTTCTGTGTGTTCTTTTATTTTTTTGTGTAGCTATATCGAGCATTGGAAAAGTTTTTCAAGTCTCAAAAGTTTGTGGAATGGGTGGAAAATTCATCCACTCAGGCGCCACACACCACACTAGACCACTACAGTCCCCCGACTCTCGATGTCAGCGACATGTTGTTTTCATGTGATTTCCCACTGTCAGTAGCAGCTGTGTAGCTGTAGCTGTCTATCTGTGTGTGCGTGTGCTGTATCTGAGAGTGTGTGGCGTATCTGTGTGACTGTCTGGCTTTTTGTTTTGCTTTCATGATGATGATTTTCCAGCTTGTGATTCCTATGTTTGCCTTTCGTCAACGTTTATGACAATATATCAAGAGGAAACTCCATTGCCATCCTCATCTCCATTCCAGCAGCGCGAGAGGACTTGGTCTACTTTATGCTTTTATTGGTTACATGAAAAATATTTTCAGCTTTTCCTTATTTTCTTTTCTGTTCGACTCCACACCACTCCACTCGACTCGAACCGCTTTCCCCGAGCCACACAATTGTCAGCCACAGAAGTTATGAAGTATTTTTTCTTGTTTTCTTTTTTTGTGTTAGTATAAGGAAGGAGCGGTACGAGAGCGACATGTTGCCATAAAGTTTTTAATTAAATTGTTAGATTTTTACATTGACACTTTTTTCTGTTGTTCGGGAAATGACAAGCAAATTGGGTTTCTTGTTAGTCTAAGAAAAAATTTACAAGAAGATAGTTTCTAAATTTATATTGAAAAGTTGACCAAAGATGGATAAAGAATGTGGAAGATGTAGATCCCAAATTAAGTTTCTTTTCATTCCAATCAATTTAATTATTGTACAGAATTATTAATATTTTTTAGCTACATTTTAAAAGTCAGAGAAAACAATTCTTTTTACTTTTTCCCTCTCTCTAATATCTTATTCTCTAGCTACTCCTTTTTCAATCAACAATTCATTTTCCGAGCATTACCGTAAATGCATATTTACCACATTTTCTGACAGTTTATGGCCCTCAGGCTCTGGTTTCTGAAGGCTTTTTGGCTAGAAATGAAAGCAGCCATACACCATGCAGGGACCAAAATCTTTGGCCGAGAGGCTGACCTCTACCGATAAATGTGCGAAATGTGCACGCTTCGGTAATATTTTCTAGTCCCCTCTCTGCAAAAAGGTGGCAGAAGCGAGTGCTCTAGTCCTCTAAAGGTGGCCAAAGCCTGTGAGAGAGTGAGACCTGGCTGCGGTCTCATGATAAAGTTGACACTTTATGCGTTTTGGCCCAGTTCTGGGACAGCCAGCGGCACCAGCGCAGCATAGAATGCAAAAAAAAGAGAACAGAATTCCCCATTCATATGTGTATTTTAGGAGATTTTTCAAGCGTAAAACTTGAAAATCATTCCCTGATTGAATGTTGGAAATTGCTTTAAAGATTTACCCTAAAAAGTGTCAATGTCAATTTATTAGCAGCATTCAATGTGTCCTCGCTCTCTAGATTTTGCGTTGGCTTTCATCCATCATATGGTGGATATATAAAGCTATGGCCATAGCACACATATACATATATCCTTTAACCTATTCAATACTTGCCCAGGCATTGATGTCACTAGCCTTTTTTTTCTCGCTTTTTGGGTAGGTAGATCCAACATTTTTTTTAGCTGTTGGACTCACAAAAATCAATTAAACGCACTGGGTAAACATGGCGTATACGCAATATTTGTTGCGCTGACCTGGTTTCCTTCTTTTTGTTTTGTTTTTGTGTACTAGTGAAATCCAATTTGTATGGCCCTAAACGAACTAAGCAAGTTGGTTAGGAGGTTATTTAAATTACTAACACGTGTAGGTTCCACATTCATATTCACATCCACATACTCCTTCTGCTTCTCCTGCGTATTTTTCGTATTTTATTTGGTTGGTCCGAATTTTTGGATTTTCGTTTTGCGGTGCTTTGGGTCGCTCTAATTACCCTTATTACAAGCCATAAAAAATGCCCGTTTATGCAATAATTTCGTTTTATCACTTTGCTGAATTAATTATAATAGAAATGGCAGCATTCACAAATTTATTTTAGTGGAAATTTAGTGGAAAATTAAGTGAAAATGGCTGTGAAATGTAGATGTTATGACTATAACAATTCATGAATACTCTTATTTATTTCAGGTAAAATCTTAAATGACCATTTTAACAATTAAATCACACACACTAAATTCTCTGCCATTGCTACATTGCCGATCTCTTAAATTGTCTATAAAATGCATTTTCCCTATTCACTTTACCAGAGTCAACATTTTCCACGGTTCCTGTTTGTTGTGTGCTCTTCAATTTGGGTCTCCTTTTCATCAAGTTGTTTCAACAAGAGCTTGCGCAATAATTTCGAGTGCAACGTGTTCGAATGAATTGAATTGGATAATTGAATGCATGAGTGACTGCCTGATTGACTCACTGACTGACTGACTGACTGACTGACTGGCTTGATTGAGAGCAGTGTGCGTGTGCAAGAGAATTTTTGTACAAATTTTTCCCTCTTCTTTCCTGGTTTTTCATGATTTTGGTTTTTTTTTTTGGTTTTTGTAGGTTAGGTATTGCAACGTGGCAGGAGCGACAATCGCAACGCCTTTCAATCAAATGGTGCTGCACACAAATTCCCAAACAAACCGATGGGGGCAGAGCCCGGACCCCTACCCCAACATGTAGAACCCTGCGGGGGTGAGGTTTTGCCACTGGCTGTCACTGCACGTGACAAATGCCGACAAACGACGACTGCTGTTGCACGTTGCCTGCTCCTCTCTTTCTGGGCCAATCTGTCTATCTATTTTCGCTCTTTGGCATTCCATATTGTAGCCAGAGGCGGGTTAGCGTTACCTGAAGTTTCTGTCCTGGCTTTGTGATAGGCAGCCTCTATCTATCCTCTAGCAATGCCTAGCATAATCCTCCACTAATTTGCCTGCCCCCTGCCTACACTTGCATCTGACAATTGATGAGCTGCGTGCAGCGTTCAGCTTCGGGTTTTCCTTGCCTTTTTTATGGTTCGGCAAAAGTTTCTACCCAAAAGAAAACTTTGAGAGAATAAAACCGGAAAGAGAATCCTTTATGTGTGGGTATGCTGCTTCTGATGAGCGCTTAACCTTTGAGATGGTTAATTTATGCAAAAGGCCAGTCGGAAAAGCTCAAGTGGCGGACAACGTAATCATCCGCCTTTTTGGGTAATCATTCCAGCTCTCTGGAAGAGAGCTTTCCCCATTCTGCCAAATTTGATTGGCTCACACTCCGTGTCCATCAGCAAAAACTGGCGGCGCCAACAAGTAGATTTCCATCAAGGCTGGACAGGAAGAGGAAAAACACTTTCCCTTCACGGCCTTGAGGCGGCTTCGAGGAAAATCGCTGTCATTAATCATTTGGGAGCTACACAAAGGTGCTAAGCAGCGTTGGCGATGTTAATCTTGAGTCCTAAAAAGTATAAGTTACTTTGGGAGAAAATTTGGAACATTGGTAGCAGAAGAAATGCTCTTTGAAGAAAGTCCAAAATGAGATTCAGATTGTATAATTTCTCCAGTGCATTGATCACATTTTGCGCATTTATCGCACTACAAATTTTTGATTTTTTGCGATTTTCTTTTGAGAGTACCGGCCTAAAAAGAAAGCGGATCAAAAAGTCTTTGGACTCTTTGGCAAAGAGAGAGAGAGAGGTTGGTAAGCACAAAATTCTGCTTCGTTAACAATTAAAGGCGTCTGTGTGTAGGTGTGCTGTTTTACCTGCTGTTGATGTTGTTGCCACTGTCTGCAGCTGACTTCTGACACGTGTCATTTACGTTTGAAAACGTCCTACAGGATGTCAAAGCAAATGGCTGACTGACTGAATGACAAGGCCACGTTAATGGGCAGCACAAGCCACAAACAAAAATTCCTTGAATAACTACCAGTTGGCTGTAACTACCTGCAAATTCTTGTGGCAATTAAAATAATTCCTGGAACACTTGCCCAGAAGAATGTTAATTAAATGTTTGGGCATTGTTGATCCGTAATTGAATCGAGTGGATAATGGCTGCGGGACTTCAATTTGCATGGCTTTAAGAGGGGCCACAGGTGCGATGCCTCATCAGAAAACGCTTAGGCAGCAACCTCAGCCCCCAATGAGGATGCACCTTGAGGCGTGGATGTCGTCGCAACTTCCCTTTGGCTTGAATGTTTCCTTTCCATCCAGGCCGGCTCCTTTGGTGTGGACTTGCATTGTGCCAAAAGTGCCAAATGGGCAGTTCTTTGCCTTCGCGGCCAAAGGTGTAATTTATTTGCACTTTTGATGGCAACAAGATGCAAGGGTGCGAAATCCACCCATTCATAAATCACCAAAGGATGCAGCAGATACTCGTACCTCTGTGTAGGCCCCCCAAGCCCGGCTCTCGTGCCCCTGCCAGCGACTAAGCAGTTTATTGAAAAGTGGACCCAAAGCGCTGCGCCATAAATATTCCACTCAAGTGGGTGGGGGGCCCAGACACACCCACAAAAGAAAAGACTCTTTTTTGTTCTCGATTTCTTTTCCAAGTTCAAAGGGTTGCCTGTGGGGAGGCGGTGGAGCTGTCAAGGACATACTGCAACTTAAAGGATTTCACTCATTTTCACTCCCATTGAGCACACGAATCAAATGAAAGCTCTTGGAAACGGAATTGCGGATGGGTGTCAAGGTCAGGGCGAATGAAAATTGCATTAATATGATCATCAAATAGCACTTAACACTCTTTCACCGTATTCACCGTCCATTCAACAGATTCGCATTTTTGATGGCACATAAGGATGCATTTCATTGCATTGCGCTTCGATGGCTGCTCAACATGTTCAGAAGCGCCCTCCAGAAGCGCCATGAACAGCAGTCAGCAGCCAGTGGGGAGGAGGTGCCAGCGAAGAGTCCTTTCCCATTCACACAGATACTACACACCCATATAGACATACAGTCGTCGTACAGTTGGGGCGAACAAGTTCAAAGACCTGCCCAAAAAGCCGGCACTGTTAAATCGTTGACAGGATGTGGGAGTGCTAACAGTTTAGAGTGCCGCACACGATATGATTTAACATGCGGTCCACAGAGAGAGAGAGAGAGAGCGCACTCGTGCATATTTTCTGAGAGGAAATGCTAAGTTACAGATCCTAAAGAACACTATTTCGAATGTTAACCATAGATGTTAGGCCAGTGCACCGTGGGACTGTAGGTTACAGGATTTCTCCTTTCGGCATAAGGATATGTATGTTATTTCCCCTCATTGGCTGTTAAACATTCCATAAAGGAATCGTTTAGAAGAATAAAAGAATGGCTGCCCTTACTTAATTGTGAAACGTTTCGGTAAAGGATTCCCTTTAGCAGGACTTGCAGGACTCCTTGCCTAGGAGCGTGTAACTAAAAAAATTTTGAATTGAAAATTTTGTCAGTTAATGGAATCCATTTAGTTCCCCATCTGCTATGTAATTCTCTGCTACATCAATAGAAATTCCCCAAGCAGAATGTTAGAAAAATGTGCAGAATTTAATCAGAAAGACTGTTAGCATGCTTTTAAAAGGAATCCACATGATACAATTGATTGACGTCCATGTTCTCCTTTCGGCTTTTGCTCTGTTAAGGCTTCGAAAAATGTTAGCTTCCACAGCGACATTGAGAGAGAGAGAAATCGTTCGGTTCTCAGAATCGCGAGTAATTAACGAAGCTTCGTTCTGCGTATCGCACCTCTGTGTGTGTGTGCGTTTTGTGGATTTTAACCTCATTTTGTTTTACTCAGAGTTCGCTTCTGGTGGCTGGTAAGTTTTTTTTTGTGTTGGTTCGGCAACTTTTTGTTATCTTTTGGTACTGTTCTGTGTTCAGTATTGCCTCTGTTCTGCCTCTGCTCTGTGATGGTGGCTGGTGGCTGGTGGCACAACGCTCTCGAGGAGGCGCAAAAGTTGTTGACAGGCATCTCAACGCAGCTCAGCTTGAAATAGTTTGCATGAAATTAAAATAATCTCCAAGATTTATTGCTCTAGAAAGCGCAATTGACTCGGCTCAGTGTCTATTTCTGGGACACCCCACTGTCGGGCGGTTTTAGTCTTTAAATATGCTTTCCCGAATTAAAGGCGATTTATGCAAATTAAAGATGCTCAAAGTACAAGTGTACGAGTGCGAACTGGGTTAGGGGAATGGCGGGAGAAAGCGTTTAAATATTTCAAGTTGTTTATCAGGCGGTAACCAGAAAACGCTCCAAATTGGCCCAAGTGCCTGCCATCCAGTGCTTTGTTTAATGGTCGAAAGTACATATTTGCGTTTACTTTACCCGACACGGACTCAGACTCCTCCCTTCTCGAGATTCTACTTTATTCTGTTGTCCGGGGGGGATTTTAGCTCGCCTCTAGCTTTGGGCATTTCTCAAGACGTTGTCGGAGCCTCTTCAGCGTTTCGTAAATGCAGCTGCCACTTGGCCCAACTTGTTGACTTGTTGCCACTCTCTGACCATTCGGAAGGATGGAAAAACGGAAATGAAGTTGGCAATGCGGAAATGCCATTTTTCATGATTTCTTCCACACACACACACACACACACAGAGAGAGAGAGAGAGAGACAATCTAACAGATACACTAGCGTGTGAGCGTTCACAAATGTTTTTCCTAGTCGTTTTTCTCTCAAACTCTTTTTTTCCTCCCCTGGCTGCTACAGTGCCTGGGGTTTGCTTTTGACAAATTGTTTGGCGTGGCTCTGGACCAATATTAACAGTGCATATCTATCCGACATTGTTCTCGGGTACGACCAGTCGTGCAACAGGGATAAGTGCAACAGTCTGGCAGTCTGGGAATTGTCAGGGGCTATTATCTAATTGGCTGACGAAATCGATTGAAAAAGGGATGAAAGGTTTGTAAGAGTTTCTTTGTAAGAATCGCTTAAAGAGATGCAGAAAAGGAGCATTTTTCATGTAGATTTACAAGCTTATTGTAGTTTTTTAGTTCGTTAAGGAAATAAAAAATAAGTGGGGAGAGGTGATTAATTAAATGGAGCAAGGGAAGGGTTAAATAATACTTGAAGAAAATAGAGTATTATTTTTGTTTTATCTTCAAGCTTTTGTTCTTTGTCTTTTATCTAATTAATGGAATTAATTCGAATTTTAGTTTTTATTATTGGGATAAAACTGATATATAGTTAGTTGAGGATATCGAAACAAACTAATAGAAGATCTAATTTATAAAGAAGAAAATTTCAGAGAAGAAAATCCAACCAATGTTTAAAAACATTTTTACAAATATCCCACAATTTCTTGTACTTCCTTTTAATTGAAAATAAATAACAATTGTTATATTAACAAATAATTAAGGCCCAATTAATTTCTTCTTTTTAAATTTTTCCAACAACCCTGTAAGCTGTAAGCAATATTATTGTTTCTAAATACAAAGATTCAACATACCAGAAAATTTCCTAAATCGATTTTTCTCAATTGATTGCTAACACAAAGTTTCCTTTTACATACCTGGAATGAGAGGGGATAAAAAATGGTTAGCTTTGGATAAAAATCAAATTGACATTAAATTTACATCGCAAAATAAGTTGAGTTAGTCATGAGTTATCTTTGAAGTTTCCCTAACGCAGAAATCAATTTATACCGGACAGAAAAACGCTCAAACATCGATCATAAATGATGGAGTGCTGCAATCAAGATTAATGGTCTTTGGCTGCAAAGGAAATTCCCCGACTTGGCGACCATTTATTGTTCGATGACTTCGATGACATCACTGCGTATGCGCAATATGCGAGAAACAGTTTAAAGTTGAAATGAAATGCGAAAACCCCAAGAATCCAACAAACTATTTACAAATAGTTAAGAGACGAGCAAAATTTTTGATGGTCTAAAAGGCAAGAAGGCCATAAATTGAATGGGTGGCAGGACGTGGCAGGACATGGCAGGACATGGCAGGACATGAAAACATTATCGAATATGATATGAGAGCGTTTAGATCCCATAGTTTGTCCTTATTTTTAGCCCCAACCTTCAATGGTTATGGTTCTCTGTATTGGAAGTGGATTTTTATGTGCCTGAACATTTTTTACGAGCACTTATTTCCGCCCCAGAAATTAGACAACTGCTGGAAAGCATTTATGCCCTGAAGGGTGTATGTAGCCCACAAAAAGAAACAGAGAGAGAGAGAGTGAGAGACTTCCTACCAATTTTGCCTGTGAATTTATGATGTGTGTAACAATTGGGCGGCTATTGTTAGGGTTTCTGCCCTTGGCCGTCCACTCGGGCATGTCATGCAAATTTTGCTTATTTTATTTAATGCGATTTTTACGAGTGTCAAGGAAGGGATTAATTTGCCCTTGGCAGTGGCTCAATTTCTAGCCAACGAAAATGCAGGAATAAATAATAATAATATTGGACAAAGAAGAGGAGAGATTTCCCCCCATCAGATAACTCTTTTTCCTTGTGTTCTGGGGCAATTCACTGATGCTTAAAATGTAACTTTCCGACATTTGTCATGTTTTGTTTGTCTGTTGCTTGTTGGTTGTTTTTGTTAGATGTACTCTATCGGTTGAAGAGGTATTTGCGACATGGACAAGATGTTTGTGACATGGAATATAATAGATGCTTAGAGTATATGCAAATGCGGGCTAGATATACAGATGTGGATCGAAAACCTTTGACTTTTGCTACTCTAAAAGCTCTTAAGCGGCGAGGGTATGCAAGTGTTCGGCTCCCTGTGCTACTGCCCCTCAATTCATGTTGCTGTTTTCGGTTGCCCGTTGGCGCAATTTATGCATGAAGGAGCCAAAAGGCTGCGGTACGCTACGTGCAGGCGCTGTCGTTTCTAAGCCTAAAAGTATGCATAACTAAAAAGAGCACGTTCCACAGATACGGAAAAACAACCGAAAGAAATACGGAGAAAGAAAAACAAGCCATTGATAGCTGTATCTGTGTATCTGTCTGTATCTGCATCTGTATTTGTGTATCAGAGTGTGCGTGTGGGGTCCTAGGATAACAGATATGTTCGTTTTTTTGGGCAACAAATGATTTTCCGTATGACTTTCACCCTTGGGTCTGTCTGTATGCCAAATGAAGCGGATAATGCAAGCAAAACGCAGCTGTGGCCACAGCCAACCGAAAACATTTAAAGAGGTCACAAGGTCGAGAATACTCAAAGAACCAAAATAAAATGAGTTGGCTCCTAATGCAAAACGGAATCCAGGGAAACAACACAATGGGTGTGGGCATTCCGCACCGAGCGAAAGCGAAATTGCAAACAAATGCAGTCAAAGCGCTGCGAAAACATTCAGGTAAAACGGGAATAACCAAGAAAAGGAAAAAAATAACTATACAAAACTTAACAAACAAACAGCATAAACCTCGGGAAAAAAGCAAGCAACAAAATGCCAATGCGAAGCGCTAAAAGTGACAGGACAAATATTGAAGTGAAACGGAACAAAGCCCAGGACTCTGGGACTCGGGACTCGGGGCCCACCACCAAAACGAAGAGATAGAAAATACATTAAATAAAACTCTACAAAAAGAAAAATAATACTTGTGGAAATCTCCAAGAAATTGCGTTTGTCTGTTATTTGACTCGATTGTATGAAATTTACTCGAAGAAGATGTGGTTGTCATAACATTGAAGGTTTCCATAATATTTATGGGTTCACAGACAGAGAGATATGAAATGAGTTTTTGAAGTTAGAGTTATGGCAAAGGAGTATCTTTGGACGTGCATGAAATACAAACAAAATATTGGTTTCTTTTTGTATTTAGCTCCAAGAATGATTGCCATCAAGGCCATTAAAAGGGGGAAATGAATTTATATAAATTATGAATGAAGTCTGGTAAAGGAACAGAACATGAGTTGAAATTCTATTAGAGGCAGGATTTCTTATAGAAATTACCTAAATTTCATATGTAGATACACCACCAAAAACCCTCTGAAAAATCCACAGATCAAATGTACAATTTTCAACATTTTTTGGTTGCCAAACAAATGTTTCATTCCACCCACAAAATATACAAAATATATACCCAAATGTTAGGTCCCTTTGCCGTGTAAAAACAAACAGTGAACCATCAATTAAAAACAACAAATGAAAACCGGAAAAGTTTTGGCATTGCATCAGCAAAAGCGGAAACGAAACCGAAAACAGAAACGGAAACAAAATGGAGCAGAGTAGAAACAAATCATCGCATAGCCATGGCCGGGGATACATTTAACAATAGTTTATTGCCTGCTCTCTTAACAAGATCCTACTCTGTTTGGTGTTGGCCAAAATTGCCAAACCGCAAGCTGTTGCCGAGGCCCACTGCCCGTTTTGAGAAGAGCCCAGAAACCATGCCACAACTTTTCGCCCCCTCTTACCACACTCTTTCCCCTAGCTTGAATATCAATATTTGTAAGCAACTGTTTGTAATTTACATCTATGTATCTATGCTTTTGCCTCTACACACATTTTTCCATCCTATTTCCCTAACAATTTTCCCCTTACAAACACAAACATGGAAAACTTTTTAATTTTCGTTTTTCATGGCCAAAAGCCTCGTCTTGCCACGCGCTCATGTTGATTGCACATCATTTTCAATTGTGGCATGCTACTGCACAGAAAATATACATACAAACATACATACTCGAATATATATGTATATATATACTTTTTTCCAGTGTTTCCATTTACCACGAGCTTATGTACGGCTTAGCGATGTATTAAACAATTGAAAAGCATTTTAACAGCCCCCATAGAGAGCGGAAAAAATACACACACACAGAAAATAAAATCAACGCTCCAGCACTCGGAAGAGAATGAGAAGTGGCCTGGACCAAAAAAATTGATTGCCATTTCAGGGGCAATTTTTAATGAACAGCAAACAACAGAATGACGCCAAGGCTTTACGAATTCACATTGAATTGTTGTTACAAAACGGACAATATATGGCACAACTAACAATCAAAATTTGTGCGCTGACATTTCTGACATTGCTTTTAATTGTTTCTCTATTTTTAGTTTTTGTATGTGAGACTTAGAGAAATTCCCTTAAAGTTTCAAGGCTTTAAAGTGGATCATTTAACTTTAAATGATTTTAGTGTTGCAATCTGTGCGCTCATTCGGCCAACAATCCGCACCTATGTCAAATATTTTTCCAACCAGCTTAACCATTCAGAGGCAGAGCCGTCATTCCGCAGTCGGGGACTGATGTGAAATGTTTTTGATGTCCTGGCGGTGCTCCGCCACACACCAAATGTGTGGCAAATGCCTGGCCAACATGCCGCATAAATAAAATGCCCCAAATGCACTTGACTAAACACACTCACCCACAGACATACAACCTGATGTAGAGCCAAATAAAACCCCAAACACACACCCATCCGCTCTTGGTCTGGTCAATATTTGGAGAACGAATTCGTTTTTGGGTCCGGGGAATTTCGGTATACAATTTATTTGCTGCCATGTGTAGTGAAATTCGGTGGCACTCGAGAACTTAACGAAATTTTTTGCTGAAGTATTTTATGCATTTTATGCAATCTTAACGCTCTCAAAAGTTCCACAGATAATATTTGCATGAATGAAATTTTTTCAAAAATACTGACAATATTTCTGTTATTTTAATACACGGTATAGGGGTATAGGGATATGTTCTGAGTTAATTGAACAGGAAAAATAAAACTATGAATTATATTTATTCTGTCCGAGATCTATTTTCGGTTGTTCTTTGGATCAAAAATCTGCTACAATAAAAATCTAAGCAGTGGGTCCTGCCAGTCCTGCCACTGGGGTTGGATAAAACTCCTCAACTATAATATTATTTTGCACTCACCTGAATTGGGTCCATTGCTATTGGGTCGTGCCGAGGGGGCACCGTCGCGGGCTTCCACCTCCAGGGCATAGGCACCCTTCTTCTCCCTGTCGAACACAGTTTTGGTGAAGATTTCGCCGCTCTGCAGATTGATTTCGAAAAACTCTTTGCCCTCGTTCCGCGGCGAGTCGACAATGTAGTAGTAGACCTGGAAGTAGAAATTCGGTTTATTTTTGGCTGCTTTTTCAGCTTAATTAAAACATGGGTTCCGCATGGGTTTCCTTGGCTTCCCATGGTCCAGGGCCACACATAACATCAAAAGGAGACAAATTCAATATTAAGTTCGAGATGGAGGCGAAAATTTAATTACCGCCTTGCAGACATTAAAGCGGAACGATAATGATAATCAAATCCAGAGTCCCGTTCAGGGCCAATGAGGAGGTGGCTCCATGAATACGGGGGGGTTTGTGGTCGGGGACTATAAATGAAAACGCTAATTAGTGCGGACATTTCACGCGTACATGCAAATTACTTGGCTTGGGGATACAAACTGTGGTTGGCCGTAAAAAGAATGGCCAACGTCGCGTCGTCGACCACTCGCCAAAGTGCCATATTATTATAATCGCGAGTGTGGCTTGAGGGGTCTGTCTGAAAGGCCCTCCATCTAACCCACCATTCCCCTCCATCGTCGGACGGACAAAAGACAACCCCTCGGGCAACTCCAGGAGAAGGGCTTCATTCTGCATTTTGCATTAGTTTTTCCCTCTCGCTGACTGGGCTTTCCATCTAAGGGCTTCGCACACACTTGGAAGGCGTGCAAAAATGCTAACTCTTTGACATTTATTAGCCAGCTGCCAGCTGATGGCCAAATGGACGGACGTAGGACGAAGGACACGGCGTACAGCCATAAAAAAAAAACAATTACAAAAGCGTGAAAGGGTTACAAAATGAAGAAGGATATAAATTGGGCGGCCAGGCAACCTCATTTGGGTGCATGAACCGAGTGAAACATGGAACAAGATGATGATAGTAATTTAAAAAGGGTTGAATTTTCATTCAACTCACAGAGATGGAAAGTGGTTAGAGTTTATTGGAATTAAAGGATAATATTTAGATTAGCTTATAGACGAAATATTTGCTAAGGATTATGATAAATTCCCAGGAAACAAAAGTTCAAAAGTTCATCATATCGAAGTACAATTTTATTGAAATAGTAGATGCTGCTAATGATGTTTGTTCTCATAACTATTTACTTTGCATGTTCTCTTCATCAGATATGTAACACAATGATAGCATCATCGAAATCTATGAACCCCACATTTCATGGCTATAAAGTAATCTCCAATATAAGCACCACAATGTCGTTCACATTTAATACAGATATCTGCCCCTTTAAATTTGGTCTCCTTCTTTTTCTCCATTACCATTCTCTTATTACCTCTCAATCTTCTCACCTGTCAATCGCTTTTTCTCTCTTTTCTCTGTTGGCTCTCGTTGGCAACTTCATCGTACGCCAGCCATTAATTTGCTATAGCAATCGTCTGGCATTTCCGCCGTATTCCAACTACACCCTTCACCCCACTCGAGACCCATTCGAACCCCATTCGATGTCGTTCCGTTGGAGTACATTGGTACTACAACCCTCCCGCTCCCGCTGGCGCTCGCGCCCACCCCCCACCAGTACACCACTCACCTGATTATTGGGGAATGTGCCATCCTTGTCGATCGCATTCACTTGTGTCACTTTGGTGCCAATCGGTTCGCCCTCCAGCACCGTTTCCTGTTCGCGTTCGGTGAATAGCGGTATTTCATCATTAACATCCTCGAGCATTATGTAAACGGTC
The DNA here is from genome assembly GCF_018151105.1 of Drosophila obscura. Lineage (NCBI taxonomy): Eukaryota > Metazoa > Arthropoda > Insecta > Diptera > Drosophilidae > Drosophila > Drosophila obscura. Next base: position 4,936,868 of record NW_024542791.1, on the reverse strand, counting down.
GCTTCCGATGCCAATTGTTGGGCTCCGTTATTCTGGAAAAAGTATAAATGGGGTAAAGTGAGTGTGGGGTTATTATCAGGGGTATATTTGATTTTTCATAACATTTTTTTTCTCTTTCTTTCGTTTGCTTTTAGTTTGTTTTTTAATTAAGCAGTGAAATGTGTTTAACGAGTCATTTTTTTCGCCTCGATAAAATATTTGTATATTAATTTGCAATAAAAGTTAAACGAAGTTGATTAAAAAATATTTGAAATACTTTTGCCATGAGTGGAAATCTCCACAAATATGTATCTTTAACACGTGCAAAGTGGGTATTTTTAAGGGTTTTAATCAAAAGTGTGGTGTAATGTGGAACAAGCATATTTGCGTGGAATTCCTTTGGCATGTGATTGATTAAACATCATCAATCAATAGAGCAACATCTGATTGGCAACTTGTCATTTATTAGTTGCTTTATTACACAGCATCTAAATTGTGGCAGATTGTCATAGGCTATTGGCCTTGTTAATATTACTGATTCTATTTGCACAACATTTGGCATTCATATTCCGGCATTACGTTATTAATCAATGCATATGAAACCAATGTAGAAACACACATGTTTACACTCGCATTGACAGCCATCAGGGCTTGGACGAAGGGACGACGACAGACGTGTCGCCCCGAAATGAATTATTTATTTTCTGTTTATTCCACATTTTCCTGTGTAAACACATGGCCGTAATTAGACTCGTTTTTGGCCATGACGATGATGATGGGTTTCTGGGGGTGTGTGCCGCAGAACTTTGATTAATTGGCAGAATCAGTGTGCAAACTGTTTTAGATTGCATTTAAAAGGAAAAAGAGGAAAATTCTAGCCTGAAAACAACCTTGAATCAGGCGTTCAAATCTACAGAATTGAGACAATCACTTATAAAATACGAATAAAATTCCTTTTTAAATTACCATTTACAAATTTCGAATAAATTATTTATCTTTACAAATAGCTCTCTAAATTTTAACGGCAACCGCAAGGACGTCAAAAAGCACTACATATATTTGACATATTTATTTAACCACAAAACAAAGAGAAAAAAAACTAACATTAAAAATTAATTTAAAAGTTTTGTCAAACTAATACGAGAATATTTAAGTATTTCATGGGTGAAACCGCAAATAATTTTGAAATTTTGTTTCTCTTTACAAAAGCGGCGCTGCGGCCCCACTGGGGTCCATTAGCTTTTATGCAGTCATTTGCACCGAATTAAAGTGAAACCCAGTGATATTTAATTACCTGAACATTGAAGCGGGAAATGGGTGGAAGTATCTTTTTGTGCAATTGAATTTTTATGGCATTTCATTAGATGCACTGTGTGTGATGCACTGCGGTTTATCTGGAATTCTCATTAATATTTCAGCATTCTGCGTTTGTTTTGTCTGGCATTCTCTGCTGAATGGTCCAACTAATGAGGCTTCACGGCCCCTAAAACTTGACTTTGATTGGGTATGCAATTGATTACCATTCAGCCTCGACGCTGTTAGTCATTCAACCAGACCGTCCGTCAGTCAGTCTATCAGTTAGTTCTTAATGAATTTGGATCCAGGAAAAGCCTCACTCTCTGCCATTTACATTGCAAGCTCGCGCAAGTAATTAAAACTTTTCAAATCAAATAATTACAAAATGTATTCGAAAGTCTTTCTCAAATACAAAAGTCAAATACATGTCTGCGTCTAATTGAGCCCACGGAAAACTTTTGTTTTAGGATTTCGACAACTTTAAATTGAATTCTCACCTCAACACGTATGGTTAGATTGTATTCCTTGATGCTTTCGTAGTCCAGCGGATGGTTCACCTTTATGTCAGCCCAAGTATCTCCATTATCCGGTCTTTGTTGCAAGTAGAACGTATGAAATTTGTTCGTTTGAGCCGTAGACCCAGGCATCAGTCGATAGAAAACTGTGGGATTGCCTTCAATACCCGAACTGCAGACGTCCAGGCCAAAGAAGATATGATTCCGATATTAGTTAAGTTACAGTAATGATATTTTATAAGAAAAAGGTTAAGTTTCTACATGAAATTATGGTTAGGCTACGAAATGAAATGGTTAAATGTATATTTCATTTATCAAAAATCAATTACTTCAATATGAAAAAAGTTAATCAAGAGAAAGTTCCTTATAAGCTTCAGGGAAAACTCTCCTCTGGCCGGACTTTCTCTTGCTTTAAAGTACATTCACACACTCACACGGAAAAAAATATACTCTCGTTAAGAATACGACATGCAACATGACAAAATTCAAAGAAAATTACGCATAAAAAGAATTCTTGCTCTAAAAATGATGTGCATTCAAAAAGAATTTGTTGTTGCACGAAAAATTCCTTAAAGCGTCTTTTGTGCAAAAGAAAAATACATTTAATTTTTCCGCAAAGCAGGGGGAAACCGAAAAAGAAAAAACGGATGGGAAAACAACATAAAAATGGCTTCAAAAAATGTAATTGCCATTTTAGGGTGCTGGAAAATGGGGTTCGGGTTCGGTTTCAGTATATGATAATGAAAAACAAATTAGGCAAAAATCAGGGGAACAATATATATAAAATGATATGTATATATATTATTTGCGCTTGGACAACACTTGCAGCTGACAGAAAGATGGCAGCGGCAGTACAAAAAAAAGAGCCTTAAGAGCCGGGTCTTAAGAATAAATGAAATCTGTCAGACTGCGCAAAAATGTTGCCAAGGACAAAAAATGGCACATAAAATGAGGAAAAAAATTCATGGTGGAGTGGGTGGGAATGGGTGGAATGGCGGGTGGGGGAAATTTTTGTGGATTGCATGAAATTTTCTTGGAGGTTTCTTTTCGTTTTTTTTTTCTTTGTTGTTGTTCTGTGATTTGGATGTAAGGTGTAAGTAGATTTTATTAAATTTCTTTGATTGTGTGTGTGTTGGTAAAACCAAAAGAAAGTGTATGGAAAATATTGTTTATACTTATTTCTGTACACTGAGCACAAATGTTGCTTCTTTTGTTGCAGTTTTGCTTCTAGAATGTTTCAACTATTTTCTATAATTTAAATTAGAAAAAAAACAAAATATTAAGCTGCTCTAGCTATGGATATACATATTTATTTGTGCCCTCGACCTTGCCACGTGCCGTACACAAGGCGCCTCAAGAGCAAATACAATTACGATGATATATACGCCCCACACTTGGGGGCGTCTCAACACTTAAACCCTCTCCTAATGGCATCTTGGGCCCCTCTCTAATGTAAATATATATATATATATTGTTAACAAATTTCTTGTTATTTTCTTTGTGCTGGGACATGACCAGATAATTGCAAAGAGAGAGAGAAACGTAAACCGAAAGGAAAGGTGGACGAAAAATGTTTTTTATATCAACAACAAAAATTACAATAAAACCGAGAGAATACTTAACGCCAGGAACTGAAAGAACAAAAAAAACACAAAAACAGAAAAAGCAGAAACCCAAGCACGTTTAATAGATTGTAATTTCCTTAATATTGCGCTGGGGAACTGAAAAGAAGTGTACTTAGGGGCACTAAACTAAACTCTATATAGACTCAGGTTCAGGCTAAGGATCAGGCTATGTGCAGGTGCGTATGTGCATCATTTCTAAATTTTTTATATATTTTTTTTTGTGGTTTGTATCTTTTTAGCCTTTGGTTTTAAGTGCATTTGCTTTTAGTGCGACAGAAGGGAAAGTGCATGGTGGACAAAAAAAAAAGAGAGAAGGATAATATAAAAACTGACTTGGACTGTCGCATAATTAAAATGCCAGTGCCATGTGGCTGGTTTGCCACGAAGATAAAACGCTCACCGCACAGAGAGAGATCCCAGAGAGAGGGGATTTATCCCTGGAGTGGGGCGGAGACGGACCGCACAAAGATCCCCGAGTTGCGATGGTGTTCTCCACCGCCCAGAAGTCATTTAAGTGCTCTTCCTCGAGCTCTTTTTTTTTTTTTTAATTGCAATTATAAAAAACAAAACTTTGTTTAAAATAAACTTTCTCCCACCCCCATCAGCAACCCCGTTTTTTATGCCATCCCGCCTTGGGAATAGTTGGGATTTATATTTTATTTTAGCCACTGGCTGACACTAAGTGGCAGGTAATTGAAACTGACCCACCTCATCATGCGGCAAAGGTCGGACATGTGCGTCCAGAAAAAAAGGACCCAAAAGTAGAAGCAGGGAAAGTTATGAAGTTATGGAAGTTTAGCGAAGCATGAAATACCCTTGAAGAGTTATGAAAATTAACATTTTGACAGAGATTTTCATTAAAATTAAGCTTCGGGTAATAAAAACATTCAACTTTGTTTTTAAATCATTAAGTTTAGTGAATATTTTATGGTAGAAGCTACTATTCGATGGCCTTGCTGTCTAAATAATTACTTTATATTTCAATGTACTAATCAATCAGCTATGAGTTATCATTTCCATGGTATTTATCCACTCTGAGTAGAATCTTATTATATACTAAGCAAAATAAAATACTAAACCAAAAATATGTTGTGCAGTTTATATAAATGTGTGGCTTGTGCATTTTCAGCTTATAGTTGTGTTTATTTCACTGGTGCAGTTTTGGAGTGCTTTATAAATGATGGATGGATACTATGGGACAGATGATGATATGGGGGAAAAGGGAGCACTAAAAGGTATGGTATAAATAAAGTGTTCGAAGAGAGTGCCTGTGGAAATGGAAGACTTCCATAGACCCACTCTTCACAGGAATTAATCTCTGAGGAGCAGCTAAGAACAAACATTCAGAACACACAAAGTAACACAATGGCAAGACATATATGACACCAATAACCGATAAAGTATGAACACGAAAGAATAAGACACCTATGAAAATACTAAACGAAAAATTATACATATTTCTTATTAAATAACTAAGCAAAATGTATTTCTTTTTTTTTAATTGATTTTTGTTGATTTTTGAGAGATGTGTTAAACTTTTGTCACGAAAATTGAACAGACCTGGCTTTGATCGAGACGACTTTGCCGCCAACGGGCATATTTTCCTTGACATATATGGGCCCATAGACAGTATGATCCCAGACGGGCGGATTGTTGGCCCGATCGACCACATCGATTTGTACCTCGACAGTACGCGATAATGGCGGATAGCCCTTGTCTTGGGCCATGGCCTCTAACTTGTATGTCTCGCGCTGTATTTTATATACATTTCACGGTGATATGTATATCAAAAATCGGTTTTTGTATCAAGTATTTGTTTTTTTCAAAATCAAGCAAGGCGTTGCAAAAATGACGAGACACGTCGATATTTGTTGGTAAATACGGTATTTTTTTTTGTCAGGAAAAAGGCAAAAAACAAAATTACATAATATAGTTGCAACATTTTTTCAAAGAAGTTCTAAAAAAGTTGAATTAAATAGATTTTATTTTCATGGTTAAAAAACAAAAAATGAAAATTTTAAACCAACACCTCTTTAAAAATAAGTAAAAACGTATTTAAAAACAAATAAAATATTTTGAATATATTAAAACTTTAAAGTAGACTTTTTTTTAGGCCTTTTGGCACAAATTTTCTTTTCTTTTGAATGCAGTGCAAATTGTTTTATATTGTCTCGACCCTAGCCTTCAAATTGGAAACGGTTTTATGTAGCTTTAAAAGAATATTTGTGGGAAATAGTCTCAACTAAATGGTTTTAAATTTAAAAAACGAATATTGGGGTTTGTGCATTTTACAAGTACAATTTTCATAGCATACTTTATACAGTTTGCTTCGATTATAATTCTTTTCGTTTTCGACTATTGCTTTTTAACATTTTTGAACACGTTGTGTATGAGTACGAGTATTTACCTTGTAAGTCCTAGAGCTTAAAACTAAACTGCAACCTTGTTTGGAGTATATGTACGTTACACATACAATATATCATATAGTTTTGTTAATTTATCGTATCCATCAAATGAAAACCAACACCAAAAATTTCATAACGATCCTCACAATGTTCCAGGCATATAAATAGATCATGTCTTGGGGGAAATTGAGTCACAGAATGGGGGATAAATCAGAGACAGAGAAGCAGGAGCAGATCCAAAAGGGGGTGGGGGTTAATGTGTAGGAAGTTCCCTGGGGAACCACCGCATCAAAATGCAAAAAGGATTGCTCGTTTCAAAATCAAATCCAGCAACAAAAGTTTTCCAGATTTTGAATTTTAATTGCATGTCAAATTAAATTTTATAAAGTTCGAACTTTGTTGATGGACCACAAAAAAATGGTGTGAAACTTGGGAGAGCTTTTACGACCAGCAAAAAGTACGTTGTATATCGTAAAGCTTTCACTCTGCAGAAGGAATAACAGCAACATCGACCGGATGTTAAAAATACACCGTTAGGAAAGCTTAAATGCTAGGTTAGCCAAATGTTTTAATGCTGTTAACTAGACTATGTTAGGAGACTTTTCGTTACAGACAGCTGTTAGACTCTCATGTTAGTGTTAATTGTGTGTAGATTTTGTAATGAAGGGAGAAAGAGAGTATGTATGTATGTATGTAAGTGTGTGTGTGTTTTGGCTATACAAACCTTGCCTTAACCGATGTTACAACCGTACCCACAGTGACATTCTCGCGTATGTGAATCGGCCCATAAACGCTCTTATCCCAAATGGGGGGCTTATTATTGCGATCGACGACATCTAACTCAACATCAACATCGGCATAGGAGGGCGGTTGGCCCTTATCTTGGGCGCGGACGCGCAAGCGATAGCGATCGCGCTGTTGATTGATCGATTGAGTGTGAGTTTTGATTGAAGCGTAGTGTTAGCCAGAAATGTTAGCGTTAACAGCGGAGCGGTGGACTTGACGTTAACATTGCCATGTTAATGGTAGTCAATGCCCGAACCCAAATGTTAGCAAAATGTTAGGTTTTGGTTTGTGGCATGGGAATACGTTTTGGTTACGTGACGATTACGTTACGTTTTTGATGGCATCGTTGTTGTCGTTAAAATGTTTATTTCAAATGTATTTTTAATAATATATGAAACACAAACCAAATGAAATAAGGATCAAATATTCATAAAAATAATGTTTTTTCAGGGTAGCGGTATAAATATAGTCAAAACTTTGTGAGGTTAGGAGTGGTTTTAGTAGGGGAATAGCAACGTTATAAGGATTCTGAATGGGGTTGTTCCTTTCATATAAATTGTTTTGCTTTTGACGAGACTATTTCTTGCTCTATTTTATCGGATGTGCCCTACAATGAAGTGATATATTCAGTTTCCATAACTTATTACATTATGAAGTACAGTCTGTTCCTGGAGTTAGTTTCGTTTTTTTTTTTTGAGGTTAGCTTACAGATTTCTGTGTGATTTTTTTTTGTGGGTGGGGGTTAGCACAGTAAAGCAGAATAATCGCATTTACTTACTGGATAACAACCCTAAATCGTTGAATATACATTTCGTAGGGTATGTATGTACCATAATTTTTGAATATGTAAATATATGAAATGGGAAATTAAAAACGAAAATATTAAAATGCCTCTCAATATCATCGTCTATCGTCCTCTCGAAACAACACAAATCATAAAGTAAAAGGTGCAGTTAAAACATAAATTATTTAAATAACATATTCTAGTTTCTCCGCGTAGCTGGCTTTCCATAACAAAAAATTCGATTATTATGGCCACATTTTCCATGGGCATGCAAACAGAAATGTTCTTCAAAAATATATATATGTATGTATTTTAAACATTTGTTTGATCAAAAAATATAAAGAAAATTGTATGAAAAATATTTGTTAGGCTTGCAGCTGGAGACGTTCAAAAAGTTTCATAGTCTCGACAAAAAAGTTTTCGTTTGGATTTTTGGTTTCTTCGGGGGTTAGGTCGGGAGTTTTTCTTTGTTTTTTTTTTTTGGGTAAAAATCAAAAAGTGGCAATACAAAATAAGACTGCTTGGAAAAAGGAAAATTAAATATTTTCGTTTTAGAGTTTTCTCTTTTTTTTGTTTAGAGCCATCAAAAAATTGTTACAACGATGCTCAAAAATATTCGTGATCGTATCTGGGGGGTAGATGGATATTTCCTTGGAATGTTTTCATTATTAACATCATTTGCTTAATACTAAAAACCTGACACCAAAAAAGTATTCAAGCAGCTGTACAGTCTGTTATAAGCATTTCATTCCCAACCTCTCTGATCTTGTGTGTTAGTTTGATTTGTTTCAAAAAATGTTAAAAATCAATTCGCTTTCTTGGCATTCTGCTCTTGGGTTTAGATTGCTTTTCGTTTTGGGCCAATTTTACGCACTATAAACTAAACAAAACAATCGTTTGGAAACAAATAAACAAATATATACGACATGTAACGTAGATATCGATGTGGCAAAAAAAACTTGCACTGCTTCCACATCAAATATACTGCTGGCGGCGGCGGCGGTCTTGTAAATCATTGAACGTAACAAAAACTGAAGAAAGGTGCAGTTTGAAAACCGAAGAACTAAATCATAAGATATACTCGTAGTTATACAGATAGATATATATGGATAATTACAAGCCGCTCAGACTCTCTAAATCTTTTCGTTCGATGCTAAGCATCTGGTCATTGATTTGTTAGTAAGAAACAGAAGAACGATTTGTTCGCTTCATGGTAAATCAAAATTGTATAATGGAAATCATAGAACTTGGTTAGTTTTTTTTTCGGGGGGAAGTTGGGGTTGGTAAAATCATAAAGAGGGGGAAGGGGGGGCGTACACTACATGAGCCAAAGTTTGAGTCAGTGAATGGAAAAGCAAACACTTACGTCAAGTGGCTTCTTGAGCACAATCCAACCGGACTCGGCCTGGATGTCAAAGTATTCCAAATCATTCGGGTTGAAGGGCGCACTCAGGCTGTAGACAATGGCGCCATTGTTGTCGGCATCCTCATCGGAGGCAGAGACACGCAAAATATTTGTTCCAATGCTGGCATCCTGCTTGACATTCTCCACATATTTCTGTTTGGATAAATAAATTCATTAGATTTGTGGACTCCCACCCATTGCTGTCAGAGATTTCCTTACCTGTCGATCGAATAGCGGCGGATTATCGTTGACATCCGTAATTTCTACGGTGAAAGAGCAGACACCTTCCAGGCTCGGATCTCCCTGATCTGTGGCCTTCACCGTAACCGACACAAATTTGCCATCGTCACCCTCTCGATCGAATACCTTGTTGGTGGACACCTCTCCGGTCTCCTCATCCACCGTAAACTTGGTGCCCTTCTGATTCGGTTGCTGCACTATCGAGTATTTCACCTGTGGACATGGAAGGAACATGCAAAATTGTTTAATGATTGACACAAATTGCGATTAGAGCTGCCTATTTTAGAGGCGTTTGACCTCGACACACGACATGCCATGGTGCTACTCTCGAGTGCATTGAACTTGTCCAAAACACGAAACACGAAAATTATGGCTCAAATCTCGTCATGAAATCTCTCCCTTGCAAAGTACACACATTCGAGGATAATTCGTTTAGGGCTGGCCTCAAAACACACAAATAGCCTATAATTAATGTGCTTCCAGATGAAGCGGGAAAAGTAATCAAGGAAAAGGATAATCGAACATGGTAGAGACCTTGATTGACATGATATATCCTCTGTGCTATTATGCAACAACAAAAAAAGTATTTAATATAGATATATCAATGAGTAAATGGGACAACCATTTGATTCAATGATAAACAAATTTTATTTTTACGCCTTTTCCCTTTCAATGAATTTATCTGTTAGTTAGTTCTTTAGTTTTATTCCCCTGTATATTTAATCCCATTCTCACCTGTCCATTGACGCCCTTATCCTCATCGGTGGCCACAACTTTGATAACAGGACTGCCATTGGGGGCACCCTCCTCCACCTTGGGATAGTATGTGCTGCAGTCCTTGAACACCGGCTTATTGTCGTTGACATCCGTGATGAAGACAACAACAACGGCAGTGGATGTGTGTATCGTTTGATCGCCATTCACGCAGCAGGAGCCATCGTCCAGGGCAGTCACATTCAGCTCGTACTTGTCCCGATCGAGGGTGATGGCTTTGCTGTGCAATCGAATGACGCCCGTGATTTCCTCGATGACAAACTGCCCGGAAGAAGTGCCACCGCCAACGAAGCCAAAGCGCACATTATCGCCATCTTTGTCGGAGGCGACGACAGTGGTCACGAGGGTATTGGGACCGGCATTCTCATCCACATTGGGTGTGTACACCTGCTGCGAGAACTTAGGCTCCTCGTCGTTCTTGTTCTTGGTGTAGACGCGAACGGTGGCCACGCCACTCTTTGGCGGCTCGCCCTTGTCCTTGGCCGTCACAATGAATTCGTAGTAGGCATTGTTGTTGTCCGCATCCAGCTGTTTGTTGTTCACAATGATGCCATTCGAGTCCACAGCGAAGTGATCATCGGATACGAGATATTCGATTTCGGCATTCGATCCGGAGTCAGAGTCCATGGCCTTGACACGGAGTATGCTTGTGCCCAGGGGTATGTCCTCGTCCACGTTGTGGGCCTGGTAGTCGGGCAGCTCAAATTTGGGCGCATTGTCGTTGACATCAGTCACTCGGATGGTGAGCTGTAAAAAAGATTTCAAGAGTTTCAGCTTCCATTTCATTTGAGAAAATGTTTGAGCAGAGACAGAGACACTTTCTCTTTGCCTCTCTACTAAAACATTTCCTTTTAAATTACTTTTTTTGCGTTTAAAAACTCACATCAACTGAGGTGGAGAAACCGCCTGAATCCTCGGTGGCTGTCACAATCAATGAGTACACGTGCGGCTGTCGGAGATCCTCAAAGTCCAGTTCCTTGGCCAGCTTGACAATGCCCGATGTGGGTCCGATGTTGAAGGTGCCAGCACCCTGGCCCTGCGCCTTCAATGTATACCGTATCTCGCGGTCTGCAAAGGACTTGGCCTTAATCGAAATAATGCTGCAAAAGAGACAGAGAGAGAGAGAGAGAGGAAAATGGCAGAGTTAGGAGCTGTAGGGAAAATGTAAAATTTGCTTGCATATTTTATGGGTCGTCTCTGATGCTCGACTGCCTTTTGACAGTTGGTTTTCCCCAGTGGGAATTTCAATGAGAGCCAAGGATAAACACACATGTCCAGAGCCCAGAGTCCAGAGTCCAGATTCAGAGACTAGTTTGCTATGCATAACTTTTATTGGCATCCAACGAATTTGCATACATTTCCTCCCTGCGGTGCTGTGTGTGTTTTCCCTCTCTCATTGGTTTGCCCCGGTTTTTTTTTATTTTACTTACTCGGAGTCCTTTTTCTGATTCTCTGGAATCTCGGCCTCATAGCTGGGCATGTAGAACTGTGGCGCCCGCTTGCCGCCAACAATGGACAGTCGCTCCTCGGGCGTGCTCTGGAACCGACGATCGTCCACCTTGCCATTCTGATCCTCCGCCTTCACATACAGCACATACTCCATGTCCAGCTGGAAGAGATCTGTGCCGCGGGTGCGCACCACGCCCGAACGTTCATCCACCTCGAAGCGTCCGCCAGTGCGATCGCGCACAATGAAGTAATGGATATTGTGATCCGTATCCGGATCGCGGGCCTGCAGCGTGAACACCGGCGTATTTGGTGGCGCATTCAGCTGCACCACCGCCTGCATGGGCAGTGGCCGATTGATGAAGTACGGCGGCTCGTCGTTCACATCCTTCACCAGGATTATCACACGCTGGTTGTCCGTATACTTGATGCCCGCTGCAAGAAAAGTGAATCAAAAAGCCATATAAGAAATTTGTTTTCTTTTCACAGTTTTTGTTTTTCGTTTTTGGTTGCAAGCTTTTTCGGTTTTCCCTTTGTTATTACAACTAATGGATAGGTACATATGTAGATTGGGAATTGGGGCTGTGTCTGGGGTTAGGGGTTGGACCATCCACATCCATTCCCTATGTAATTTAAGTCTCTCGGATTTCACTTAAGCCATTCAAATGCAATCAGCTGGAAAAGCAGTTGCAAGGCAAATGACAAAAAAAAATGCGTTCCACCAAAATGTTTTCGCTTCTGATTGGTAAGAAAAATTAAGCTAGAGATTTGGCAATAAATACAATTCTTTTTGCGTTTTTGGGTAGAAAGTTTCTCTGCAATTTGATACACAAATTTATCGAAAATAATTTCATTAAAATCGCCTACAAGCAGGCAATAAAATCGAAACTTTAATGGTTTTTCATTCGCTTTTCTGTTCAACCTTTAGTTAACTTTCCCTGGCGGTGCCGCCACAATTATTTCACATTTTTAAGAGCTACAGAGAATGCCATGGAAAATGTTACCAACTTATAATTTCCACTAAACATGCAAACCAATAACAACACCAACAACAACAATAACAACAGAAAAAAGAGCGGTTAAGCTTGAAAAAAATCAATAATACAACCGCCGACTGTTTTGGGGGAAAGCAAAAGAGAAAGGTAAAGCAATAATGCAAGGGTCGGATGGGGTCTCGTTTTTTTTGTTCGCCCTTTTTTTTTTTTTGCTACCTTTGCAAAAATGTCTGCACCGGAAAATTCCAATCATTTTGTAGTCCTACTGGTTAGGGCAAACAACCGAGGGGGAGGCCCCACCCGCAGCCCACACAGACTGCCGCTTATTAGAAGAGTGGACTGGATGTACGTGTCTGGGGGTTGGGGGAAAGTGGACGCTGAATGAGGGGCCAAAGCTGAAGTAGCAGGCAAATAAGACAGACGATTTACCTGCCCACCTTTTCCTCCCTTAACAGACGACAAACACAAAGAAATTCGAGCGCGATATAAAAAAAAAGGGCCAGAGAGTAGAAACGAGAGAGAAATGAAGCAACCCGACCATGGTGGGGGCTGAGGACCTACTGCATGTGTAATTTCTCAAGTGCAACCAAAGTGAATTGTAAACAGAGTTCCTGCCACCGCCGCCCCCCCACCCCCAATGGGTAAGCAATATGGCGCGCCCCGACAAGGGACTTTACCAATAAAACAAACTTTGCCACAGATGCGAAAGGGCGGTGCCGCGAGGCCAGCCGGGGGCTAGGGATGGGGATGGTAGGTGTAGCTGGTTGGCCATAACTGGGGATGCGACGCCAACGACGCTAGGCATTGTGCGCTAGTGCCAAGCCAAAGCAGGTAAAAAAAGGAATAAAAATATATAACTTGAAATTTAAATAATATGAAAAGAGTTTTATTGTTATGGGTGTATGGTGGGTGTGTTAGTGTGTTTTGTGTGTGAGGGGTACTAATGTGCATGGAGAGAAAAGCTGGAGCAGCAGCAGCAGCAGGAGCAGCAGCCAACATGGCGGATATCCGTGGCGACAATGCACACGACGAAAAGCCATTGGAGGGGTGTGGGGTAATGAGAATGTGGTTCTGGAATATGGCTGGAAATGGCTTTTGTAGTCAGAGCCAGAGAAATAAATGTATATGTGTGTGTGTGTGTGTGTGTGTGTGTGGCATAGAGAGAATAAAAGGCACAGAGCGACGCCAACGATTTTCATTATGTGGTTCTACATTCTACTCGTACAACAAGCATGAATAAATCTGCAATTTCTGATTAAGTTTTCTCAGACGAAGCGAGAAGGATTTAAAAGGAAGAATTGTAAACTGGAGTTGAATACGATTTAATTAATAACTGAGAAAAAAAAATGGTTGAGGATTTTATAATATTTGAAAAGAAAGTTCTATTAAAATCTAATAAATTCGTAACCATTTTAGAATTTTTCGTAAACCAATCAAAGGGTTTATAATCCACAAATCAATTATGAAATCGATTGGAGCACATTTGTCTAAAAATCCAACCACAAAACTAAAGAAAATGCTAAAGAAAGTGTCTGCGTAATTAATTGTTCATTAGAGAATTCATTCCTCAAAGAAAGTTTTATTATTTCTGCTCTTTTGTTACCATAACGAACTATCCCATCTGCCCCCTTGACTTTATCTCACATTCATTTCAATTTAATGAGAGTTCTTACAACGATTTCGCTCCCGCATTAGACGACCCTTTCTGTGTTCCATCAACCCCCAAGTTCGTTCAGCACTTCCGCTGTAGATCTCTTCCTCTATATACGTATATGTGTTGCCTATTTCTTATCAGAATCGCCATATACGTTCGTACATAGGCACATTAAGTGACTGTTACACGCGAAGGAGAGAGACGAGACCCTTAAGGAGTCAAAACCGTGCAGCTACTATAATACTCGTAATCACTGCCAAGGGATGCCGGTGCACCCTTAGAGACGCAGCCATTTTCATCATAAGCCAGACAAGAGGATGCCCTGCTGGAGGCTGGCATCCACCCAGAGGTTAGCACTAAATGCAACACCCAAAAAGGAACCCGGGAAGACGACGCTTTGTCCCGGCTTTGCATTGCACTTCAGCAACGCTGTGCGACAACAATGGGGAAAACCCAGAGAGAGAGAGAGAGTGAGAGAGTGTGCGAAAGAAATGCGAAACGCAAGAGTATCACGAGGTTAAAGTTGCACAAAAACTGCTGCGGCTGCGACTGCAGCCGTCTCTTTCGTCGCTTTCAACAAAAGCCCAAAGCAAAAGTGCGAGACTGTCGTCGTGGATAGAACACACACAAAGCTGCTTATTGTTTCAATGGATTAAGTAGGAGAAGGCAGCAAGCAGTCAAAAAGAGAGATGCTGCAGTGAGCAAAAGTACGAGAAAGGGAGAGTCGAGTCGAGTCGAGTCGAATACAAAGAAAAAGAGAGTTGCCAGAATGAGAAGGCAGAAGGCTCATCACAGCTCAGACGTTTTAGGGGATGATGTTGTGGACTCAGCTTCAAATGGGGTAAATTGGGGGAGAGGCCTTCTCCATTCTCCTCCATTCCAGGCAATCGTCTGTGGTGCCATCTTCAAGTGGGTGCCAGCTTGAAGTTTTCGTTTCAAGTTCTTTCCACCCACGTTCCCTGCTTGCCGCTTGCCTCGTGCAAAAACTTTTCCGGCTCCCTTTTTGCCAGCAGCAGGCAGCAAGTCTTTGACGGAAGCAAACGAATCTCGGTGGAAAAGTGATGCGCGCATAAAAATTGAATTTGTTAAGAAAATTGACAACTGAAACTTGTGCTACGTGGCAACATTAATGTCATTTCCTTGCAACATACACAATTTGTTTTACGTTTGACAAAAAATTTACTTTGACGACCTTTTCTCATACGAAAGAATGTCATTTGTTAGCGAATTTTCCATGCACAGTAGGATAGTGTAAAACTTATGGCGGAGAATGTAAAAGAGTCTTCGTTTGAGTGGCACTTAAAGGGAGAGAGAGCAGAGAGAGAGAGCAGAGATCCATGTGTTGGAAGCATATTCAATCATTTGATGATTTCCGGGAATACTTAAAGGGTACATGCAGTGATATATTCCCTGTATGTGGGTATACTAAGAGGAAACAAGTAATTCCAATAAGTGATTAGTTCCATGTGCTTACACCCATGAGAAATCAACGAGCATTTAAATGCAGTTCAGTAGAAAACCAACTCTGGCATCAATGAGTGGCAGCAACACTGCCTTCCAAGCCAAAGACTCTTGGGACTCTTCCTGCTACCCCTAATAAACCACTCAGGAAATCAGCTTTTGTTTCCGCAACAAATTATGAGCACAACGTACAATATTTTTTGGTTATCAGCCATTTGTAAAATGTTTTTCCCCTCTTTGCACCACAATTTAACGGCAACTTGGCTTGATTAAAATGCAGTCAAGTCGAAACTTTATTCCTGGCATATCCCAGGTACGCGTTCGCTCCAAATGAATTTCTTCATTTTCCTCAGCGGTTACAATGTGGGTGTGGGGTGGGGTTGCTTCTTGGCAGAAGGTGTGAGGTGAAGCAGTGCATCACGGGGGTTATGCCACGGATAAATACGTGCAAGAAATACGAGTACAATGTCGAAGAAGTTTCTCGAAGTCCTTCACAATGCCTGGGCTGGCCACCCTTCGAAATATTTTTATGGCTGTTGTAATATTTTTTCTTATGCGGGTGAGCTCTCTCTTGCTTTTACGACGCCATGGATTTAATGAAGCTGTTAACAATGGATTCCGGCCAAAAGCAAGAAAGTAGGAAAAGCCATTGCCAAAGTATATTGAACATACTCGAAAGGTACACGAGTACGCGTATTGATTGAAGCTCAGCAGTGCCCCCAGTAGGAGCAGCAGAAGGACCTCCAGGACAGCATTGAGGCTAATTCGGATTGAAGTTTTTGCGCGATGGCTTGATTGCACTGAATCGAAGTGGAGCGGAGTGGAGCGGAAAATGGCGAAGAAAATGAAACAGAAACAAACATAATCGAATGAGGGAGATACTCTTGGGAGCGTGGTACACATTGAAACAAACTTTAAAATGAGGAAATGAGTCAGAGGAAAACTTTAGAAAATAAGTAGTGAGAGCAGTGAGCAAAAAAAAAGATACGTGGAATTATTTTTACAGTATCTACAGTATCTATAGGATATGGTTTAAAGTGAGCGACATGAGAGAAAAAAGTCCCATAACCAAAACCAAAGCAATTGCTGGATTTTCTATGGTTTATTCCGAAAAAAAGTCATAGGACTGGGACTGACAATACGCGTAGATATGAATCAACTATCTATGTAGGTAATACCTACTAGGTGTATGTGTCGAAACCAGTTTCCTTTTTTTGGGTTTCATTGCTATATTAGTGAACACATTTGAGGGACATTTGAAGGGAGTCAGAACCAAGAACCAAGCAAACCAGCAGCTCTGGCATCAGGTATGACAGAGAGTTGGGAGAGGCAAAGAGGCGGCACATTATGTAAGCTTAGTGCTGCATGTGGCAATAGTTGTGTGTGCGTAGTATGTAGAAGCAGATGCAGTCACAGCGTGGAGTCCTCCATTTGAGACATCGTCGTTTATTGAGTCACTTAACAGCCACGCAAATGAGTTAACACTTGGACTGGGGCATGGGCAGGGCAGGGCAGGTCTGAGGCTGAGGCTGCAGCTGAAGCAACAACGAGTTTGCTGCTCACTAGGCAGCCAGAGGAGGCGCAAGAGGGCGGCTGACAGGGAACACTGAACACAGGGTAAGGCAGTGTCTGTGCCTGCTTTCGAATGCAAAGTTATGCGAGACAGGAGACCCAGTGCGAACAAAAATCAGGGAGCAATCAGGACTATAGGATACCCTTTAGAAATCACATATTTCTGAGCTAAATATTTCTGTCACATGAAAGCAATATTCCCCTTTATTCGCCACAGTACAGGGTACTTGGAAGCGAGTGCTGGCAGAGTTAAGCAAGAGAAACGGCCTCCTTGCGGCTCTTCTGTGCGCCCCGCTTATCTGCCACGCCTCGTTGCACGGCAGGGCAATGCAACAAATTGGCAGTTGCAGATAAAGATAATGTTAAGACTTCTGTTGTTGCCACCGCTGGTGCCAGTGGATGCTGCTGCCGACATTTACCATAAAAATGTATACTTTAGCAGGTGTCACATTTCTCTTGCCGCTTCTGATAAATAAATTTTGCAATTTAAAACGTTTTTTCCCGCTTGGCATGCGTTGCAAACAGACCAAACCAGAAACCAGAATTCATGCCACAAAATCTCAGTTGATGGTGCCACATCAAGCAGGGACATCATTTGCAAAAGCTTAGTCAAAGATACACTGCCACTGCCTTTTACCGCTGGCAGTCCCCCCTGCCCTGCCCTGACAGCCCGTCAATTTAATTGCCAATTTCAGCGAAGAAGAAGAAAGATGAGGAAAAAATATTACCAACATTAATAAATTAATTTGCGCCAGGCCTGAACGTGAATTCAGCGGAGACCGAGGGACAGAGACTCAGCTCTGCGACTCAATTAAAATTTACGCAATCAACTCGGAATTGAGTGGCGTTATTAGGTTGACATGAGCTATATGAAAATAAGGAAAATATGTGGCTTATGCCTATAAGATGCATTTCCCCCAGAGCCATAAACATGATGTGAGTAATGAACTGCAGGGAAGAAGAAATGGGCGGAGAAATGTTTAGCACTTAATATGATGAAAGGGATAGAACTGCTGTGTCTTATCACTGGGATTTACAAGCCATTATAGCGGATTATTGAAGGCTATTTTGATTTAATAGCAAATGCTAAGACCAGAGAGGTAATCTCCACATTCTTCAATAAATAATTATTTTAGCATTCTTTACGAACATGATCTTCAAATGTCTCTTGTCTGCGTCTCTGCAATATTGCAAAATTATTGGTAATTCATAAACTCTTAAGCCCCATTAAATCTATAGCTTGGGCTACTCTTAGTGGCAGATTTAGTAGCCTAATTCTTTTTGATATTTATTCTATTGCAAATCACTTGCAATCCTCCAAATTGAAATGATTTTCGAACCAAACTACCACCTTAATGCTAATCGAAATGCACAACAACTCCTTTATCCGCTCTCTTCATCCATTTATATCGCTTCTGTGGGTCCTCTTTCCGCCCTGGACAGACTTCTGCATACACACAGACAGAGCAGCAGCAGCAGCGGCAGTGCTAAAGGAAAATGAAGTGAAATTGCGCACATGGCGGACATTAAGCGAAAATTAATGAAATTTTCTTTTAGCGCCTCCAGTGCAGAAGCAGAAGCTGCAGCAGAGCTTTATCGCCATTCCCCGAGATTCAGGCAGGCAGGCACCGCCGCTTCATCCATCCAATCCGTTGTTATCCAGGGGCTGCCGTGAGCTTGATTGAGTTTGATGGCGATTGTGCGCCAACTGCGCTGACTTGATTGCAATTTCTGCCTCACCAGCACCCAGCACGGGTGGCAGGAGACAGGAGACAGCAGTCGGGGACAGCGGACTGGGACTGGGGTGTTCCTCGAGACGGCCAGAAGCGACTGGGGGGGGCCTGGGCCTGGCCCTGGGCCGTGTACTGTGCATACCAATCAGGTGGAAGTGCCACCCCAATTCGGACTGAGGTGAACCCCCCAACCCACCCATCAGGTGTGGTGGCAGTCTGTCATTTAAGGCCTCTGGCAATGGCACGAGACATTAGCTTTTTTTTTTTCGCTTCCAGCACTCCTGTTCGTTAAGCACAGGACTTTGGCTTTTGATTGATGAGAAAGCCAAAGAGAAGTTTCTTCTACAGCTTTAAGTTTTCCATGTTCATAAATTTCACTTTAGTTTTTCTCCAATGAAAAACCAGAGAGCGGAAGAGAGAGAGGGGGAGAGCGAGAGTGTGACATAGAAATGCACTGAACTGTGGCCATGTGAGATAAATTACATATTTGAAATACTTGTACTTCGTGTCAGTGGTGGTGGTGGTGTGGGAGAAATATTTTGCAAGAAATCGACTTCATTGATTTGATTGTATGCCACCGCCCCGGGGGGGGGGGCACCAAGAACTTTCCCTGGTGATAGTGGCGCATAAATCAAACCCTCCACGCCACTTCATTAAGGTCTCTCGTGGCAGGAAAACTTATTTTTGCTCCACGCAAAATTATAGTTTGCCCCATAACCATTACCGCATTTAATATGCACTTTTACGAGCGTTACTTTCCAATAATAATCAGCAGCAGTAGCAGTAGCAGCAGCGACAGCGACAGCCATAAGAAATAATGTAGAGCACACCCATACCCAGAGAAACTCGCACACATGCGAGAGGAAAGGGAAGCTATCATAAGGATATGCATGGCACACACACACACGCAAAAGTATGCTATGAAAATCGTAATCATAATCGTAAAGCTTAGCGCACATCCAAGAGAGCAGAGAACGTGGCCCCGATACCGATGCTGATTTGTGTCTTGCATGTCTGGCATACAAATCCAATCTACAATCCCAAATGGGGAAATCTCTGCCAGCCACGCCCACTTCGTTTGGCCCTTTTGTAACAGCCTGAAATCGAGCCACTGGAAATTGCTCAAATTAAATGCAAATACCGAAAAATATTTAAATGTTTCCACGCATTAAGCTATGTAAATTGTTGTCGTTGTCCCCGGAACGGACGGGGCACTGGGGGGACTCACACGCACTTTCCATTCAATAAAATTGCAACCACACAATGGCACATCAATTTACACGCACACACCAACACCGAAACAGTGGCGGGGTTTGGGGCAAGTGTCCAGATCAGACGGAACAGCAACATCTGGCAGGCTGTCATTAAAGGCCAAGCCCAAAGTGACCCCCCAAATGGAGTGAACTGTG
This sequence comes from Drosophila obscura, assembly GCF_018151105.1. Taxonomy (NCBI): domain Eukaryota; kingdom Metazoa; phylum Arthropoda; class Insecta; order Diptera; family Drosophilidae; genus Drosophila; species Drosophila obscura. The sequence continues at coordinate 4,916,789 of NW_024542791.1, read as the reverse complement.
TTGTATGTGTGTGCAACAGGGTATTGCATGGGCCTGACCCGACCTGTCCTGTCCTGTCTGTGCCAGAGAAAAGCGTTTGAAAAACGATATTATGTTACCAACAGAATTACAGAGTTCTCCCTTCTCCCATGCACAGTATCAACAATGTCGAGCACCGATTGCCGTGTGACTGCGAATGGCAGCACTCAGGCCAGCTTTTTGAATTTTAATGAGTAAACACAGTTCGGGGCACAGCGAATGGTTCATGTTTTTGGGGAGTGACTGAAGAGGCGAACACAACCACCCATGGCGCTAGTGGGATGCTGGGCAGGGGGGGGCCTCACAATCGTTGGTGTGAATACCGCAACGCTGCATATGCAAAGTGTGATTGGGCCCGGCCAAAAAAAAAGAAGGGAGCCCTGAACAGAAAAATGGAAAGGAAGCAAGGACTCTGCCCGCGACCATTTCGAACAGGCGAAAACAAATTTTTGTATGTTTTTGCAACCATCTTTTTGTTATGGCGAGTGTTAGCAGAATGTCTGGCAGGGTGGGGATGACAGAGTAGAAGACTCCCGTGCCGCAGCGAAAAATTTGTATTTGCAATGTGAAAACAAAATGGCCACCGAACACGGCCAATCCGCGCTACCCTCACGTCCTGCGGGCACACCTGCTGTTTGATTTGTGTGTTTCTCATCCATTTGGCCAGCCCAAAGCTGTTGGCCGCAACACAACAACCGAAACTAAAATGCAGTGCTAAATATGCTTTTCACTTGCTTTTTTTCCGCTGCTCTTATTTAAGTCACAGTTTTTTCCGCATGTGGAAATTATTTATTCTGCCAAGGCGGGCAAATGTTTATTGATTTAACCCAGAGAAAAATGGTACATATTCTGATTTCCAATATAGTAAACAAGCGTATAAATCTGGTCAAATTAAGCCTTGAATATACAATATAGTTTCATTGGATTAAGGCTATAAATATTGTAGGAAACCTTATTGTTATTTCTTCATTTATGATATGTACAAAGTTTTCCCTTCGATTTGGTACATTTACTTTGGAGTTTTGTGTTATTTTTGTACTGTTTGAAGAGGGCTGAACGACATTTGATGGTGGAATATTTTCATAAATTGAATTCATCCATAAAGAAAGTTTTGGTGCTACAATTGTTCGAACTAACGATTGATGGACAAACATACGATTATAATATCATAATGTATATTTATTTTGGATGAAAATCGATGCAGGAATCCAATAATAGTCCGCATATGTCGATGGTATAACATAAGGGGAAACGAGGCTTTTTCCTGTATTTTTATGGACCCTTCAGACAGTCAATCCAAACCAATTTACGTATATGAAAATGTACTTGTTTTTATGGTTGTTACAATTTTCTACTTCATTTTATGGCCATTTCAAAATTCAATGAAAATTCACGGCTTATGTCAGACTCATTTGATTAATCCCATAATTTGATGGCATTAAAAATGTCCCCCATTTGATTATGTGAATAAACAGCAGACAAACAAACAAAAAAAAAAAAAATGAAGCGAAAACCGAATCAATTATTAATTTTAATGCAATTTATTGTGAAGCTATGCTGCCGTATATTTTTGTAATGTGTTGGAAAAACGTGTTAAATATTTATATATTTTCGGTCTGGTCTGGCATCTGACGTTGATCCGATTCGCTAATTTTGTTAGAGCCAAGCGTGGGAGCATGGGATAATCAGATTCATTGACATGTGAAATTTTCACGGATCAATGGATACGCGCTACCCGAACGAACGAACGAACGAACGAACGAACGCAAGCCGAAAAATCGCTTTTGACCAAATCAAGTGTGAAGATTTTGTGCGTTAACTTTTCATCGGCACTGTATGAGCGCCCGCGCGATTATTATGGCTAACAACTCTATCGCTTTTTGGCGTTGTTCGGCTGCTAATTGGACCATGACGTGTGCCCTCGCCCTGCGCTCTAGCTCGTTCAGTGCCACAACGCAGCCCCAGCCCCCCCCCCCAAACATACACAAATCACAGCGCATTGTGTGTGTGCGGGGGGGTGCTGGAACATGGATGGTATGGAACTGTGATAAATAACTGCCGCAAGAAAACGTCAAGCCAGAGTTGCTGCCACAGGCCAATTGTAGTCGTACACCATTCTCAATCCAATCCAATGCCACGCCCACAGTCCACAGTGCATAGCAAAGTCTGCGGCGTAACCCTTTTTTGCATTGCAAATCTAGTTGCCTGCCACGCGCAGAGGCATGCCCCCCGGGCAACCCCTTGTCACAGAGTGGTGGCTCCTCCGTGCACGGACCCGTATCCGTGTGCACGACCACGGGTTCGGATTCGGACTCTGTGTGCGGACTGTACTCCGACTGGCTGCTATATTGTAATAAACGCAATTTGTATCATGAATTATTACTGCGGCGAAATGGCCGAACGGATGTGCGAAACTCAACTCAACGCAAGGAAAATGGAAAAATGAAAATGAAAATGAAGGGGGAACACAGGTCCGGTCCAAGTTAAGAGACCAAATGATACCCTGGTGCGGTTTCTTTTGGGCAGATGTTTAGGCAATGTAGAAATAATTGAAAAGAAAAAGGGGGAGTAGAAAATGTATCCCAAATGTTGATAAACTTCCCGCTACATTCGTCCATTATTGTTAGGCTCATTTGATTCGAAGCAGCCCTTTAATATCCACTGTGTCCCACAGGCTGCAGTGTACGAAGAAGCCCAGTAAATTTTAGTTACTTTAGCTGCACTCCAAAGCTTTACCTCAGCCCATATACCCTCACTCTACCATTTGTGGCTCTCCCAAGGAACGTAACGAGAGTCCAGTCGTTCAGCCCTGTTTCGAGTCCCAGCAAACGACGTTAGTTTGAGCAAGCTTGGCTAAAAATGGTATGTGAAATTGCAATGCAAACAAATTGGAAATAAAATACACGAAAAGAGGAGGAAAAAAGCAAGAAAAAAAATAAATAAAGGAAAAACAGATGGAGAAAGTGTAGAAATGTGCGGTGAAAAGAAATGGCATTGAAATAAATTTTCAGCATTTAATTTGCTACAGTTTTGCCAGTTTCTTTTTATGGACAGGGTTTATATTGAGTTGAAAATATTATAGAAATTCTTGCAAGAAACTACCAAAGCATCTGGAATAAACTGAAATGCTTGAGACTAAGCTAAACTAAGCTAATCTAGCGAACAAGCACACAGCTAATCTTAAAGAAAAATGATGCACAAACGCTGGCAAAACTTGAACATTCCTTAAAGTTGATCTTATGAATCAGAGTAAATCATAAGCCCGCCTCCAAGGGCTGTTCGTTGGACAACAAACAAAAAGTCAGCCCTGCCCCCCCCCCAAGTCAACTTTTTCCTATAGAAACTTGTACGTACATACATATATATAAATCTTCCTTTATCAGGGGGCGGACGGCTTGGGTTATTGTATTTCTACGCTGTCTGCCGTTTCTGTTTACTTCATACTTATTATTCCATTTGTCGTTTAGTTTTCTGAGGGCTCTTCTTCCTGTTTTGACTGCTCGAATAAGGGGGCGCCATTACTTATCCCTTGGACGCCATTATGATTGTGGATACATATAAACAATATATATGTTTGTATGTAGTATGAGTGTTATTGCCATTGCAGTCTCGCATTTTCCCCCGAAAAACTAAAAATACAAAGCAAACAAAATAAGCCCGGTCTTGCTTGGTCTTTTCTTCTGCTGCTTTTTGTTGGACGCAGTGCGCCAAAGGCAGCTGCTGCCGCTGCTGCTCCTGCTTCAAATCCAGCCTCCTGTTTCCATCATTCTTGTCGTCGTCGTCTGCTGCCATGGCAACATCGTCGCCATTTTGTTGCCACATCTTTTTGGTGGAAAACTGTATACCGTTGGCCCGCCCGCCCGTCCGTCCGTCCGTGTGATGTCCTTTTCTGTGTGTAGTCTGCCTTAGGCGGTCTGGCCCCGCCGACTCTGCTGACTCTGACTCTGAATCTGAATCTGGCTTTGACTGTGGTGGCTGTACGTCTGCTTCTGCTTCTGTTTTCGGTTTTGGTTTTGGTTTTGACTGTGGCAATATGTCTACCTCTGCTGGCCTCTGTCATAGTTTCTGCTTCAGTTCTTCCTTGTTCTGTATCTGGCCCTGAATATTTATTTTGTTGTTTCGCAGGGACAGACCCTGTTCCTGTCACTTGTCTACTGTGATTATTCGGCAATCAGAAACTTCTCTTGTGGCCTTCTCTTTCGCTGACAGCTCATCATTTATTGAACCATTTTCGCACAGCAAATTTCTATTTAATTTTTGAATTATTTTCCTAATAAAAAAAGGGGCAATCAATTATACATGAAAATCCAATGAAATTATGGAAAATTATTTAATTGATTGCACACTATTTTTTCCCCCTGAAATGATATTGCGAAAAGCCTTCGAGTGCACTTAATTGAGTGAATAAAAGACAGTTGGAATTTGTGAAAAAAACATGGAAGTAATTGCAGAAAATTGCAGATTACTAAAAATTTAAGATGATTTTCAATTGCTTTTTGTGCTGTTCAGATAGAAGATGCTTAAATTTTGTCAGATATAATTTTGTGACATTTTATTAGTGGGGATTTCACAACATGATTTTCCTTTTAGCCAGCACCAAAAGTGAAAAGCATACGTATAATCAACTACACAACAAACGAACAAATTGAGCTGAAATTCAATGAAAAAGTATTTGAAACTTGTTCATTTTGAGCACCTTTCGAGGGCCATTGAAATTGCTGTAGCAACGAAAATGAAATATTGCAATAAAATGTAACATGTTGAATGTCAGTTATTGAGAGAGTGCAGACTGCGCGGTATCTGGCATATCACAATAAATTTATGATGCAGTTTTTCGTTTGTTTATATTCAATTTATTTAACAACTTTTAAGGGTTGTTCCGGCTGTTGCGGATTTTTGTATTTTATTCGATTTCATATGCACTCGTCCTGTGTTTGTTCGTGTTCAACATTGTTCTACTATGCCCAATTTTACATGATTTTTCTTTCCATATTTGTCAGTCGGAGCTATGTTCTGTTTCTGACATGGCAAAAGCAAATTCAACATGAAATGGATAAAGCAAATCGATGCCAGAAATATGTCACATGCACATGAGTAATTTTTCTTGTTTTCTATCCAAAGTTTTCTGCTGGCCCTATAATTTACCATTTTGCCTGTCAATAAATGCAATGCACTAACAATGAAAAGGTCAAGCCTCTGATGAGCCCCTTTGCCCTTTTAGTTATTTCGGAATTAGCCCGTAAAACTATCAAGGACATAGCAAAACTCATTTAAATGCAATTCCAATTAGATGGCAAACTACCCAATCAAATGGACTGTCAAAATGTTTATATTTGGGGCAAGCCCTATCTACATTTACCCCTTTTTTATGCCTGCCAAACCCTGTTTGGTATACGGCTAAAAGTATTTACAGATTTAAAATAAATTCGAACTGTCGTTAGCTCGATACGAAGCTAAACATATTTATCCTGCTCGACTGTCACATTGGAAAATCTTAACCAAACCATCTCATATCCTCTCCTCCTCATACCTCCTCCTCTGGGTGGTGCAAAATTTATGTTGCGAAACTTTTTTTCTAGGTTTTCTTTTAGTGCCTGTCGCCCCCCCCCCCCCCCCATTTTTGTGGCACTTGGAATTTAGGCCACAACACTTTTGAAGCTGCCAACATGGCGCAGATGTGGCCCCCAAGTTGTTCAAATTTGTAAGCGCTGCCGAGTCGTGCAAAGAAATATTTAGAAGGTGTATTAGGGCAAGTACTTGTAGAGAGTTATTTTCACAGCGATATCTATCTTAGAGATTGAGTCTATCAGATCTCTAAGTCCCCATGTCCAGCACGAATTAAACCGAATTAAGGAACATTTCAGAGCAGCGTGGAGCACTGCCAGCCATACATTTACTATCATGTCTGGCTATGACATTCCTTGGATAATTGTTGTAAAATGTTCATAATTTATATTAAAATTAAATTGGAACAAAGCCCATACATAAATGAAATGATGCCAGTTTCCTGGCGTTCTCTATGCCGTAAACCTAATTTAAATAATTGCCATTACAAGAATAGTTGGCTCTCCACCTTTGACGGGAGAGCCGTCGCCTTCGCATTCGCTCCTCCTGCTACTGTGTCTAGGCCTCGACATGCATATAAAACGTGAAATTAATGCTTAATTAAGCTAGTTTCTGCATGTGTGTGTGTGACTCTCAACTCGATTATGGGAGAGCGCTAAGGTACGAGTACAAAGTACAAAGAAGTACGCCAAGTATATGAAACTTTTCCTTGGCATAAACTTGTATTTTGATTTTCATAATTAAGGCACATTCTACAGTTTTCAGGTATGCTTTAAAGGTATTTTAAAGGTATGCCATATCCTTGCTTGCATCCCCGAAGTATGCTTCACTTTGTGTGCCATGGCAACACTTTTTTTAAGAGAGGAGATGCCATTTCCCCGCTTCCTTGGTGATTTTCTTTTAGGGATGTGATTGCCAGTTCTTCGCTTGCATGTCAGATTTTTCCTTTAGAGTTACCCACCCCAGCCATCTCCCTGTTGCATGTCAGATTTCGTTTTACGTCTGCCAGCTGCATTTTTATGCTCCTTTTCATCCATCCTATCGCACTGTAAACTTTTCATGTCTCATTCTGAAACATTTTGCTGGGAAAACTTCATTCTTATCGGCATAAAAGTTGCCAATTGCATGGCACAGAGAATGTCACCTGGCATATCTTTAAGTTTACTCTGCACACACGCAGGCCACTGAGGCACTGAGGGGGTGGCTTGGTTTCCCTTTTCACCTAGGAATGTGTTTTTTTTTTTGTGGGGGGGAAAAACTCACATAACTTTACATGGCAGGGCAGTACCCGTACCCCACCTCACTTCCTATGCCTTTACCCAAGGGAACTGTTTATTCGTGTTTTTGTTTTCTGTTTCGCTCTGTCTCTCTGGCCCATTTTTTGCGTGCAACTTTTCATTTTTCATGCAGTGCATAAAATTTCATGCCTTTTCCCTTTTACCGCACAACACACACACACACTTTGTCCCGCCGCTTGGCCCGATTTCTGGTGCGGGGGGGTGGCCGGGGGTTTCGTGTGTGTGTGTTGCGGAATGTCAAAGCCACCCACAGAAAATATCAACCCTTGCTAGCATGCATGGCACTATCCCCCCCCCCACTGCCACAGCTATTTTATGGCAAAAGCCTTGCATACATTTTTGGGTTAAACAATGCACTCGGAAATTTCTAAAACAAACATAGTACGTCAACGAGTACGAGTACGAGTACCTGCGACTCAATCACGACTACTACTGCTGCCAAGTACTACCGCTCTATCCCACTCTTTCTTCCTTTCTTTCTTTAGGACAAATTGTGCGTATGTTATTCCTATGTTTTTTGGGACTGAAACTCATTTGGGCTGCTGATGTGATGAACGGGGCCGGGGGGGAATTCGTCTAATTGTTACGAGCGTTTTCCTGTTGGACTTGGCACGCGTCCGTTCAGGAACCCAACCCTTAGCAGAGGCAATCTCTCCATCACAAATCTCTCTCTCGATATCTCTGTCTGTCTCTCTTGCGCATGCTCCAACAAATTGTTCAAATTTCACTTGTTTCCTTTTCCGTTTCATTCCCCTAACATTTGTGTTTCATTTTCATGCATTTCTGCAGAGTTCTCTCTGTCCCTCTCTCTCTCTCTCTCTCTCTCTCTTTCTCTCAAAATGTCATGTGTATTGGCGTAGCATTTTAAATGAATGAAAAATATTGTCGTAAATTTCTTTTCCACTTGTGTACCTACACCCTACCCCTACCCCTTTCCCTTGCACATGGAGCAAGTGCAATGCTTTGTTAAGTGTTTTACATAGTTTGGTTTTTCCTATCCTTTTTTTCCTTCAGTTTTTCCCCCAGCTCACTGTTTACCGTTTAAAGCAGGGACATGCTTATCGGACCCATGTGAGCAGGCTTCGGGTTTTTCCTTCTTCCCCAGGAGCCAGGACATAAATTAACTCAAGTTGCCATCAGCAAGGATGATAGGCAGAGAGCGTAGCAATTTGTGCATGACCATGTCCATGTCCATGGCTAGGGTTGGGCTTGGGTTAGGTTTCCCCTCTTGAAATACGAGCACTAAACTGCACTTCAAGTGGAGGTTATCAGGTCCTGTAATGAGTATTTTCTGAGATGTCATCAAGTGGTTTGTTTGTTGGCTCAGGCAGAAAAAGAAGCGGCATTCATTTGTTAGAATGGTTTTTCTTTTCATGAATTATGAAAACGGCGAGCATTCGGGAGTACTGAAGGTATAATGATATTTTAACTCTAGTTGCGGAGATTGTTATGGGCAGAAAAAAATCCCTCTGTAGAATGATTGAAATACGGAAAACATTATAGAAAGGGAATAAATACTCTCGGTTAGCAGAAAATCTTCTAATATCTGGCAGATACCCACGAAATCGAGAACAAACAAATTTAAAGGTAAGCAAAAGAGTCTTCGAAAATATTCCATTTTCTATTCGGAATATATTTTGCAAACCCTTTACAATTATTTCAAAGGAATAATTCTCTACCGAAACGAGACTGTAAGTTAGTTTAGTGAAAATATGTAGTTCAAATTGCCATTATAAATTAAGTTTAATTATCCATTCTTGAAGCATTGTAAAATTCTATTTTATGCTACCGTAAATTAAAGGAAATTCCCTTCCTTTCTTTAGATCCTCTAATGATGAAGCACTTTGAGCTTTCCTCAACTTTAATTTGAATTGGCTTTTGCGCCAATATTGCCCTTTCATTTAATATAGCTTTGAAACTTCATCCTTCCTGCTAGATAATAATCGAAGGGAAATGGAAAATTCAGCACTCGTTGCACTTAGCAGATACATGTTTAATAAGTTCTCCAGAGCTTCCTGCAAAAATGTCAAGGATATCAGAGTGGCAGGGAGGGACAGGGACAAGCAAACAATGCAAATGAAAATCACTCCAACCGAATGGAGGGGGGGATATGGGGAACAGAATGAGCGACATTTGCAGTTGCAACATTTATGGAAACAGTTAATTGACTGACAGATGAACTGTCCACACACACACACCAAATCCCATTCGGAAACCATACACACATCCCTTTTGCATCCCATAACCCATACGATTCCGTGATATTGGAGCACCCGTCAACGGCCTCAACAATTAGCGGGAGAGCACTGCGGAAAAACTGCAGAGAAAAAACTGTTTTCCTCTTTTTTTTTTTGTTCAGTTTTGTGCCAGACGTTGATTTAAATGAAACAAGTATCTGTGGGAGGAGGTGGTATCTGTGTGAGCGTATGGGTGGGTGGGGTGTCTATGTGTGGATCCTGAATATATTTCAACATTTCATGAACTTGTCCTGTCTGCCGTAGACCTGGCACATGGATGTAAACGAGAATGGACATCATGGGAGACCGAGACCCCAGAGCTGTCACGTTAGTTGAACTTTTTGTTCGACTCGTGTCAAAGTTTTGGGGCACACACACACACACAGGGAGCAAACGGATGGATAAAGGGAGCTGCTGCAGGGTGGGAGTGGGAGTGGCGGGGGGATTGGTTGTGTGGTTTGTGAGGTTTTTTGAGGATTGGTTATCCACTCTGCAGTCTCCAGTACAGTGTAATCCTAAGTCGCTTTACAGCTGCTCAGTTGATGCCTGAATGGATTTCGAGTCCTTCAATATTTGCTTATCGAGGCACGCTTGAAATGGCAGACCAGCTACAGTGGTTGAAAAAAGTATATACACTAGGCCTGGGCCCAGTCTCTCTCTCTCTCTCTTTCTTCATCTATCTCTATCTGTGTTGCTCTTGTTTCAAGTGTAATTGCTTTCCATGACAACCAAATATTTGAAAAGCAATTTGCAATTTTATAGCAACAAAAGATGGTCTCTCCAACCAAAAACCTATGCAACCAGAAGAACCAGTAGAAGGAGAAGAATATTGAGGGGGGGGACAAAACAGAGATGGAGATACATAGAGGGAGCAATCAGATAGCTAGAGTCAAACGACATTCAGCAATGTCTCCTGTGATTTTTTTTAATTGTTAGAAGTTGATTTTTCATGCGTAACATTTTTTTATTTCGCAGAAAAATTGCCTACAAATAAATTGTATTTCCTTTTAAATTTTTCTGAGAATTTTCAATCAAAGTTTAACAATTTGCAATCGCAATATTTACACGCCTCAGCAGAGTTCTGGGGAAACTCATTAAATCAGCAGCTGTGCTAAGCCATTTCCTAAGAGACAACCATCTACTATATATTTCATCCACTTATTGACCTCCGTGGCCTCGCTATCGGCCTGCTATCCAAACTCAATTAAATTCTGTTTGGATTGGCCATGCTGAAAGGCACTTATGTCCTGTCCTCTGCTGTTTTCTGCTCTGCTCTACTCTGCTCATCTTTCACACATTTCCATAATGTGGCCATTGTGTCAGGGGCTCATTATGCAGGCGCATTGATATTTCCGACACTCCATAAGCATATGAGAGACAAATATAATTATACTTAAATGTGCAACAAATTTGTGACTGACTGCTGAGAGCAGTGTCTGTGGCCTGTGGAATCAATCTCCCCAAATAAATACAGTAAATACTCGCTAATTGCCTTTCAATCTGGCGTACTCGAACGGAATAATTATGAGCGAATAATGGAAAAACAGTCGAATAATTGGGTACATTATGGGAAGGATTATATACTCGAAATTAAATGTGTTTTTCTTTGCCCCGAGGGACTATCATTTGTTGGCTGTTTCTTTCGCGACTTTATCTTAATCTAAAATTATAAAACTTTTCCACTCACCATTGTGTCCCATGTTTGTGATGATGACCCAAAAATCAATAGTTTTCTCTGGTCCAAGCTCCTCGTAGTCCCACTTCTTCTTCACGCGAACCGCTCCATTGGTTTCCACCGTCACCCACGGATTGTCATCGCGTATCTTGAACGTCTCCTTGTCCGTCTCCTTCTCCAATTGGAACACACTCTTGCCCTCCGTATCGCCATCGGCTTCGGTGAACTCAATTCGCTTGGTGGGTCGAACGGCGCGTGTCACACGCCGCTTCTCGCGGTGATGGGAGTGAAGATTGACCTCGTCGTGTTCCAGGTGCTGCATGATAAAGGACACCGGCTCGGGGGCCAGGAATTCCAGCAGCACCTTTGCTGGCTGGGCGCTCAGCAGGCTGGGATACCGGAGATCATGGGCCACCACCTCGATGAGCAGCTCACTGGCGTTGGGCTCTCCCGCGAGCATTATTTCGCCCGTTTGGGGCACCATGATGACCACATTGGAGGGGGACTTCAAGCGATACGCAATCTTATCGCCATCGGCATCGGTGGCCTCCACTTTGCCCAGAATGGCGAATCGCTGGTAGGTGACGCTGCTGTTGCTCTCCATGTTGGCGGACTTCTGGCCGGCGATGGCGAACTTGTAGTCCTGGGACTTGAACACGGGCCTGTTATCGTTCTCATCCAGCACGGTGATTTGTATCCGGGAAACAGTCTTGTCCAGCCCATCCACATCGGAGGCCTCCACGGAGAGGTCGTAGTGGGCGCGCAGTTCTCTGTCCAGGGGACGATTGGTGACCAACCACACGCCGGACTCATCGTTGCCATCAATCACCAGGGACTTGGCATTCAGCTGGACATTCTGATTGGCCTTGCGCTCCTGCAGGGCAAAGGCATCGTCCACATTGCCATCGATGATGGTGTAGCGCACCTTCTTGGGCTTGGCCAGCTCCTCATCCAGTATGGATCCCGAGAAGGCCTGCATCAGGGGCACGCCACGCACCCGGGTGCCGGCTGGATGATTCTCCCGAACCTCGCCGCTGGCATCCAGCAGGGAGCCCGAGAACCGCAGCATATCGTTGCGGTGCATCACGAACAGCTGCAGATTGTGGGTATTCGTGGCATTCGGTGTCTGCTCGACCACCACCAGCTGAACGGGACGATTGACCAGCGGGGAGATGTCCGCCGTGGTCATGACCACTCCATCATCGAGCACCGTGAAGTACTTGGAGTAGTCGCTGTCCAGCATGTGATAGGCGGCATTTCCTGCACCGGTTCCCGTTCCCTTGGCACCGCCATGCGTTGTGCCATTCCCTTTGACCGGATGTGTTCTAAATTTCTTGATGCTAAATCCAGGATAGGTGTCGTGGGGCAGGACCAGAGACATCTCGCTGTGATGGGACGCACTCTTATCCACATCGCCGGGACTGCCGGCCAGCATCCGGGCGGCATTCTCCGCCGAGAGGCCGGCAAAGCTGGTCTCCTCCTCGCTCACAGCTTGGGATACGGCCAGCAGATGGACCATTACCACAAATATTGAGCAGGAGGATAGATTGAGTATGTTGTGGGCAGTACGTTGCCGGAGCGGCCCCCCGTCACGGGAGCGGGCCAAGTGGCAACGTCGTGCCGCCATTCTGGTGGGGCACGCGTTGACTCTGCTTTTGGCCAAGTTAATTGCTGACTCTCGTCGTTTCCTTTGTATCCTTTCTCTGCTCCTTTCTGCTCTATCTCTCCCTCTGGAACTATTACTTGTGGATTTTACACTTTACTTTTGAATTATTCATGGATTTGTTTCCTTTGTTCCACGTTCAAGGGTCTCTTTCCCATCCAGCGTTCAATACATTTTCCGTGTTTTATTTGTTTCGTTTTTTGTGTGTGTGTTTCTGCAAATAGAAGGTGGAAATAAAAGGTTAAATTGATTTCATTTTCGTCTGTGAAGGACATGGAAATATTTATTGGCATTGTGCAAAGTTTATGGGTCAATGAAAGTGAATTATTCAATGGCTTCGTAGAGTAAATAACGTTTGTACGGCCGCCTGTGATGGCTAATGAAGTATGCAGGGAATTAAGAGGTTCCGGTTTATGCGTGACCAAAGATCGTTAAAGCTAAAAACTAAGCAAACTTTTTGTGCGAATTAATCTCATCAGTGATCCAATGGCAATAGGAAGCTATATATTTTATAGGATACACATACTATGAATGTATATTAAATTAAAAAAAAATACCACGAGTTATTCGACAACTATCCAAGACTTCGAGAGAATTTACTTAAATTTATCTCATAGTTTCTGGTTTGTTTCCCTATTATTCTATTATCTTAAATACATGGGTTTGCTTTAGGGAAATCCATACTGAATAATAATTTAAAAGAATCTTAGAGTAAATAAAATATTCTATGAAATCTGACTAAGCTATGAAGGATCTGTGAATGGCAATGCGACTTATATTAGGTCCTTATTTTAATTGTTTTATCCCCTAACTTAACTCTCCCAAAAAATTATATTTATATGTTGCATATCTTATTATATTCAAATCTTTTACTGAATTATCGTACCCGCTTTCTTGATCTTCCAGACCGATCTTCTAAATACATAAACTTAATTCGTAATTCAGCCATTGAGTTCCGCATTAATTGGATACCTTTGTAGATGCACAAGCCAGCGTTTGCTTCCAAGTCTGCCCCGAAAATGCGAAAATTAAAAGGAAGCTACTCATTCCATGGCCATAATCACACAGAATTTCCTACAATTTATTTCTGCTAATTAAAGTAGAAGACCCCACAGCAGCAAAGCGTTTCCAGCAGTAAGCCACAAAAGATGACGAACAGAACAACGATTTTTGAACAGCGCCAGGGGATGGGATGGAATGGAATGGGATGTGGCAACTGCAGCCTGAGAAAATTGTCAACTTTTCACTTTTTAATTGCTGTGTGGCAGGCATCAGAGGCACCATCAGCCGCAGCAGCAGGAGCAGCAGGCATAAAGCGTCGTCACAGAAGAGAATGTTGCACAAAGTGAAAACTTTTTAATGATATTAGCAAAAATATTTAATATTCAAGTTATTTGGCACAGAGTACAGAATGTTCGTTCCCCGAATGTGAGAGGAGAGAGGGAGAGAGAGAGAGAGAGTGGGAGAGTGGGAGTGCCATGCCACAAGTCTGTGTTCCGCAGTCAAGGACTTTTTGCACAGGATGTGGGATTTTTCGGTCGCTATTTGATGTCGCCCCGACATGCTCTACATAACGCTCCAGCAATCACATTGTCCTAGGCCCAGGACAGACTCTGTCTGGCTACCAGGTTTCGCCCTAGGTTTGGGTTTTATATTCAGGTTTTACGTAGATCTTTCCACCCCCAGAAGTTGCGCAGCGTCGACCTGAATGTGTGCCACACATGGTCGCCCTTGAAAAAAAAATATTTCATTGTGAAAATTATTTTAATTACCCGATGTGCAACACGCCATGTCTGGGATGTCTGTCCCTCATCTATAATCCCAAACCGGCACGCACCCTCTTATTTGGGTGTAGGCTACGGCAAGGAAGGTAATGAAAGGTTCTGGTTAGTTGGGAGGGCGAGGTGAGGGCAAAAAAAGGTTTCCAACAGCTGCGCAGGCGCCGCTGACTTTTCAGCCATTGACCGTTTGCCCAATAACCGAATGTGTTGACAATTATTTTATTTGCTTTTTACGCGAGAAGGAGGATTTCTGGTCCAACAATTGTTCGAGAGGGAGATTGCTAATGGTCTTATAACTAGCCTATGCTGATTACTGGGTTCTTTGGCTGTGACCGAAATGTAGATGTACATTGACAAATGGTTCGGGCTGAGTTGTGTTCATGAGTTATGGCTAACGATGTGTGGATTGACGATAAATTGGGAACGGAGCTGCAACTTGATGGCAGGAAACGGTATAAAGGAAAATACTGAAACATTAAAGGGCCAGTAATGAGATTACGATTTTAAGTTTAATATTGCAAAGAAATCCAGAAACCTTATGCTTCTCAGAAATGGAATATCAACCCAAAAGATGATCAAAATAATTGTTTACCAACAACTTTCCATACATATGAATGTTCATAGGATTTTTCAATTGAATTTCTTTCAAAAATTAAACCTAAAACATATTAAAAATATCTTTAAATGAATCCATATATCGACGAACAAGTATTTAATCAACTCCGAATGATTGTTAACTAATTTTAACGATCTCATGTCATTTATAACCTTTTAAAGTCTCCACAGAACACCACATTCTCCCATTACCATGTTCATTGAAAATTGAGCATCGTCTGCCCCCAAAACTCGATTCACAAATACATTTAATTCTCACCTCTTTGGGGTTATCTCCACTGCGGCATCTTAATTGCAATTAGCTATGAAAATGTCTCTCCAAATGACACGGAAACCTTTGGCTACTCTACGGTGTATATCTCTGGGATCTGCTAATCAGTTGACGGAGTTGACTACCAAACAAATTATCAAAATGTTTGCGATTTGCATAACTCGCTTCTGGGCCCACTAATAAACCCATAGTTTCGGGGGTAACAAGCTCGCGGAGATCTTTAAGCCTTATAAATCATTTACAATTTGTTTGGCAGAGTTTTTTCTTTGAGCCTGAAACTGAAACAAAATCATTTCATTGTTTCCCCCTAATTTCAAACGAGCTGCTTCTGCAGCGGCTTTTGTAGCGTGTAAAAATTCATTTAAAAATGCCCCAATCCCCGATTAATCAAAACAAAGTTGGACCGAAAAAAAACGTTGCTTTATTTTTCATAGTGTCACTTAATTAAAAGCGAAGATAAAATGCGATACAATACGTTGAATAGAGGAGTTGTTTTTTGTTTTGTTGGATATGCATAGCTCTACATTTTGGCATAAATGAATATTTGATGTTGGAATTTCTGTTTCGTCTGATTTATATTTATATATGCAATGCATTTAAATTATTGATGCATCATGGCAGGCCCCAAAAAGAATAGTTGGATGGCTTTTGGTGTACTCTACGAAATATGGAAATGATGAAGATGTATTAGCTATAAAATTGATTAAATCCATGTGGTTTAAACCCATAAGTTGCACTATCGAATTTCGGGGGAAAGAGAAGAAAGGAAAACTATTGGTAAGCTATTGAAGAGGTATCCAACTGCGCGACACGCCCCCACAGAGCATCACCTTGGGCAATAGCTCTTCCCGTATTAAAGTCATTTAAAATCGATTAAAAGTCAACGCCAAGCGACCACCTGCTGTGCCGTAAACCCAAAAAGAACTCGTGTGTAAATATACTCGTATTTTTAGTTCAAATACAAGCCAAGGCGTAGCCCGTTCCTAAACCCGTGTTTAATTCGAATTTTAACTGCTGGCCACAGTTTTTTTTTTACAAGTTTCAGTAGCTCGCCTCATAAAAGATCAACACGAAAGGCATAAATTACGACACTTTTATTTGTTGACTTGGCTCTCAACCCAAAAGTCCCCAAAAAAAACCTGCCTAATGAACCTTTAATTGTCTTTTGAGGCTGATATGTTTGCTTTCTTATTTTCGGGTACGCTTTTTTGTGGATATTGATATTGCGCTCTATTGATTTCCACTTTGGATATTGCCCTGCCCCATGGCATGCAATTAAAATTCATATTTCCATATTTTATTGACAGTCGCTTTCCACCCGCACAAACAAAAGTTTGGCATCGCATTCGAATTTCGAACTGACGATTTCTTTGACGCGCTTTCCAATTCCGTTTTATGACCCAAACTCAAATCAATTTATGGCCATTTTTGAATAATTTCGTTGTGCTTTAGCTTTGTTTTAGATTTAATATTCTGTGTGTGAATGGCACACAACAAGGAAGTAATACTTTTTATGAGATTTTATTATGTACGAATTGGGGTGCTATTAAATATTTTTAGGGGCCACTAAATTGTCAGGAATATGAAAGTTGTGGGTGATCAAAGTTTGAGCCTGAACAGGGGGTATTAAAAAGTCGGAGGTACTTTTCAAAAGCTATGAAGAAGGAGACTCATAATACTCTATAGACATTGAAAAGTACGTCTAAAAATCTTTAAATCTTTGCTTAAAGTTAAGCATCTCAATCTCATCTCTATTTAATTCTTCGTTTTAAGAAGTATTTACTCTTCGTTTCGGAACTCCAAACTCTTATTAAATATCCCTTATCCCTTATTAAATATAACCCCATCCCCCACATTTTTCTTTCATTTTCCATCTAAGCCCTTTTCCCTCATATTTACACAGAAGAAAATATGAATTTACAACTCATTTAAACCCAAAACTATGACCCCACCAGCAGGGTCAAAAAACTGTTTCACATCCTTTACCATAAAATTCCCTCAAAAAATTATTAAATTCCACAATTTTTTTTTTTACCAAGAACTGCGGGCACAACCCCTAGAATATTATGCAAATGAAAGGAAACTATTTAAACGTTTAGCTAAAAGGGAGCGCCATGGCCCGGCCCTACCACCCATTCCCATATGACGGGGAATAAAACGAAGGGTTTGTAAATCCCTACATCCGAGTACGAGTATATGCAAAGCCCACTTCATCAAAGGCGATGAAGCGTTCTGTTAGAGGAGATTTCTCTGTGTTGTGCCACCAGCCAGCCAGCCAGCGCGTGGCACTTCAGCAACAATAGAACCAACGAGCTACTAGCTCTCACTCTCAGGTAGAAATTTTGAAAATGAATAGAATGACAGAGAGACAGTCAGACAGTCAGATTGTCAGGGGGAGCGGAGCAACGGACTGGGGGATGAAACACGCTTCATTTTTTTGGTTTTTATGTGGCAAGGGAGAGGGAAATGGATTGGGATCTGGGTCCGCCTAATGTATCCGGGAACATGGCAACAGAATGGATGACAGACAGAGAGACCAGGACACAAACGAAGTGCTTCATCAAATATGAAATAGGCCAGAGCCAAAGCCAAAGCCAGAGCCAGATCTACATCGCCAGTGCCCATGAGAATGAGAAGAGGGAACCCCAACACCAACCTCAATCCCAACGCCAACCAAAAATTGTCATCTACTGGTGGTGCATGCCCCTCGGTGACAATGAAAAATTGAGCAGACAATGATTAATTGAGCTGTTGTTTTTGCTATTTAAATTGGAGTCAGAATCCCCTCAAGATATATAATTTCCCAATGAAATTCCCGTGAAATCATATATCGGTGGTCTGCGGGGCCACAAAACTCATTAAATTCCCCAGGTCCTTGGTGTATTTATGGCCTGTCAACACTTTCGCAAAAAGGATGCCAGAGAGCAGAAAATGACTTGAACATGCAAATATTGCATTGGTTTCTCTTCGCCCGGGGAGGCTATTGTCTGAGTCTCCGGTCATAAATAAAGTCATTACGCACCTTTTTTCGCCCCATTCCTTATTTACTTTTTTCAGCTTGCTGCTCTCGGCCATGCGCCAAAGGATTGGATTGGAAATTGGCCCAGACAATGCATATCGGGCGTTCGTGGTAAATATTTGCATATCGGCGGCACACAACTGAAGGCGAGACGGTACATGCCAAAAGAAACCCGTCCAAAGAAACCCGCTCGCATGGCGTAAACGCGGTAGCCAGGTACCAACCGGAGGAGGAAGAACAGGAGGAGGAGGCGTGGTCTGTGCACACACACTCGAGGTAAACTCGATACTCTTCGCCGTCTGGCTTTTTGTCCGTATGTCTGGCCGTCTGGGCTCTCAACAAATTATGTGTTAACACACGGGCATGAGCCTTTGGTGACACGCCTCCTCTAGACGCTGAGTGGGCAAAATAAAAAAAAACACAAACTACCTGTAGTGCTAACTGGAATTCAGCGATAATGATAACTCAGGTAGCTGATCACACACTTGAGGAGGTGCACACGACCAACAGGATGATAGCTGGGTAGCATGGCTAAGAATGAAATAGTTAAGCTGTTGTTGTTAATCATAATTAAAGTGTTTAAGCACTGGAAGAAATTTAGGGAAGATGTAAATGATTTAGAAGGAACTGATGTGTCCAAGGGTATTGAACATTTTATTTAAAATAAACAAATAATTTATGCATTCAAGAACAAAATATAAAATATATTCAGCACAATCATTTTTTTTATTCTATCCATTCAGAATCTATAATTATTAGGCATATAACAATTCCCTTTTCTGTTAGTTATCCCTCCTCTCGATATCAAACCTAATTTCCAACTAAAACAAATCGAATTGCCTTTATTTACAATACAATTTCCCCCTTTCGAACCCGAACAATTGGCCATTATAATGTCATTAACTGTTTCCCTCCCAAGGCGTACGAATATTTGCTTCAGTAATAACAATTTTAGTTGATCAAAAGTGCTCTGGGTCACTTCCATGCCGAAGCTTTTAAGCAATTAAATGTGGGACCTGCAGACAGTAAACTTCTTCTCTTTGCGAACCCTTCCTTCCTTCCTTGGGGTGTCTTGTGGCATCGACTGCCGACGACTCCTCTTCCAGGAAAATCCTTTGAAAGAAATTACTTTTTCCCCTGCTTTGCCTCTTTTTGTCGATCTTTTGTGAATGCGAACGCCTGGGAGGTGTTGAATGGAGGTAACACCTTAATTAAATTTGCAGACTTTTGTCTGGCTTTTGAGCTCTGAGGAATATTTTGCGTGTGCACAAAGCAAATTCTTCGATGTGCCATTAATGGAACGGAAACTGTGGCAAGGGGTAGGCGAGAGGTAAGGCAGGCACTGGGGCGGCCAATTGCTGATTACTTTTATTTGGAAAAGGCGATTAAGTAATTTTGATGTGTGTTTGGGATTAAGATTGCGTTCTGCATGCAATCCCAGACATTAAAAGCTGACTGTTTGGAAACCCTGGAGGAAGTTGGGCTAGCAACGGATAGAATAAATTATTCGATTTTTTTTTTTTTTTATTAAGTTACTTTTAACCGTGAATAAATCTTTCAACTAATCACGGTTGAAAGTAACTTAATATCAAAAAAAAAAAAAGTACCAGTGAGGATTTTTCTGTTCTTAGAGAGATGGTCAAAGCAATACTAAAAATCCAACAAGTTCTCACATACCCAAAGATAAGAAATCATTCTTCCAGGACATCCCCTAATCCTATTCCAAAGGAAATGATTGTTTAAATGAAATGTTTCCTCATCCATTTTCCACACAAACACTTCTAGCAATCCCATTCTACTCGTACCCTTCCATCACCCTAGTCTGGAGGCATTAAGGTGTACAACTGAACGTCCAGCAAAGCTTTGGACACTATTTTTAGCTAACGAGAAATGTTGAACAATGGCACAGAATCAGGCATGAAATGTGCCAAAAACTTATGAGAAGACCAGCAACTGAAACAAGTCCGAAGCGAGAGAACAACTGTTGGCAGTGTGCCCGGGCAGCAAAAGAAAATACAGAAACAACTCGCATGCTAAGGTCTGTCTGTCTGTCTGTCTAAGGGGTAAGCGCCAACCTAACTACAATCACCTCAACCCCAACCACCCCACCACACCCAGCACTTCCATTACCTTCCGCTGCACATCCGGCGTCATCGTTGGCACAAAAAGTGCAATGTACTAAAATTGAATTAAAAAAAAAAAAAAAAACAAAAAAAAAAGAAAGAAAGAAAGAAGGAGAATAGGATACAAAACAAACAAAGTAGAACGCAGAAATTGCAATCGATGGAAGCGATGGACGAGAGCGAGAGAGAGAGAGGAGTGGGGGTTAAAGGTAGTTAGAGGGTGCCTGCCTCGGTACAGTGACCGTCATAAGCAAAAGGCCATTCAACTTGCATCAACAGTGAGGGGGGTTGGCGGCATCAAGGTTAAATATTTGCATTTTTTTTCTTTGCTGCATTCTGCATTCGTTTACGCGACTCGCACTCGTGTATTGTGCTGTCGCTTATTTTGTAGCGACCGACGACTGTGTGTGCCACATTTTAATTGGGCGACACTTTAATTCCCAAAAGCCTCGAACACTAATTAAATTGAGCCAGAATCCGCACCACAAATGGTCGATTGGGGGCGGCGGCAATTAATTGGAAAGCATTTCCAATCCGGTAAAAACAATAAAACGCGGTGTAAATGTAAAAATATCCCAAGTGGGGAATAAATGCATCGATTGGAACACCTAAATAAATAACAGATGCGAAACGCACGAGGGAAAATGTTGGTATTTATACTCGTATGATTGCGACTATGGGGTGAATTTCTAAATTGGGTGAAAATTCGAAAGACGCACGTGGCAAAATGGGAATTCGGTAATGTCCACTAATAAATACAATAGGAGTAAAATATCAATGGGAAAACTGTTTGCTGAAATAATATTGTTTTAATCAGAGCAAGGAATAATATTAATGCGCACACACAAACGAAATCTGGAAAAGATCTTTTCGGTTATAGAATAAAATTCAGCTAATCAGTGTGAAAAATAATATGAAATGCAAATAGAGATTAAAATTAGCTTAACGAGGAATATAAAAGGAAAAAATATACAACGAATATTGCTTATAGCCACTGGCACTTTAACTATACTTCAAATTAAAATATCTAATTGAACAGCTTTAAAGGAAGATAGTTTTTGTTTGGGAAATAATTTTATTATTTATTTAAAAAGTTAAGGTAAAGTTTAATAGTTTTTCTCCCTACCAATATCTCTACTTTCAATTACTAACATATCAGCATTTTTAGTCAAAAATATCTGCAAAACTCTTTTTATTTGCTCCCATTAATCCCCTATGTATTCCCTTCATATAACTAACATTTTACTGCTGTCCTGAACAAGTCATTGATTGCCGTTGTCTGGCATTCTCCTCTCTCTCTGTGTCTCCCTGCTCTGTTTCCCTGCGCTTTCTCACTCCCTTTTCTCTCTCACTCCTTGCTTTCTCTTTGTTCTTTCACGTATTTATGCGCAGTCACGTTGTTGCTGTCGCATATCTTCTGCTTCTTCGCTCTCTTTCTTTTGTTGTTTCTGAATGAATTTTACATTTTTATAGCGCCTGGTCGCAGCAGCCGAAGCAGTCCCGTGCCCCTGTTCTTCCTATGTGGCTCACCCCTACACCCCTCTATGTACGGTGTGTAGAACCCCCTCATCACTCTTCCAGCCATACATGATGTGTAGAACCCCTCTCCCCTCCTACTATATGGTGTGTATACCCCGTACATCTGCAGAGTTTTTTTTTTTTTGTTATGTTCCTACAGATTTGTCACAAGTATTGCCGCACTCCACTCCACACTTTGCTTCCTTTTTTTTTGCCATTTGTCGTCACCACCCTCAAATGCCCAACCCTGGGTACCGGTCGAAGTCCTGAGTCCTGAGTCCTGATTCTGGTCTGGTCCTGGGTCCAGCCCTACAGCTTCCTGCTTTTGTGCAATAAAAAGGATACGATGCGCGAGCGCACACACATAAATATCCACGGAACACACACGCACACACACACACACACACACAGACAATTGAGAGAAGTCTACGGCGTAGACGAAGCCGGAATCGTTGTCAAAGGAGGAGGAAGCGTGTGGCAGCGTCGCATGGGTGATGGCTGATGGTTGAGGGGGGGGTGCAGCAGAAACAGAGATTCATTCAGGGGACGGACCTCAGCCACCGGCAAAGAGGGCAATCACCCGACTTTGGAGATCAGAATGTGCCTATATATGATTTTTGCTCGGGGTTGCAGTTCCTATTGATTTTTCTATTGTTTTTGCCGCTACTGCCAGTGCCAGAGCCACAGCCAGTGCCAGTGCCAGAGCCAGAGCACAGTGCGGCAAAGTTGCACCATTTCTCCATTGCTCGTAAATCTTTCCCTTTTCCTCCCACACTTTTGGTTGCAGATTGAAATTTGTACCCGCAGCAGCTGGCTTCATCTCCAATTTGTTGCAAGTGCCACTTGGCAAAAAAATAAACTAACTCCAACCGAACGCACATCAACCATTTGACACAATATGCAGATTAGCAGCTAATGCCGCCTGCTGCTTCCAGATACTCGGTACTTCTCTCGCCCCAGTCTATCTGATGCTGTTGCCACACTCCGTGTGGCAGAGAGAAGCCAGAGCTGCAGCTCTCTGCTCCACTTAAGACTGATTGATTGTCAAGTGGGTTCGGGCTCTGACCCTTTTCGCAGGGGCTTCCGCACAATTCCAAACAAATGCAATTATTCAGAATATGAATTGATGTAAGCTTGTTAGAGTTATAAGCTTAGCCCCCAGTGGGAGTGGATGCTCCAGACAGAAGATGCTTTGTACGAGTCATGAAAGAGCAATTTCCAGCAGCAGAAGAATGATGTTTGGTGTAACCCTGGGTAACCAAACGCTTAGTTGCTTTATTTGAATGGCTTGTCATATTAACTATGAATAATTATATATGCTTAGAAGTAAGAGAAACAAAGAAGTTTATGAACAGAATAAAAATTTAGATGATGAGAAATCTATACGAGAATTACTAAATAAATGATAACAAACATTTGTAAATGCAAATTTAAATGTAAGAAGAATACTGCCATCAGATATTCTTAGATTCTGTGTAAAAAAAACCTTTAAATAAATTATTTGGAACAGCTAACACTGGAAGGCAAATATATTAGCCAATATTAAATGGACAGTGGACCCAATTTACAGCATAATTAATATGGATATGTCGCTTCTACCATTACAACATTTTACCATTGAAAAACCCCATCTCATATATAAAACTTTTTCTTGCACATTTCAAATTATAATTTTTGTAAAATATTGTAAAATCAGTCGTACTATGACGGGTCTCTGCATTTAATTGCTGTTGCCAGCTAATAAATTTTAATTGTCCTCAATTAGCAACGGAATGCAGTGGAAAATATGAACAAAACAAAAAAAAGAGTGCAAAGAGAGAATTCATTTTTGATTGGGGTTGCAGCTCTTTTGTGCGAGGCCTTCGGTTGCATTTTGAAGCATGCGAGTTCGAGTATTCCGCCCCTGCCACTGGCCGCTCGGTCGGAAGTTGTTTGCATATTTATGTGGACACAAAATTCCATTAGAAATGACTAATTCTGCAATGCCACAGACGACGGAAGACAGACCGAGCCTCAATTAAAGATGTTGCACATTTGGACAAAAGGCAAAACGAAAGGCGAACGAAAGAACGTTCAACGTTCCATTGCATGTGGACTTCCCAGGCTGACCCTGCCAACATCCCCTTCCACCATCGCCAGCCATCATCATCAGTCCCACACATGCTGCTCACATGTGGCCGAGACGAGACGAATGCATTAAGCAGAAAATTCATTCATAAAGATTTCATTTCATTTTCGCTCTGCTCTCATGCCACAAGGGGTGTTGGCATGGCACCCGGTCAAAAGAATGCAACAAAACGGCCAAAAAGGAGAAAGATATATGAGCCAGGGGCGTACGTAGGTAGCTCCTTGAGAGGGTCATATAAATAAGGCATCGGAATCAAAAGGCAAAAGGATTTTAAAGTGATTTGGAAGATCTTTTGGAATGAAGATTAAAGAAATATATTAAAAAAGGGTTTTTTTTTTTTAATTTATTCCCCATGGGATATATGGGAATGGAAAGTAGAGTGGTTTAACCTATAGTTTATTGTAATTCCCCTTAAATATGGTAGCATTAAGACTATTCTTAAAACGGAATACGGTGTGAAGTATTTTTATTCTTCCCCCCACATTTTTAGCTTTCTCGAAGACCCACTTTGAACGCCCCCTTCCGACGAAGACCCTGCGCTTCCCAAAAACTCAGACCCATTCGAACGAAATGAAAATTGGCCAAACTTCACCCAAGTATATAATAATAAATGAGAAATTGTTTAAATATTTGCCACACACGAATGCCAGGCATGCAAATTCATTGAGCGCTTTAAATTCTCAATTTCAAAATTCGTTTTGCCGCCAAGAGAGCTCCGCTCCGACTGAACAGAATGGAAATCATGGAATTATAATTGTATATCGAATGCAGGGGACGTGCGTTGAGAGATGCCTCTACTGGGTTAGGGTTCAAATAAATTGCTTTTGACTTTTGGACCAAAGTCCAAAGTCCTTGAGGTGCAACTTCGTTTTGATGGGGCTTCGCTTGTCGCTTGAGTGGAAAATTGCCACAGAATTCTCTAGAAAATTCTCTAGAAAGGAAATAGAGGTGGAATTAATCAGTTTCTTTTTGCTTTGGCCGTAAAAGTGCCGAAAAAAATTAATTGAAAATGCTCTCAACGAAAAAGGGAAGTTGGCAATCTCTTTGGCAACTAACTTTGCCCTGCCTGCTCTTATTTTGCATAACCAGAGGAAAGGTTTTTGTTGCTTTTCTTTCAATTTAACCGCAAAGCAATCTCAATCAATCTCAATAGTTATTGACCAGACCTCCCGCCCTGCCGCCCTCCTCTCACCTGAAGGCTTTCAGTCCAATATTTCACGTGTTTTTTCCGCTTCTCGCGCCGCCGTCGCCATCGATCAATGAATTTTTTTCTTATAAGACTCTGTAGCGTCTTGGTCGGCGGCGGGCTTCGACCGCAATAAGTCAAATACGAGGCCAGCGAGCTTCATTATGGCTCGAACCCAACCGCAGAGGGGAACCGAAGCCAACAACCATAGCTCGTCGTCGTCTCAGTCTCGCTAAGGCTAGCGGGAAGACAATGCAGCGCAGATAAGTCAATTATATTGACTTCTTGGCCAAGAACTCTTTGAGGCTGTCTGAAGCTTTTAAGGTGGCAAGCAGCTCCGCTGCTGCGGCTCCGCTGCTGCTGCTCCTCACATAATTCCCACAGTTGAAAGTCAACGTCACCGTCTGCTTCTTCCGACTCTTCTGGCTGTTTTTTGTTGCCTTTGGCTCGAACCAAGGCGATAACATCAACGCTGTCAATGGCAGAATGGAAGGACAGTGGTAAGGCATGTAATGGAAATGGCTTAAGGAAGATGTTGAATGTTTCGGAATGCTGGGAGGGTCGAGGAAGATCTGTGGACAGCATTAATTAGACCTTTCGGGTCGATGGAATTTTTCATCTTAGTGATACAGTTTTCAGAAATCCATAGATCGTTCCCACAGCCACAATAATTGATGTTTATTTCATACAGATATTTTTCATAAATCTGTTCCATCTGTTCCACTTCCATACCCACAATACTATCTTGTTTATTTATTTTTTGTATATTATATCTTCCCAATTCCCATAATTTTCAAACCAGTGTCCATCCACTTTGTTCAACCGCTGTCTGTGCCACACTTTGCTCAAACAAAAACTCTTTCGGCCAGCCTGTGTTTTATTATTTTTCTGACTGGCACGTAGATTTATACTCATATTTATATATTTTTTTTCTCTTATTTAATTTTTGTGTTTTTCGCCGCGTCTTGTATGGCATCTTCGAACCGCTTTGAGCTTTGGTCTTGATTGTCTGTCGGGGTTTTTTTTTTTTTTTTTTGTTCGGAGCCACGAGAAGTGTAGACGCAATTTACTGATTACATTATTGCTCGCAAATTGCTAGATTATAGTTTGGTTGTTGGCTGCAAATTATTGCTGTTATTATTGACTGACAAATTATAGTGATTAGTTTTTCATATTTTTCAATAAAGTGAACAAATTTGTTTCTGTTGTTTCGGCAATTTTGCCGCTTAATATGTGAGAAAGATTGGGGGAGCAGCAGGCAGGGTATCCGAAAAATGTTTTAAGTGGTTTTGGATTGTTGGATTTGGGTTCAAAAAGTGGAATATAGTTTGGATAATCCAAAGATTAAGTATTAAAAGTGGGAATTGAAGCAGCAAAGTTAAAGCTTGTGCAAAAAAAATACCAATGATTGTTTCCAGCACGAAAATATACAATTCATCAGAAACAATTATTAAATATGAATTTAAAATGTATCAAAAAATCCTAAGCATCATATCATGGAAATTTAAGCCGCAGAGGCATTTTCTCCACTCTATAAAACTACTTCCCATTTGGCGAATCCTTTGGATAAACTATTTCAAAGCTCTATTTTCCTTTCGCTTTGTCAAATTCTAGTTGGATGCCCGTTATTTCACCCTTCATTGCTTTCCTTCCCTCACCATCCACTCGTTCCGGACAAAGCAAACATGAAAGCAAAGAGTAGGAAACCGGCAAGAAAGGCGCAGCAAAAGCAACATGAAAGCAGAAAAGAACGAACAAGTGCAGTCAACAGAGAGACACAAAGAGAGACATACAGAGAGAGAGGGAGAGAGAGCTGGAACCTGTTTGTGAGAGTAAGCTCATAAATTCTGCAAAGCTGTCAGAACTCTCTCTCTCCGCCTCTCTCTCTCTTTATCAGTGTGCAGAAAAACCAACCACCCCCTGGGAGCCACTCTCTGCAGAGTCCTGCCAATTCTGTTCAAAGGAAACTATGTGGAGTACTACGGATTCGTATTTTTGCTGATAAGCGACAGTCGTCGTCGCGGGGGTATGGGGATGGGAGGGAAGGCCAGGGCATAATTGTAGCTCCAGACGGTGAGTGGAATGGGGAGGGACGGGACAGGGACCGGGAAATCGATCGATTTTTCATGCTCCCCAAAACCAGAGAGGAAGAGCTCCACCGAAAAGAAATTGCTGCATACGCACAGGAGCACTAGCGGCTTCTCGGGGCTGGGGCTCTGTGCCTTTGGACGCTCTTCCACTGTGGACACGTACATGTGTGTGTATATGTGTGCGAGAGTTTCCTCTATGTGTGTGCGAGAGTTTCCTCTATGTGTGATGTGTATGTATATGTCTAAGGTGTGTTAACCTCAAATGCGCTACACACACAAACACTCACACAAACAGAGAGAATGGCACGGAGAAATACAAAATCAAAATGAAATTAGTTAAAGAAATTAAACCTACAATTTTATAAAGAATAACTGAGCCAAATATGGAGCAGAAATGGTTTAAATTTCACAATTTTACACCTTTTACTCACTGAAACTTTGGCCAAAATAGCCGCAAACTATCTTTACTAATAAACATTTACTTTTGAGTGCTCAAACATTCCAAATTGCCAATTTAAATCACTGTTTGTATAGTTTTAGGTCTACAAAATTAATTATCCATTATTTAAGCTTACATTTTGTTTTGGAGTTTCCTTGAACTTCCTGTTTTTTTTTTTTTGTTATAAACTTCAGCTACTAATCCCAATTATTGATTTTCATCCAGAGCTTTTGGTGTTTTTTTTTCCCACAACTTTCTTTAACTTCAATAATCCTTACGGCTTTTGTTTTAAATGTTGAACCCGGTTTTTGGATGGGTTTTTAGTTACCAAAAACACTTTTACACGTTTGCACAAACACACGCACATGGATATATGTATATATCTATATACACGTATATGTATATCGCCTTTTGTTGTATATGTATAATATTTTTGAGAGGCTTTTCCTCGAATTTCCACTTTATGTATTAATTTCCTTGGGATACAATCGAATTTTGTTGATTCTCTCTGTATGGACTTTTTGTTTAGAATTTATTTAAAACATTTTTTTTAAGCTGTGCCCATTTCAAACACGCACAGACATGCACACACTTTCGCACAGGGGCACGGGCCACGGGACACGCGACGCGAAACCTAACACAGACACACGATTTTTCACTCTGCGCCTATGTATTGTACAACCGGATAGATGTGTGTGTGTGGGGTGTGGGGTGATGGGCGGGTGGGGTATGTCTGTGTATATCCTTTGGCGCGGACCAAAGCGAACAACCGGGGACCGGAGCTCTATAAACAGTTTTCTGCCCTGTGAAAAGCGGAGACGCCGTCGTCGTCCTACCACGAGCAACTCAAACGACACAATGAGCGGGGCGCATATTGGAAAAGTCCTCACAGCCAGAGTGCAGAGCGCTATGAGAATTTCCCACCACCAAACAAAAAAAAAAAGAGACAGAGGTCTCTAAACAGACAGCGAGAGACATCAGAGAGAGAGAGCGCGCGAGCGAGTTGCATGCAGTGAGTGGGCGCAGAGAGAGGGAGAAAACTCTCTCTCACAATCATATGTTTTGCATCCCAGCCTGGGCCTACACATCCTGACTCTAGATGGGATCATCTCTCCCCCAAAAACACACACACACACACACACACACACAATCAACCGCAGATGGAACTTCCTGACTTCCTACGTTTCGGTTATAGCTGCAGCCATAGCTCTAGGTCCCCGGTCCCCGGCTCCCGGCTCCACTGAGCTGCTGTTGCTGTTTATCTGTATTTGTGTAATATCCTGTAGTTTCATGAGTTTCCGTTACACTCGACGTTTTTTATCCTTTTTCCTGGTTGCAAGTGATGCTCCTAGAATGATGCTTCGTGCTGCTTTTTTAATAACTTTTCAGGGGGGTGGAGGTGCTTGGGTTTCAAGGCAAAAGTTGGGTTTCACAAAACACAGAAAGGTAATTAAATGTCTGATAAAAGTACAAATTTATTAAGCCAGGGGATAGCAAAGCAGAAACCTCTCACGAGAATTCAAATACCCTGAAAGAGAATTTATTTCAAAATGCAGAAATGCCGACTATAATCCAATTAAGAGAGATAATAATAGTATAGTTGGAAAAGTTCCGATTAACTTTTTTCATTATGAAAGGATTCCCAAAAATTATCATATTAATGTTACCCAATTCCATTAATAGTTTGAGAAATATCCACATGAATTCTTATAGTCTTCGCTGAAGTATTAAACTTCAGGAGATCTTATCCCATTCCCAAATACAAAATCAAATTAAAGTCTAAATTGTGTAATTTCAAATGCTGCCGCCCTTCCAATTCCCTAAAAGCTATTCCGTTGCGACACACCCTACTTTAGTGGAAGCATAAAAATCAACTTAGAAATAAAATAAATCAGCAGCAGTCAGAAGACGGAGTAGAAGTACAAGTAGAAGCAAAGGCAATGCAAAGAGTCATAAATACTCATTTTGCATGAATGAGAAAATAAAATGAAATTTGCATTTGACTGCACACGACGACGCGCTGAAAATTATATGCCCGCAATATACAGATATTTAAGGTGGAAGTCGTATCCCATCCATCCATCCATCTCCTCCGCCATCCCCACCTTCCGAAAGTTATGCACACAATAAACGCTCCCCAAGAAGTTCGTAAATTTATCATGAGGGCAAGAAGAGGAAAAAAAACTATGAAAAAATCCTAAAAAAAAAAAAGAAGAACAGCCAAAGGACGCAACAGGAAGTTAGCCAAAAAACAAAAAGAAAGGAACAAGAGGAGCGAGTGGAGAGCCAGAGAGCCCCCTTGGTAAGTAAAGGAAGGAAGCACGCAAAATGCGCGCCATATGATCGAGTAAACACGAGAGGGGCCAGGAATGCTAAGGGTGCTGCAGCGAGAGAGAACCTGAGAAATGGGAACACGTCAAGTGGGAAATGCAAGGACCCTCGCACACACACACATGCACGCACGCACACATAGAGACTGTAGAAGTAGAAATTCTAGCCAAAAAAAAAAAAGTGCCATGTTCTTGGGGAGAGTCTGCGTTGTTTGTGTACGATGCCCACACTAGACGACCCACGAATACACTCAAACAGACTCACAAATGCCCCCTCAAACAGACTCACAAATACACTCAACCAGACACCAATACACTCTTAGCAGACACGCATGCCACACACACACAAACACAAGCACAGCTGGGAGCCAAGTTACCGTTGAGAAACCCGTATCGCACGTGCCTCCAATTGGAAGAAGAACAAAACGGTAACGCACCGAACGCGACGGCAGCAAACGGAACTCTGAGTGCAACTCTGAGACGACAATTCGCAAAGGAACAATTCGCGCGAAACGGTATGGAATGGAATGGAATCGGAACACGCAAAGAGCGCAAAGGGAGCGATATTTTGCAGACGGTCTTTGGTGAATGCAGTTTGCTGGTTAGTGGATGATGGACCTGAACCTGGACCTGGAACCCCCCACAAAGCAGGGGCTCAGGAGTGGGGGAGTTGGATTAGGGAAGGCAGAAATGTTGCCCCACGAATTTCTGTAATTAAGCAGCAAGTATGTAGTGGTAATGGGGGTTGGGGTTGGGCCGCGTAGTGTAAGAGGCTGCTGCGTAACAAGGAAAGTGCGGAAGAGGGGACACTTCGTAAGAGGAGAGTTGCTATAGCGGGGCTGTTAAGTCTCGGGGTTTGAGTGGTGGCAAGGGTTAGGCAGTTTTAATTTCAAATTCAAAAAGAAGGCCAATTAATTAACCAAGAGAGTCGGATTTAAAACGGCAACGGCAACGGCAAGAAGGTAGAAAAGGCAGAGATTGTGCCACAAAAGATGGTGTTGATGGAGACGATGATGATGATGATGGTGATGATGATGATGATTGTGTGATGCCGTTGACAGCACTCAGGTGGGGTCGGGTCGTGGGAGGTCCAAATGGTAGAAGGGATGGGATGAGATCCCTTACACGAATTGTGCGTTAAAACTTTCCCACTAAAGCAGGGTAAAAACTTGATTGCCACGGAATGCAGAATAATTGCTTGACAGCTTTCGCGAAACCATCGAAACCCCCTAAAGAAAAAGGGGACATTTTTTGCAAATGGCTCAACTTTTGTTTTGTAATTATCCTAATGGAAATATCAAGGATTGATTTTCCATGAACGATAAATTGAATGACTGAAGGAAAGTTTGTGGCTGTAATTATTGTACAGGACCAGGAGGGAAAAACTTGTTTATTTGAATTGAAGAAAATGCTCAAAAGAGTACTCGAATGGCTTAGATTGGCAGTAAAGATACAATACAACATCTTGAACAGACCGTCTTAAATCACGTCTACTTTCCATTAATTTATCTACATTTTAAAGTAAGCCAAATCACTAATTCTCACAGTTTATTCGCAGTCCCTAGCCATAAGCCCTGTCTAGACGTTTTTTCAAAACCGAACAAACTTTTCAATCTAGCACCAAAGTAGAATAAACTTCCAAGCATCTATCAAGTTTTCATTTCCTCTCGATTATTTTCCCCCAATTGCTGTTTTTTATTCATATTTTAGGGCTGTGGCAGCGCAGCATTCGCTGAATATTTCCATCAAATTTCATATTCATGGCGCGTTTTTTGTGTTATTTTTATTAGAGGGAAAACGCAAAACGAAACAAAAATCAACAGCAGAAAAATTCTAACCAAAAATGTTTACATTGAACGACGGGTATTTCATCATTTCTCTTGCGGTCGATATTCAGGTCCCTGGGCATAATTTCACTCATTAAAATTCCATAAAATATGGCGAGAAAAGCCCGGTGTGCCGGTCCTCAGAATGTGATTGCTTTTCATTTTTTTTTTTTTTTTTGATTACACTTCGTGTCGCGCTGCGTGTTCGATAAGAATTGATTGCCAGCACCTTGGACCAATTAAGAGATATTCTCAGGTTCTGTGTATCTGTATATCTTTGTGTCTCGTGTCTCATTTCTGAGATATCCTGCTGTGTGATCCCTTATACTTTTCTCACTCTCACTCTCCCTCTCATTCTTCGATTGTCTCAACATTTGGTCACACATTGCCGGCACATGTTTGTTTTATGAAATATTCCCCTGAAAATTGTTTAAAACACAAAAAGATGAGCATATGGGCAGACACATGCCCTTGCTCTCGCCCTCATATAAGGTTCAATTTCGGTTTGGATTAGTTGACCTTTTCGGAAGAGTCTCGTTCGCATGCGCACACGCTTTTATTATTTTTTTTTAATTTTTATTATTTTGACTTTATCAGAAACCGCTTATCCATCACTTAATGCGGTTCGGGGGTGGGTGTCTTCTCTTCCCCTCTTGATGTGGGAACATGTCCGGGCTTGGGTCTGTGCTGATGATGACATTATGGGGTCCAGTAACCCCAGACCAGCATCATTTTCATGCGGTTGCGGTTGCAGTTGCAGTTGCGGCTGGCGCGGAGGCTTACGACTGATCGCATAATTACAGGGGCTGGGGCCCTCAAAACAAAACTCACATTCAATGATCATTCCAAGCAGTAGCCTCCTCTTCGTGTCTGACTTTTTTCTTTCCTCTTTCAGCGAGTGCTTCGCAGTAGCTGCAACAGCTGCCACGGGCAATGCCACTGCCACATCGGGCTCTCTGCTTTTTTTAGTGCATTTTTATGTCACAATAAGTCGGGCGCAACAATTCCATTTAATGCGCTTCATTTGTCGCTATATTGTCACATTTGTTTCATTTGTCATCAGTTCATTAGTCATCCAAGGACCTGCCCGGAAAGGAAAGGAAAGGAAAGGAAAGGGAAAGAGACACTCCCTGTCATTCGATATGTGTCGATATCGATGAATTTGTCAGTAATTTATGCTACTTCAGCAACACCTAAGGGAGAGGCAATTAAAACGCGTGGGATACTAAAAAAGGAAAGCAACTCGAACTCGAATGCAGCGTGGAGGGTTGACAATGCCAATGCTTTGGGGATACTATATACTATACTAAATAGTCTGTCATTTAGGGGAGATACTCGCATATGTCTAGGAAAGTCGTGAAATTATTTAGATATTTATTGAGGTTAAAAGCATTATATTCAATGGCTGTGTGGGGAAAAGAAAGGCCTCTAATATGGCTCTTAAAATGTGTGTTCTAGTGTTTCTTGTATCTTTGTTTGAGTCTAAAATTAAACCCATTTTAAATTTTTCAATCCCAATGAAACTTTGCCCAAAACTAATATAATTGGTTTATATTTGTAGGGTGTTTAACTAAAACTGAAATTTATGAGCAGGCCAGAAGCATTTTCTACTCGTATTTTGCCACTCCCCTTTGCCATTATTCTACTCGTATTTAGTTTAATATCTATGAAGAAAAATCTGTATATTATGGGATTCCGTTAATTATATTTTATGATATTATCAACACATACATTTTCGTCATTAGCCATTCTTTTTGATTCCATATTTTCTATCAGCTTTTGGCCCTCTTGCTATTTTCTTTTCAAAATTATTATGGCACGAAATATATAAAATATATCCTCGCAACGGCTTCTCTTATCCCACTTGTCATGCTGTGGCGTCAGCATTTCAACTTTGCATTAAAACATTTATCTTCATTTCGGCAAAACAACTCATAGTCGCATTTCCGTTCATTTTGGCCATGGCTATGGTTGATGCTGTATTTTTTGGCCATATCTTTGGTCATTTCTGCTCGTTTCAGCCATGGTTATGGTCATGTCTGGCCTGTTACCAGTCGGGACACATGGCTGACCAGTGCACTGGCAGGGACCGCCCCGAGACTGACGTGAATGGGCGCTTGTATCTCTCATCGCCAAAGACCACGTTTAACACCCCAGAAGCAGCCAAAAACCATCATCATCATCAGCTGGAACACTCCTCTTTGGTTCAGGGAGCTGAGCAAACAAAAAGAGATGGACGAACCACTCAAAGGCGCACCGAGCACCGAGAGAGGGAGAGAATGGGGTGTCCTGCTGGTTTCACAGTGCCCATTCCTGTGGCTTAGCACTCGACTCGAGTCACGTAAATGTCCGACCATTACTCCTCTCCTTTTGTTTTTCTCTGTCATTCTTTTTGTTGACATGCTCGGAACCCCGACCTCGACTCCGCTTGCCATTCGGTAAGATGTTGCTACCAATTTTCGTGGCAGTTCTTCTCTCAAGTGTCGCAATTTGATGGCACATTTCGTTAATACCAACAAATCTTTACTTATTTATATAAAATAGAATGGTGAAGTGCCCCATTGCGCCATCCGTCCTGAATGTCTGTTAAATTTTGTGCAAATGCCAAAGTTTACACGCATCAGCAAAAGCTTCTGCACAGGAAGCGAGTGCTATATATAAAGGAGAGTGCGAAAAACTTTAAAGAAATCCGAATAAAAGCAAATGCAATATCAAAAGTTTCACTGCCATTTTTTTGTTTGTTTGATCTTTTATATCTTTTGGTTTTTGGTGTGTGGGAGCCGTGCCGAGCTGAGCCCCCGCCGTACTGTGGGGCGGCGCGCATTAAGCAATTTTTCAGAGCAGTTTCACAGCAGTTTCAGGGGCAGACACACAGACACACTTGTATGGCCAGAGAGCAATTCAGAGATAAGTGTTTGTTTTAGGGGTCTATTAGGAGCGACACTAACAAATAATGACAATTGACATGTCTGGCATTGATGGAAAAGGATGAAGCACAAGCAGACTAGAATTGAATTCCTAGCAATTTCGAATCCAAATTATAACAGCCAGAATGCCTTTGTGACGATAACTTTCTTAATTAAAACTCAATAGAGCGCATAGGGAATGCCTTTGGGGCTCGGGGGGAATGATGAAAATAAATTGCAAACAATATTCTCAAGGGAAAATTATGTCAATGCACAATGCAAAACTAATTTGGCAACTTGGCAGCGCCTGAAACCTTTTACTTTAGACCCGCCCAACTTTGATGAAATCCTTTATTGCGTTGCTCAGTGCCGCTGCTGCTGCTTCTGGCTCCTGGCTCCTGGCTCCTGGTGTTCCTGAAGTATTGTAGTGGGTTAGGGTGTGGGTTTCTATGGCCTATCGCTAACACTTATCCAACAGGCAGAATCCAGCACAACTAACTCATAAAGCCAGAAAGAAGCAAGTGCAACTTTTACAGTTTTCTAGCCAAGAAAACAAAAACCATAACCAAACTGCTGCGTTGTGGCAAAACTTTCTTAATAGATTTTTGCTCTGCGATAAACTTTTTTCCCAATACAACAAAAATATCGAAAGAATAAAAAGGAAACCGAAAAGCAATACTTTTTCCCGCACAAAACTCCTCTAACGATGACTGCCTGCCGACCGGGCAGACGGACACGGAGACCGAGACGGGAATCGTATTGTGGCCATCTTTTTCCTAAATTCAGTTTAGTTGTAGAAATTGATTTTCATGCTGATGCCGGGCATCTTGAGTTTGTATTTGGGCTTAGGCAAAGTTACTCCTTCGCTTTCCAGAGTCGAGTGTGAGAAATATTGGATGTTGGAGTCCAGAAGGATGGGCTGCGTGGAACTGAGCTTCATCCTTCACTCTAATGCCGGGCTTATTGTTTACACATCATATTACATTATGGCTGCGTATATAAAAACGATAATCTAATTGCTTTTGTTCAAGAGTGTGCCTGCCAGTGTTGATAAACTTGTTGTTTAAGTAGTTGAAGAGGAATACCAGACACAGTGCAGGCAATAGGAAATAATGGGGAGTTGGCAGTAATGGCAGTTTTTATATTGTAAAATTTAAGTTTGTTGGATATTAAAATTATCTTAACTTTGTGAATGAAAACATATTTCCATAAGTAGCCAGTGTTGGTAAGGGAATATAGCTGAGAAGTTAAAGGAAAATGTTGAGCTAAATGATATTAGAATCGTTTTTACAATCAAGTCATTATCATTCAGGTGTATGGACATTTAAGTTAACAAGGCAGTGTTGTAAAGGTCAATAAAGAGTGTTGTTAAAGATAATCGGAAGAGACACAAAGGCCAAGACCATAGGCAAAAATTCAATCTCCATAAAAAAAAAAGGAAAGGTTTTCTTGCCTGTACACATAACCAACTAAACATCTACTTACACATTCTTTGTGCAGCGCCAGTGTTGGTAATGGGCATGTAACATAAGCTTGCAACTAGTCACAAAGGTAAAGCACTAGTTTCCTCATTACTTTGCCACTCAATACCGCACCTTAAGCATTCTCTGTCAGACAATTTTCAGCTCGTCATTCCAGCCACCCTGCTCTCTTTCTCTCACTCGATGTGCACAGTGTACACTGTACACCTACCCCATAAATCGTACCCCAGTAACAAGTTAATCTTCATTTTCCTGTTGCCTTTCTATTAAAATGCCATGCATCAAAGTGAACGACAAGTAAGAGAACTCGACTCACAACAAAAATGCAAGGCACATCGCACAAAGTTTTTTCCCTACTCTCCGTCTGTCAGGGACCTCATAAACTCAATTAGAATGAACGAGCACTGGGCATAAGAACTGGCTACAATTCTGTACCGTAAACCGTAAACTCTGCATGGGCACCCACATGCAGTTGCAGATTCAGATGCTAAATGCAGGGACAGTCTCTCTCTCTCTGTGACTGACTCTGTATGCCGGACTGATGGGTAATCCTGGAAGGTTAATCAACAGCAACAAGCCCGAATACGAGTGCAGCACTCATAATTAGGGGGAAACCAACCAGCTCTGGGAAGTAGGAAAAAGGAACTCTAGTCGCTGGGAAGCAGGGAAATTGACTGCGGTTTGGGGTTGGTCAACTTTTGATTAGGAAGGAAGGAAGTTTGTGCGTTTTTGCCCCGTTTCTTTGAAGTTTGTTTTGCGCTCCATTTAATAATTTAATGACAGCAAATTTGTTGCAATTGCAGGCAATCCTGTGGGAAGTAGCCCTGCCGGAAATGAGTTCTTGATGGCATTCGGAGGCATTCCCATTCGCATTTGCACTCGAGGACCACCACCAGACCCCAGACGAGACACAAACAAAACTTTCAAGTGTCTGGTTGGACCCTGAACTCAACTCGACTCGACTCAACTCAACTCAACTCGACTGCTAATTAAGCCGTGTCCATGTCCATTGTCGGATTCAGATTCGGGTTTGGGTTTGTGTGTTTTGGGGTTTGTGCTTCAGCTGGTGCGACTGCATTCGAGCCTGAAATAAATTAGAGTTGCGACACTTGAGCACGGCTTCCCCAAACTTTTTCCCCGCCCATTTTCAATGTCAGACAATGGCCCACGCGACGTTTTTGTCTGTGGAAAATTTATGTGTCTGCATTTCATTTTGGGTGCAAGAAAAATGCTTCTGCCATAGCAAATTCCACTTTATTCACTGTTTTTTATTATTATTTTTTACTTCCAATACACACAGACACATGCTGTCTGCTCTTTTTTGGTTTTTGCAATTAGTTTATGTGGGGGTGGTAGCCGGACCATAAGCCCGCAATATTGTTCAATAAATTTGCATTGATCATAAACAAATTGCAATGTTTTTGTGCATCCGTTCGCATCCGTTTGTTGGGGTTGTTTTTATGCGTTCGTTCACTCGATTGGTTTTTGGTTTGTTTTTTGTTTTTTTGTGTGTGTCTGCATTTCAATTGTTTAATAATTATGAAATTCATGTTTCCATTCAATCGATGACAGCGAAATTTTAATTATTTGTTTTATTTATTTGAATTTATTTGGAAACATGAATTTCACTCAAAGCCTTTTTTCTGTCCAATGGTCTACAGATTATTTATGAATGATTAAGCAACAATAATTAGGGATTAGCAGGGACTTTGAATGAAAGTACTATATAGCAGAAAATTATGTATCCAATAACTTTTTCTTTTTAGTGATT
The DNA here is from genome assembly GCF_018151105.1 of Drosophila obscura. Lineage (NCBI taxonomy): Eukaryota > Metazoa > Arthropoda > Insecta > Diptera > Drosophilidae > Drosophila > Drosophila obscura. The sequence goes on along the minus strand of NW_024542791.1, from coordinate 4,878,849 downwards.
TATCTGTGAAAATTCATTCGTTTATTCTTACCTTATTAAGGTGCAAGAGATACAATTTTTAGGCACTGTAACATTGTGTCAGTTAATTCTTTTGGCACCTGAAAATAAAAAAAAATAAAAAAAAATGGATAATTACTTGGCGGAACCTGATGCAGCTGCAGTCATCAATCAGCTGATAGTGGAGTATTTTGTAGTGTTCGGCTAAAAGCACACAAGGGGAACGAATGAGAAGATTGCACCACGCAAGGAGATTGAGCAGGGACATGACCTCAATTTAAGCTTGAGGGATTTTCGCAATCAACATAAAACTCCGGAGAGGTCATTCCGAAAGAAGAGAATTAATCGTAAGCCCCAGGGGAGTTCCATGCTATTTCTGCACCATAATAATGAAAACAAATTAAATACCCCAAACAGAAACTGATTTATTAACTATCAAAATCATTCCCATACAAACAATTGAGATCATTCAATTATCTTTTGCCTTAAGTCTGACTTTTCTCCAATGTTTTCTGCTCTTAAATATCTGAAATCTTCTTTGCTACCATTATACATTTTTTATGGCTGGATGCAATGTCATTGATCCACATTGAATATGCAACCAATTCTGTCAATGACAACCAAAATGCAGAGAGCCTTAAATGCCAAGGACATGGCCAGGACAGAAAAGGCAGTCAGGTCGGCAGAAATGCCAAAAGCCAAAAACCAAAAACTGTGAAAATGTCAAAGTTAAGAGAAGTCAGCTGTTCAAATGAGCGAAGAGCGGGAGGAGGGATAAAGGAAGCCGGGCAGACAGCAAGGCAAGGACATTTGGCTGGATACCAACAAAAGCAACAAGGGGCATTAACTACGATTGCCTACAACAACAACAACTCGAAAAAGCAATAAAATTGTAGGTATAACCACACAAAAACACTCGGACTCTATATACTCGTATATGGAGTGACGATATAGAGAGAAACCAAGTTCAATATATGGTCAAGTGCAGTGGAAAACTCTATATACATAGCTCTTATGCAGTCAGCCAGAGAGATAGCCAAGCAAGAGAGAGACAGAGAGCGGGAATTAATTATTAATAAGATTCTGGCAAGCCACACAGCTGGGCACACTGCCCAAAATGCCAGAAATAAATAAAGAAACAAAACGCCGCCACACCACTTGAGTGTTTATTGTTTTGCTCTTCGCGTAGGAAAAGTTGCCACCCGAAAAGCATTAGCAAAAACTTTTCCAGAGTTTATTTTATTCAATATATATACGACAGAGGCAGAGGAGGCTGGAGCAGACACCATTGGGGATTTATTTAAGTGGCTTTAAATGCCGCTCCACGCCAAGAAGATGCAAAAGTTTTGCATTTCATTTGTATACTTTGCATAAATTGAAAAGCCAAATCCGAAGCCAAAGCCAAAGCCAAATGCCTCTAATTAAACTGTCAATACAAAATGGAAGCGAAAATTCGTAGCAGAATAATTTATTGGGACTGATGTGAGGTTGAGGCGACAGCCCATCAAAAGAAAGGATTCTAATGGAGGATGTTCTGGGGATTGAAACTTTTAAGCGGAAGTTGGTTGCTGAATAATTGACTTTAGCCCTAATTGCTATCGAGTGAGAATTAGACAATCGAAACAATTGAGAATAGAAAATGTAATTTAATATGAAAGCTTCAAGCTCCATTCTTTTGTCCACACGGGAGTGTTGGCCCTTTTCTGGTCAAGTTCATTCGATTATCTAAAATGATGGCAATTAAAATTAATTTGCATTCGGCTTCCGCAACAAAAACTCGGCCATCAAATGGAGAATTAAAAGTAAATTGAAAGTGAAATTAATTACAGGCCCCGGCGAGGGTGCCGGTCAAAGTCGAGGCAGAGTTCATCAGACTCTTCTCCCCATTGCAATTAATTGTTTAATGAATGCATCATCAGCTCTTCTTACGAACGATTTAGTGGGGAAAAGTACTCGCAATCTCGTGGATCGAAAGTACTTGTACTCTTCTGACGTGACGCGCTGCTCCTTCATCATTTATCAATTTCATTTCACAGCTTGTTGGAGAGTATCATTTTTCTTTACCCCGTTCTTCAGTAGAGCACGGATTTCCATTCAACAAAGGCAGTCACGCATTCATATAGTCAGACAGTTAGTCAGTCCATCTGTCTGTCAGTTGGCTGTTGGTCAGTTGGTCCCTAAAGTTGGTCGGTCGGTTTTGGATTTCCGCCGACCGGCAACCGGCGACACTTGACACGAACCGAAAACTAACTGCGGCTACGTGAGAGAGACACAAGGGCTCTTCTTTTTTTCCCCATATATTCTCTGCCCTTCTTCTTCTCTTTTCTACTCCACCCTTCCATTCATTCGTTCATTCATTCTGTGATTCAGTCAGGCATTCACTCATTCATTTCGGTCAGCGTCGAACAAAGACGCCTCGCCTCTGGTCAGCCAACTGTTGACATTGCTAAATGAATGAGCCCTAGTTAGGTTACAAAATTGCACTGCAAAAAAAGTAACGAACAGGAAGACGAATTTGGAATAGGACTAGAACGAATATTGAATGCTCTAACAAGAGGTGGATTTGTTAAAATTTAGGCAAAATGCAAAGATGCAACATATCGTTTTCCTAAATTTAAAAAAAATTCCTAAGGGAAGCCCAAATTATCCACATCTGGTGAAAATTACCATCAAAAGGTAGTATTTTTTCCAAGTCTTAGGGATATTCTTTCTGTCCCAAATCCACTTCATTCTGTGTTTAATCACTCAGCAAACAAAGCAAGAGGAAAAAACAAATGATTCAATTAATAATGGGATTATTTGTAACACAAAAAAATCCACTAAAACCGTCAACTTTTTCAGTTATTTTTGCTATTTTCATTTCATATTATACATAATATCCATATTTACTTATAAAAAGCACAAGCAATTAACTTTTTAATTGGCAAATTAACACATATTTTGCAGTGAAAAATACCTCATGATTCTAAAAATTGTTTCAGTTGCATAAAAAATACATAATACGCTCGTTCAATACTCTGCCCATCCAAAGAGTTTGCCATTACTTTTCATGAATGCAGATGATGGGAAAAAAGGGAGAGGTACATATTATACTAAAAGAAAGAGAGACATAAATGCAAAGAGGAAAAGAGAGAGAGAGAGAGAGAGATAGATAGATACACTCTGGAGTGCAAATCAAATGCATTAAGCGCAACGGTAACTGAGAATGCTCGAATATCAACCTGAAGCTTTCTACAGGCTCCGGCCATTCCCATTTATCCATTTAGCGAGAGTTGAAAAAACTATTTCCTTTTTTTATTTGAGCCAACACTTTGCACGTAGCTGCAGTTGGGAACAAAGCTTGTTACTAGCCGAGGGGGGGGGGTGGTGGTGGGGAGCTAGGATCCGGCGTAAATCCCATAAAAATGAAAATGGCCAAGGAAGTTTGAAATTGCAATTTAATTTCGACCGCAAACACGAACCTGAACCTGCTCCGAGAGCAGTGGACCAGAACCCACCTTCCACCTCTTCCTGCAGGAAACTAATGGCGCCAGAGAGCAGGAGGTATCCAAGGATGGAGCTGGAGTTTCTTTTTCCGATGCTGTGAGGGTGCTTTGGGTACCCCTAGCCATATTGATGGCTGGGCATGCATTATAACGACCCCATTTGGTAACCTTTGCCTCTGCCTCCTCCTCTGCCTCAAACTCTGTGAAGTTTGTTTGTTTGTTTGCCGGATACCCACCCCACTCCCCGACTCTCCCTTCAGTCACATGTGTGTGTGTCGCATTTATCACTGAATCGCATTTTAACCACAGGATATTTGATCTTGTGCCATTTGACATAAGTCTTGGGGAGACCAGGGGCCATGGACCATGCAGCACACACTCTCTTTTACTCGACATGTGGATACACATTTGCCAAATGCGCTGCAATCTACTGGCTGTATGGGGCGTGGCGTGGCGGGGGGGTTTCAGTTTGTTTGTACTCTTAAAAATCAATAAACTGATAAACATATTGAATTGTGCCCCGTGTATCGTGGCTGAAAATTGAATTGAATTCCGTGCGGTCTGCTAGCAAAATAAAATGGACAGAGCCAAAAATGCCATTGCAATGGAACCTAATTTTAAATTTATGGCAAAAGTTAAACAGCCAATCGTTTGGGGTCGGGTAGGTATGGGGATTGTATTATGAAATTTAATAGTCTTAAGAGCTAAATTTGGTACATTTTTCGATTAATTTTGGGGCTTACGATACGGATATATAAATAAATGAGAGTTCAACCATAATGACGGGATTTCTAGGGTTTCAGTTGCAGTTTACTGGATTTATACTTTATTTCTCATTCCTCATTATACCTCATAATCCGTTTCCATAATACTCTAATTAACCAAAACCTTCTTCATATTTCCAGTTTAATTTCCAAGTTCCTAATTATTCTATTCAATTCAATTTTCTCTGACAAATTCGTCGCTTTTAGAGCTTTCGTTTGCTCGAATTAGTTTAATCAAATGAAAGCGAATCAGCAGCCCCCAGAGCGCCCAGCCAGAGGCGCCAGGGGGCATTCCAAGAAAGGATTGCGATGCCCCCTCTTTCGCTTCATGGCTTCTCATTTCAAAAGCAGAACTCAAGACTTGACTCGGGGTAGCAAGCAGCAGCAGCATCGCTTGACTTGTTTAAATGCCAAGAAAATCAACGAAGCAACGAAGCTTGCCGCCAGCTCGAAAAACCCGACAATTTTCTCCCGTTGGTGCAGAAAATATTTGCCTTTGTTATTGGATCATTTTTTGGTTATTCGTTTTTCTTTGGTTTCGGGGCCTGCCGATAAAACAAAGCATCATGGGGGGACCCATGCCGATAAAACAAAGCATCATGGGGGGACCCATGGCAGAGTATCCAAAAGTTTGGCATAATAAAATATAATGATTATGTTGTGGCAAAAAGAGACGGAGAGAGGAGCACAGGATTTGACGCCCCAAAGCGTAATCAAGGGAAATATCAATGATTCAATTCATGACAAGTGTTTGCTCGAGTCAAATTTGTTGCTTGTTTTTCCATCATTCCAGCATCTACGAGGTATGTTATGTACATCTCCATTCTGTACCCTCATCGACATCATTATCATGGGGCTGCTGCTTGAATTTTTATGAGAAAAGTGGCCCCATAATCATTATGTATGAGTGCCATTACCATCCCGGGCACATACCCCCCAAAACCAGCAAGACAATCATTATATTTGATGAGTGTGTAAGCGAAAGGAAAAACTATTTTCCCATTTTCCTGGCACACTGCTGAACATTTGATAAAGTAATTTGTCAATAAAACTAAAGATGAATGTTTCTATGAGATATACTGATTATATATGAAGCTTACTGATGATCTACGGTCTAGACATAGTGCCATAATATTTGTTACTTTAGGATTATGTGGATGTCCAGAGCAATGAACTTACCACAAAGAAGCTGTGAATAATATTTCGATATTTCAATAAGATATGAAACAAGAGAGGCAGCCGAAGCTAATGTGAAATCTCTCTCCCGAGTTACAACAGGGAAATATGACTATGAATAAGACTTAAAATATAAAACTGACATATGTAGATATGATAAAAGAACGCCCAACATACAAGTATGAACCATACAGAACCATACAATATAATTATATTTAAACGAAAAATACGTTAATTTGTTTAAATAAACCAAATATGGTTTTTATTATTCCAAAAAAATAAGTTTGATAAATTATTCCACATGTTATGCTTTGGCTTTATTCAATCTTCATCACTTTCATCATCATTCAAGCCCTCGGAGAATTTACATATAAGTATTAACCTTATGGTGCCATCCCCTATCATTATATGTTTTTAAACAGCATTAAAATAACAGCCTCAGGTTTATTTGCAGCCGTATTAACTCTTTGAGGGCCCCCCCTATGGGCACTGTTGGTTCGTGTGTGTATAAATTAGTGGTAAAAGCAAATATTTGCTGCACAAAATAAGCAAATTATATATATTTATGTGGGGGCCCATTAACAATTAATTACAATTGCCGGACAAGCGCAAACCGCTGGGCCAATGCCCATCGCTTTTCGCTCGATACTGACGATAATGATGATGATGATAACGTGGCACATACGCCCCGTTGAACGTGGCTAATATAATTTAAATATTGATTTATTTTCCTTCTTTCCATTTCCCCTACATACTCTCGTGTGTCATGACTCTTTTTATGTTTTGTTTTTGTGGCCAATTTTTATGCGTCTACTCGTAGTAAGGGCACAACTTGAGGTTGAGCTGAAAACGGAGCTTAAAACGGCAGAGAACTGGGAGTGGAATGGGTGCCACCTTCGTGTGTAAATCAGCATAAATCCTGTTGTTTAATTTGCTTACCGAATTGGGTCATTAGCGATGATTTTACAATGCAATAAAAAACAAAACAAAAACAGAGAGAACGACGTTAACGACTTGGGCTCTCTATGGTGGTCCTGAAATAGGTTAAGGCGGTTACCACAGTAAAAAAAAAACGCCTAAGAAAGTATATTAGATCTTTAGAATGTGGGATACCTGATACCTGGGATAGACGGATATTGCTCTGGAGCATCCAAGTAGAAAATTAGACGAAAATTAATGGCTTTAAGGAGCATGTCGCTGAAAATAACATCAGATGGCAGATTTTTAGCGCAATTTAAGTTATAAATATAGGAAATATAGAGTAAAATATGTGTATAAGCCTGCTTCTTCCTGTTAAATAAAGTTTCCCCTCTCCTACAGGGTATTTGATATATATTCGACTCAATATCGAAACGATTAACCTAAAAGTTTCACTCCACTAAAAAGTTCACAGCTGCCGCATAACGGATAAGGAGGCAAATACTCGTACACGACGAGTACTCTCACACATGATCATCAATTAGAACGCCTGCGGGCACAAACAAATTTGCGTGCATCATCATTTATCATACAAAATATATGAATGCCTTTCCCAGTCATCCATCCCCCAGCCATGACCCAGCTGTGTCCGTTGCGAGAGTGTTTGCTCCATTTAGGAGCCAGAGCACAATAAACAATACTTTTCGTATTAATAAATAAGAAATTAAGTGAGGCAATAAGAACAGAGTGAGTGCCGACATAGCTGCTCTGCTAAATGATTTTCCCAGAATCGGAATGGGAGTCCAAATTAAAGTTAAAGAGTCACCAAGCTCAAACTTCTCCAGAATTTATCCCTCAAAGATTATATAGAACGACTACTTATATATATAAGTAGCTGCTTAAAAAGCGTTGACTCCCCCCTTGTTAGGATTAATATGATTTTGGCCTTTCGTTGTTTATGATAATGATGGGGATGATGTTGGCACTTTTTCGCCTTTTTCGTCAGTTTTTTGACTTCCGTTCAACAAAAGAAAACAAAAAGCAAGTGCCATAAAAAATGATTCCTTGCATCATTTATCATCTGGCGGTGTTACGGAGTGTTGTTCTTAAAAAACACAAAGATTCGAACTACTTTACAACGATATAGGGTTTGAGGCGATTACAAGGCAAGTTCTTATAGAAAACTCCTACCGAAACTTCACCATATAACAAATCGAATTAATAGTTCCCTCTTCATACGCCCTTTATTTAATGATTTTGGGAAATTTCCCATTCGATTGCCCATTCGATCAGTTAGTTAAATGCGGTGATTTCTTATGCATTCTATTCGCATTTTCGGCACTTGTTTGTGTGTTCTGTCTGAAAAGATTAATGTGAGGTAACCAGAAACCATATATCAAACAGGAGCGCACCCCTCAAATAGGGTTCGGAATACGATGTGAAAGTGTTCGATTGGGATATTCAAATTTATTCAAATGAAAATCCTCTAATAAAGTTATATAAATCAAAATAAATATACAACTTCCTGCAATTTCTGCAATCAAAGTTCTATAAATCAAAATTTATATTGAGTTTTCCTGAAAATCATCTAATAAAATTCATTTAAATCATACACTAAAACCACATTTGTGAACTGTTTTTTTTTACTAAAGATTATGCTATTTTTTTAATTAACATTTCTTTTGATTTATTACCCATAAAATAGGGCTTATCTCTTGCTCATCAAATAATATATAATTTTCCTAGCTGCCAATCAGTCATTTATGCCTAAATGCTTTTCCCCACAAGAGGCTAGGCTGGCTTTTGGAACTAAAAAACGTCAGAATTTCAAAGCTCTTTCCGCACATATTAATTAACAGTCGGAAGAAGTTGGCCATTGTCATAAAATGCTCAGACATGCAAGCAATTTGTATTATGCTTTAGGTGATTTTCATCCACACCCACGTGCCTCCCTCCCACCAGCCACGTCTGAAAGACAGACACAAAGACAGATATAGGGATGGGCTATAACCTCACCCAGCCCAGCAGAATTTTATTGCCTGGGCGCAAAGTTTGTTAACCCTTTTCTGTAGATATAAACCTCTTCTTTTTTTGCGCTGTTGTCTCACTGCTAACCGTAAGGAAAGTTCACTTTCAGCCGGAAGTTGTTTTTGACTCTGGGGTTTGGCCAAATTCTGACTCATTCCCCCAGCACTTTTCTGGCTGTGGAGCTGCTAAGTCCATGGGCTTGTGAGTTGGGCAAAGAGATTAGCTGATTTATACGCAGATTTTGTACTTGTTAAATGGTCTGCTTAGGTGTCGCTTGTTCTCGGGTAAGCCTCAGCTCTGCAGATACTTTTTTAGGGGGGTAAAGCAATTTGGTTTATAATTGAAATTTTAGCCTGCTTTTGTTTTAGGGCGTATTCTATAAAATTTAATGGTTTCCGATGGTGTGTTAAATAATCCTAATTGGTGAAAGAATTATAAAAATAGCTGATATGAGTTGATGTCTACCAAAATTTAATAATGAATATTCTAATGGGTAACAGAAAAGTTACTTTAGGAAATTTTTTGATTTTATATTAGATTATATATTATTAAATAAATATTTCGAAATCTTTTCCCATCTTTTATTCATTCACATATATTAAAAATGTATCTCGACTTCGACGCTTTCTAATGTACTTCTGATTAATCTGGGCTTCAGATAATTCCTGATTTTCTGCTTTTAATGCGTAATTTTTTAATCATTTTCTCTCAAGATAAACTTCACATAAATCCATTAATAAAAGATTGTAACAAAAATTGTTTTTCGATACGCTTCAAACTTCCATTATTATCGAAAGGAGGCTGCACCCCGACATGCACACATCGACTTATCGAACAACCTATAGATCATGGACTTAATGGCAGCTCAAAGATATCGAAAGAATTTTTACACAATTAATAGAAGAAAACTGAAGGAAAAATATTTATCATGCTGTATTAATCAATTTCATATGCTTCAAAAAAACAAAACCAAAAAAGAAGGGGATTGGAGTTTTGGGCCACAACGGAGTTTGTCTAATAAAAAGCTGTCTCGCATGTGATATACGCTCCCGATAAAGAAACGAAAACGACGAAAGTAAGGCGACATGCAGCACGGAAGGTTGCAGCACCCGCACGAAGAAAAACCCACTCGAGATGAGTGGAATGTGGCATGAAGCCCCAATGGCATTGGGCAGGAGCAGGGGCAGGGCAGGCCAGCGGCTTCTTTTTCTTTCTTTTGAATACCCTAACAGAGCGGATAGTATGATTTTTGAGTGGCAAAGAAATTTAAGCATTTCCTGTGTTTTTTTTTTTATACGTTTTGAGAGCCAAGTTTTAAGGGAAATTTGCGTTTGAGGGTTTCTTATTGTATCTTCTTTCAGAAACTGCCAATATCCGATTCCCATTTACTATGAATACCTCCCATAAGATTGATAGATCTGCAAGGGTATCTAAGACTTCGTTCTCCGCATCCATCCTTCTTTTCTTTCGGTTTTTCTTGGTCAAACATTTCGGTTAGGCACGCTAACCCAAAACGGGTGGGGAAACGGGGCCAAACCCAAAAAACTGAAGGAGGAGAAGGAGAAGAAATTTTCAAAAAGTCATCATTAACCATTAGCGACGTCATCGATTCAATTCGTTTCTGGGGTCTCTCGATGTCGATGTCGTGGTCTCGATGCTGCTGCTGTTGTTGTTGCTGTTGTTGCTGTTGTTTCGCCTAATTAATTGTTAATTAATTAACATAGATACAATGTGCGGTGTTGTCTATGCCTCTTGTGTGTGTGTGCGTGCAATGGGATACGATACAACATTTTCACGGCTGCTGTTCATTGTTGTCATAATTTTCGGTACGAAAATTGTTTAGTTTCTGTGTTTTATTTTTTGTTTTTTTTTGCTTTTCGAAATGCATGCAACACGCACTGGCGCCAAAAAAAAAACACCCAACCGAAGCTAACCAAAATGTTGAACAAAACGCAATGAAACGAACCACAAAAACAAAAAACACAACAACGAAATTCATTTGCGTGTCTTTCCTTTTGTTTTGCAGGTGAGTCCGTACCACGGGACGCTGCACGCGACCAATGAAACGAAAACCCACACACAGCAGCGGTTGACCACAACAAAGTCAGGCCCTGAAGTGAGTAGCCCCCGCTCGATCCCGTATCAAGGTAACAAATTATTCGGGGGCCCCCATTCTTTTTTTTTCCTTGTCGGGCAGCAGCGGGAATGAAGTGTTTGGCCAAGTGATGAGCAAATTAGCTGAAATTGAGCTGGGTGGCAGTTAAATTATAAAGTACTTTGACGGGGCAAAGAAAAGGGTACGACTGTGTGTCAATAGAAATTGTTGGTTAACTTTTGAGATGATGATGATGAGGGGGATAATGGGAGAGTGGGAAAGTGGCAAAGTGGAGTGGGAAGAAAGTATGGAACGTGGTACACAAATTTCCATAATTAGTGAAGAAGTTGGCTGGAGTTAAAAGTCAAAGTGAATTAAGACAAAACTCATGGCTAAGCTAAGTTTGGCAGTTAAATTTGAAAGCTAGTCGCCCATGCAACAAATCCCCTTAATTAAATTACCTTTACAGCATAAATGAATTTCCCACTACAGACAGACACCCAGAGTATTCAGGCATGATTACTCAAACAGATATCCGGCAGATATCAAGCATTAGGCAAAAACTGTAGCATTAGACGGATGAGTGGCTAGGCAGTCCACCAATCCGACCAGTACATAGAGTCATTGTCATTTTCCGACCCGGGGATGCTGATGTATGTATGTATAGGACAGTATGTGTGGCACTATGTTGGGGCGGCATTTACCGCACGCAACATTCAAATCAACATTTGTGGCGCAGAGTGGAGGCCCGAAAACCAGTTACAGTTACAACAAAAACAACAACAACAGGCCGCATTGGCAATCTGCCCATAACTGTAACTATGACCAGATACTGGCACAGACTCAGATACAGATGCAGAGTATCTGTAGCTGAGGCCTGCGGAGCAAAGCCATCATCAGGCGACCACAATGATGACGACGTCGATGCCTGTTGCCCATGCTGATGATATCCAACAGATACAGATACAGCTACACAGATACATGTGTATCTTTTGTGTCCATCCAGGGGGCTGTGGCTGTGGCAGTGGGCCCCCTCTTGTGTATCTAGTTATTATTGAAATTAAATTACCCTTAATTGAATCTGAAATGCTCAATAAAATCGCATGCCGACAACTATTTGTTGTTTGGGGGCTTTGATAGTCTCCGCGCCGTCGGCAATCGTCGGCGTTTCGTCGTCAATTTGTTTTTGGATTTCTTCTGTAATTTGCATATCCATGGCAAAATTTTCATTTTCATTTTTGTGTTGTATCTTTTTGTTGCCGATAGGGCAGGCTTATTTATTTAAACAAAATGCAAATGGAATTAATTGTTGTTATTTCTCTTAGATCGGTTATCGCTTAATGTAGCAATTTGTCTTTGTCTCTGATTGTCTCCGCCGGTGATATAAATCGCTGTGATTTTACTCCGATATGGGTATGTGGAAAGTGCGCTTTTTCTTTTGATGGGGGGGACAGACACACAAAATATGCTAAATATGCTATCTTTTCTAGATAAATCACTGACTAACTTCTGAATCCACTTAAACCACAATTCAAATACGAATAAGATATTTATCTATCTGATTATATCATTTATGGATTACTTACATATGCTAGGCTACAATCTGTAAGATATACAACTATCTGAGGAAAGTATCTTGTAGATTCATCACTTTGAAATGGCATCCAATGTTTGCTTAATCGAGTGTTCAACTGATAAATGTATCTTTATCAAGACCCCTTTTAAAGTCTTTTATTTGTAAAATTTTTTAAAATCTTATTTTTTATTAAATATACCCGACTAAAGCTCTGTTTGGATCCTATGTTTGCCTTATCGAGTGTTCAACTGATAAATGTATCTTTATCAAGACCCCTTTTAAAGTCTTTTATTTGTAAAATTTTTTAAAATCTTATTTTTTATTAAATATACCCGACTAAAGCTCTGTTTGGATCCTATGTTTGCTTAATCGAGTGTTCAACTGATAAATGTATCTTTATCAAGACCCCTTTTAAAGTCTTTTATAAGTACAATTTTTAAAAATCTTATTTATTATTAAATATACCCGACTAAAGCTCTTTTTGGATCCTATGTTTGCCTTATCCAGTGTTCAACTGATAAATGTATCTTTATCAAGACCCCTTTTAAAGTCTTTTATTTGTACAATTTTTTAAAATCTTGTTTATTATTAAATATACCCGACTAAAGCTCTGTTTGGATCCTATGTTTGCCTTATCGAGTGTTCAACTGATAAATGTATCTTTATCAAGACCCCTTTTAAAGTCTTTTATTTGTAAAATTTTTTAAAATCTTTTTTATTATTAAATATACCCGACTAAAGCTCTTTTTGGATCCTATGTTTGATTAACATGTCATGAGAAATATCTTTATCTGATTTTGAACTTCCAACATTAATCTTTATTGCTTTCGTTCCCCTAATCAATAAGAATATTTATTTAATAATCTGCAGTTAATATCTGCTTCAAAATGATGTCCACAAAGTATGTTAAATATGACAAAGATCTCTTTGAGCATGATATGTTCCAATTTAAGTACAGTTTTCTTTCTTCTTAAATAGAATAGTCATTCAAAATATGTATCTGCATTAGAAAACGCAGCTTCATTACGTTCGTTAGCTTCCCAAACATTCTAAGATGCCTTTCCTTGAGCCACTTCATTCCTAAAATTCCCATAATAAAATTACGCTATTGATCCTCTCCCCAGCCGCTTTGATCTCTCGTTTCATTTATTTTGCTGCGATTCTTAGAACTGGTTGCGCAATAACTTCTTGAGCTGCTTTAGACACTTACCATTCCGATATTTTCCCGATGTTCTATTCATTCAGTGAAGCCAGTTGATCCTCAAGCACTCTTGGCCCTAATTACCTAATTGATCGATCTCTTTCTATGGCTCTCTGTCAGTCTTCTTCGTTTGGGTTTAGTGTCGGGGCTCGTTAGGCCAACTAATTCCACTTCCACTTCAATTTCCATTTAAGCACTTAGGAAAATGCACGTTTTATTTTTCACATGAACAATTGACGGCAAAGTGAAGGCAGAAGATCACTTCAATCGACTGAAATCAAAGCCAAATCAAATCAGCGACAAGTCAAAAGCTAATTAACTAGAAAATGCGAAAATGCGAAAAGAAACAGCGAACAAGATCAGCCCAGAGATCGCTGTGAATGGATGGGATGGAATGGGATGGAATGGGTGCCCAATGAAGAGTGATGATCGTGGTACCGAGAGAGTCAAAAGTAAATTACATGCGAACATGAAAGATGCAGATAAAAACATGCCAAACAAAATAAACCTCAAGCAAACAACCAGCAACAACCAACAACAACAACAACCAGCAATGACATTAAGCATTTAGCCGAGCAGAAAACAAACAACGAATTGATGATCAGTCAGTGATCTATGTTGGCCCCAATGGATGATGCTTGGCTTGGCTTGGCTTGGCTTGGCCTGGCTGCTCCTCATGTTATTATGTATGCCAAACAGAGTCACAACAAGTTGACGACATGAAATGAGCTACAAATAAATAAATAAATGGCCAGACCATGAGATCGAATCCAAGCCAGAGCCAGATCGTTTCCATCCATCCATCGTTCGATCCTATGATCGAAGGAGACTCTCTGGCCTGGCCTAGCTCTTCTCTTCCATCTGTGCCGCATAGTTTGGCGTGCCTTCAATCAGAAGAGAATCCTCGCAAACTACAGTGCGTATTCGATAGCAAGAATATGCCTCGACTTGGATGTATATCGATCTATCCTGCGAGCATTCACTGTAAGTCTGTTGTGTGTGTTTACCTGGAAACTGTTTAGCGTTTTTAAAGTGCTCTCTGTCGGTGCTTAGTCGATGGGGCAACAAAACTTGTCAGAGATCTTTTGACCATAAATCCATACGCAACATTTCCCACCAACACACACAGAGGGAGAGGAGAGAGAGGGAGAGCGGTAGGTAGAATTTAAAAATTGTCTTAGAACATGGAACTCTACTGCTTCCTCCAGAGAGTCTGATACGGATTCTGCTTACTCCTGGCTAACCATAAAAGGTCGCACTGCATTCTGGGCAAACACTTGTGAACCCGTTGCTGTGTGTGTTTTGTGTTTGTGTGTGTTAGCCTTGGCCCGTTTTGGTCGTCTGGGGTCTGGTAATTGCCCCCAAGATTTATTTGCACGCCCGCACCACACACTGGAAGCGACGGGAATGGACAGGGTCGGACTGCAGGTTGTGGAGGCTGCAAAAAGCATTCTTTATGCCTGTAAGTCTCCTTAACTCTTGCCATATATATCCGTATCTTTTAGTCGGTGCCACTCCAGGCCAAACACGAGCGTGACTTGGATCTTTTCTTAGTTTTTGTTGTTGTTGTTGTGGTTTGTGGCTGCTGCTTAGCACAAAAAGATTCTCACGAGCCTAGCGGCCTAGCGGCTCTTCTCCAAATTGGTTGACAAACTGGTCGGACTCAGCTCATACGAGTGTATATGCCGAGCATATTTGCATAAATATGAATCTATGTGAGTGTGTGTGTGTGTGTGTGTGTGTGTGTGTGTGCAGGGGGGATGTGGATGGTCATATACCTTCCCTTTTGGCCTAAGTAATTGCTTTTGTGGCACGTCTTTAATATGTTTATTGGCCAAGCCAAGCAGCAAACGAACACAGCGCTGAGCCCAGAGAACTCTTGCACTCGAACGTGCAGGCCCTCGGGGGGGTGAGACATTGGTTCCGATAGCCGAGCCGGGAATTAAGTGGTAGCCAAATGTGCTTAAGCTTGCCACCGAGTTCCCCCCAGTTCGTCCCCCTCTTGCAAGAGTCGTGGCTGGTGGGTTCTAGCATTGACTTTGGAATTCCTCTCGATTGTGAGAGAATGCCCTAGGAGGTGTTGCATCTGAATGGGAGTCGTTCACGGCATCGGCAGATTATTGAAATGTAAAGGCCAAGAGAGTTGATTCGATTGGCGTGGCTGTTGACTGGTTTTGAATGGGAAAGTGTCGGGCTATGGAAAGTAAATCTTTTTTCTTTGTTAAGTTTGCACATAGAAAATTGAGTTGTAGCTTTTAGATTATACTCAGATAATTTATAGCTAATGGTTAATGTATATCTCCTTGTTTTATGTATATTATGTATTTTAAAAATTTAAGAATCTTTTATACGAAGTTCTCCCTAATTGTCCTTCATTAATGGTTTTCTTCCTACAACTCTAATACAACAATATTTAATTTTCAGCATCATTTTGCTGATACTTTGTCACATATTTCCCCCCCAAGTATCTACACATATGTCCCAATCATCGGAACTTAAGCATCGGAATCCTCGCCATCTTTTTAGCTGCTCTTTGGAGATCTGTTCTGCGGCACTTCCAACAGAACTTGCTTAATGAACTCGAAAATGCATTTCAGCACAGAACCCAAGAGCCGCCTGCCAGGGGCCTGGCAGCAAAAAGCGTTTCGTATAAATAAACAGAAACATCCTCTTTGGAATGGCAATGGCTTCAAATGAGTGAAGTGAAGTGACCAAAGAGCCGCTCTGGGGTCCAACTTTGAGGTCTCCCGTCCCCCCTTTGAGGCAAAACTTCATTAAAGGCAGGGAAGATGCTTGCGAAAAATTATGAATTCAGTTGATTTATAAGTAGAGCACACATACATACATTCATACATACATACATATGTGGAGAGCCACATAAAGAGTCTCCGCACAAGTGACAATCGGCGACAATTTCTCATTTTAGACACATAGAGAGAAACAGGGAGACAGAGAGAGACAGGGAGAGAGAGAGAGAACTCAACGTGATGAGCAATTGTGCAGAAGCAAAAGAGGCGGCAAAAACTTTACAAGGCTGCCAAGGGGCAGGGCAGGGGACTTCAGACTAAAGGTACAGTGGGACAGACAGTGACATGAACTGCCAGCTAATCGACGGCGAAAAAAAAAAAAAAAAAAAAAAACGTGAACGTCAATGGCTTAACATTAAAGGAGGAGGACAACACCAGCGAGGGAGAGCGAGAGATCTGGGAGTCGCACTGGAGAGGCTCTCTGACAAGGCGACCCATTTGTTGTTTTCACTTGTGCACCATTTCACAGACACTCCACTTGCCTTGCCGTTCCCCTCCCCCGTACTGGAGCAGGAGGGTCGACACAGAGCGAGGGGGCAAGTGAGAGCGGTGCCAGGGGGGGGCAAAATATATGGGAGGCTTAGGTTTTTGTATACCCTATAACGAGTATGTGTTGGGGATATATTTATGGGAATATGTCCCTTATCATGATTAGGGAACTTGGAGTTAAGTAGAGGTATTTATTTATTTATTTATTGGGTTTATTCTTTTCTGATTGAATAGGTAACACTAAGAGGCAGTGTAGAATTAAATTTCAGCATTCCATCAGAGAGGAGCGAAAGAATAAAATATTCCGAATTTATGCCATAAGGGAATTATCTATTATTTAATTTCGAAACTTATGTGCCTCAAATGTAGCATGTATTTAACCTAAATTATTAATTTAAAGTCTTACCTATACAAAACCCATATTTCACCCCATTTGTAGAGTACCCCGCACGTCGTTGAGCTGCTCTCTCTCTAAGCTTTTCCTTTCCTGCAAACACGGATTTGTCTCTGTTTTGTTTGTGCTGTCGCACCGCCTCCAAAGAACATTAAACGTGCATGTAAGGCAATAACTACTATTACGACTGCTACGACTTACGACAGAGACAACGACTTTACTTTGGCGAGAACTAACTCCAGGTTGGTTGTCTTTGTCTAGTTCCACTTTTTTTCTGTTATTGCAGCTCTCGGTGGAAGCTCCCTGCAAGTTTTTGTACTCGTACTCTTTCTCCAGACTCTCCTCTCGGATCTTTCAAGTGAAGCTGCAGCTAAGCTGAAGCCGTAGCCTGTATCTGTAGTTGGTACTGCGGCTAACGATGTATTTATGCCAAGCGACAAACTGTGGGAACAAATGAAAATTTAGCAAAATGCCAGACACGAGAAAGAGATGGGTAAGGGTATGGGTAGGGGTAGGGGTTGGGGTAGTGGTGCCAGTGAAAGAGGCAAGGGAAAGCCCTATTGAATGGAGGAATGCAGCTCATCCGATTGCGGGTCGTTCTACTTGAACTGCAATTTTCTGAAGCATTTTTTCGCTGTCATTAATGTCAGAAATATCAAACTGACAAACAATATTGTAACACTATCGATAATACAATATTTTAAGTTGTCTTGTCAGACTCCTCCTACTCTTCCACAAAAGTACTCCCCTCCCCAACCCTCTGGATCCATTGCACCCACTTCATGCTCACTCGCCTGACATTTGGATTGCATTCCATTTTCGTTTCGGTAGTGCAAAAAAACTTTTGAATTCAACTGACGCTTCCTCTGTGGCACTTCTTCTGCCACCTCTCCTGTTGCTACTTCTTCTTCTCTTTTCCTTTTGGACTTTGCTTATTTTGCAAAACTTTTATCGAACGCAAATTTCTCACTGTCATTTGTTTGTTGCAGTTGTTTTGCAGCTTCAGTTTTAGACTGTGGGGTGTGGGATGGGGTGGGGAAGTTACTCGCACTCCGAAAATACGATATATAAAATACAGCACAAATCGGTCGTCACGTTTTTCGCGCGCATCTTCATCATCATCTTTCCATACCATCCCATCCCATCCCCCGCTCTCAGACGGCTCTGGAGCTACAGCTACAGTTCGGGATCGAGGCAAAACATTCACTGTTTTTGGGATACTCTTCTGCAGAGGAAGCCTATGACTTTTATCAGAAGGTTGCCACGAAGAGAAAAAGAGTAAAATGTGGATTCTAATTCTAGTTCCACACATATGTAAATTATTTTATCAGATTTAAAGTACTATAAAAGAGTTGGAGTACAAGTTCCACTGCAAGTGCATCTTAAGCTTCGGTCTTCGTAACTCCTTTTTGTTTCCTTTTTTTTTTTTGTAGTTCGTTGATTCGCTTTGCCGCGCTCAGCCTCTGTGGCTTAGTCTCTCCCTCATTCGCTGCGGCTTGTCTCTATTTTGGTCTCTCTCTCTTTTTGTGGCTAGCTACAATTTTTGCCTCGTATTATTTGGCTGTCAATTGCGGGGACAGTAAACACACAAAAACAAACCATAAGAGTGCTCGAATGTGCCATGCCCTTGGATGCAGATTCAATGAAGAAATTCTGAATGGGATGTCCAATAAAATGGAACTGCAGCAGCATGAAAATAACGAACACCTGAGAAGAAGCTGGCAGAAATTATGCCCAAGCTTCTTTTACCCATACAAAATTTAAGAATGGATAAGTATGAATGTTTTTAGGATGTTGAAAAATCAACCTTAAAACCTCCAATAAACAAACAAAAAAAGACAGAATCCACTTTCTTTGCATTTCTGCTCTTTCACAGCTTAACTGTAATTACCCTTCAAATATACAGCACTTTGTGCAAAACAACCCATGAGATTCATGGGATCTTTAGCCCAGTTGAGGCCGCAACAATCCGTTCAACTCATCGGGCCAAGTGTACAATATAGCAGCAAGCACCAAACACGATTTTTCGCCTTGCCAAAAGGTCAAATTCCCCGCTTTTCCGCTTAAACATTAAACTGGCAAATGCAAACACCAAAAAATGCTTTTCATTTTACGACTCCCTGCCGCCCCCCAGATCCCAATTGGGGAAGAGACTTTTCCCTGTTTCTGTTCGTCATAATAGTAAAAGAAAATTGCGGCAATTGCATTCATCATTAGGCGCCACTTTCCGGATGGGCGGATGGGCGGCAATGATGGTCCCATGGATATAGACAAAAGGTAGGGTTGGGACCTCCATTTAACGCCAGCTCTTTTGGGTGCCATAAATGAGATTTTTATGAACGAGCTCCACATTCTTGGCCATTTTCGTTTTGTGAGTAGAGTAGCGACGACTCGACTCGAGTTGAGTTGGTGATTTGTTGCAGTTATCAGCATTTTTCATTTTTAAAAGCCTTCTCTACGGGTCTGTGTGGCCCTGTTAACAGAGACACATCATCAGCAAACAGCATTGGGAATGGTTGGGACTGTTGCAGGGCCCCCTTAACTCTCAGCTGACACGCCCCATTTCTTTGTCCCTCTGGTAAACACCCACTAGTTACAGCAGAGGCCGAAGTAATAGTTATATTTTCAACATTTTAAACACCCTTCGAGGCATATCTTCGGTCAGAGGTTTTCACAAATCTTCAACAGTGTTTCAGAGCCAATTGATGGCTTAGCCCAAAGAAGTTGGATTTTATTCCAATGAATTTTAAAATTGAGAAAACATTTTCCCTTCTACTATTCTGCTGTCGCCGATTGTCTGTGTGCGTGGGCGTCATAAGTCAGATTTATGTGTGCAAAATAGTTACTTGAATGTTGCGAGAGGTTTGTCCCCATGCACTTTGCCCCCCACCCATACCGCTGCCTGGATGGGCGGGCCAGAGCCTAGTTTTACTGTTGCTGATGGGTAATGTGATTTGTGGGGGTTTGTTTGAAAGTTTATACTCCAAGGCGTTGTTTGTTATTGTCTTTGTGCGACTTTGGCCAGAGGCTGACAGCACATTCTCTCATATGACAAAAGAAAAATGGTTAACTAAGCTTCGCGAATGCGTCAAGTGTACTTTGTATGAATACATGGGGCCAACAGATTCTATTTCACAGATAAAGTTTCTGAAAAAGTAGATCTGTGCGAAATGTTAACATCAGAAATGGCATTTTTCGGGCAAGAGAAACCAGGAATGATGAAGCTTATTCGTCGGAATGTGCTGCACTTAGGTGTGGATGGAGAGTCATGGAGTCAGATTCCCAGCTCTCCTTTATCTCAATAAAAGTACTTTAAGCCTCCTTCATTAAATCTTACTTGCTTTAAGCCTTTGGCTATTTGATGCACAGATCCCCTGCTCAAAGATAAAGATCCCAAAGAGTTACCCCAAAAGCCATTCATCCTCCCAACAAACTGTTAAAACATTAAACAAAATTACTGAAATTATATCAGAGAAGTGGTTGGCCTGAGCCAAATCTAAGATCTCACAAATTATAGCCGGGGGTTCCATTAAATGGAAAATACTCTTCACACTCAAGATTGCAAAAGGAGTGTGGGAGCTTGGAAATATTTCACAATGAACGCATAAATCACAATTCGTTCGGAAATTTTTCAGATAAAGCAATTCGTTGGCAATGCTTACCAGGGCTGCCAGTCCAATTGAATGTCCAGGGTTGCTCCTCCTCCCAAATGGCGGGGGGCGGGATACAAGTGAAAATTACACACCACACCGAAAAAACACTTAAACTTTTTTGGCTTGATCTCTTTATTTTTTGTGCGGCTTGCGGCTGCCTGCTCTTTGTGGCATTCAAATGCGTTGCACTAAAAATAAACACTTCATTATTAGAAACACATGGGGCACATGCAACCCTGTAGCAGGGGGCAATGGAACGACACGGATAACGGGAATGGGAAAAAGGGAAAGAACAATTTTATAAATACACTACGAGTATGTTTCTCTCGCTCCTACTCCGACTCCGACTCTCTATCTTTCTCTTCTTTTATCACTCGCACTTTTGCACACAGAACAGCGGAAATGTTGGTGGGGGGATTGTCGTCGTACCGCCCGCAAAAAATATGCAAATGTACCGTTGAAACTGGAAATCTAGCAACGGGGGAAAAACGGCGAATGGTTCGGTATTGCCATACGGAAAGGGAAAACGCACAAAACTCCGAAAATAACTTCAACGCGCGCGCGCTGGGCAACTAAAGTAAGCAAAGCGCATTTACAATACATAAAACAACAACAGCAAAAGTTTTCGTAATTTATGCGCTATATATTTTCCACATTTTTCCGCCTGTTTTCCTCTTCATCAATATGGTAATGCTCTGGCTCGTCCGCTACTCCACTTCAAATTCACTTTTTATTTGCGCGCCTTCGAATCCGTTTCGTTTCGTTTCGTGTCGGTTTATCCGCTGCTTGCTTTGTTTACCGTTCGTCTGTTCAAATTGAACTGGAAGCAAGCAAGCGATGATCGCCTGCCTTCGCGTCGAACGATGCTCATCTCTGCTACAGCCAGCGGCAGAGAGACAGCGAAATAGAGAGGCAGAGAAGCCACAATTTGACCCCATACGCAGTGCTTGTTGTTCTTGTTTTGTGATTGCACGTGCTGCCACAAGAGAGAGATTTGAGTGAGGTTAGAGCGAGAGAGACTGATGTAGGGAGAGCAGAGCCAAAGAGAGCATTGAAAAGCCGGCAAAAATGATCGCTCTTTCTCTATCTCTCTCGCTATCTCTGGCATTTTGTTTATGTTTTGAATGAACAACCGGCTGGACGGAGCATTTGAATGGGGAAATACACTTGCTGGAAGAAGCATGTCAAATCTTATGGGAATGTTGAGAAAGGGATGAGTATTTTCTTCCTTTAGTTTACAGTTTAAACAGGACTAGGGGAATTTTTTAGCCAATTGAGCAATTTAATTAGTGGCTTCTATGTTCGGATAAACTATAGTCCATGTTGGCCTAGGTGGGATTCACTGGGCGCATTTTTGCAGGTTTTATGTTCCTATTAGCAGTTCGGAGTACACAAATGTTCCACCATTTTGTTGTTTTTGATGATATACTTTCACTAGTAGCACCCTAGTGTGCTAAGTGCAATAATCTAAAAATATTTGCTACCATCCCAGACGAAAGTTCATTGAGATTTCGCAATTTCGTTGAACCCAAAGCTCAGCTGATTCGAATATGAACCAGTAAGTAAAGTAATGTTCTCACGATAGCCGCGGGGAGGAACTTGGTCCCGTTATCATAAGCAACCTTGAAACATTTCCCGCTGAATGCGGTCAGCCAGGGGTCTTTAGCCAGATGACAAGGCGAAAAATGGTGCTATTAAAAAATACTTAAATAAAAAGTTGTCACTGCGAAATGTGCAAGTGAAGATGACCGAGTGAGAGAAAAGATCCGAGAAGTGGTATGGCAGATCGGTGCGAAAGAGTGCACTAAAATGCGCTACTGTGGAACCCAACCACAGAGACCCAGAGACAGGACAGGGACACAGACCTGACCCAGAGACAACGAATGTTATGGATGGCTGGGAACCAGTTTTTCCCACTCCCTGGGCCATTGAAAATGTGTGACAATTATGATCGTCGGCGATCGACGGGGCGATATTGATGGCCTGGCGGACAACAACAAAAGACTTCCCATATAGACAAAAGCCGCCGACAGACAGCGGACAGACATGGCCGACAGAAAGCTCTCTTAGATAATAATCTCACAGAAATACGCGCATACAAAAGCCCTGACAAAACAAGCGCAAAAATGAAAAGAGGAGAAAGATAGGAACAAAATACGACTACAAACAAATAAATAAGAGAGTTCTTTTCAAGCGTAACGGAAGTCGTTGAGAGCTAAATGGTCAACGGGCCAGTGGGCAATGATTAAGAACGGGCTAACAAGCTGCTACCGGAAGCTAAAGCTGTCTAAATAGTCGAATGCTTACTGAGGGCTGAGGGGAATAATCTCTGGATTGTTTGGCTATTCTCTGAGGTATTTGAATGGGTTCAATGTCTATTTTTAGAATGCCTGAACTTGGGATAGATTAAGTAGTAGATTTATGGAAGTGGATGATGGAAACTATACTTATGGTCAAAGTGTTTGAGAAAGCAATTCAATGACTGAATGATTATTTAATGCAACTTTAATTTATTTCCATATTAATTTAAATTCCAACCAATATTTGATATAATTTAACTACAAAATATACATGGAATTTCCCAATCAAAGTCAAGTTCTGGTTTCATTTCTCATTTTCACTCGAATATCGAATAATTTTGTATTAATATTCAACATATACGAAATCCGCGCCTCTATCTAAATAATTAGACATATTTATGTGTTCATAAATATCTCAGATATTATTCTCAGTTTCTCTTATGCCGCCGCTCTACCAATATCCGAAAGCCAATCCAGTTTTTTGTTGAAAGAATCGAAAGGTTCGGCAGCTTTTAATTAAAATGCGATAAAAGTGAGAAAATTCGTTGCGGTTTGTCTAAATGGGCTCCACAAAAAAAAGGCGCAATCAAAAAACCGTAGCATGAAAATCCCAATGGGGAAATGGACAAAAAAAAAAAGAAAGAAATGTATAAAAATCAACGATTTCTTATCCCACTTTTGGTGCGCACTTATTTATGTAAATCTTATCGTCGTCGTCGTCAACGTCCCTCTCTCTCACTCTCTGTGGGCAAACAACTAAAATGCATTTGTGGAGCAAACCGATTCAATCGAAGCCAATCCAATCGAATCCCAGGCAAGCCAATCCAATCCAATCCGATTCCAATGGCCACTCGAGACTGTGCAGGCAAAAGCCTATTGAATAATATTCGATTTGATTTTCGTTGCAAACGTTGTTTGAATACACTTTTCCAGCGCCTTCCCACCATTGCCTCCCCTTCCTTCCTCTTTATTTCTTCGCTTAATCACTTAGTTACTTGATTTTCCACTTTATGACGGATTATGTGCAAATGTTTGACAAGTATCTAAAAAGTAGACGAAGAAGCGAAAAATGTATTAAACATTTGCTAACTTTTTCGTCGGAATTTTAGCTATGAGAAATGTTTGGCTTTTGGAAAGGTGGGGTGTTTAAATCATTAATCATTTAGATATTTGCTCATTGTTTGCTGTAGGGAAGTGGTAATTATTATGGATTATGGCAAGTTTTCAGTATAATGAAAAATTTATATTGATACTCGTGTGTATTGGCATGGAATTTGATGCATGCTCAAGTGCTTAAGTTGATTTTCTCTCCAAAAACACTGATCAATTTCCAACATTCCACCTTTAATGAAATCTTAATCTTAAAAATTCCCTTAAATTCCCTCAGTTTCTCTGTACATCTTGCCATTCCCGTGAAACGTAATTAATTTCTTAAAACAGTGCACGTTTTTTATTGAAATAATCAAAATATATTGACTCAAACATGAGTAGGAGCTTAAGGCCATGTTTTCAGACCAGTTTTTAAAGCATCCGAAACAGCAGCAGTGCGGAGAAGGCGGAGAAAAATGGGAAGAAAAAACTCATAAAACCGCCAAACGCAGCACGTGATAAACGCACTTAACAGGTAACACCCATTTGGTAGAATGATGAATTACTAACAAGGTGGAACCGTGAGAGACAGGGAGAGTATGCGAGAAAGAGAAAGGGCGATGGAGATGGCTGAGGTAAGAGATGGAGGAACAAGTTCTTGGAGCCAAGAAAACTGCAGCACCAGCCACGGCAGCGAAGATAACAATTGTTAGCAGCAGTTACATAAAAGATCTCAGAAGCCAGAAAAAACAGGGATATATTCAGAATTAGTATGTGATTAAATAGCAGCATTTTGTTCGATTATCTTCAAGAACAAAATAGAGAGAGAGGCTTAAAGATTATTTATTATTCAATTAACTTCGCATCTGCAAAATATGTCCTCTCTTTTCTATATTCTCTATTTTTCTGCGTTCGATAAATGCTTTGATATATATATTATTTGATGTCATGTGTAGTGAAAATAAGGGTATTAAACATACGAATGGCCGAAAATCCTTTCAGTTCTGCTATTGCAAAATATTTAAAAAAATCATAGGATCCGTTGAAAGGGAATTGAGCACAGTAAGCGCCAATCTGCCACAGTGCCACGCTTTTCAAAATGCTCCCAAGATGCCGCTACCTCAGACTCCGACCATCATTCCTTCTGTTGTCTTTCCGCACAAAATTCCCAACCCACTGCCCCAACTTAATGTGAATGAGGGCCGTTTAGAATCGGTGACTGGGCGTCGCGGCGGTGGCGTGGCAGCTAAGAGGAGCAGAAGGAGCGGCTTCGGGGACAGTTAATAAACTTCTGGCAGGGGCCAAAACTTCTAGTTGGGTCGCGGCGAGAAAGTTGAGAAGCGCAGAAATTAGTTAGAAAGACGTGCGTAAGGTGTGTTTCGGACAGTTTCGGACCCAAGAGCAGAGCCGGGCATGGTTTGGTCTTGGTCTCTCAGTCTCGGACGCTTTTGGGATTCTTGTCATTGCGTCAGTTAGTCCGTCAGTCAGTCACTCAGGCCATGTTCAGCTTCCACTCTGTTCGTCAGTCATTAAAGCTGACGCGTCTGCTTTCAAACAGAAAACTTTTTTGACAAAACAGCATAAAAAAAGATTATGCTTTTGCCTGCATTTTGGCCAACAGCACGATAAAAGTGTCAGCTCCAAAGTTTGGCTGCCACAACAGTGGCTTGGCCACCAACAAAAAGATTAAAAGGATAGAGAGTGGGTAAAGGGGGCAGAGAGGGCGAGACAAATGGCTGGTGTGGAACGGGGTCAGTACTGGAATTGGGTGAAAACATTATCAAATAAATTAATTTCAATTTTAAGGTTGAAGTTGATTGAAACTTTGTTTGGATAGAGTACCGCCTGGGGGGTTGCATTTGCTAAAATCTTTTCCTAGTACAGAGAATAAGCTGCAGGCAAAAAGCGGAGACAAAACCAAGAAATTTAAAGATTAAATATTAAATGAATAATAAAACAATATTTGTTGTTTCGTCTTTGCTCACATAATATTTACCACACACATATGATATAAATATAAAAGCATATTTACTTAGCATTCAGAACAGCTCTCTATCAATAACTCTTTCACTAAATTAACTTTAAACTTTTTGTGCTACAAAAAAGCCTCAAAATACATTAACAAAATTTTCGCTCTTAAATAAAAGCAGAGAAAAGGCCACCGAAGGAAATCTTACATGTTAATGTCAAAGCTTAAAATGCTCTTTAAGCTTTCGGGAGATGAACTAAAATAAAGTTTTTTATTTTCAAGTAATAAAAGAATTAAGAACTAGATAATTTCCCGATAATATCTCTCAATCCATAATATGAATGAAAATGTCGTTTTATAACCCTGATCCATCTTTTATTTATGCAATCTGAAATTGTAAGCCAAAAATTTGTAACCCCTTAGTAAGGGTATAGGCAGAGTGAGGCGACTACTCCACTTGGCAAGTTGTAAAGCATGCCACTGCCACAGCCACAACATCAACAAGAGCAAAAAGCAAACGGGCGGTCATTTGGCAAAGGTCAACGACAAGCTTCCCCAAAAAATAACCAGAACATAACCATAACAGAAGGGGACCTAGCCGAAGAGAACATTCACCAAAAACAGCCTCCAGTTGGCAGCTCATTATTGATTTTTAGTCATAGTCTCGCAGAACCATTAAAAAATGGAAAAATGCTGAACAAAATTGTGTTCAAATTTATTACAATTAACAACAATATTTGCCGACTGCTTGTTAGGGTTGTCTATTTTAATAATTAACAAATTGTGCGTTGATTAAAAACATCATTAATTAAATATGTATCGAGGCATATGACAACTTCTCTACCCATACCCCACTTGTTGTCTTCCCGATCTCTGACATCAAATTAACGCCGTTTTTTCATTTGTCATTAAAAATGAATTTTAACACTCAACAGCTTATATCTGAGATGTGTAGATTGGCGTTTCGATGGGTGATAAGTGCGGATGTCGTGCGGGGCAAATTTATGCTTAGATTTATGCTATCTTTAGGCGGATATTGCTCTTTTTTTGTTTGTATCATACAATTTCCACCTGTCAATCAAACTGTTTTCGATTTCTATTAAAAGTCCAAAAATCCAAATTTTATTTGCATGTATTTCTAGAGATATTCAGATTTTATAATAAGAATTTTTATAAATTCCAAGTGAATATTTGCTAATCTTCCTCCGAATATCATACTCTACCCAGATCATGTTTGATCATGTTCACCTCATTTTTGAGTCTTTTACAGTTGTTCACTTGCTATCTGAATAGTATTGAAAGGGTGGTCCAAACGTTAGTATCGTGCCATTGAAATGATACGAGTAATCTATAGAAATCGTAGCATTCTGTATAGCTAGGTAACACATTGAGGGTATCTATGAGGCGACTTCACCCAAAAAAAAAGCTTACTATCTATTTTTTCTGCTTGGTTGTTTCATACTTCTGTGGCTGTCAGCAGCAAACGAAAATTTAGTAATTTAAATTGATTTATCCGACTAGAAATAAATAAATATCTCTGGCACACTCTCCATGCAGCCAGCCACACACTCTCTTGGGTCACTAATTAAATTTAATTTCCCCTTGATTAAAGGCATTTACTTCGATGTTTCCATGTTTTCAGGTTTTCTGGTAGTTTTGACAGCCCCGACAGCTATGTTTTCCATCTCTTTCCACCTGACGCGTTCAATTATTAATTGTATGATTGATTGTTTCACACAACGTGTGGTCTCCTCCACCTCCACAATTCACATTCATCCACATTCCCCACTTCGTTTGTTTCGCATTAGCAGCAAGGCATCTCCATGGGGAGCTAACTACTTACTCCGCGCCAAGCTTTTTTTTGTAGGTCTCCGATTTGGGCGTGAGAATCCATATATTTCTCGCTTCTTTTCTCAATTGTTTTCTTCAATGAAGTGCGTTGATTAGTTCGGGTTGCCGGGGAGTAATTTGTCTACAGAGAGAAGCTTTCAAAACTTAAAAGTCATCCGAAACAGATGGAACAAGGTGGTCAAAAACATAAAAAGAGTTCTGCTACCTTAAGTTTTGTAATGGGAACAAACAATATATTGTTTCCCGATGGGCTAAAAGAAGTGCTGTGTCAGAAACTCTAGAATTTGTATAAATGGAGTCCTGTATACGAAAGAGAAAGGTATCTTCTATTAGAGCGTTTTTATAGTGTTTAGAGTGACGTGTTTATTGATTAAAACCCTTAAGAAATATATTTCTGTATTGTCGTTTTTTTTAATGTCTTTTTTTTGTTCTTATTTTTGTTTCTAACCGGCTACTTCATATTTCTTTGAAGATATTTATAAAAATTTTGCCTACACACAAATTAACGATTTTTATTCAAATAATCTTTCAATGATTTGCACCGTGTACACACTGAAATGTCGCACAGCTGGTTTTAAGTCATTATAAAATGTAGATGGCGATATTCATCTGCTGTAAACTGCTCGGTATACGTTGGGCTTCCACTCGCTGGATGGCGACACTCAAATTTCAAACAAAAAGGAAGAAGAAGAAAAGATTCAAATAAAAAGGGAGAAAAAAAACGGCGGGGCGCCTCTAGCGGACAGTAGAGCTGTCGATTTTCTAGTTCTGCTTCTAAGCGCTAGTGCCTGATAAGTAAAAAATATGCAGGATATCTAGAATTTAATTAAAATATAATTAAAATAAAAATGTAGAACTTCCTATACAAATTCATTGTAATTTCTTAAATTTCCCCTTACAGAAAATAGATTTATCGATTAGTTATGCTTCCATATTCCGTAATTTCCATTGCCCATCGGTATAATTCGATATCCTTCCATTCCACCTTTTATAAAAGCGGATTAAAAAGGTATCCACGTAAAATCGAGCTTAATGGTTATGTGATAATTTATTTAAAATTTCAATGAATTTTAATTTCTGTAGGTTTATTTTAATGCCCTGCGTATTTTCGGCCATTTTCACTGTCCATTTTCCTGCATTGCACTCGTTCTAAGTCCATTGTTACCCGGAAAACCTCCCTCCCCCCTCAGTTGACCAAAAATCAATTAAAAATAATAACAAACATCGGGGCTAATGTTGTTGTTGCCATTTTCGCTAAGTAACGGCCCGGGAAATGAAAATGGAAAATTCACAAAACAAATGCCAATAGGAGCCTATGAAAAAAGCAGGAAAAATGAATCTGTGGGGAAGCGACAGCGGCGCAGAACAAAGAGATGGAGCACAAATTGGGGGATGCAAATAATTACAAAAATTGCATGATTTTTAATAATTTAGAGAACTGGTAGCTCATGCTGCAAATCGGGCGAGAATCTCAGTAATTAGCATAAAATTTGACTAACAGGGGGATTGTTCGACACAGGTCATGGGGTGCGGATAGGACATAGGCCGGGGCGTGGAAAACAAACAGTTGAAAACCAAACTAACCAACAAAACCGTTTGGGGGGCAATACTAAAACTGCATTTGCATTTCCGGCATGAAAGTCAATAATATTATTAAAATATTCCAACATAAATTAGGTATCTTTTTCAGGCAACATTGCGAGGGAATATTAATATTTAAATTATGAAAATTTTAGTTTTTTTATATTTTAAAATGTTATTTAAAGAGAGCTGCAAGACTTGTGTCAAAAAAACAAATGACAATTGGAAACAGTCGCTTTAAAAGATCAAATGAAGGGAACAGCTTCAGCTTACACAGCGAACAGAAAATAAATCTCAGTACCGGGTATCTAATAGTCGGAATATCGACTCCATTGTTCGTACTTTTTCTTGTTGTTCCAGCTCCTAGTCGTTAAAGTAAATTAGCAGCCGTCTCTCCCCTCTCTTCAAAGTAGTTCCATTTGTTTCCCCAAGCCAAGTGCATCGAGTGGGATTTCCTCGGGCATGAGTGTGCACGTAAGTCCTTCGAGTTATGATTCGAGGCTTATGGCATGTAGCCATGTGCCCATCCATCTACGAGTGAATGTAAGTGCGTGTAGGTTGCAGCCTTTGGCATACATTTCCGCTTGTCGGGAATCGGTGTTAATGCCACTAATTGGCTGACTTGCCGCGTGTTTGCCTGAAGACCGATTTAGTCGTGGATTTCAATCAATCTGATATTTAACTTGGTGGCTAAACATTTCTCATTGGCTTTTGTGGACCATGTTTAACTGCCTCTAACTAATATCCGACATTAATTTAATGCCACCCTTCTTTTATATTTTATATCGATGGCTCAAAAGCTGCATCATTTATTATGTAGGAGCAACGACACCGACACCAGTAACCTGAACCGAAAAAATTTCAAAGGTCACTGCTCAGCCATTTTATGGCCTAGAAGAAATGGTTCTGTTCTGCCTGTGGCCCGCACCAACTGACAGCTTCTGGTTTGTGTAAAAGGCAATGCCTGTTCGCCTGTCAAACGCTTCGTTGGTCTTTCAGGCGCTGAAAGTTTGTTCCCTTCGGCATTGCTTTCCATGCCGACACCTTTCCCGGGGACTTAACGGGGCATTACAGCCAAAGAATGCCAGAATGTCTGCCCAGGAAGCAAAGAGAAATTTTTAAAAACAGCACCAAGGATCATTAGGCAGTGTCAACAAGCGGATTGCCTGATTGGCCAACATCCAAAATGTATTCAGAAAATTCATAGAAGGGAAAACCCATTCGTTTGGATATTTTTTTGTTTGGGGCTTTATTGATTTTTAAAAAAGTATGCTTAAATGCTAACTACTAACAAATTGTCCATTAACTAACGTAAATTTAATTAACCCTTTTCTGTTTTTTTTTTTTTGCATATGACTCATAGTTTAATAAATATTACAATATTATTATATTCAATATTTTTCTGTTATGTTCTTTTCTGTTTTGTTTCTGTTTTGTTCTGTTTGTATTTTCTGTTTGTGGATTCTGTTGTTTCTATCTGGGATAGAATTTTTCTAGTGTATTTGCTAGTAAATGCAGAAATATGAAAATTGTTTGATCAACACTCGTATTTTGTTTCGGTCTTTCTGTTTTTATTTTCTGTTTTTTTTTTTGGGTAATTAAATGTATGTTTAATTGTAGTTTAATTAGTCTATTAGTTGGTTTTTGCTTTAATTGCCTTTAATTTAATCATAAAGTTACAGAATTTAATATGTACAAAATTATGTTACATTCACGTGTCGAGTTTTCTTTTTTACCAGGCAAAAGTTTATGTTTTTATTAATCCTTTTTTCCCTTGTTCAGGAAACTTTTGTGGCCACGTGTGGGTGTCCTCTTCGGGCTCTGCTCTACGGTCTCATGGTTCTGTGGCACCGACAGCTTCAGGTGCTACCTGGTCGGCATTCGGACACGTTCCCCAAAACGGTGGCACACACCAAAAAAGTTGCAGTGTTTCCCCCCGTATGGTGGGGGTCTGGGTCTGAGCTTTAGTTTTCGCTTGAACTTACGTGCTAGAGAGTTAACACCGTATTTTAACAGGGTCTTTAACTAATATGTTTCAAGTTTTATAAACTTATTTTTTCTTTGTCATTGTAGTATTCTTAATGTACTTATATATTCGTAGTTTTATCGGTTGAATTTTTTTGATTTCTTAGTTGGTTCGATAGAAAATCACTGAGAAGAATATTGAAAGAAAGTGTGTGGGAGTACAGACAGGGAGGAAGGACTTGGGGAGACTATTAACTGAAGTAAAGTGAACAGATAGATGGCAGAAATATTCTGAAGAGTAAAATAAAGTACTTAGAAGAAAGACAGTAAAGTAAGTTCCATAATAATATTGGGCCTTTTTTTCAAGAGAATTATTCGTAGCTGTAAATGCAATACAAGTTGGTCCGTAAAGTTCGAGAGGCTGAAAGATCAATCCATCGTTAATTCATATAAGAAACAAGGATTTGACGATAGATAGGGTAGATTCAGTAGTTGTATTGATAGAGCTGCCAAGAAGTAAAACATCGAACTGGGAATAAGGCATAGAAGAAATGAAATCTGAGTCTTAAGAGAAGTATACTTTTAGTATGAATAGAACTGGGATATACATACATCCATCTATAGCTTATTTATCAGAACAATTATAACCTTATGTTAGTCTTAAATTCCACAAATAACCCACATGGCATATTTCTATATATATAATACATACAATTTTAATCCTAGCCAGACGATACGATGCACACATGGAATACACAAAACATATTTTCGGTCGGAGAGTGTGCCGTGCCCTCCCACCAGATGATGGCATGGCCATAATGCCATAATGCTTACAGCTGAAACATCGGTTTAACTACAACTTAGCTATTTATTTTTATAATACAACTTTGTCGGCATCGGGCTTGGGACAGCCACCGCCAGGTCCGGCTCCGCTGCCCGTTGCAACCACAGCGAGGACACCGCTGTCCGCTGGCGAGGATGCCGCTGCTCCTTCAGCAGCTGCAACTGCTGATGATGGCGCTGCCCCATCTATGGGGGGCTGCTTGGCTTTCGCCTTATCGTGCACGTACATGGCGGCGAGCGCATTGAAACGTGGACCCCAATTTTGTAAATAGTTAAAGTCTTGATTCTCATCGTCAGTGCCTGCAACAAACACAAGGAACAAGAGCTGCATTAGAGGTTTCCTTATGGAGGGGCCGACAGGCAGACAGTGGAGTTGCAGTACCTGAGGCCAACGAGCTGAGGGACTCTGCTATGCTGCCACTCCCCTCGAAGGTAAAATTTCGCAGGTCATCGAAGGGCGGGGCATTGGAATCCTTGTCGATGCGCTGCTTCCGCTCCTCCATCAGATAGGCCACATTCAGCTCCTGGCCGGGTGGCAGCAGTGTCATCACTGGATCTACACCCAAGACAAACATTACCACAATTACTCGGGCACTTCCCACACGACGGCACACGGCTCACGGCCCATGGCCCATCTCGGCTGTTTACTCACAGATGATGGGCATCTTGCAGGCGGCAATGTCCGGCATGGAGCCACCACCTTGAGCGCTGATTGGTATTTGCAGTGGCGTTATATCGAAGGCCGTCATATCATCCTCGCCGCCGCCCTCGTCCTCATAGCTGATTACCGTTTCGCGCACATCCTTCTCGGGTCCAGAGCGTTTCTTCTTTTTGGTCGTTTTTCGTTTGCGAGAATACAGTACAAAGATCAGGGCCAGAACTGAAAGCAAATTATAATTGGGAAATATATGTTATTACGTGTTTTCACAAGGGATATTTCTGCTAAGCGAGGTACAAGACCTGAACCTAGATTATTAATTCAGAGAGTTCCCTGGATATCCTGGGATAAGTACCACAGAGTTGGCAAGAATTTGGGAAGAATTTTAATTCTCGTAAGCAAAAATAAAAGAAGATTTTACTGCTTGCTCCTTAAGATCGAAATCTAGTAATAAATACAATAATTTCATTGTAGATCTTATATTTAAAGAGAATAATATCCAACAAAACTCCACCTTTAAAAATTTAAATTTAAACTGAAAGCAGCCTTCCATTTAATAAATATGCTTTTTTGCTCTTTACAATTTTCCTTTCTGCTCTATACAATTTTCATTTGATTTTGCGAGTTGTCCACTCTTCTCTAAACATCCTGTCTGCTCTTCATTTAAGTCTGTCTCTCTTTTTCTTCTTAGCGATGTTTCTGTTCTTCCTGTTTTATTTTTTGCCTTGATAAACAAATGAGTAGCAAAAATTGTGAAGCAAATGTATATATTGTGGGTACTGGCACTGTGACTGGAAGTCTGTGTCGTGGTGTCTGTTAACTGTCGGGGTTCCATCTCCATAACAACAACTCCATTTACATTTAATGAAGGTAATTAAATGTACGGAAAAATGTTATTCTTTTTCCGCTTTTTGCTTTTGCCCACTTATAAAATGTAGATAGAAATGAAAACTTGCACGGGAAGGCAGAGAACAGGTTCTAAACTGATAAATATAAGAGGGAACGAATTTAATTGGGCTCCAGTTCGTGATGCAATTAATATGTTGTTCAACTTTTGTGTTGGACGTAATAAAATATAAGCACATATATGATATTTAATATGTTAATTTAAATATCTGTAGCATGGAAGAAACAGCTAAGCATCTGCGGCTGATTAGGAAATATTTATGTAAATTCGGGAAAATTCTTGAACATAATCGCTATAAGAAGATAATCGCTCTTTAGCTGCATCAACAATTCAAGCAATTAAGTTGAAAATCTACTGAAATGTGTACCATATTTTGGTTTTATAAATGAACTTTGTTCCATGTCGTTTGGTGAAAGTCGCTTGGCAGCTATTTGGCAACTAATGAATCCAATCCCCTTAGCCTCGAAGAAATGTGGTACAAGAAATGTAAAAGAATAAAAAAAAAAGAAGAAACATGCTGTCATTTGAGACAGAGTTTTAATTATTTTTGCTTGGCTGTTTGCTTAACCCCACAGTGCAGAGCCAAGTTAATATTCCTGTCAACTGAAGCGCAAATGATAAAATGCAAGTCTACTCGAGAGAACGCACCCATGCCCCAAAAACATCTCTCCTACCAGGAATGAGAGCCCCACTTGCCCCATACTATGAGGGAGAACCAAACGACTCCCCACTAACCATCCATTCTCGACTCTTTGGTGCCCCGCACTTTTTTTTTTGTTGGTCCTGTTTACACGACAAACACAGAGAGTGATGATTCTGAAGACTGAGTTCAGAGGATTCTCAGCCCCAAGAATATGTTCCAGTGGCTGGAGTCGAGAGAAACTTATTAATAACTTTATGCTACTTAAGGCAACTAAAGGAAAAAGGCAAACTGAGAGCGAGAGAGGCAAAGAGGCAGAGGCAGTGGGACAGAACTGAGGGCAGAACTTAACAAGTTTTCATGGTAGAACGACTTGGAGTTCTTGGACTTCTGGCAACACTAGAAATGTGCATTTGGAATGTGGAATGTGTTTTTGGCCTCGTCGTAATCCTCTTAGATGGCAAATGGCTGTCAATGGCTGCCCCTCTCGACTCGTGTTGTCTTGGCCACTTCATATACACACCCACACACACACACAGACACAGACACAAGGCGTTTCCCTTTAGATTCTGTAGTCGCAAGTTTAATGCAACAATTACAACATAAAGTTGCAACACGCCCGGAAAACCCCAAAAACCCGAAAATAGTTCATTGCCAGTTCTTGGCCGTGGCATGAAGTGCATTAAATTTTGTCTTCTACCGCAGAAAGGAGCGACAAAACTTTCTAAATTATTTTGCCACACAAGTTTTGCTATTAATGGGTACCGAACACACCCCGCCCCACCCTCCAAGTAAAATCTACAATGATTCGTCTTAAAAGATGGGGAGAGCCTGTCCAAATCTGTTTTGGAAAGTTATGCGAATCGAAGGAATGTCATTCTTTGGGATTAATTATAAGTTGAATCCGTTTTTAATTAGTTGTGCATAAACGAAGTTGCGGAAGGGAACTGGAAATATTTTTAAAAGTTAATTAAAGACCCGCGGCTGACGCTCACTCACGCTCCCGCCTCATGCTCTACAAATCCGTGCCTCTCTCCCAGTGTAGCTTGGCAGAGAGGGGTTGTTCTTAAAGAGAGCAGCAACGCTCTGTTTAGCTCTCTCGCTGTAAGAATTGTTATGGTTTTTAATTGAAACTTCAATGAATTTATCGAAGCTAAAAATGTTTTTTAAATGTTTTGAAAATAAAAAAAATATATGCACCTTTAAAATCGAAATCCAGAAAGGAAAACAATAATATTTGTCTTTTACACAACACAAATTTGATAATCCAACCATTTATTTACTCATCAAATAGAACCTAATGTTGCCCTAATGCCATTAAATCAAATCTAATTCTAAAGCAAACAAACAAAAAATTCAAACTCATTAAAATGTCGCAATTTTTGTGGTAAAATAAATCTGGGATTTCCGTTTGAACTAAATTGCATGTTAAAAGCAAATTTTAAGAGCTGATTTCGGTGCACAAAATTTCACAATATTTATTTGTAAGCAGGCCAGGGCCAGCTGTTCATTCATCAGCCTTTAATCAACATTACAGAAACCCAAGCCAACAAACAAGCCGAAAAACTACACAACAAGCAAGGAACATCTACTAACCTACATACAACAAAAACAAAAAACAAAGGCAAAAGGCAAAGGCAAAAAAATATCCTGTACTGTGAGGATGTACAGAACAAAAGCGGAAAGCAAAGCTCTTTAACAGCCTTTGTTTGCCCTCAACTATACAGCAATGGACCAAGGAATTACTCGTATCTTGTAGCTGCTGCTGGCCTGAACCTGCTGACCAGGTCGGCGTTGGGTTGGGGGTCGGGGTCAGTTTTCACCCAGCTCATCAAAAGTGGAATAGGGAATGGGTTTTTGTGCAAACAAGCAGGTTTTTGTAGTGGCTCCTTCACTTGAAACTTTATGCTAAAGTACAGTTCAGCGATTCACAGATTACACGGCAGCACCAGGAACCAGGAACCTGGAACAGGGAGTAAAGTACGTATACACGGGGTGACAGCAGGACAAGCGGACGGGACATGAAAAAGCGTTGACTGTAAATAATGTTAGATAATTATTTAGTTTGTTTTTCATCTTCACGCCACTTTAAGGCAACAAAAGAAACAGCAAGAAAATGTGGAAATCAACAACAACAACAACCAGCAGAGCAAGCAGAGATTTTGAGAGCTAAAACTGCAGATACCCTGGAAAATTTATAGATCAATGGCAGCTAGAATATATCAGAAATAATCTGTGGATATAAACGTCTGAAATGCAAAATACATTACATAAAGATCTGTGCCGGGCGGTATTGATTTTTATACTGTTTTAAGCTCCGACTCTTTTGATACTGATCAAATATAAACATAAAAACATAAACCATCGAAAAATGTTTTCTTTTCTGCATAAATAAACAGCATTTTACCCTTATCGAGGGTGCAAGGACAACCGTAAAGAGTAATCTGAACTGGGCCGTCCGAGTTTATGCTTTGCGTTCTTCAAAAATTTTCACATCATAAGGCGGACAAGTGGAGGGAAGAGTACTCACGAAAGTATTTTCGTGGCTCGTCGCTTATTTATTGCGCCTATTTTGCGGTTTAGCGGTTTTATGGCCACTCCTCTGGCCATTGTTTGCCGAGCATCTTCTGGTGCTCCCTGGCTCCCAGGGCCCGCAGGCAACTGGATAATTATCTGGCTTAGCAGCGTCTAATTAGCTTAAGGTTCCGCTTTTGTTACACTGCAATTTCAGGGCTTCGTGTGGGACCCATTAGAGTGGGATGGAGGCTGCGCAGGGGGTTACGGATAAATCAGCGTCACTTTTAAATATGGCCAAAAATAAATTGCCTACAGCGGAGCACAGATCGGGAATGGGACAGAGAATGAGAGAAAAATGTGCGAGGGGTGGGGTGTAGGAGCAGGGGTAAATGTGTAGCGCTAATTGAAAATCCTTTCAAATCCCAGACGAGCCAGCGAAACGAAAATAGATTGTCGCGCAATGCGTACGAGAAAACGCATTTGCATGGCCAAAACGAGCAGCAGAAGCAGCAGCAGCAGCAGAGCCTGGACAAGAGCCTGCACCGGACCAAAGCTGAAAACCGAAAAATAACCAAATGGCCAAAGCCACTTAACACTCGTTCGGAAAATCCATTAAGTGCCAGAATTTTGTTGAAATTTTATTCTATTATTTCTGTGTGTGTGTGTGTGTTGGAAAAGTAAGCAATAAAATGGCACAAATTGGCTTAGGCAGCGTTATAAATGGCCAAAAGGGAAGCGCACACTAAAAAAAAAACAGCTAAGAGTGGAATCCGATTGGGAATTGACAGGTGTAAAAGGGCCTCGAGCTAGGGCAGATTTTTCATCCTGTTGCATCTGAGGAAACAATTTGCATTAGAAAATTCTGTTCGCCAAATTGATTATTCTTTTCTCGTAAAGCAAGTGAGAATATTATATAATTATTTCAGTTAAATAAATCCGAATATTACCCGAATATTCACCCATCGAAAAACCCTCACGATAAACGTATGAACTTAATTGCATTTATTCCCCACTATTCTCTTAAATTAAAAGATAAAACAAACTGTAAAAGGTTTAGCGCTTTCTCTAGCATTAATTAGCCGCTAAAAAAAAATATGTTCACCCCATTTATTTTTAAGCTAATCCAACAAATTGCCCTTGTCCGGGCGCAAAAAAAAAGAACGGGTAAAACAAAGAAAACAAGACTTGCTGGCACTTTATGTTGTTGAAAATGCATGGCGCTGCCACATAACCCTCGTTAGCCCTCGTCCAGAGAGGGTTTCGCCCATATGCATACACAGACACACACACAGAGACACACATCAGACGACTGTCCAAACAGATGTCAGTGTCGCAAGGGCTTGCACATTCATGTGTTTTTCTTTTTTTTACATTTTTTTGGTGGTGTTTTCTCGCTGGGATTGGGCTCCAGAGCCGGGCAAGTCGAGTGCGAAAAACGTTGAACCCACTGCAAATTGCATTAGCATGGGGAAAACAGAAACACTGCCAAAGAAGAACCAAATGCCAGGACACTCCCTCGGGCACCAAAGAATTGTTCACTGCATCTCGCGCAGCTTAAGCCGCTTAATTGACACACACACACACACACACACACTGAATGGGAATATTTGGAAGCAGCTTTGCATCGTCAAGTAGAATGGAAAGCCCCCGCCAGCAAGCAGCCCCAGTTGTGGCCACAATTGGTACTTACTCAAAATGATAATCAGGCAAACGAATATGGCGCCGAGAGCGCCCATGCTTAGCTTCAATCGCTGGCCCTCCTGGACCAGCTCACAGTTCTCGCCCCAATAGCCCTCCGGGCAGATGCAGCGGTAGCGCAGACGAGGCTCCAGATTGATGCACGTGGCCCCATTCAGACAGGGCAGATCCAGGCACTCGTTTCGATCGACACAGCCCTTGGTGTCCGAGGACATGATGCGTCCCTCACTGCAACTGAAATGACACGAGGGCAGATGCAGAGTGAGAGAGAATTAGAAATTGAAAGCTGATTACTGGATGGGCGGGCAGGCGGTACCCTTCAAAACAAAAAATGTATGCGGGAGAGTAGTAATGATACCTATTAAATGGGGAGTGCTGCGGGTAGATTGGGCTTGTAGAAGAATGTGGATTCGATACAATAAACTATCAGAGAGAGAGGGAGAGTCTCAGCGAGAGTTTCCACCAAGCAAAAAATATCTGTAAAATTAAATGAAAGCGTATCTTTCTGCATTTATATTCCCAATGAAAAGCCGATGAACTAGCGGGTATCTTCCAGTCGGAATTTATCTCTTCTAACTTTTTGTAGTTCAACTTTTATTTTTTTAAGGAAAATATTAACTTTTTATTTGCAACCAAAGTTGTGTAGCTCGCCCTGAATCCCCTGTGAATCCAACACCACTGCTGCGCAGGGTATGCAGTTTTTTGAAGCGCATTAAGGGCGTGAAGTTGGGGTTTTGGTTCGCTTGGCGGGTGTCCCTGAGGAGCTGCCCCGGCTGGAGGGGCACAAAATTTAAAGCTTAAATTTCTAGAGTTCCAGAACTGTTGAGTGCACACTCAAATTCAAGTAATTCGGTATTCCTGAGAGGAGCGAAATGGTCGCAACGTCTTAGTGTCTGACTGACACAAATTCCCGAGGCATTGCGTTTACGGCTGCGCCCCCCAGCCCCACCGCAACTGGAAGTGGAATTGAGGCTAAAGTAAGCATAATTTATGACACGTCGACACCTGAAGATGGTGGAAGGACCTAGAAACGTGGGCGGCCACTATTTAAATATATTTACAAAAAAAAAAATGGTGCAAGGAAAAGCTGTTGAAAGGCAAACACGTGTCGGAAAATCATACCAGGCGGGGGCCCCAGATGTTTCTGTTCCTGAAAGCAAATGGAGCGAGAATGAAGCTTACGCTGCAGGGGGGTAGCGCGGGGGCGGGCAGTGAAGGTCCTGTGCGGTTGCGACACCGACATGATGCAGTGCCAGATTGGGTGTCCTGTCGTCTGCCAGGGAGTGGGAGGACTCGAATGGAGTCACTCTGCAAAACTAATGATGTGGAAAATGTGCTCTGCTTCATGGGAAGCTCTAGCCCATCATCGATGAGGTGTTGCAAATGGCAGCAGTAGAAACCTTACGATCAAGAGTCATGCCCCAGATACCAGCAGCAGCAGCAGCACCAGCCACAGCCCCAGCAATGGAAATGTATGTGTATTTGTATGTTCCTGCGGTGTCTAGCAGTGCCTGAGAGGAGTTCATGTGATGACAATTGATATTATTTGTTTTGCATTCGGTGTCAATTTGCTGTTTGCCATTGTCAGGTGGGAAAATGGCTGGAGTGGATGGAGTCTTCTCTCCCCCCCACAAATCGATATCAACCCACTCTCGGTTAGCTTTTACCACCCTAATGGGATGAGTGGGGCACTAAAAGGCATCTGTTGAACTTGTACGGTGTCCAAAATTGATACGGAACACCCACATCCCATCCCTCTCTCCCCCATAGTTCTAGGAAGAGAGAACCTTTGACAAAAGTTATAATTTGTTTCCTTTCCCCTTGAGAGCTCTCATTTAATTAATTAATCATATTGGCCGTTCCTTGCATTTCAAAGGAAAAGTTCTAGAGTCTGTAACCATAAATTCCGCAACAAAATTGTTTCAATACTGGCAAATTCAATTTAATTAGCCTCACAAAAGGAGGCGGAAAAGGAAGCAACGACAAAAGGCAGTGCCAAGGGTAGTGGTAGGTAATGGTTGGTACTTACGTGCACTCGTATTCATTCCACAAATCGACACAGTCAAAGGGATCCGGGCAGATGACATTCGAACAGGGCCTGTTCGAGGGACAGTTGCGGTCCAGATTGCGAGCCATCGTCGCCTGGCCCCACTGAGTGCCGTTCATGGCAGGCGGCAGTGGAAGGTGTTTGCCATCCAATCTACAAAACAGGATAGTGAAAAATATGCATGAGTTACACACAAGCAGCAGAAGCAGCAGCAGCAGCAGCAGCACTCATCAGCAATCGAAGCGCTCAATAAGAATCGGTGATGGCACGAAGCTGGCAATACCCTTTGTGGGGCATATGAATGCCGCAAAGATGGCAGGGAAATTATAATTTGGTGCTTAAATAAATGATGTACAAACACTAGCATGTTAAGGAATTTTTATATGTATTATTTTATTTTTATCTTAAGAAATACTCAAGTTGGAAGTTTTTAAATGTTCTACTGATTTTTTTCGCTAGCCATTAAATTTAAAAAAAAATCAAAAATCAATAAAATTTGTATAAGACTTTCGATCATTCCCATGTCAGATAATAGATTTATTTATAGATTTTCTGTCTGCAGCTAGAGGAAATGCCTGAAATATACGAGTATTCCTTCTTCTTTGCTTCCTCTACGAAAGATAAGCATCTAATTTTTGTGTTCGTCTCACCTGATGTCATCGAGGCAGCTCCTTTGAAAATCGGATTGCACCTCAAAGGTCTTGACGCCCGTATACTCGGCCTTGCCGCCCGCATAGACGCCCTCCTGCTTGTCGATGCTCAGCCACTGATGGCCAATGTAGTGGAAGGACTCGTTGTAGCGCCGCGACTCGCCTCCGTCCAGCTCCATGAGGGCCGCCGAGCCGTATCGGCTAATGCGAATCACATGCCATTGTCCGTCATTCACCGAGATGGCCGTGAGGGCCAGCACTTGCTCCTCGTTCCGCAGCGAGTTCAGATTGTAGCGGAACTGCAGCTGGCCCCGGCGCAGCTCCAGGATGGCATACTCTCGATGATGCTGATCGCTGACACGGAACAGCTCGCCGCCCTGCTCTCGTGTGCGGAAACGCAGCTGCAGCTGCGTGCTGAATCGATCGGGCTCGAAGCTGAGGGCAAACTTCACATAGCTCTGCGCCTTGAAGGTGGTGGGAATGGTGGGCACATTGCAGCCGGGCCCCATCCAGCCGGGCTGGCAATGGCACTTGGCCTGCACCAAGCTGGCCACGCAATTGCCATGCTCCCAGCAGCGGGCCGTGTGCTCGGTCTTCAGGCAGACCTCGTCCGTCTGCGGACAGGCGGGAAAGCTGTTGCGCGCCAGGGCGGGAAAGGCCAGGTCGTAGTGCTCCGAATTGTGAATCACATTGCGTATGCAGCCATCGAAGCCTTTCGAGCTGAACGCATACTGCCAGTTGTACAGGGTCTGGTCGAAATGCTGCCTATACAATCCGCCCAGTTGCAGCGGCTGATTGAGATTCAGGGACTCGGCAAACGGCGGTATCTGGCCGCGGGCCTGGCACGCATTGTCATCGAATTCCGGCGGACTGCCATCCTCCATTTCCGCTACCAGGGCAGTGCGACAAAAGTCCACCACCATCCGAACATTTTCCGCATCCCAGAAGACATCCAAACGATGCCAAACACCATCGTTCAGAATTTTCTTTGTCTTCACCCGCAACTCCAACGTCCCGGAGCCGAAATCGATGAGCAGCCTGGGGTAGCCCTGCTCCAGTTCGATGGCTATGAAGTCACTGATCACGGTTTCGCCGGGCTTGGGCGGCACTATGGGCCCGTTGTAGAGTATCAGGCCATCGCCCTCGCGCGTTATAAACTCCAGACTGAGATGCGACTCCGCGCAGAGCTGCAGCGGCGGATACCATGCCCAGCCGTTGCCGCGAAAACTTCGCGTCGACTGCTGACATCGCGGACCGCCATAGCCCACGGGGCAGGCCACACAGCGTGGACCGTTGCGCGTCTCCACACAGCGTCCGCCGTTGTAGCAGAGATGCGAGCGACAGTTGTGATCCGTGCTGGTGAAGTTCCTCGCCCGGCACACGCACTGGGCACTGATCTCCAGTCGGACGCCAACGAGAGCCGTGCGATTCACGCTCACGGTGTAGGGCTTCTTGCCCAGCTCCACCCTCGAGGAACACGACCCGGAGCCGCACTTACCCTTCGCCTCGTGCAGACACTCGTTTATGTTCACCATGGTGATGTTGAGGCCCACCTCCTGTTCGATTTCCTCGCGATGCATCTGAACCACGCCATTGAGTCGCACGGCCTTGAAGTAGGGCTGCTG
This sequence comes from Drosophila obscura, assembly GCF_018151105.1. Taxonomy (NCBI): domain Eukaryota; kingdom Metazoa; phylum Arthropoda; class Insecta; order Diptera; family Drosophilidae; genus Drosophila; species Drosophila obscura. Next base: position 4,835,926 of record NW_024542791.1, on the reverse strand, counting down.
GGTGGCGGAGCGGGCGGCAAAGTGCACATCGGTGAGCGGGTACGGGGAGTCCTCCCTGAGCTGCACACTGAACACATCCACATTATCGCGATCGGTGTACAGCAGCTCGGCCAATTTGTTGCGGAAACGTTCCAGCTTCGAGGCTTCCACCTGCTGCTTCAGCGGATTCCAGGTTCGCACGAAATCCTCATCGCTGATGTGGGCCAATCGCATGGAGCCAGCCTGCTGCACGGCCTCCGCCGTGATGTCCCTCACCGTGACACTCAAATTGGCCGGAATGTCCTCCTGTCCGTGTTCCCGGTCGTAGACCTTGAAGCGCAGCTGATAGCGACCCCGTCGCGTGCCCGATCGCATGGTCAGGATGCCCGTGTCTGTGTCCAGCTTGAAGCGCTGATGCTCCTGTACCTCCCAGTAGTACTTCTTATCCGGCACATCCCAGTCGTCGGGGTCGTTGACATACACCCTGCCTATGGGCGTGTCCTGCGACTGTCCCTGGTAGTTGTACACCAGCACGGACTTGCTGCCCGGCTGCATTTTGTTGTCATTCACATCGCCAATGGTGACGGTCAGCGTACTCGTTCCAGTCATTGCAGGAGCGCCATTATCCTTGATCTCAATGGGAATGGCATAGGTTTTTTGCGCCTCTCGATCGAAGGGCCGTAGGGATGAGATGATGGCCACACCATTGCCACTGTCGCCTCCTGCAAAGATTGGCAGACAAAAAGTTAATCAAAGTTGTGTCGGTTCAGGTGTAAAGAAAAGTTTTCAGAGCCCAGGCCCAGTCATTGCACTCCTCTGCAGTCATTGCATGCAGGCCTGTGTGTGGGCTATAATTTCATTGATATCCGCTTAACAATGACGCCTAAACAGAAACTGAGTCTGCACTGCACCAATATTCAAAACATGCCCAGTGCATTTACCGGCAGAACAGCCCAAAAGCGATAGAGGCAGGCAACTTGCAATTCAAAACCAAAACCAAAACCAAACCGGAAAACCGCATCAATGGGGACGGGACTGCCTTCCTGCTCGTACTACACTCTACGCCGTTCTCTTTCTCTGCACCACTCGACGGAATTCAGTTCTCTTCTCCTCTTGCTCTCTCCCCTTTTGGACACTCGATTCATTCAAGGCAATTGGCGCACAATCAAAGTCCAAATCAAACGCTAAACCAAACTCTGTTTGCATAGTAATGGTGATTGAATTATGTTTCAGACAATCAGCATCATCAGCAATGTTTGTGCCTCACAGTTAGTAACCGAAAAAAGCTCAGGAAAAAAGCCAACTAGCACTGAATGGCACTAGATGAAAAGGGATGTCGAAAGAGAAGAGAAAGTAAGGGCAGGAGTGGCACAGAACACAGCCTTAAGGCATCATCACCCTTGATGCAGTTGACCAAGACGGCCAGGCCAGGCTGGGCTTTTGTCTTCATTGCGACTTTGTGTCGAAGAGTAAACGAACAGTCCCAAGTAGAGACCCTAAAATGCTCTATAGTTCTATAGTTGAAGTTCTTTTCAAAGAAATTGGAATAACACAGAAATCTATAGATTCTTGAGTGAGAATAGTTTGTAAAAGAAAAGAATTTCCGCTTAATATTCAAAATTCCTTAATAACTTTTAGTCTATTAACACAAGGAAAAAGATTACCAAAAAAAAAAAAAAATCTTCAAAAAGAAAACCTTCGATATCTAAGTGCAGGAAATTTCTTAGTTTCTTGAATTTATTTATTTAAAAATAAAAACAAATCCCCCGTGTTCGTGAAACTTTTTTGAAACCAAATTTAATATTTTGTTTAATTAAAACTGAAACACTGAAAAATAAATCCGGACGCATAGTCTCCACTTATTTTCGCATAGCAAAATGTCTTTTTAGACAAAATTTCCCTTGAAATCAAGACAAATTCCTTAATAACTTTTAGTCTATTAACACAAGGAAAAAGATTACAAAAAAAAAAAAATATCTTCAAAAAGAAAACCTTCGATATCTAAGTGCCGGAAATTTGTTAGTTTCTTGAATTTATATATTTAAAAATAAAAACAAATCCCCCGTGTTTGTGAAACTTTTTTGAAACCAAATTTAATATTTTCTTTAATTAAAACTGAAACACTGGAAAATAAATCCGGACGCATAGTCTCCATTTTTTTTCGCATAGCAAAATGTCTTTTTAGACAAAATTTTCCTTGAAATCAAGACAAAACCTCATGCCACAAAATTATTGTACAGCTTCGAGCTCTTAAAAATAAAATGTTATTCTGTTATTAAATATTAAAATATTCACAGTATCCTTTCTAAGCTTGCAGTTCTCCATCCAGACAACTTTTATTGTTGAACATTTTCTCCTGTAAAAACGAAAACGCTCTAAACTTTGTTTATAGCTTTTATTGTGGGGGACTTATTTGAAATGAGAGCCCCGCCAGAGCAGGAAAGAGAACCAACAAAATTGCCAGAGAGTCCCAAATAAAATCGAACAAATGGAGGAAAGTGTGAGGTGTCACTTGAATGGCTGCCACTGACATTGACAGTGAGTTTTTCAATTTTCTCATCGAGCAGCACAGTTTTTTTTTCTGCCTCGCCTACCACAGTTTGAATTTCAGGGCACATTCTGGTCTTTGTGTGTGTCTTTGTTTTGGGTTCGCTCTGTTTGGTGTTATTTTGTTTTTGGGTCCCATTCTCATTGATGTGTTTTTATCTCCGATTTTGCTCCTTTTCGGACTGGCACGTGGCTTGGGTTTCAAGTGTTCTTTGAGGCAAAAATAAATAATTGATTTTGGAATACCGAATTAATTATTCGGCCGTAAATAAATATACAAAAAAAAAAAAAAATTAGACATTAGTACGTACATATGTATAATGTACAATGTATGTATGGATATGTATATGTGGATCCACAGAGATATTAATTTGCATAATTACTTAAATGAGATGCGTAATTAGTATAAAACGCTGTTGCAGCACACACAAACATATCAGGTGCGTACACTCGTACATTTTTAATCAAGCTAATGCATTAAATATGTTCAGCATTTTCATTTGATATAATATTCAAATGCTTTAACATTTCACCTCTCCTCCAACCCTTTGGAATTGTGACAGATGTTCGGTTTAGTGAGCGTTTAACATTTTTTACTGCCTCATTAATTATGTTAAGTGTTTTACCCCAAATGAAAAATAATTATAAATCTATTTTCCCACTTACTTCGATCGTATTCCACTTTGAAGCCCGCTCGTATTTCATCGCTGGCCAATGGATCTAGGCGAAAGGTGAAGGGTCCTCCATTGCCGCGCTGTCGATCATCTGCATCCTGCGCAGCCACCTCCACAATCTTGCGCCCGGACACATTCTCCGGCAACGTGGGCCTATAGTCCTGGGCAAAGGTCGGCGCATTGTCGTTGACATCCTTGACTATAACCGTGAGCGTAGCGGTGGCCGTACGTGCCGGACTGCCATCATCGACGGCCAAGACCTGGATGTGATGCCGGTCCAGGGTCTCGCGATCCAGGGGCCTTTGAATGCTCACGGCGCCCTTGTCGCTGATGGCAAACTGTCGCCGGCGATTGGTCGCACGGACAATCTTATAGGTGACCCTCGAGTGACCGCCCTGATCCGCATCGGTGGCCCGAAACTGCTCCAGAACGGTGCCCACCTTGGTGTCCTCGTAGATGGACACCTCGATGTGCTCCCGATCGAATTTCGGCACATTATCGTTGATGTCCCGCAGCTTGACCACCACCCAAGAGTACGCCACATGGTACTTGTCACCGGCACTGGGTCCGTCCTCGCCCTTGTCGTTCACCTGAATGCGAAACCGGAATCCGCTGCTCTGCAGTGGATCCTCATAGTCCAGCGGCTGGATGATCTTCAGCGAGCCCGTGCCATCCGCATTCCGCACCATGGCGAATTTGTCCGAGCCAAAGCCACTGTTGGGGACCACCTTGTACTGGAACGTATTCGTTTCGTCCTCGTCCTGCACTGTGACGGTGAGTATGGGCGTCTCGGGTATGTAAGTGCCATTTGTTTCGTCCACCTCCGTGAACCACTCGTCCTTCGTGAACTGCGGTGGCATATCATTGAGGTCCTTGACGCGTATGGAGGCGGTGCCAGTGCCTGCAGAGAAACAACAACAGCGAGTGCGTCCCATCAAAATAGTGTCAATTACAGACAAACAGACAGAGAGAGAGAGATAGAGAGAGATGTGTGCACTGCGAGAAATGTGTTCTCTAGGCCTACAGTGCGACTATTTCCTCGTAGCCATGAAAATACTAATCAAAATGTACTCGTAGTCGTACTCACCCTTCAATCCGCCACCATCCATGGCCACCACCTGAATGGAATAGTCCGGTGTACGCTCTCGGTCCAGGCAACAGACGGCCGTCTTGATGACACCCGTTTCGGGCTCTATTTCAAAGATGGGCGCACCCGTTTCCTCCTCGATGACGTTCTTCTCAATCGAGTAGATTAGTTTCGCATTGGTGCTCTCGTTGGGATCGTCATAGTCAATGGCAGACATTGTCATCACCGGACTGCCGGCGGTGCCGTTCTCCGTGACATTGCCAAAGTAGATGCCTTGGGGGAACTGTGGCGCATTGTCGTTGATATCCTTGAGATTAACTTGGATGTCCGCATAGCCGACCAAACCCTCGCCGCCCTCATCCTGTGCGAATACGGTGAAGCGCCATTGTGGCCGTCCATTGGGCTGATCACGGTCCAGGGGCTACAATATATATACATATTTGTGGCATGGATACAGAACAGAACACAGAGAGAAAGAGAGAGAGAGAGAGAGAGAGTGAGTGAGGCGTTTGATTTGGCAGCTGTTTTGTTTGTTTGCAAATTATTTTATGCCTGCCGGTAAACTGTAACTGACTGAGCTTTCAGGGAGCCCCAATCCGCACTCCTGAATCCGCAATCCCCAATCCGCAATCCACATTTCTGAAGCCCTTGAGTCCTCCATCTATTTATGTATGTGTGTGTGTGTGTTCTGTGGGTTCTGTGAGTTCTGACTGTGGCTGGCTTTGATGGCATTGGATACGGTGGCTTAGCCCCGACACCGGTCTGTTATTAGATTTCTCATTAAATGAGTTATCCACACGAAATTGCATTGCCAATGACACAAATAAAAGCCATCAAATCAATTGAAATGTGAACCATAGCAAGGCGGCCTGGCCTGGTCTGGCCAACTTGTAGGTCTGCTTTTTGGCCTCCCTTTTGCCACTATTCAAATTGCCCTCAAACAAATTGCCTTATGCATACGAGTAAATGTTTGTTCTGCTTGCTTGCTTGTTGTATGTTTCTTTGGTTGGACTGAAGGACAATTTGCTTTTACGATGAATTAATTCTGTGCGTATTCCCATTGAAGTAAATGAAAGCTTAGTGATGAGTCACTCAAAACAGGCCAAAAATATCTAATCCAAGAGTCTGAATTCAGTCTGAATATCCTGTTTCTAAAGGGAATATTTGATTGACCAAGAAAAGTGAATGTATGGATTTATTTTGTACAATAATAGAAGTGAAAGCGGAATATGAGTACTTAGCCAGAAGTTAAAGGAGATTTTATGAAGACTTGAATGTGAAAGTGTGAACAAGAAATAAGTACAGTATCTGCTTATAGCTCTCTGAATAATGTTTCCCTTATATAATCATCTAAATCAAATCTGAACCCTCTCTCCCTTTGACTTTCTTCTCTATCCTCTCACCAATTTTTAATTTATTTAAAGTATTTCCCATCTAAGTGGATAATCCACCAGTCAGATCTGCAATTGAATTGGAAATCATTCAGCTGTCGGTAAATAAACTTTCAACCATCGCTCAATTAATGTGCGGGGTAAAAGAATTGGTTTTCGCCACCATGTGACAGGCAATGCAATTGCAATTACAAAATTAAATGCCGTCATGTAGCTGGCAAGTGGCATCCGCATCCGCATTCGCCAAACGAAGACCAGTAACCGAAATGACCCCTGTTCAAGGTTCACTCCTGCTGCTCCTCTGCAGTGTGTGTTTTGCTGCTATCTATCCACTATCCCTTGCCGGATGCTCCACTCCAGCAACTTTTCCTACTGATTTTACACTCAATTTTATGCGAGGCGACCACGCACCAATAACGAACGACGAAACGTCATTTACATGTGGTCGGTTGTCGGAGCGTCAAAACCACAAATGCCACATGCTGTCGCTGTCCTCGGACCCACAGCCAGTCCACAGTTTTGTCCCATATAGGATTGGGTTGTGGGGCGTCGGCGACGGCGCCCCTTTCCGACAACTATAAAACAAATAAAGCAAACCGCAAGCAGCAACATTTGAACATTTTATGCAGAATGCGGCGTGGGGGTCAGCCACTCCATTTCCCCCATTCGTTGGCCGCGGGAACGCTGCTGCTGCTGCGCCACTTTGAAACGTTCGTTTTTATGGACTTTGTCTGAAATTAATTGGAGTCTATGTATCTGACATCCAACGGTGACAGTTTTTATGCATCTAAATGTCATTATTTTTTTGGCACACACTCGCATTCTGGTGGGGCGGCGTCTCTGCGGTTCGACACAGTTTTAAATTAATCATACGCCACCGAAACGCGTGGAAAGCTTTACAATATACAAAAGTTACGCCCAGCAGTGTGTGTGGAGTCAGATGTAGGGGTGCCACGAGGCAAGGGATGATTGCAATTAAAAGCCGACAAAAGTGTTAAATATTGAAAATATTCGCAAGCGTTTGCCGGCCATGAAACGAGACACAATCGAAATATTAAACGGTGTGTCTAATGGTGTGTACTGTTTGTGGGCTAGCTATATGGAAATTAATGGTTTTTGGCATGAAAATATTGCAATGTTTGGCTTTTTGGTTCATGATTTGGATGCTCTAACGATTATATTTATCTAAGAGTTGTTAGTTTTAGTTTTTTCACACCTACAAATATTTTTTGGAATTTCCTGAGCTCACTCTGGTTAGAGCAAGTCCATTACCATAGCCCCCTGCTTAAATGCCTCTTCCCCATTTATTCCCCAAGCTGTTCCACTCGTCAAACAATATAAACTGTGTTCCATTGTTGGGCATAAAGTGTGGCTCAATTGTAAGCAGCCAAAAGCGAGGGGCCCCCACGTGGCTCGGCCATCATCTCACGGGGGAGTACGAATACCCCCAGCAGGAGTATTCAACATAAAAAAAGATTCTTTTTTGTTTTGGCATTTTCATTGGTTTGGAGTCATTCCCCTTCGTTGTGATATTTTAACTGGCTTTCATTACGTTCGTTTTTACGATGGGACTCTCCAAATTGGAATCTGCTTAAATGCCAAAAGGTGGAAAGGTGGTTAAGTGGGACAGGAGTGGGCACTTACCTTGAGTACAAAAATATCGCCAGTTGTGCGATTTATATCAAATTTACTATTCGCTGGATTATCAGGGTCGATGCCCTGACCAGTCAGGAAATATACAATATTTATTGGTCTATCTACATCGCCATCGGTGGCGGTAACCTGCAAGAAGAACGGGAAAAGAACAGAACGGTTGAGGGTCACAAAAAAGTGCATTACCAGAATATAGAGTGGGGGGGGACTATAGGGGAGGTCTTTTGTGGGCAGAGCGATTCCTCTGGACCTCGCTTACAATATCGGAGTCTATAAATCAAATATGCAAATAAGCAAAACGCTTTAAATGTCCAATAAAGGGCAACCTGAATGTTGAAATGGAAAGGAAAAAGAAAAAGTATTGGTATTGGGATTTGGGAGGATTTTCTCGGTGGAAAATCTGTTCAATGGTCGTGGCTGGTGGGTTTTCTCTGCCAACAAAATTGCTTGTAAATTTATGCTTCGATTTTTTGTGTGTCTTTCGTTGTGCTGGCCCCTAAATATTGTCAGACGAAAAAATGCTAATATTACAGAGATTTATGTAATTATTCAATCGGATTTGGGCCATTTTTTTATTGTTTTATTTCTATTTTCTTCATTTTGCGGTAAGTAAATGAAATCAGCATTGAGGAGACTTTTTTTCGTGCCTTTGGAATATTGTATCTGATTTTTGTTTGGGCATAGGAAAAGTGTAGACTGGACTGGATCAATGAAGGGTTTTGGTAATTGAATGAAATCAAATGAATATGAAAGTTGACATAAAGAGTGAATAAATGAAAGAAATTTAGCAACTGAAATTAACGCAAAACGTTGTTCAAACTCAATTTGTGCAGAACTGTTTGCTGCCTTGAGACAGCATTGAGTGAAGGGGATTTATAAATACGTGACTACTTTTGCTGCTTGGGCATACAATTTTCTGCCATTTCTCCCACGCATGCATGCATGATGCCTAAGACTGATGAATGCAGTCCCTTTTTTGTCGCACAATAGTGCTTGTAATCTCCATTTAACAACCAGAACAGGAACAACATGTACGAGTGAGTATATGAAGACTATGCAAATTCTCTGTTTTTCATCTTTGCGATTGACAGGCAAACACTAGGCGCCCTCCTACTCAAACAGTTGTCATGCCAATTAAAAGCAATTATTTCCTTGTATCTGCTGTACTTTTATGTGTCCATTCTGCAGCTCTGAAGTAACGGTGATGTAAGTGTAATGGAAACAAAGTTATGCATGAGTCCTGTAACCCATTTCTATTATACATTTTTCACAACGAAACCAACCACCGGACCATTTAAAAAAAAAAGAGCCTCCTGCTCGTACATGGAGTTGCAGTTGACAATTACAGACAAACTTGTAGCAATATCCTTTGGGTCCTTGGTCCATTATATCATCGTCACGTGTTAAGTGCCTCCCATTCCGCCCAGCCAGCCGCCCAGTCCCTGTACGCTTCCGCTCTCCCACCATTTCCATTCGCCATTCCCGTTCACAATGCGACAATTTACGTTAAATGTTGAACACAATTTGATATGACAAAAGAGTTGTCTACGTGCCATCATTGTGCCCATTATTATTGCCCGCTCGTTGGAGGCGGAAACGAGCCTTCGTCCTGCCATTGTCCTTTCAACAACTTTCAGACTTTCCTGCCCCTCCCGTGGCATCGTCTCGGCAAACCATTTCTGTGCATAATTTAAATGCCTTTTTCTCGTGCAGCAACGTTCAACATTAAAATATTTGCATTCCATTTTCCAAGCACCGAAATCAATTTGAGCACCGAAAAGGTGTCGGAGCCAGCAAAAGTGTGTTCGCCCCCGCCTCTTCCGGATTCTATGTACATACATATATATATATGAAAATATTCGTCAATTATTGGGTGTACGATGACAATGGGGATCCCAGCATTGGGATCCTCCTGCAGCTGTCTCTGCAACACTTTTCTCGCCATATACATAAATGTGTAATTAAAAATTCGCACTGGTGGTCGTTGTGCAATGGCTACAGAAAGCTCTGGAAACAGCTCAGGGCTCGCGTGCTGAGCTGTGCAATTTTAATTTGTATTTAAAATTTAATAAAAAATAAGGAAAAAGAAGGAAGTAAAATGTTACATCTTGGCGACAAGGAAATGCTCTATAAAAGAGTTTTTGCTGTTGAAAGGGAAAGCATATTTGAGAAAATTTCGATGCTAGATACAAGTGGCATGATAACAAGCAGGAGATATTTTGACACTCGTTAATTTAATAAGAAGAAATACGTTAAAGTCTGTAGCGAAAATGAAAATCAAATAAAAAACAAAATAATAAACAGAACTGCCAAAATAAAGCTTCAGTTTGATCAAATCATTCTAATGCTAAGCCATAAAGCTAATCCATTTGATGTTTATCGTTTAGATATAGAACATTGTCACATATTTGTGCTCATACAGTGCCAAGTAAAAGGCAATTTCTTTAATGCATTCGTTAAAGAGTATTTAAATGTTTATGGAGCCGTAAACATGTTTCAGTCTGTTCCTCTGCTCCTCCGTTCTTTATGTTTGTAAGTTATGGCTTGAATAAAAGTCGCTTGTTCAGAGATATATCTACATGCATTACACACATACTGTATATATATTGTATATGTATTACTGTTCATATTCGTATTTATATACATATATGCAGATTTTCATGCTTACATACATATATGTATATAAATGTATGTATGATGTATTTATGTAGGTATTTGTGCTTATATGGCAGCCATTGCCCAACTATCACGTTGTTATTAATGAATGAGTATTTATTTGTATTTACGGCTGAACGGCTCCACCACTCGAATAGTGAACTTTACCTCTCCCCATAATGCTGCCCCATGCTGCCACCAGACATTACCAGAGTTCTGGGGGCCTTGTTGGGTGCCACTTGAGCACTGACTGGCTGACTGGCTGGCTGCATGATGTTTGTTTTCGGTTTTTCATTCTGCTTTTTTTTCTTTTTTAAGTTTTTGGCTTTTTATGCAAATTACTGCGTATTGTGTGTACTTTTTTTCAGCTCTTCTTCTGCTGTTCTGCTCTTCTGTTGTTCCGTTGGTCTGCTGTTCTGCTGTTCTTGCTGTTTCTGTCAATATTTAAATTGTTGTGAGCCAATAAGGCGATAAATGTTGGCCCAGAACACTTGCCCTGGAAAGTGTACCAGAACTTTTGATTGAGTTTACGGGTTAAATTAGGGATGGGTATCCGCTAACGAAATTATTGATAATACTATCGATAGTTTAGGATCAAAAACAAAAACTTGTTGAATGTCTTCAACCTCGCTGAAGAGCATTTGCCTTTAATATTTTTGTAGGTATAAATATGAATTGAAATATAATAAGTATTCAATTTATCGGTTAATCATCGAAAAACGTTTTATATTTATATAAAATAAAATAAAATAAAATAAAATAAGAAAAATTTAGAAATAAATATATAAATGTGCCTATGCAAAAATTTGTTGTTCAAAATAATCTATTCAGACTAACCTGCAATATGCGTTTTGGCAGATTCCGATCGTCTTCTTCTGTGATTTGTGTTCGATATGTTTGACGATCGAATACCGGTGGATTATCGTTGACATCGCGTACATTTATCACAACGGTGGTGTAGTTGTTTTTGCGATTTCTCGTGGCCTCCAAACGCAGTTCAAACTGTGAACAAGAAGAAATGAGAATTATATTAAGGATCTTAAAAATAATAAAATAGTAATACGATTTTAATAAAAAGAAAATTGTGATTCAAGACCAAATAAAAATGACAGAAATATAGACAATTATGATATGATCACTGAACACTTTTCAATATTTTATCGCTCTTATTCCTATCCCAATCTGGCAAAACAAAAACATTTTGAAAACTGCCACTTTAATTTGTGAAATTTAATTTATTTGTGGATAAATAAGGAAAGTTTTTAAAACGCAGCACAGCCATTAGCTAAAGATATTTATATTGCCCAAACGTTTTTAATGTAGCTGCTGTTGATGGTAGTGCAGCTGCCACTGACTCTGACACCGTTGCTGCTGCTGCTGCCGCTGCCGCTGAATCTGCTGCCTCCGCTGTCGAGGCTCAATTTAAACAACAAAAGCCAAAATCGCATGAATGGACACTAAAACTTTTTTGCAAAGGATAAAACAAAACAAAAAAATCTACAAAATTGGCAACACATGTTCTGTGTGCTGTGGCTTGTTGTTTTCGCTGCTGCTCTCCGGCTGGTGGCACGGTGGCAAACGTTGGCAGCAGTGTGGCTGCTTGTTGCATGGCTGGGCATTGACAGCTACACGGATTTACCCAGAACTTTTCTGGAGGGGTTCGTGTGGAGGCTGCTGCTGCCAAAGCCAAAACAAGTTGCGTAGGTGATGACTGGGAGTCGGGGCAATCACGTTAAAAATGCGCATTGGGAAATGTAACGACAGCTGTAGCTGTCTCTCCCTGCCTCCTGCTGCCTGCCCTGCTTCCAATGTTTTCCAGCATGTAAGCGAATTTTCCTTTATTTTTTTGGATTAATTTTTTGTAGCCACCCGTCTGCCTTTTTTTGCTTTCCCCGCTGTTCATCTGTCAAAAGTTTTGTGTGCCCAAAAAAAAATAGAAGAAAAGTTTCGCATAGTTTTACATATTTTTTGTGTTCTTTGCGTAGAATCACTAGAGCGGAAAAATATATAAATTATGCATGCAACAGAAAGTTAAGACCTAGCACAAAAAAAAAAAACCCCCGTATGCGTATGAGTGAGGGAAAAGAAAAATGTGCAGCAACTTGTAGACAAGGGCCTTAGCCTAGTCGTAGCTTGTCACCAGCTAAGAGGTAGGGAGAGTCCTAGAGAATCTACGTGCATGGTATATGGCATAGTACTTACCCTTGGCCGCGTTTCGTAGTCCAAGGGACTCGCCACGTAGATGACACCGGTCGTGTTTTGTACGGCAAAGGCATTGCCTATGTTACCGCCTGTGATCTGGTATCGAATATTCGTCGCTGTAAAAGGTACGAAGAATATTTAAATTAATTTTTCCACTCACCGGACTAATTAAGTTGGTGTATTAAGAGTAGCTGACGCACAAAAGTGTTCAATTAAATTTGATTAAGAGCTCAAAGAGTAAATGTAAAAGGGTTAAGGCAATGCACGATGGGCGGTATATCCTCTTTTGGAATAAATATATTAAAAGCGAGGCTGAAAAGGCTTTTAGTAATATTCGAAAAATGGAAGCACGTTTTTTCTATTTTTAATAACTTAAATGCAGACGCCACAAATGTTGAGTTATTCTTATGTATACTCCCACAATGGAAACATAATATTTTCATTACTTGTGCACACTCCATTAGAATTCCCTTAGGTATCAGCAGTCACAAATTAGAACACTTCCATCCACAAGTACGCGCAGGTAACCACCTATCACACGCCTCAACAGATTACACCACAGATTTCACGAAAAGAAACTTCCCCAAAGATCAGAAAAGAGGCCAAAGAAGTCAAAGACGGCAAAAGACTGGCAAAGAAACAGGCAACAGCAGGCAGGCAGGCAGGCAGCAGCAGGCGGCAGAAAATAATTAAGTTCATTAAAAAACATTTTTCAACCAGAAGGAGAGACATGCCCCCTAATGCTGCCAGAACTGTGTGTCTGGGTGAGTGGGCGTGGCATGTCATGGATGTCGTTCGCAGTAGAAGAACAACATACGTACTGGTGCTCGTACATGGCATATAATTTACTTATTCAATGTTTAAACAGCCTGCAAAAGTGTTGTCAGAACCACACTGGGGAGAATATGGAAATGCTCGCACATGTGACAACCCAGACGGAGCAGTAGTGGGAAAAACGAGGAGGAGAGACAGGAAAATGGGGCCGCGCATGGTGTTGCCACATTGTCTGTGCATTTATGCGGAAATGTGAAAGAGCAAACATTAGCGTAAATTAGCGACGCGTAAATCGCTTAACCTGCTTCACTAGATAAAGTTAAGGGACGGGAGTAATTCTAACTGGAACAGGAATAGCAAGAGGATTAGAAGATTAAAGGATTGTATCCTGTTGTCCTACATTTGGCTACAGAACTTAGCTCTTAAGTAGATTGAAAAGTTCTTCAGGGTAGTGAAATTTAATTTTATTTTAACATTAATTATTTTAACTCTTGAACAAAACTTTAACATTAATATATTTAACATTTTTTATGAGAGATAGCTTGAATTTTTTACTAAACCTCCTCCTTGCATTTGATCGTGTGTGAACTTAATGAAAATGTCATATTGTGCAGTCATATGTTCGGTCAGCTGCCACTCGTAATAGTCCCTGAGCTCCTTTTCATTTTGATTGATCATGTTAGAGCACATGGCCTGCAATTGATTGAATGTAAAAAGTATTGGTTCCTTTTGATTGGAGGAGTCCTCCTTCGGTGGACTCTGATGAGGGATAAGCTAAGAAAAATGTATCGAATTTTTAAGGAAAACCTTGGAAACCTTTCTCACAGAAGTCTTACTTTTTCTGCGTTGGTTTCGAGAGCATATTTGCACTGTCGCTTTGCGGGATAGATGTCTGCAACTTCCACATCCATGGCCTGCGACCGCTTGGCTATTCCATGGCATTTTCTGAGCTTTCGAGTTCGCTTAAGGGAATATTTATCTGGCGATTCATCCTCAAAGCGACGAGAGCGTTTAAGGGTTAAGCAAGACATTTTAAGAATTTATTTTGGTTCAAGCTTCTTTAAAATTCTTTTTTGTTGTAGATATTTTTTTGGTGTGACGCCTTCAAGTTTTACAGGGCTACTGAATTTTATATGACATTCAGAATATATTTTGTCGTCTTATTTTAAGCCTACTTTGATTTCAAAAGACCGAAAGGTCGAACATGAAATTGAGATTGATGTTTCGTGAATGATGCTATCATCAGGTTGAATGCCGCCAGGCTGCTGATGATCTGCCTTAACCCCCTTTCAAGCAGTGTACGTTTTCAGTTAATGTCTTAAAGATATGCCATAAAATATTCTCTAGTTTAAGCAATGTGCCACATGGTGCGCTTTGCTGCCTCGAGTCTCTTTCCGCCCATTGGTTGGCAGCAAAAGCAACAACATGGACATTAAGTGTAGCTCCGGCAAAGTCGTGTTAAGTGGTCCCCAGTCTTAGACAATGACGTTTATAATTTACGAAGTCATGACGCCATTTTTAAATCACTGATAATGATAATAAATTAATATACAGACACCAGGGTCCGGGTCCGGGTACCGTGCCCCAGCCAACACCCTAGAGACACACGAGCCACACATGGGAACAGCCGCGCAAGGCAGTAAACATTCTTCCACATCCACCCCATCGAAACGCCACAAGGTTCTCGCTGGGCTACCCCCCAGTGCCTTGTATTTTGTGCTGCCTGCGAATACGTACTTATTTAGCATGAAAAGTCATTTTAAAAAGTAGAAAAAAACATTTGCTTTTTAGTCTTGTTTTGATCTTTTTAGGATTCTGTTGGAGGACGACAGCCCCTAAGTGTTTTTATGGCACGCACTGAAAGGTTGTTGGGTTTTATTTTGTTTTTAGATAAGCCGCGTGGTGATTTAAAAAAAGTTTCTTAAAGAATATATTTTTTAAAGGAACAAGTAAGTTTTTTTATAAAATATTAGTGACTAGAAAAGGTAGTAGCTTTGTCTTAATAGACGCTGGAAACGATTATAATCGTTACATATACATATGTAGGAGTGATTCTCATTCTCCACGTTTCACATTGATTCATCACATGACTCATTTTTATATTCATACCCCTCGAATGATTGAAACTCCCACAAGCTCCGTATAAGGACTTTCATTATAGAATAACTTGTACACTCCATTTCTATTTAATCAAAAATGGGGTAACATTTGGCCAACACATGGCAGCCACCGAATAGGAAGCAGAGTATAGGAACACACTCCAATAAATAATCTTTTCGCTCATAAATTTGGAATGTGGTACGCAGCAGTAGCAGCAGCAGCAACAAAGTTTTACAGCTCCTTTCGTATGAGTATTTCGAAAGTAGACGCAAACATGCTAACAAGAAATCACATTAAAGATTTGTCATGACCCCCCCCACCCAGTCGGGCCACAGCCTTCAATTCATACGAGTATACGAGTATTCCTCACGAATTTGGCTGGGGGTACGAAAAGCCTTCTTCTATGTATTCGCTTTTCCTGCTGCGAGTAGTTCAAAAATTTTCGTGTGCACATTTATTTTTCCGTTTGCTGGCGCTCTCAACTCAACTTTTCTCCTCCGTATTCCTTCTCTATGGCATATTATTGTTTCCATGGCCATTTCTGTGCCACGACTGTGTGTTCCTGCTGTTCTTATTTTTTTTCCTCCAATTCGGGTTAATGCTTTTTTCGCAGTCGTCGCGACGGCGACAATAAGGATTCCGGTCTTTTTCCCTTGTCTTTAGTTCTTTGGAGCTGTTGCTGTGGCTGTTATGGGGGCTGGGAAGACAAAGTTCTAGCCCCCAAAAAAGCCACAGCGTGGTCTCCCTTTGGAGGGTTACAAAGTTGTTAAATGCTTTCAATGAGATTTTGAATGTTTTTCATGCTGCAAATCGTATTTTCCACAGATACGGAGAGTGTTCTCCCTCCATAGTTTTGCCGCCATCCTTTCTCCCGATTCCCCATCGTATTAACAATAATAATTTCCGCATGGGAATCAATAGACAAATATACAAATACGCATATTAGATGCTCACTTGGTTTCCATTTGTGTTTGTCTTTGTATTTTATGGATTTATGCATGGGTTTGTATCTTGTATCTCGTTTTCTATCTTCAATGAGACGAGCCTTTATTTGTTAATATTTCGTAAATATTTGCGGTACATGGCCCAGGCCTAATAATAATCCAGAAGAGTATTAAAATAAATAAATGTTTATGGAGAAATATACCAGAGTTGCTTTAATATTTATGCATATAAATAAGTACATTCATGTGGGAGGGCGGGTACCCATGGGGGAAATTGCCAAATTGGTTTTTTCTAAATGTTTATGGCATCTCTTCGCATAATTTTTCGTGTTTTTTTTTTCTTCCTTTCTGGAAGGAAGGAAGTTCTAGGCCATATATGTACATACTTATACTGCCTTGAAAATTACAGCAAAATGTCGCTGCGATATGATTTGCGAGAAATCATGTAAGCATTTGTCCCCAGATGACTTTATTATTGCTCTTCTCTGATGTGAGGTGAGGAAATGACAGTTCAATTCGATTCGATCCAAGGTGAAATCTTAAACGTTTACGGATTTTTTCACTATCATTCCATGATAATCTTTTGTTTCGACTAGAATTTCATTTAGCTTTCACTGACAACACACTTTTTATATTGTATTTCTCTCACCCTCTCACATCAATCCAATTGCTTGAGTTTTTTGTGGGTCAATAGTAATTTCACTCCCAAAATGATTGCTATTAAAGTTATGTGTTAGGAATTCCCCTTGTTTTGGTTATACTTGGAATGCGGAATCATCACTTCAGGCATGCTTTTGTTGCAACCAACGCTCAACACGAATTTCTTTTACAATTAAATGAGCTTAATGTGTACCAATTTCCTATTAATTTGTGCATTTTCTTTAGGTTCTGTCCGCTACGAAGAGCCATGTAAATATTTAAAGTTGCTTGAATACAAAAATCCTTTAATTCCACTAATACAAAAGGTCTCCATAAAAATGTGTTCAGAAATGGCTTGCAGATACTAACTTCTAGAGTTTGTTCGGTCTTTTAAAGTGAATTTGGTTAATGTGCTTTTAATAAAGCTTGATTTTAGCTTAAATCAATGACGTACACATTGAGCTGTTTAATTATCCTACAATGTCTGGTGAGTCAGATTTTCATTAGTTTTTCTTCTGAATCATCAACTTTGCATACAGACTAATTACAATAGAATCTAGATCTGGTAATAAGTAAAACTTTTCAATAAAATGTTCAGAATTTTTATTTTGTATAAATAGTACATTACTGTGTATTTAAAATGAATCTTAAGTGATTAAATACATATTTAAGTATTTTCTTAATATCAATAATTTTATCCTTTAAAGTTTAACCTTTTTGTTTTGCTTTCGTAATTATTCTAAAAATTCTCTTAAGCGTAAGAGTAATCCTTCTAAGCTCTGAATCTTAATTATTAAGTCTTATATTGCACATTATAGTCTCCTTTCTTTTATAGCTACAATCCTTTGCGTTTAATGTTCGCCTTCTTCTTTACTGTTCAACAGAGCATCTGTGTCTACATCTTAATATCTTTGCAATGCAAATCCTCTGCTCCCTCATGGCTAGTACAGCCCCGACAATTACAATTAAAGACACACTTAATTAAATCAATTGCCAATTTATGCAATATATTCTCCTCGGCATCGCTCGATTACGCAAGTATTTTGTGAGCGGAGCTGAAGCAGAAATCCAATTTGAGACGAAAGGAAAATTGAACATTAAATAACAAATACACACAGAGACGCAATGAAGAGTTTATTCTTTTGTCTTGATGAAGGATAATTTTTTGGCAGGATGTGGGACATTGAATACTTTCGGGAGGGAATGTGGGGCATATTGATTAATCTTTCGTCAGCTCGAATAATAATTACTCTTTCTGAATGTTTGATTTTGATTACTCACACTCATTGTGATCCTTGGCGTTGACAGTGAGGACTGTGCTCTGCAAATCGGCATTCTCATCGATTTCAGTCTCGTACAGAAATCTATCGAAATATGGTGGTGAATCGTTTTTGTCGGCAATACCAATGCGTACAAATTTTGTAACTGCAAATAAAAAAAGCAAAAGCCATGACTTAGACATATAAATACTGTACATATAGATAGATGTGGTGGCCGTACGGATATGCGGCAGTGTGATAAGTGTATGAAATGCCAATAAGCAGCATTAATTATAGCAAATTTATTGATTGACAAATTGTGCGCGTGCC
The DNA here is from genome assembly GCF_018151105.1 of Drosophila obscura. Lineage (NCBI taxonomy): Eukaryota > Metazoa > Arthropoda > Insecta > Diptera > Drosophilidae > Drosophila > Drosophila obscura. The sequence goes on along the minus strand of NW_024542791.1, from coordinate 4,817,692 downwards.
TCCTTTGCGGTCGAGAAAGTCGTAAAGTTGCTCGGTTTATGCGTGAAACGTGGCAAGCATAAAATTTGGGGAGTCATACACTTGAGGCACAACAGATACGTACCACCAGCCGCTTCTGTTTCTTCCTCTCTAATTTAGGCTCCACGAATTTGTCAGCCTCCAATGAGCATAGCTAAGTAAATTTGTTAACATGTTGGTCTTGTCCAGATGTCAAATACCCCCCGAACTATTTCTGGGTATTTTCCAAGGAAAACTCTGAAAAAACAAAACACTTGTGCAAAGTGAAAAGTTGGTGCCCCGTTTTCAGTCCAAAGGAAAATAACTTTTCACAAAGTGCACAGCGATGTGAAGTGGGTTTCCCCCCCACCTCATTTTATTTGCTTATTTCCAGCTAATGTCTTGCTAAACAAAACTTTTTGAATAGTTTTGTAGTTTTTGTGTGGAACGAACGTGCGTTAATGAGTTTTACCCGATGATGGGACTCAAGGTAACGCTCAACAACTGCACTTCACTGCACTGCACTTCACATGGCATTTGGTAAAGCAAATAAGCGTAGATTTTTGGAAAATCTTTCAGTAACTTTCTGAAGCTCGTCCTATGGTTTGGTTTTATAACTTTTGGGATAAAGTTTTCTACAAATATGAAATTCCCTTCAAAGCAGACATAAACAACCTTTCAGCCTGCCATTAGTGAACACTAGAATATTCCGTAAATAATTAAATCATATTCAATTTGGCTGTTTGAGTATTTTTCGGCCAAGTGTCCTTTTGTCAACTCGGAGTATGTCTTAAAATGTTTCCAATTTACCCCACCACACAGTCCATGTGGCACTAAGACCACGAGTATGACTTGAAAGGACTCTCGGTAAGGTTTCTTTGGGGCTTGTATCGTTTTCCCACATGGGCGGAAGCAATAATCTGTTTTTCCTGTTACAATTTTCAACAAAAACACAAAAGAACAAAACACAAAAAGCCTCAAAACCCAACTTGTGTAAAAAATATATGTATCACAGAAAAAGTATATATTTCTAGCAGCATAAATGTGCTTTAACAGCAAAAGTAACCCAACCTGGCAGTCAGTCACACGTCATAAAAGAGCCCCAGACCCTGCTCTGGAAAGATGTTTGGGGAGAAAATTAATATGGCCAGCAGTCAGAAACGCCTGGAGCTTCATGCGTATGCGTACGAAAGTTGATATAGGAAAATACTTTTATTACATAAATGCATTTCTCTCTCTTTTTCTGTGCTTTAATCTGCTTCAAAGAAAACATTTTTAAGATGCAAAAAATGTTGGTCTATTGAAATTCTCTCAGCACTACGATTCCAGCAATTTATTTATCCTGTATTCAATAAGAAAATGTGTAGAATCCTGCGACATGTTTGCAATGCAGATGACATAAATTTGGAAACTAGTTGCCAGTCAGCTTAGTGGAAGAGTTGTGCAATCTTTTCTTTATTTGAATGGCTAAAAAAATGTCTTAAATTCATTAAGGAAAACTATTAAACTTTAATTGATGGTTCAGCCTTCTGCTTGTTTGCTTTGTTGGACACTTAAGTGAATATACAGCAGCTTTTTGAAGTAAAACCTCTCAAGATCTCCCTAATTCAACTGCTATTCACACATCTATTCATCAAAATTCTTAGACCCAAAACTTGAACCATATTCTCTGCTCAGAATTAAATGAAAAAATGAATTCCTGAGCCTCTTCATTCACCTCACAAGAGCGTGTGTTTTTAAAGCAAGACAAATGGAATCTAATTTAGAATTTAGCTCTTTGCCTCTTATTTAGTTTGGAGGTAAGTTAAGCACGTAATATGCTCCTCCTTTTCACCCGGAAAATGAAAGAGAAATGAGCAAAAATAAGTACATACACTTGTACGCACACACATAAAACACACTCGTTCCTGGTCGTGTAGGCCACTCTTTATTTTTTGAGGTGGGACGAGTACCAGCTCAAGCGAAAAGTTCGTATAAATAAGACCCGGAAGGGGGAAAAAGAAGTAAAAGAAGATGGAGAAAAACGACTTGAGCAGAAAGCGCTTAGAAAACCCAAAACACATGAAAGACTCAAAGTAGGTGCACAAGTGTGTGTAGCTACTATATACTGAATAAATACTGAATAAACACCACGAAATACCACACAAAATACTCATCATGAAGCACTCAGGGGCCAAAGCAAACATAGCAGTGGCATTTCCAAAAGCATTTTTATGTATTTTCCACCATTCTTGACTTCATTTTTTTTTACCTATCATAAAATGGGAAGGTAAATGAAAAAAGGGATGCAGGGATTTTGTACTGCTTAACGAGAAATGGGGGAATAAATTTCATTTGTAACTGAAAATTTTTTAAGATTTAGCAAACTGCCAGGCAAAATTTTAATGCATTGTGTTTCGGGTAACCATAAATTAATACAGTATAATCTGGTTTAATCCAGGATATTCCCAAGTTTTTCTTTCTTGTATGCTAGTATTTGTAAATACGATGCGATACATTATGTTTTTCCAAGTTCGGCGTACACCCTCACATACGAGATACCCTATAAGCGCTAAAAAAAACTCTTTGGCTTGCCTGTTGACTGGTAAAGTGGCTGCCTTTTTGTTGGTGTTAAATTGAGCAGCAAAGTGAGCTGCGCCCAGTCATCAGCCTGCCATCAGGCTTCCATTTTCTCTCACTCCCCCAACTATGCACGCGTTCTCTCACCCACCCGTTCATCACGCTGTCTTGGCAAGGCAGTCAAAAGGGCTCACTTTAAACTATTAACGTGCAGGTGAAAGGTGGGGCAGAGAGCAGGAGCCACCGTCAGAGGCAGGGAGCCAGAGCCAGAGACCCAGCAGCCGTCAGCTATTTATGGCCGCATAACTGGCACACTAACAAGCCAACAGGCCCTGCCCCCAAACCAGACATCTGGCCCCCCGTTGCTGGTGTGCCATATGTCAGTCTATGAATGAGTGGTAGCTGGCTCTCTTTCTTTTTTTTGTACTGCCAGTAAACATCAACACAGCCCTACATTTTCTGTATTTTTTATGCAGCTTTAGAATTTGTTTTGGTACCCTAGAAGAGGGTGTTATGATTTTGATTAGTTTTATCCAATGCTTATGCTTTCATTTTTGTTGTGATTTAGCAAGGAATAAGGAGAACAAGTTCACAGGTGAGGTGTCTGCTCAGGGTATAACGTTTCCTTGTCTTCATCTCTTTACATTCCCGCTCCTGTCTCTTATCCTAAAGGGTATATAAATCTTCGGTTCATGATCCTAATCTTTCTTTGGTGTATTTTTTATTTTAGTCGTTGTGTCTGTCCTTTTTTTTGCGCAAAGTTAAATAAATAAAAAACGAAATGGGAGAAATGGTAAAGGGAAAAATGTGTGCAAAGTGGCGTCAAATGTCAGAGCTGCTCAAATCATCCATGCCACACACAGAGGAGGAGCGACAGAGACACACACACATGCGGACACACAGAGCGGAAAATAGACAGGACAGAGACGGGACGATAGTCAAAGAAGTAGTTTTGTGGAGCTTCAGAAGCAAAGAGCGAGCCGGAAGTAACATTTTCCAAAAGGCAACAAAGCGCATCACATTAAAACTGACAGCATGAATGGAACATGGGGATGGGATGTTAGTGCAAAAGGGGTATTCGTTTGATAAGATGGGATAAAGGATAGCGGGGATCGGAGCTGGGTGCTCCTAAGAGTGTTCCATGGGTTTGTCTGTGCTGTCTGTCGCCTTAGTTTATCCTTGTTCTTCTGCTGTTCTCTACGCCTTTGTCGGGTTCTAGTCATAATATTTTATTCGCCTCTTGCAAGTGTGCATTAAATTTACAATATTGATTTTGATGTGTACACGGTTTTTTTTGTTGGTATCATTTTTCACTGTTTAAATTGTTTCAGATTTGAATGGATGATATTATGAAATGTAGAAGTTTATTTATATTTCATTTTAGTAAGTGAAAGCTTGAATACTTTTCGTTTTGTTTTATGTTAGTTCAAGAGGATATTAATTGGCAGTCCGTACATATATTGAATAAGCTACTGGATTATTTGTGGCACTGTATCAATGACTGGCATGTAGAGGAACTGTTACTGGATTATTAATAAAAAGTTCCCCATATCAAATAGCTATACTTATAGTTCCTTATTTCAAACAGAAATTTTCAATCATATTTTCGCACAATGTAAACTACAAACTCCCATAATCTCCCTCAGGCATTGTAACAGCTTAATTTCCTTTATTTTCCACAAAAATCAAGTTACAAAAATGCCTTGAAAGTCTTACGGCAAAACTTTTATGCCAAATAACTAAATTACAACTTTTAATTTACTAATTAGTTTTCAGGGTGCAGGGCGAGTTTTTGACACAAAAACAAACAGATAAATAAATGAAACCAAATAAATAAATTGCAAATAAATAACCGGATGTGATTGTGGCTGTTGTCCTTTGGCAATAATTTAATCCTGAAGGCGTTGAAAGGGGGCTTAATGCGATAGGGCCATGCCCACACGCCCAGCTACCCAGACCCACACACACCCGCATCAACGCCTACACAAAGAAAACACATTGCGTAATAAATTTTCAGCAAGTTTATGATAATCTCATGTTGTGTTTACTCATGTATTTTGGATTAAGTTTTCTCTTTTAGTTTTCTGTATAATATGTAAAACAACAAAAAAAGAAAGGAAAACTTTGGTTTTCGGGATAAAACAAATATTGACAGGGTAATGATCGAGTGGATAATGATGGTACGAAGCAATGAGATAGAACTTGGAAGCGTGTGAAAGTTATTATTAGTTTAATGGGCCACGCGACGGGGGTACAACTACGGGCTCACATTTCGTATGAGTAATATGTCATGTGGTGAAAGTTTAAACTGTCAGACAATTTTACATCCAACCAGACACAATACTGATGTTTTCATAAGGCAAAGGGTTATTTTGCTGTTGAATTTGTCCCTCACATAATGGCAACTCATTTGACTTTTCCACTTAAATGATTTAGGTAAGTGCGGTGGGGCAGGGCAAGGCAGGGCGTAGCAGGGTCCCAGAGCTCATGTGCGTGTGTTTGTGTGTGTGCATGTGACTTTTATAATTAGTTTTACCATTAATTTATTGCTGTGGTGGCAGCACTTTGATCAAAACCAAAAACTGCTGTTGACATTTGACATTTGTTGTGAATAGTAAGGATGAAAAAATGAGACGAGGGACTGACAAGAAAATGACACGACGAAACAGATACCTGGTAATGAGTGGAAAACATAGCGATTGTACGTATATGAGCTTCTGAAATGAAAGGTGGGATTAACTGGGATAGAGAAGTCTCTGGAATATTGTAAGAGTGTGGGAATAACGTTAAGCTTCTTCGACAGCGATGAATCTCCCTTTATCGGGTACTATTAATTAATTGGATGTGTGCCTGATATAATCTGATGTCACAGAATTAACTTAGTGAATCTTCTAGCTCTGTATAATTTCACAATATGCTCCTTTGCTCCAAAATACCTTTATTACGCATAGATAAATGAAATGAATATCATTTGGCTGCTTGGCTTCCGATTACAATTTCAGGAATCCACTCATAACTCCTGCACCACTTGAAGCATGATTTATGAAACGCGCTTATGGTCAAATTCCTTTCTGATTCAGCATAAGCACAAATCTCATAGGGGCGAAAACCTTTCTCACACTCCCGTGCGCTGTGGGGCAAAAAAAAAAAAATACAATTAAATCCATTTAATGAACTCGTTGAACCCCACGGAATCCAAATAATACCCTTTTCGGGGCCGCGGGCATGTATTCAACTCGGGATTTCGGAGACCTTTGAGCCTTTCAGCTCATTAACTTTGATGATGCACAAAGGGAGGGGCCTCTCTTGGACTTGGACCTCTCTAGTGAAATTTCAATTAAAAGCCCTCGGTTCGTGTACTATGGATATTTGTATTCATTACAGAAGATCATCATCATCATCATTAGCGTTGGCGTTTGGCATTAGCGTACATCCAACATCCGATGCCGGAAGTGACCTGCACTTCAACTTTTCACAAGCCGGCCAAAAAAAAAAAACCATGAACAACAAAACAAAAAATTGTTAATTAAACTTATGAAATGTTTAGAAAGGTTTTTATTCGTAAAGAATTACCATTCACCCTTGCAGCCTCTGGCTACTGGCCGCCGCCGCCGCTGCCACGACTCCCACGACTAATTAAAAAGTGTGTGCAGGGCCACAAGACAAAGCGCAAAATCACAAAAAAAAACACACACAACAAACAGCCAAAAGTGAACGAAAATGAGAAACAAGATGGGCTGAGCACCAATATAAAAAATATGGCGTTGGCTACAGCGTTGATGAGTTGACAAATATTTTGTCTGTCATAATGAGTCCGTGCGAATGGAAGGCAAGACAAGGTGAGGCATGGTGCCGGGCTAGAGCCACGGACCCTGGCAAGGACCTTGTTTATGGGCCTGTTTCGCTGCTGTTCATTAACCACGGTGGGAGGGAGGAGGGCTGGCTGGGATGGAATGTTCAGGGTTAGATGCTGGTCCAGTGGCGTGTTAATTACGACCTACATACATCCGGCGGAGGGGATGGTTTATGGTATGTTTTGGCCTCAATTAAAAAACTTTCTCTCGCATAGAAATTGCGTTGCTATCAGCTTACATTAGATGTGTTGCGTATACGCCATGTGTTTGTGTGTGTGTGTAGATTTTTGAGCGGAATATGAAAAAGGGGATAGTCACCGCAATTAAAAATTAACTTACAGCGTTAAAAAAAAATAAAACTTTAAATTGAATTCATTTTGTGGTAATAAAGTTTCGGATTTAGATAGTTAAATGAAAAGCAGTCCCAAATGGAAAATATCATATCTCAGTGGGTACACCTTCTGTAAAATATTTATCCAAAATCATATTTTAACCCGTTTCTTGCTGGCAGTTCACATATCCCTTGAAATCCATTGCCTCTCGCTTTGTTCAATTATCCACCTCCCCAAATACGGACAACCCTCTTCATTATGGCCCCCAGAAATCTACTAAGAAAATTACAGTAGAGAGCAGTACCGGAAATACAAATGCATGCATATTTAAAATGCATGAAGGAGGTAGAATGCCAGGCGCCCAGATACCCATGCCCTAAGGTGTCGTTAGCCTGGATCCCTCACGTACACACGTGCCCCCACTTCGAAGCCCACTCCCACACACTCCCACCGACTCGACTGCTGTGTGGAAGCCCCACAAATTACACTTCATGAAATTTTCACAAGACCATTTACATAAGCATAAAGACGGAAGGAGGCAAAGGCAAACGCAAAGGCAAACGCAAAGGCAAAGGCATACGCATACTCGTACCAGAAAGCAGACTTCAGGGGGCTGGAAATAATCATATGCACATCTAACTACTTAGTTCATACGCATACACAAATGGCACACAAATGGCTGTACACACTTACCCAAATAGGTGCTATTTGTCAAAACCCAAAAGATTTTTAATGGATCGACCATAACTACGCAGACCAGACCAGGGCTAGGCTGTTTGGCGGGGGGTGGGAGCTGTACCAGTGGCTGTACAATATGTAACTTCCTTCAGCAGTTTATGGCACAAACTGCTGGCCAAAAGTTGTAAAACCTCTTCCAGGTGTTGAGAGACAACTTTATGCAGACTTTGAGTATTTTTTCCAGGTGGTGCTGCTGCCCTTCCTGGTAACGATTCTGTTCCTCCGTTTGCTTCTGGCAATGGCCTTCTATCTCCAGTTGTTCAGTTTATTTTTCCCTTTGTTGATTTGCACTATTTTTAATGAGTTGCTGCGGTGGTCCTTGTAGCTGTTGTTGCTTCTCCCTTTGAGGTATTTTCCGTTGCAATTTTCGTTGTGCACTTTTGCGGCATTTACATAAATCAGAACACTGCGCATTGCTCATATTTCACTGCAAAAACCACAAAATATTATACAAATTGAACTTTCTTTCACTTTCACGCCCTTGACACACAGAGAGCTAACCATTCAATTTTGCTCTGTTTCTGTTTGAGTTACGGTTTATTTTCGGCGGCTTTTGTGGAGTTTTATTTGCTGTAATTAAAATTGCTCTTGGTGTCCTTGTCTCCGTTTTTGTGGCATGGTAATTAAAATTTTGCGTTTATTTATGTCACACACGCACTCGCACACACTTCCCCGTTATCGTTATCGTTATTATTATCAGCATTTTGTGATCGTAATCAGCGGTTATTAAAAACTGATGACATTGCCATAAGCCCTAAACAAGACCAGGCACTAATTATGTGTGCAGTTGATGTTTTTTGGCAGGCATTAAATTGGATTTAGTTTTATATAAACAGTTATGTTGGGATTAAAATTAAATGGCGTAAAATACTCATTAATTTTTGTGCGCGGAAGTCATAGAGTAATGGTGGAAGGGTAGATATTTTTATTATAAAATGTAGTTCAGAGAAGAAAGCATAGCCAACCCTTAAACACCCTAAAATAGTTACGATTCATTGATTTTCGTTACTTTTATATAATTATATCTAGTCAGAATGTAGCTCCGAGTAGTGGGTTCTTAATCTTATTCTCAAGAATACCTTACAGCACCCATACTTTTGAGGATTAATAAAATTTTATAACTTTACATATATCCTGACTGACTACCTGTTATCCCTTTGTCGAGACTCTAAACGTTAAGATTCTCTTTCTCTTCGCTTTATAATCAAAAAGGATTTGGCTTGGGGATAAAATCCCTGTTAAGCAGCTACCAAGGCCCTGTTCTAGTTTTGAGTGAGCTTCAGGCAAGGTGGGGCCTAAATCTTAGCAATTAGATGCCAAACTTCTCTCTCTCGCTCTTTGGTTGTTTTTGTTGGCCATTTAGAAATTCTCAAACGCTCTTCAAACAGTTGGCAGTCAAGTGGGCCCAGCTACAACAGTTAACAGCCATTAGCCAACTTTCGACTGGGCCCAAACAAAAGGCTGTCCAAGCAGCGCCAATTAACGCACACAGTGCGCGATCCTCAGGACTCCAGAGCTCTGCTCCGGAGCTTAGGCAAATGTGCCCAAGGCGGCGAGGCAAGGCGGTCACAGCCTTGACCTTTATCCGGAGGCGTAGACAAACTCCTTGTTGCCGTTGCCGTAGCTGTGGCCCCTAAATTTTTAATTGTTTATGCCATAAGGGGTAATGGCTTAGCCCCCCCCCCCCCTGTTACCGCTCTAAATGTACTTTAACAATTTAGCCGCGCGCCTTCTGGAAGGGACTTTTAATGGACAGCCATCGCCATCTCAGAGATAGAGGAGCAGGAAGTACGTACTTTTGTGTGGCCGAAACGATTAAAGGCAAGGCAAAGTAATTAGTGACTCAATTGCTTGGCTCTGGCGTTGAGAGCCGCGCATACAAATGGCCTGCTTCCGACTTTGATGGGTTATTGGTGGTTTTGTCATAAACCCGCAAGCCCATGGCCCACAAGCTGGCCAAATCAATTGGCAGCCAACTGGCGTCCTCAAATATGAATAAATGTCGGGAAGAGCAGTAGAAAAAAATGCCACGCTCAGGGGGAATTGAGGTCAGAGAAATTAGCGTCAGTCCCGGAGCCACCATCTCTCTATAATCCCCGTCTACGCAATTTATGCAAATTTATGCAACTTTGAATACCGACTGCCAGATGCTGCCTTGATCCGTGTAACTCGGATAAATTTAAGTCAGCAAACAGCATTTTTTCTTCTGCCTTTTGCCTGCCAAAAAGTTAAACATGCTCATTTCATAACTTTTCTTTGAGTCGGGCAAAAGACAGGCTCAATGCAGGCACAAATTTTCAAATTGCACTTTTCCGCCCCAAGATGAGGTCTTGCGGACGAAACGAAAGAACCAAAAAAAAAAATTATATATATATATACGTTTGTAGGAAGCAGTGGGAAAAACTGTTGCCCAGCCCCGGCGGAAATACAAAAGCATAAACTTTCCGGCCAAGAAACCAACCGCAGCCTCAGCCTCAGCCTCTTTTGAGCTCACAGTTGAGTTGAGTGGCGTCGAGTGGAGGCGGCCCCCCAAACATTTGGAAGCGCCAAAATATAAAGCGCAAAATGTGGCGGAAGTTAGATGAATATAAACTTGCTCGATACCCACCCAGCCAGCCAGCACCAAAATAGTGGGTGCGTCGGAGTGCCAGTGGGGGAGGAAACAAGTAAATTAGTTGAGTTTACTCCCAAGAAAATGAATGACTGAACGAATGAAACGAAAAGAAGAAGGAATGAAACGAAAGAAAGTAGAAATGAAAAGAATGAAAGAAATATGATATCCGCAAATGAAAGTTGGATGACAACTTTATGAGGGGGGTTTCGTGCAAGCGAAGCTCAGCGGGATATCGGAATGTTTATCTTTGAAAATGGTTTCTGGAAAAGCAGTTGGACACCTGGGGCGCTGCTGGAAAACTACATAACGTTTACCATAACTAGATCGCTTTGCGAGCTTTGCGAAAATTGTCTGCTTGAAGGATTGCTCTTGATATACCAAGAGGTTTAATCCTTTTCAATTATTGTAGTAAGTCGTTTCGTAACCTGACTCCAAGAACCAGCATTCCAATAGAAATAGTTCCTTCTATTTTTGCTTTTTCTTTTGCTAATTCCAAACTTCCAATGACAATTATGCATATCTATTTTCCAGCAGCGGATGATCCTAGGAATTAGTAGATAAAGCCTAAGTCTCTAAGCGGTCCCAATGCTGCTCAGCTTTCTTCAGAGAGAGGGAGGGGGAGTGGGGGAGAACTCCGCTTTGTCGTGGCTGGCAATTGCAGTTTGTTTCGCAGTTGTTGTTTGAAAAAATGGTAAAAGTTTTCGCTTTGTTTTCACAATTGTTGACGTGCAATTCAAATGAGTTAACAACGCAAAAAGTGAGTGACCCACATCGCCGGCCATATCCAACAACAGCTGGCAAACAGCTACAACTACAGCTAAAAACGGAAGGAAAAATATAAAAAAAATGTATATATATGAAAAAACATGCAAAAATTTCAAGTTGTAAAAACACGAGAGAAGCCCGTGCCCCAACAAGCAGGCAACATGTGTATATCCGTCATGCTGCTGTGCTGTTTCTGTGGATGCTGTTCACAGTTGCAGAACAACAAAGTGAATAAAGGCAGATGGATCCGAGTGGTTGTGCTTTGGAGAGGTGGGGTGGGGAAACAATTATAACCAGCATTTCCGTAAAAAGTGGCAGATTGCCTGTTGCAGACATTGCTGGCTCTTCACAACAAATAAGAATGGAAAGAAAGGCTACTTCTGAGTAGAACCGAAGGTGTAGATGCTCTTAAAGATGCATTGATCTTAAAATGGGATTGTTATTTAGTTTAATTTAATTTAATTTTATTTAATAGAAATATATATGAGGACAAGGATACTCTACTGGATACATGAATGCATAATGAGTATCATAAATGTATGAGTATCTTTTTGTGTTGGAAAATGATTCCTTCACGACGTTTTATACCTCTACTCAAATTCATAATACCGACTTAGTGCAAGAGGCAGCCCCTAACTCCGTTGCAGTTGTTGCCACGGCAACGTGCCTCACGGTGGAAAATGTTTACAAATCAAGCTGAATTGCTCAAGCTGCTTGTAGCTGGGAGCTAAATCTTCAACAAAATTGCATCTTAAGAACAACTTGGCAAACGCATCAAATGCGCTCAACAATTCAATTAGCGAAACATTGTAAGACGTGCCAGACGAGCAGAAAGTCTGGATGATGCACCCATCCGCATCCCCATCCCGCCCCTGTGGCATCGGATTACCGCAGGAAAAAGGGGGGGGAAACGTGGAAGTTTTGCAAGTTGCAGCGCGGAAAACTTGGAGCAGAGTAAACAAATGAAGCGCCAAATATGCGCGCACACCAAATAATCAATCGAGAGCCCAAGAACTTGAATAAAATGTAATTAATTACATTTGGTTTTCTTATTTTTGTTTCTCTGGCGTTTCAAGATGTCTCAAGAGTTTCGAAAAGTTCTACGCGAACCAAAAGTAAACGGTTGGCCAAGAGCCGGGGATTAGGCTCCATCTGGTCTGAATATTAGATGTTGGCGCAGAGTCAGGCACAGAGTGCAACCAGACCAAAGGGGAATGGGAACTCTGGCCAGCGATTTGTTGAAATTGTTCTCGTTTAGCATATCCCCGGCTCAAGGGATTTCCTCTGCTCCATACCTTGAGTCAGCACTCTCCTGTTGAAAGGCTCAAAATTGCAATCTTTGCCGAGAGCTTTGTTTGTTAATTTGTCTAAAACTTGGGCAAAAGTCGAATTAGTTCGGAAATCCCCTACTTAATTGTTACAAAGCCAAAACTAATTTACAATTATTGTTGTTAGAGAGTGTATTCATTCTCTAATGAATTGATTAATTCGTTGAGGATTTTCGTGTTCTAGCCAATCAATGAATTGATATTAAACTGAATTTAAACTGCACTTATTATGCATCACATGAGACACAATTATTTCCCTAGCAACAATCAAATAATTTGCTGTCTATGTACGTTGCTTTTGTGACCTATAATTGTATTATTATAGAAACGTGTCGCTGGGATGGACAATCGACGGGACATGTCGCGTGGCCAGCAGAGGATCAGATTGCCGTACATTTAATAATAAAATAAAAAAATAGTAAAAAGGCAGCTATATATATTTATATGGTGCAAATACAATTGTGGTTGTTTTTGTTGCTGTTGTTGTTGTTGTTGTTGTTGTTGGGTGTTTTTGTGGTGGATTGGGCACTTGATGGGCGTTTGGGCAACGACCAAATAACTAACCACAAGTGGAAGTCACACACAAACAATCATTCCACAGCCAGACAGGATACTAGAGAAGGCGGAGGACTGTTAGGACGCTCAACAATGGAGCAGTAAGTGAGAAAATAACATTTTAGCTTTTCCTAGGACTCTGGTTCGTGACAGGCTCACGAGTTTTGGGCCACGATTCCCTCATTCCAATTCCAGTTTCATCTGCCTGTCTTCTGTCACTCAGCAATGCTCTTGGTCCTTCTACTGAGTGTATATACACATGTATATACATATATAAATATGTGTGTATGTATCTATGGAATCGTATATATATAAATATTTCTTTCTGCTCCTTGAGCTCCTTGTGCAATGTTGCCATTTTTTTTTTGAGTATTTATCGTGCTTTTATTTTGTCAACATTTTTCTCGTTTCTGGCCAAATGAAAATAAATTCAAATGATTTATTTACGAGCATTTGATTTATTTGATTTTCGGCATTTGCTTTTTTTCCCTCCCAATATTTTCTTTTACCGTATTGCAGCAATCCACACCCCAGTACTCGCACCCAATCCCTCGCCCAAAAACCAACATGAAAATTGTATTGTATTTGCTCAGAATCGTTTTTCGGTGGCACCGCACCGGTTTGATATGGCCTGAGAATTTATTTTATGCGCAATGTTTATTTGATTTCCTTCCTGATTTCTGTTGGCCTTTTTTGTAGTGCATTTTCGCTGCGACAGTCAATAAAAATTGCAGTGTATATTCAACGGGTTTTTATTGGCACAGGGCGGGAACATTTCACACACGCTATAGGTCAATGGAATGAAGGCAGCACGACATATCGTTGAATATTTCGACAGGCATGGATTGGAATGACGGCTGCTTGATGGTATTCCCAATGAAATTAAAAACACAGAATCTAATAAAACATTTCTCGTGCAGTTTCTTTTTATGAATTATCACTAAATATATTCGTTTGTATTTCTAATATCTGTATATCAAAAGTAAATTCTCTAAAATTGCTTAATTGGCGTATTTTTAAACTTTTTTTCGACGCACATCAAAAGCAAACTTTCAAGGCCAACGTGTCAGAAAACTTTCAATGGAAAACCTCATCAATTTTCAAGCCGTTTATTGGCTTTATTTCTGTGTTTGCAGAGACCCAGAAACTGAAAGCCAAAAACTCGATTCGACACGAAACTGACACTAAGCAAACGACGAGCACGAGTAGGAAAAGTGTGGAAAACTTTTTTGTTTGCTGCCATTTCTATTTGGTATTATTTATCTAATGGCATTTGTCGTCGGGCATAAGAAAATAAATATATCCATCTGGAGAGCGTAGACGTAGACCCTCGCTGGCTCAAGTGTTTATGATATTTTGATTTTATTTCATATGAAAGTTTTGCCCCAAAAGTTGGTCCTTCCCTCCGGGGCCAGACGCCCAGTGCCCAACGCCCAACGCGATCCCATCCCCAGCCATCATCAACAGCATGCATTGATAATAATGACGCGCCCCTTATATTCGTAAGTGTGCTACAGCATTTTGTCATGTGACATAAACATTTTGTTCTTCACGACTTTTGTCGTGAATGATAGTGGATGGGTGGATGTGGGTGGGTGTATGGAGGGTAGGCGCAATAAAATCGCCTTGTCTGGCACATTTTTGTCCGAAAAAAACTTTCTTTTATTAAGATTAAAAATGACAAAAGCGCAATATTGAAGGGGAGTATGTAGAGAGAGGGCCAGGACAGAGTTCATGCTTTTTGGCGGCCTGCTGATAAGCGCCCAGAATACCCACTCCAAAGCACTCTCATTCTCACTCACAGTCTCATTCGCTCAGTCAAGTGGGTGTCACGCATAAATTTCATAAATATAAGCGTCATTATTTCTGCTTCCCAGTTTTGCGGCCGACACTCCCTGGGAGGGTAGATGGAGCCTGGAGTTGGAGACGCATACGCATCAGCCACGCCCTCAGCCCTTTGTCACGTGCCAAAAGTTTTGTATACCATATCGGTGGCACTTTCACTGCCCTTACCACAGAAACTCATCTAAATGGCGCAATTGTGCGAGACTTATGAGAAATTATATTTCCGGTTAGAGATGGGGAATATGCGAGGGAATTTGGGTATGTAGTAGAAAGAATTTCCTAGCAGATGAGAGAAGATTTTGATAGAGAAGAAACAAGATACATGCTCGATAAGATTTGAGTTACAGGTTGGCTTCAGTCTTAAGGTATGCAGTGCTTCCCATTCTCTTTCCCTTTCCAAACATTAAACAATTTCATTATTCCGTCACTCAATCACAAGATCGCGCTCTGCAGGCCCCAAAACTTTTATCATCGATGGTAGCAGAGTGGTAATGTCATCGCGGAAGAGAGTATCGCGCGGGCTGCTGCCAAATGCTGTGGCCTGACAGTTAAAGTGACATCAATCAATGCGGCATGCCACGCCCCTAATGCGTTCACACACATACTCAGCCACTCATTCTCACTCAGCTACTCGTGCACCCTGACTCCCCCAGATACACAGATACAGACACACACTCATGCTCACGGATACTGTCTCATGCTCACACGTTATCAGCAATGGAGCATGTAATGCCGATGTGCGTTTCGTTTGCTGTTGTTTGCTCGTTATATCAGGGCTTGAGCTTGGATTGGAGCTGAGAGTGGTACTGTGGGAGTGGAGAGGGGGGAGTGGATGTGGTTCATGGCAGAGAGAGTGTCTGGGTACCACGTGGCGTATGAGTGTTGGCATCGTCAATTGATTGACGACACGAGCCAGAGCGACCCAGGAACAGAAGAAGAAGGGAGTCAGACCCTACGCAGGGTTCGCAAGTAAATCAATTATGGCGGAACAAAAGTTTCACATTATATTGCCTTGACAAATTGCTGTTTGTTACTCAACTTGAGCACTTTTGTTTGGGGGGGGATCATTAAAAAGTTACAAAGGCTTGCTGCGATTTCGGGCACAAGTGTGCCTGTGCCAGTGCCAGTGCCTGTGCCTCTTATCAAGCAAAAGACATCCATAAATTTGTCAGTTTGTACGGATATCTGCGCTTCAAAATCAAATTGCTGTCGCAAAGTAAACAAATTTTTTAATATATGTCCCCAAAAGAGATGGAGAGAGTGAGAGAGAGAGAGAGAGATGGGAAGAGAGATCAATAAGCCAGATAGTATAAGTGGGAGAGATGGATTCTTGGCGCACTTTGGCAAAAGGCTTTTTACGACCGGACCTTATTTACATTATGTCCTCTCAGATTTATTTGCCTCTTTACAAAACTCACCCATAAATATGCAAATTTTGTTCCGTTTTTTTGCAACAAAAAAGTAATAAACAAATAATTCTCTCTCTCAACAGAAAAGAATGTCAAAAGAATACGAAATAAATAAAAAAAAACTGAAAAACTCATAAAACTGCATTATTGGACACTTGAGAGGGATTCGAAAAGAGAAAGGCAGTGGGGACCACTCATCATTGGAGCTGGAAAATAGCGAAAACTAGGGGAGGAAAACTCATGGAAAGCGACCGCAAATCACTTAAGCTCGGAACAAGTGCAAATCTTTTGCGGAAACTCATTAGTTTTTCTGCTGCAACTTTCCTTGCTGTAATTCCCATTTCTCTCTCAGTTCTGCCACAGCTGCAAATGAGAAAAACTCAAGGGGTAGGACTCCGTTTCATTGTTTCTGAGGAGTTTCTACTTAAAGAGTTATCGAGTGAAGAACTTGATGACTGAACCCTCATCATGTTTCATGACTGGCAAAATGTATTAAAAATTCATCAATCTGAGGCACATTAATGTCGAGACTTTTCACTTGATTTGTGTGTCTCTTGACAACCAATTAATCGGATATTTTATGGCCTTGAGATAGAATAAAGGGTCTTCATTGGTGCTGTTCATTTTATTGCCTTTAACTAAAGTTAGTTTTATTATTTTATTGGTTTCCTTTTTGCGTTCTGTTCTGGGCTCCTTTTTATGGCCGCCAACTACAAGAACGTGCCGCTGTCTTTGAGCCGGGCTAATATAACAAAGAATTTGTCTTGAGGACATGCCATCATTTGGGGCCAATGATTACATTATGCGATAATGTTGCCCCATAAAAGGCTGCAGGGTGACAAACAGATAGTGCAACTGTGGGCGTGGTAGGGGGCGGCCATTCCGTTTGCCATAATAAGCTGTAAAAGTGACACATACAGTTGACCTGATTTTCCCCACAGCACATTCTTTGTGAACGTCCTTGCGCCCCGTCCTCCCAGTGCTCCGCGCTCCTCCTCCTTGGCTTAATCCAACTTTAAAATTATACTCTAACGATTCGCACATACACGAGTGGTAGATGAGGGTAGTATGAGGGTGTCAGAGCGGGTGAGGGAGGCCCCAACAGAGCAAGGATTAAGTTGGAAGCAGTGAACCGTGCGGGGAACTAATGCAGGATCCTGTGCACTCGTCCTTGCATCGGCTACAATCACACATAGTAGTTCGCATATCCCAGGGCTTCCCTTCAGCGCCCGCCAAGTGGCAAATGGGGAAAATGTGCAGCTGTTGGTGCACACTGTACACAGATATATATATATTTTCCACTGTTATTCTTTTTCCCTGCCAACCAAATCCATCTTCATGGCTTTTTCATTCCGCTGTTGCGCCTTAACTAGCTGAAACGCCAGCGAGACTACAAAGGCAATGGCAACAGCACGAGCGAGGAAATGCACAAAAGCAACAGCATTGCAATTAAAATGCGAAAAAATAAAGCTCCTAGAGGGCTCAAAAAGATTGGGGACATCACAGGACTAAAGTGCAATTTTCACAAATAAATAATCTGTCACTAATCTGTCAAAGTGGAAAAAAGAAACCTCAGCATGCAGATATTCATGGAATTTCCATTGCTGCGTTTCTAATTTTAATATTAATGATTGGTATATATTTTTTATGCAGGAAATGTCACAGGCATATATCAGTGTTTCGTACTCTAGAGTCA